>NC_083736.1:15559920-16175253 GCF_028564815.1 Eubalaena glacialis
GGCTTCTGCCGCCGCAGGCTCGCCCCGCCTCCTCCGTACCGCTCCCTCCCCCCGGCCTGACTGAGCCAGAGCCCCCGAAGCAGCTGCTCCTTTAACCCCGTTCTGTCTGGGCGGGGAACAGACGCCCTCAGGCGACCTACATGCAGAGGCGGGTCCAAATCCAAAGCTGAACCCCGGGAGCTGTACGAACAAAGAAGAGAAAGGGAAATCTCTCCCAGCAGCCTCAGAAGAAGCGGATTAAAGCTCCACAAACAACTTGATGTGCCTGCACCTGTTGAATACCTGAATAGACAACGAATCATCCCAAATTTAGGAGGTGGACTTTGGGAGCAGGATATATTAACTTTTCCCCTTTTCCTTTTTTTGTGAGTGTATATGTGTATGCTTCTGGGTGAGATTTTGTCTGTATAGCTTTGCTCTCACCGTTAGTCCTAGGGTTAGGTCCGTCCGTTTTTTTTTTTTTTACTTAAAAAAATTTTTTTTCCCTAATAAATGTTTTCTTAATAATTTTTTCCTTATTTTCTATTTTTAAAAAATTTTAAAAAATTTTTTAATAAGTTTTTTCATATTTTTTATTTTAAAAAATTAAAAATTTTTTTCTTAATAAATTTTTTTCTTAATAATTTTTTCTTATTTTTTATTATAAAAAATTAATAAATCTATTTTTAAAAATTAAAAAAATTTTTTTCTTAATAAATTTATTCTTAATAATTTTTTCTTATTTTTTATTATAATAGCTTTATTTTATTTTATTTTATCCTCTTTCTTTCTTTCTTTCCATTTTTTCTCCCTTTTATTCTGAGCCGTGTGGATGAAAGGCTCTTGGTGCTCCAGCCAGGCCTCAGGGCTGAGCCTCTGAGGTGGGAGAGCCAACTTCAGGACACTGGTCCACAAGAGACCTCCCAGCTCCACGTAATACCAAACGGCGAAAATCTCTCAGAGATCCCCATCTCAACATCAAGACCCAGCTTCACTCAACGACCAGAAAGCTACAGTGCTGGACACCCTATGCCAAACAACTAGCAAGACAGGAACACAGCCCCATCCATTAACAGAGAGGCTGCCTAAAAGCATAATAAGGCCACAGACACCCCAAAACACACCACCAGACGTGGACGTGCCCACCAGAAAGACAAGATCCAGCCTCATCCACCAGAACACAGTTCCCTCCACCAGGAAACCTACACAACCCACTGAACCAACCTTAGCCACTGGGGACAGATACCAAAAACAACGGGAACTACGAACCTGCAGCCTGTGAAAAGGAGACCCCAAACACAGTAAGATAAGCAAAATGAGAAGACAGAAAAACACACAGCAGATGAAGGAGCAGGGTCAAAACACACCAGACCTAACAAATGAAGAGGAAATAGGTAGTCTACCTGAAAAAGAATTCAGAATAATGATAGTAAGGATGATCCAAAATCTTGGAAATAGAATAGACAAAATGCAAGAAACATTTAACAAGGACGTAGAAGAACTAAAGAGGAACCAAGCAACGATGAAAAGCACAATAAATGAAATTAAAAATACTCTAGATGGGATCAATAGCAGAATAACTGAGGCAGAAGAACGGATAAGTGACCTGGAAGATAAAATGGTGGAAATAACTACTGCAGAGCAGAATAAAGAAAAAAGAATGAAAAGAACTGAGGACAGTCTCAGAGACCTCTGGGACAACATTAAACGCACCAACATTCGAATTATAGGGGTCCCAGAAGAAGAAGAGAAAAAGAAAGGGACTGAGAAAATATTTGAAGAGATTATAGTTGAAAACTTCCCTAATATGGGAAAGGAAATAGTTAATCAAGTCCTGGAAGCACAGAGAGTCCCATACAGGATAAATCCAAGGAGAAACACACCAAGACACATATTAATCAAACTATCAAAAATTAAACATAAAGAAAACATATTAAAAGCAGCAAGGGAAAAACAACAAATAACACACAAGGGAATCCCCATAAGGTTAACAGCTGATCTTTCAGCAGAAACTCTGCAAGCCAGAAGGGAGTGGCAGGATATACTTAAAGTGATGAAGGAGAAAAACCTACAACCAAGGTTACTCTACCCAGCAAGGGTCTCATTCAGATTTGATGGAGAAATTAAAACCTTTACAGACAAGCAAAAGCTGAGAGAGTTCAGCACCACCAAACCAGCTTTACAACAAATGCTAAAGGAACTTCTCTAGGCAAGAAACACAAGAGAAGGAAAACACCTACAATAACAAACCCAAAACATTGAAGAAAATGGGAATAGGAACATACATATCGATAATTACCTTAAATGTAAATGGATTAAATGCTCCCACCAAAAGACACAGACTGGCTGAATGGATACAAAAACAAGACCCATATATATGCTGTCTACAAGAGACCCACTTCAGACCTAGAGACACATACAGACTGAAAGTGAGGGGATGGAAAAAGATATTCCATGCAAATGGAAATCAAAAGAAAGCTGGAGTCGCAATTCTCATATCAGAAAAAATAGACTTTAAAATAAAGACTATTACAAGAGACAAAGAAGGACACTATATAATGATCAAGGGATCGATCCAAGAGGAAGGTATAACAATTGTAAATATTTATGCACCCAACATAGGAGCACCTCAATACATAAGGCAAATGCTAACAGCCATAAAAGGGGAAATCGACAGTAACACAATCATAGTAGGGGACTTTAACACCCCACTTTCACCAATGGACAGATCATCCAAAATGAAAATAAATAAGGAAACACAAGCTTTAAATGATACATTAAACAAGATGGACTTAATTGATATTTATAGGACATTCCACCCAAAAACAACAGAATACACATTTTTCTCAAGTGCTCATGGAACATTCCCCAGGATAGATCATATCTTGGGTCACAAATCAAGCCTAGGTAAAGATAAAAAAATTGAAATCGTATCAAGTATCTTTTCCGACCACAAGGCTATGAGACTAGATATCAATTACAGGAAAAGATCTGTAAAAAATACAAACACATGGAGGCTACACAATACACTACTTAATAACGAAGTGATCACTGAAGAAATCAAAGGGGAAATCAAAAAATACCTAGAAACAAATGACAATGGAGACACGACGATCCAAAACCTATGGGATGCAGCAAAAGCAGTTCTAAGAGGGAAGTTGATAGCAATACAAGCCTACATCAAGAAACAGGAAACATCTCGAATAAACAACCTAACCTTGCACCTAAAGCAATTAGAGAAAGAACAAAAAAACCCCAAAGCTAGCAGAAGGAAAGAAATCATAAAGATCACATCAGAAATAAATGAAAAAGAAATGAAGGAAACAATAGCAAAAATCAATGAAACTAAAAGCTGGTTCTTTGAGAAGATAAACAAAATTGATAAACCATTAGCCAGACTCATCAAGAGAAAAAGGGAGAAGACTCAAATTAATAGAATTAGAAATGAAAAAGGAGAAGTAACCACTGACACTGCAGAAATACAAACGATCATGAGAGATTACTACAAGCAACTCTATGCCAATAAAATGGACAACCTGGAAGAAATGGACAGATTCGTAGAAATGCACAACCTGCCGAGACTGAACCAGGAAGAAATAGAAAATATGAACAGACCAATCACAAGCACTGAAATTGAAACTGTGATTAAAAATCTTCCAACACACAAAAGCCCAGGACCAGATGGCTTCACAGGCGAATTCTATCAAACATTTAGAGAAGAGCTAACACCTATCCTTCTCAAACTCTTCCAAAATATTGCAGAGGGAGGAACACTCCCCAACTCATTCTACGAGGCCACCATCACCCTGATACCAAAACCAGACAAAGATGTCACAAAGAAAGAAAACTACAGGCCAATATCACTGATGAACATAGATGCAAAAATCCTCAACAAAATACTAGCAAACAGAATCCAACAGCACATTAAAAGGATTATACACCATGATCAAGTGGGGTTTATTCCAGGAATGCAAGGATTCTTCAATATACGCAAATCAATCAACATGATACATCATATTAACAAATTGAAGGAGAAAAACCATATGATCATCTCAATAGATGCAGAGAAAGCTTTCGACAAAATTCAACACCCATTTATGATAAAAGCCCTGCAGAAAGTAGGCATAGAGGGAACTTTCCTCAACATAATAAAGGCCATATATGACAAACCCACAGCCAACATTGTCCTCAATGGTGAAAAACTGAAACCATTTCCACTAAGATCAGGAACAAGACAAGGTTGCCCACTCTCACCACTATTATTCAACATAGTTTTGGAAGTGTTAGCCACAGCAATCAGAGAAGAAAAAGAAATAAAAGGAATCCAAATCGGAAAAGAAGAAGTAAAGCTGTCACTGTTTGCAGATGACATGATACTATACATAGAGAATCCTAAAGATGCTACCAGAAAACTACTAGAGCTAATCAATGAATTTGGTAAAGTAGCAGGATACAAAATTAATGCACAGAAATCTCTTGCATTCCTATATGCTAATGATGAAAAATCTGAAAGTGAAATTAAGAAAACACTCCCATTTACCACTGCAACAAAAAGAATAAAATATCTAGGAATAAACCTACCTAAGGAGACAAAAGACCTGTATGCAGAAAATTATAGGACACTGATGAAAGAAATTAAAGATGATACAAATAGATGGAGAGATATACCATGTTCTTGGATTGGAAGAATCAACATTGTGAAAATGACTCTGCTACCCAAAGCAATCTACAGATTCAATGCAATCCCTATCAAACTACCACTGCCATTTTTCACAGAACTAGAACAAAAAATTTCACAATTTGTATGGAAACACAAAAGACCCCGAATAGCCAAAGCAATCTTGAGAACGAAAAATGGAGCTGGAGGAATCAGGCTCCCTGACTTCAGACTATATTACAAAGCTACAGTAATCAAGACAGTTTGGTACTGGCACAAAAACAGAAATATAGATCAATGGAAAAGGATAGAAAGCCCAGAGATAAGCCCACGCACATATGGTCACCGTATCTTTGATAAAGGAGGCAAGCATATACAGTGGAGAAAAGACAGCCTCTTCAATAAGTGGTGCTGGGAAAATTGGACAGGTACATGTAAAAGTATGAAATTAGAACACTCCCTGACACCATACACAAAAATAAACTCAAAATGGATTAAAGACCTAAGTGTAAGGCCAGACACTATCAAACTCTTAGAGGAAAACATAGGCAGAACACTCTATGACATAAATCACAGCAAGATCCTTTTTGACCCAGCTCCTAGAGAAATGGAAATAAAAACACAAATAAACAAACGGGACCTAATGAAACTTAAAAGCTTTTGCACAGCAAAGGAAACCATAAACAAGACCAAAAGACAACCCTCAGAATGGGAGAAAATATTTGCAAATGAAGCAACTGACAAAGGATTAATCTCCAAGATTTACAAGCAGCTCATGCAGCTCAATAACAAAAAAATGAACAACCCAATACAAAAATGGGCAGAAGACCTAAATAGACATTTCTCCAAAGAAGATATACAGATTGCCAACAGACACATGAAAGAATGCTCAACATCACTAACCATTAGAGAAATGCAAATCAAAACTACAATGAGGTATCATCTCACACCGGTCAGAATGGCCATCATCAAAAAATCTAGAAACAATAAATGCTGGAGAGGGTGTGGAGAAAAGGGAACCCTCTTGCACTGTTGGTGGGAATGTAAATTGATACAGCCACTATGGAGAACAGTATGGAGGTTCCTTAAAAAACTAAAAATAGAACTACCATACGACCCAGCAATCCCACTACTGGGCATATACCCTGAGAAAACCATAATTCAGAAAGAGTCATGTACCAAAATATTCATTGCAGCTCTGTTTACAATAGCCAGGACATGGAAGCAACCTAGGTGTCCATCATCGGATGAATGGATAAAGAAGATGTGGCACATATATACAATGGAATATTACTCAGCCATAAAAAGAAATGAAATGGAGGTATTTGTAATGAGGTGGATGGAGTTAGAGTCTGTCATACAGAGTGAAGTAAGTCAGAAAGAGAAAAAGAAATACAGTATGCTAACACATATATATGGAATCTAAGGGAAAAAAAAAAAAGGTCATGAAGAACCTAGTGGCAAGACGGGAATAAAGACACAGACCTACTAGAGAATGGACTTGAGGATATGGGGAGGGGGAGGGGTGAGATGTGACAGGGTGAGAGAGTGTCATGGACATATATACACTACCAAATGTAAAATAGATAGCTAGTGGGAAGCAGCCGCATAGCACAGGGAGATCAGCTCGGTGCTTTGTGACCACCTAGAGGGGTGGGATAGGGAGGGTGGGAGGGAGGGAGATGCAAGAGGGAAGAGATATGGGAACATATGTATATGTATAACTGATTCACTTTGTTATAAAGCAGAAACTAACACACCATTGTAAAGCAATTATACTTCAATAAAGATGTTTAAAAAAAAAAAAAGCTAAATGTGTGAAAGGATTGAATCTGTTAATTAACTAGATGGCAGGAATCCTTTCACAATGTATATGTACATTAAATCATCACATTGTACACTTTAAATATATTACAATTTTATTTGTCAACTATCCCTCAGTAAAGTTGAAAATAAGAAAAGAACATCCAAACTATTAAAACAAAAACAATGAAGAGGAAATAAAGACATTCTCACATGAAGAAAGCTAAAAGTATTTGTCACTAGCTGAGTTACTCGTGAGAATGGCTAAAGGAAAATCTTCTTCCAGAAAAGAATGATGAAAGAACAAATCTTGGAGCATGAAAAAGGAAGAAAGAACAATGAAAGCAACAGAAATATGGATATGGAGAAACTGGATCACTCATACATTGCTGGCAGGAAAGTAAAATGGTACAGCCACTCTGGAAAACTGTTTGGCAGTTTCTTACAAAACTAAACATGCAATTACCATACAACCAAGCATTTGCACTCTTGGGCATTTATCTAAGAGAAATCAAAACTTATGTTTACACAAAAACCTGAACAGGAACGGTCATAGCAATTTTACTTGTAATACCAAAAAGTGGAAAAAAAAAACCAGATGTTCTTCAACTATGAATCAAAACACAAACTGTGGCACATCCACACCACGGAACAGTACTCAGCAATAAAGAAGAAGGAACTACTGATATAATTCAGATGAATCTCCAGGGAATCATGCTGAGGTGGGTGTGGTTACAAAAGGGCAAATGAGGCATCCTTATCGTGATGAAAATGTTTCGTATCTTGACTGGATGGTGGATAGCAAACCTACTCATGTGATAAAATCAAATAGAACTAAACACATATACACACAAATCAATACAATTAAACTGGGGAAATCTCAATAAGATCTATAGATTTTATCAGTGTCAATATCCTGGTTGTGACATTGTTACAGTTTTGCAAGATGTTATTGTTGGGAGAAATGGGTAAAGTATAAACAGGATCACTCTGTACTAATTTCTTAAAACCACATGAGTATCTTAAATTACCACAAAGTTGAAAGTTTAGTTAAAAAAGAGCTATCACTGGCTTACATTAAGGATGTTGATGGATCTAGAATAAACAGTGCTACCTGAGATATGTTATCATTTCAAACTCACCAAAATTGGGTAGAATGGAGAGAGTTGAAGAGGCAGCATCTGGGCCACTGTCATTTCCCACCAAAGTTGGGTAATACATTGTCTGAGAGCTGTTTTCCACGCTGGTTTCTGCTTTTCCCGGCGTTTCTCCAAGTATAACTTTTTCAAGTGCTGAAAGAAAACAATTCTCAATTGTGAATTCTATACTGGGTGAGACTATCCTTCAGGAACAAATGAGAAATAAAGACATTCTGACACAAAGGAAAAATGATTTTTTAAATTTTCCCTAGCAGATTTGCCCTTAAAAATAGCTAAACGAAAATCTTCAAAAAAGAAAGGATATTATGAAAGAAGGAATCTTGGAGCATCAGGAAAGAAGAAATAACAATGGAAAGATCAGAAATATGGATGGAGAGAAACTGGATCACCCACACATTGCTGCTGGGAATGTAAATGGTACAGCCTCTCTGGAAAACTGTTTGGCAGTTTCTTGTAAAACTAACATGCTATGGTTCCAGAGGAGATGAGAAAGTTTGGAATTAAAAGCACAAGTGTTCAACATATACACACTTCTATATATATAATAGATAACTAATAAGGACCTACTGTAGAGCACAGGGAACTCTTCTCAATACTCTGTAATGACCTATATGGGAAAAGAATCTAAAAAAGAGTGGATATATGTATATGTATAACCAATTCACTTTGCTGTACAGCAGAAGCTAACAAAACATTGTAAATCAACTATACTCCAATAAAAATTTTTAAAAAAAAGAAAAGAAAGAAAGAAACACGCTATTACTATAAGACCTAACAACTGCACTTCTGGCATTCATGACAGAGAAATGAAAATTTATATTTACACAAAAATCAGTACATCAATGTTCACAACACTTGTAGTATCAAAAAACTTAGAAAAAAAAAACAGATGTCCTTCAATGTGTGAATGGTTTTTTTAAAAAAACTGTTGCATATATATACCATGGAAAACTCTTCATTAATAGAAAGGAACTATTAAGAAATGAAAACTGATATTTACATAAAAGTGTGTACAGGAATATTTATAGCTGCTTTACTCCTAATAGCGAAAAACTGAAAAAAAAAACCAGATGCCCTTCAACAGGTGAAGAGTTAAAATGTTGTATATCCATAGCATTGAATACTCTTCAGCAATAATAGTAATAAACTATTGATACATGCCACAAACTGGATGAGTCTCTAGGGAATTAGACTGAGTGAAAAAAACCAATCCCAAAGGTTACACAGTATGTTATTTCACTTATATAACAACCTGAGACAAAACTATAGAAACGGAGAAGATCAATGGTAGCCAGGTGTTAGGGATGGGTCTTGGAGGAAGGGAAGGCTGGTGTGGTTGTAAAAAAGCAATAACAAGGGATCCTTGAGTGATGGTAATGATCTCTACCTTGACTGTGATGGACTCACTCATGTGATAAAATTGCATAGTGCTAAATACACACATGAAAGTGTACACACACACATACACGTAAAACTGGAGGCACCTCAATAACGTCTGTGGGTTGTATCACTGTCAGTATCTGGGTTGTGATACTGTACCATAGTTTAGCAAGGTGTAGTCATTGGGGAAAATAAGTAAAACATAAATAGGATCTCTCTGTATTATTTTTTACAACTGCATGTGAATCTTAAATTATACCAAAAAGTTTTAAAAAGAGCTGCAACTGAAAAAAATGAAACAAAACAGCTGCACCTGGCTTGTATTAAGGATGTGGATGGATCTAGATTAAACAGTGCTACTCATAATATATATCATTTCAAACTCACCAAAATTGGACAGGAGGTAATGAGATGAAGAGTCAGTATCTGGGCCACTGATACTTCCCAGTAAAGCTGGGTAATACGTTGTCTGAGAGCTGTTTTCCAGGCTGGTTTCTGCTGTTCCTGGAACTTCTACAAGTATGTATTTTTCAACTACTGTAAGAAAAGAACTCTCAACCGTGAATTCTACATGAAGTGAAATTATCCTTCAAGTAAAAGGTGAAAAAAACATTCCGAAACAAAGGAAAACTAAAAGAATCTGTCCCTAGCAGTCTTACCCATATGGAAAGGTTAAAGGAAAATCTTCAAACAGAAAGGATACGATGAAAGAAGGAAATCTGGAGCATCAGGAAGAAAGAAAGAGCAATGGGAAGAACGGAAACATGAATGTGAAGAAACTGGACCATTGCTGGTGAGAATGGAAAATGGTACAGCCTCAGGACTTCCCTGGTGGTCCAGCGGTAAAGAATCCACCTTCCAATGCAGGGGACGCAGGTTCAATCCCTGGTCGGGGAACTAAGATCCCACATGCCACGGGGCAACTAAGCCCGCGCGCCACAACTACTGAGCTCAGGCGCCTCAACGAGAGAGCCTGCGTGCCACAAACTACAGAGCCCACGCTCCCTGGAGCCTGCGCGCCACAACTAAAGAGGGGAAAACCCACGCACCACAGCTAGAGAGAAGCCCACGCACTGCAACGAAGAGCCCGCACTGCAACGAAAGATCTCGCGTGCTGCAACTAAGACCCAATGCAGCCAAAAATAAATTAAATAAATAAATAAATAAATAATAAATCTTAAAAAAAAAATAAAGCGAAGGAAAAACCTGAACATGTTTTTAAAAAAACCAAAAAGTAAAAAGAAAAATGGTACGGCCGCTCTACTGGCATTTTCTTATAAAACTAAACATGCTATTACCATAAGACTCAAAAATTGCACCCTTGGCATTCATGACAGAGAAATTAAAACTTACATATATACAAAAACCAATACATGGGTGTTGATAACAGCTTTACTCTTAATACCAAAAACTAAGGGAAAAAAAACTAATGTCCTTCAATGGCTAAATGGTTAAAAACAATTACTGCATACTGAAATCCTGTAAAACTATTCAGCAATAAAAAGGAAGGAGGGACTTCCCTGGTGGCACAGTGGTTAAGAATCCGCCTGCCAATGCAGGGGACCCGGGTTCAAACCCTGGTCCGTGAAGATCCCACATGCCACGGAGCAACTAAGCCCGTGTGCCACAACTACTGAGCCTGTGCTCTAGAGCCCATGAGCCACAACTGCTGAAGCCCACGCACCTAGAGCCTGTGCTCTGAAACAAGAGAAGCCACCACAATGAGAAGCCCGCGCACCGCAACGAAGAGTAGCCCCCGCTCGCCGCAACTAGAGAAAAGCCCACGCGCAGCAGCGAAGACCCAATGCAGCCAAAAATAAATAAATTTTTTAAAAAAAAGGGAAGGAAGTTTTGATACATGCAACAACATGGATGAATCCTCAAGGAATTATGCTGAGTGAAAAAAATCCTCAAAGTTTACATACTGTAAGACTCCCTTTATATAACACTCTTGAAGTGACAAAATTATAGAGACCAGTGTTTGCCAGGGGCTAGGGAACAAGCAGTGGGGAAGGAAAGGGCGACCTGAGAGAGGTGGGTGTGGCTATAAAAGGGCAAGAAGAGGCATCCTTATGGTGATGGAAATGTTTCTGTATCTTGACCGTGTTGGTGGATATCACACCTACTCATGTGATGAAATCAGACAGAAATAAATATAAACACACACAAATTACTACAAGTAAAACTGGGGACATCTCAATAACATCTGTGTATTATATCAATGTCAATACCCCAGTTGTGATATTTTACTAATTTTGCAAGATGTAGTCATTGAGAGAAAAGGGTAAAGTGTAAAAGGGATCTTTTTATATTATTTCTTACAAATATATGTGAATCTAAAATTATTTCAAAATAAAAAGTTTAATTTAAAAAATGGGCTACCGTTAACTTGCATTAAGGATGCTGATACATCTAGATTAAACAGTGCTACTTGTAGTATGCATTATTTGAAACTCACCAAAATTGGGTGGGAGGTTGACAGGTAAAGAAGAACATTGGCCACTGTCATTTCCCAATAAAGTTGGGTAACTCATTGTCTCAGGGTTGTTCTCCGGGCTGGTTTCTGCTCTTTCTGGCATAGCTACAGTAAAAACATTTTTCAAGTGCTTAAGAAAACAACTCTCAGTCATTAATTCTATACATAGTGAAACTATCCTTCATTAATGTATGGGAAATAAATACATTCTCACATGAAGGAAAACTAAAAGAACTTGTCTCTTGCAGACTTACCCTTAAAGGAAGGCTAAAGGAAAATCTTCAAACAGAAAGAATATGATAAAAGAATGGATCTTTGAGCATCAAGAAGAAAGAACAATGGAAAGAGCAGAAATATGGCTCCAGAGAAACTGGATCACTCATACATTGCTGGTAGGAAAGAACAATGGAAAGAGCAGAAATATGGCTCCAGAGAAACTGGATCACTCATACATTGCTGGTAGGAATGCAAAATGGTACACCTACACTGGAAAACACGTAGTTTCTCATAAAACTAAACACACAGTTAACATATAACCAGCAACTGCACTCTTGGGTATTCATGTCAGAGAAATGAAAACTTCTGTTTACACAAAAACCTGTACATGGATATTCATAGCAGCCTTAGTCCTAATAGTGAAAAACTGGAAAACAAAACCCCAAATTCTCTTCAACAGACAAATGGTTAAACTATGACACATCTATACCAAGTAACAGTACTCAGCAATAAAAA
Organism: Eubalaena glacialis; assembly: GCF_028564815.1. NCBI lineage: Eukaryota > Metazoa > Chordata > Mammalia > Artiodactyla > Balaenidae > Eubalaena > Eubalaena glacialis. The sequence goes on from NC_083736.1 coordinate 15,572,108, forward strand.
GGAAGGAACTAGTGAACAACCTGGTTTAATCTCTAGGGACTTATATTTAGTGAAAAAAGCCAATATCAAAATGTTACATACCATATGCCTACAAATATATAACAATTTTGAAGTGACAAAGTTCTAGAGATGGAGAATAGATCAGTGGTTGCCTGAGTACTGAGGGGATAAGGGAATAGGGAGAGTTAGGGATAGGGGAATAGGGAGGGCAGGGTCACCATAGGGTGATAGGTGGTTATAAAAAAGGCAACACAAGTGATCCTTGTGATGGAAATATTCTGTACCTTGACTATGGTGGTGGACATACAAACCTTATCATATGGTAAAACTGCACAGAACTAAAAGTACACACACGCAAATGAATACAAGTCAAACTGGGAACAGCTGAATAAGATCCATGGATTATATCAACGTCAATATCCTGGTTGTGATATTTTACTATAGTTTTACAGGATGCTACCACTGAGGGAAATTGGGTAAAGGGTATCACTCTGTATTATTTCTTACAACTACATGTGAATCTATAATTATCTCAATATAAAACCTCTAATTAAAAAACAGCTATCACTAGTTTGCATTAAGGATGCTTTTGAATATAGATTACAGGATGCTATTTGTAATGTGTGCCGTTTCAAACTCACCAGTATTGGGAGGGATGCAGAGAAATGGCAAGGCAGTGTCTGGGCCCATGCTGTTATTTCCCATTACAGTTGAGTAGTTCATTGTCTCAGAGGTATCTGCCAGACTGGGTTCTCCTTGTGGCGGAACTGCTATAGGTACTGCTACAGTAGCCTGGGCAGATGAGATAACATTGTTGGTACTTTCGGCACCTTCACTGAGATGGGAGGATAGAACAGGAAGCTCAGGAGACGGGCTGTGTGGTGTGAAACACGGCCTTAATGAGTATGTGGAGACAATTCTGGGCAGTGGTGGACTCTCCCTGAGGACCGGCTGCTGCAGTTCAGGGAGTGCTGCTGACTGAAGAGATGTTCCTACAGGGTTGGTCCCGGCATTGTCTTCCTTCCTTTCCACGGGTAAAGATAGGCTACAATCTCCCTGTCCAGGGTAAAAGCACAGAACGGGTTAAGCTCCTTTCTGTAATTTCTCCATGAAGTATACAATCAAAACTTTTTTGTGTAAATCCAGATGACCTCTAAAATGACACAAATTCAGTATAAATCATCTGTGAGTAAAAATAAGAATTGAAAAGTCAGTAAAAGCATTAATACCTGTTTTCCTTGCAACATCATTTTCTTTTTTTTTTTTTTAATTTATTTATTTTATTTATTTATTTTTGGCTGCATTGGGTCTTCGTTGCTGCACGCGGGCTTTCTCTAGTTGAGGCGAGCGGGGGCTACTGTTCATTGCGGTGCATGGGCTTCTCATTGCGGTGGCTTCTCTTGTGGAGCACGGGCTCTAGATGCGCGGGCTTCAGTAGTTGTGGCTTGCGGGCTCAGTAGTTGTGGCTCGCGGGCTCTAGAGCGCAGGCTCAATAGTTGTGGCGCACGGGCTTAGTTGCTCCACGGCATGTGGGACCTTCCCGGACCAGGGCTCGAACCCGTGTCCCCTGTATTGGCAGGCGGATTCTTAACCACTGCGCCACCAGGGAAGCCCCATCATTTTCCATAGTCAAGTATAAATGCTGAATTTTGATTATATGATTTTTAATCCTCTTCAACCCTACATTTTGATTGCATTTTATACATTATGGTTACAAACATAAAAATATTCAGTATCATGTCTCAAACCTAGACTTCAGCATTCTTCCAAGAGAGGTTATTCTCCAACCTACTGCTAAAGTAAGGATAGATCAGCCTTGCTAATCTCAGAGTTATTAGTTCTCTCTCACTTCTAACTGATCGGTATCTTTAGGAACTAGAGGTTTATGGAAGTAGTAAAAATCTTCTTATAACATGTACACAGTTAGGCAACAATGGTTTCTCCAAAGAATGCTGCATTTGTGAAACGACTCCACAAAGGTGGTTAACTTGCCTATTCGTGTTTTCAATAAGTTCTCGCAAATCCTGTCATAATAAAAAAAAATGTTAGTAGTTCCTATTTTGAAACAAAAGTAACATATAAGAAAATACCATTAAGCCAAAGTCAAAGTTTGAAAGTTTTCAAGCCGTCAGAAATCTCTTGTTTCCCACTTGATGCCTGGCTGTTGGTGACCCAGAGCCGAGCTGGCTGAGATAAGGCGCCCCAACCTCCCACTCAACTACTCCATGTCACACAGGCATTTTAAGAAGCTTGAATACTGGGAAGTAAATGTACCACAATTCCTATAAGCCATCACATTTATGATGGAGTCATTTTACAGCAAGGAAGGTGCTATTTTAGGAAAGAAATTTTCAAATCTGCTAAAAGGCCAAAGAGCCTCTTTCCATATAATGATGGTATAAACTAATAGGCAGTGAGGGGTCCACTCTGGAAAGAACAGTGAGCCAAATACAACAGATGTGACCTTTGGCTTCAGAGTATTTTAAAGTCATGCAATTAACAATTAACCTTACAAAACCTTTGAGTACGCGGCCCCTGTATGCCAATCAAGTATGTGACTGATAAAACCGGAGAATTCTTGAAATACACAGAAATTTCATTTGGGCAAAAATACACTTAAAAGGCCAGAACCATTACATCATTCATTCAAATAAACATTTATTGAAGGCCTACCACCTGTGAGAACTACTTTGCTAGATGCTGGGAATGTGGACATTAAAAAGAAAAAAGAAAGAAAAAGAAAAAGGAAAAAAAACCCAGCTCCTACCCTAAGGAACTCCCATTTTAGCTGGAGAGAGACAAGTGAAGAGACAAGGTCAACAGAGAAAGTGACCAGCAGCCTGGAGCAGTGGATTTCAGTGTGCTCCGTGGGCCAGCAGCATCGACACCATCTACTAGCTTGTTGGAAATGAAAACTCTCCCACCTCAGATCTACTGAACTGGGAACTCTGAGATCGAGGGCAGTGATCTGTGTTTTCACAAGCCCTCTAGGTGATTCTGATGCACGATGAAGCGTGAGACCCACTGGCTCTCAGCCCTGAATAACTAGCACAGGCTCTAGGGGAACACAGTTGGGTTCAAGTTACTTAACTTCTCTGTTGTTCAATTTCCTTATAAATAGAATCGGGATGAAAACCTCTCTCAGTTCTGTTGAGGACAAAACAGCGTGCTACAGTATTAATACCAACATAATAATAATAGTACATGATGACTGGTCTGATAGTGCTCAATCATCTATTAGTATTATTATTGCCACGATACAGATAAGAACAAGAGGCTAAGCGTGCACAGAAGAGCAAGACCTAATCCAGGCTGGAAGTCGTGGCAGGATTTTCGAAGAAGGAGGTATCTGCGTTGAGAATGAAAAGATGAGAAGGTGTTCACTAGGTAGAGATGTACAGAGGAGCATACAGGGCAGAAGGAACAGTATATTCTAAAATACCCAACAAATTAGGAGTATGGGATTAACTGATATAAACTACTATACATAAAACAGATAAACAAGGATTTACTGTAGAGCACAGGGAATTATACCCCAAATCTTATAATAACCTATAATGGAATATAATCAGCAAAAACCCCGAATTACTATGCTCTACACCTGGAACTAACACAATATTATAAATCAGCTATACTTCAATAAAAAAAAATTAAAACAGAAATTAAAAACACCCAAACAGAAAACAGGAAGTCAAATGTTTAGAAAGTGAACATAAATGACGATCAAAGAGCTGGGTTATGATGGGAAGGAGAGAGAGAGGATGACAGCTATAGAGGGATGGGAGGCAAAAAGGAGTGGTTTTTTTAAACCTGTGGGAGAATGACTATGCTGAGAGTGATGGAGACAGAGGCTGAAGACACAAGAGACAGGGGGATGAAGGGAGGTGTCTGAGCACAGGGAAAGAGGGTCAGATGCAGAAACCAGCAGAGGTGTTAGCCTTACAGAGGAAACACTTTTCCCACTCCAGTGGTCAGGAAGGAGGTCGTCAGAGATGGATCCAGGCAAGTGTGAGGGCTGTGGGGAGAGGAATCAGGACTTGGAGGGGATTTCGGCTCCACACCCTCCATTTTCTCCACGAAATAAGAGAACAGGATTGGGGTTGCCTGAGGATCACCAGTCCCCAGTGGAGGTCCTCCCCTCTGCTTCCCAGCCTGGACAGGGCTGGGGTTTTACTAAAGGGGGTGCTGGGCGAGGATTAAAAAAGGACAGATGGAAGTGCTGCACCGTGTGGTCTAGACTGGTAAGGGAAGGCGCTGAAGAAAGGAGGGAGCTAGCACACTAGGAGAAATGGAGAGCATCCCTTAGCTGTGACTTTGGAACCTGGGCATGTCTTAGCGGAGATACTCTATCCCACCACATCTTGCACAATCGCTCAGAAAGTCCTGGCAGAGCAGTGTCAACCCAGTTCATCGTGGATGCTGATGTAAAGCAAGCAGGGGAGAGCACTGCTCAAAAATCAGAACTCCCTACGTCGTCCCTGCATTCCCACTCTCTGTACATCCTTCCCCGGAAGATAAGACACGTTCCCTTTAAGTATTCCACTGCTGTTCTCTATAATGATGAAGACTCCCATAAACATTTTTTACTTTTCAAAGTATGTTCATTGTATTCAAGAAACTTTTTTATATGTTAAGAAACATGTATTTGTTTATAAATGTTCACTGCTTCTAGGGTATGCCGCTCACAGAATCCTTGATAATTACATACTTCTATCAATCTCCACCAACACGTCAATTTTTACAAAATCCCCTCAAAACTATGGAAGATAAACTCTTTAAAAAATGGTGGGCTGCCATTTTGTTTCAACTGAAATATCTTGACATGCATTTAGGCACATACTAAGTTTTATCCAAATCAGCCAACTTCCTTAAAAGAGAATATTGGAGAAATTCAATATCGAACAGTCTAGATGCAAGACACTTAACTACACTTGACCAGTTATGGGCTGTATTTTTTAAGGTACAAAAGCCATATTTTTATTTCAAGTTTTTCACCTAGGGATGTTGTTCTAAGTAGATATTTTTTAAATGTATCACAATGGAGTGATAATCATAGAGAACTTGGCATAGCAAAATTTCTATTAATAGTCCAATGACATTAAATGAGGTAAAGAAACTTTTAGCTCAATATTTTGGAAAACTACATTTAAGAGACAACTTTGATACCTCGCAATAGTGCTGGAGTTCCGAAAGTTGGTTACGATGATTTTCATCATAGAAAACTACAGATGCCTGCTCTCCTATTAATATCATGAAAATAAGTGAGTCAATGCTTAATATCTCTAGGAGCCAAATAAAGCACTAGAAATATATATTTCCCTATTTTAATTGTTTTTCTTTTTTACCTACATTCCAAAAGGATTTCAGAAGTCTACAATATAAAGCAGAGATAAAGTAAAACCAAACCTCACAATCATGAGAATGAAAAAGATAAGAGCCGATTAAAAAGAGGACTAAAGGAAGGAAGTTACTATACAGGAACCTAAGTTTAACAGAAGCTCCTGAATATCAGTATGAACACATAGTTTATAATATATATAAAAATAGATATAGAAACATAAATATATGTGTATGTCTGGATTAGTAGACATACACTTATTTCCTAGCTCTGTCCACTAAGAGGGACTAAAATCAATGACACAAGAGTAGCAATGAACACACCTAGTGTCTAGATCTTGGTTTCTAAATACCACTCTCCAATAAAAGGAACCAGAGCTCCTTGAAGAGAGGTGAATTCCAGAGCTGGAACAGGGAAAGTATAAATGAGACTAGAACACCTTGTGATGTCAGAAAAAAAGGAATTGCTCAAAAAAGAAGTGGGGGCATGTCAAAAGGTCACACGAGCCAACTGGAAGGAGCTCCCGATAGCCAAAGCTGGAAAATTTGATCAATAAAATAGTGATAATATTGGATTATAATTTATATAATACAATAAATGCCCATGCGTCCATATTGATATAAAATAGGTAATTGAATGAATAAATGGGGGAGAAAGGACAGTTATTCATTACAAATCAATTCCAATTAATAAATACAAAGGAATAAGGGAAATAGAAAGTCACCATTAGGCAAACACCACAGTACTGAATGTTGCAGGTGAAATCCATGAGCTAACTCAACACAGGGCAAAAAGTTGAGGACAGGATATTAGCATAGTCTCAAAGTACACTCCTACCCAAGATATTTATTAATTACAAAGGGAAAATAGTAATTTTACAGTGAAAAAAATCCAGAAGACACCAGATGATTGATGTTAACATCACCAGTAAAAAGATATATGGACACCTCATACTCCTGATACGATTCAATGAGGAGACAACATGGTTTGTGTGGTGTTCTTGCCAAAAATGCATAATCTCAATCTATTCAAGAGAAAATATCAGACATATCAAAATCGAGAGACATTTTACAAAATAACTGATCGGTACACTCATCAAAAATGTCAAGGTCACGAAAGACAAGGAAAGAATAAGGAGTTGTCACAGATTGGAAGAAACTAAAGAGACACAACTAATTTCCATCTGGGATACTGGATCGGATCCTGGAACAGAAAAAGGACATTGTGGGGGGGATAGTGAAATTCAAACAAGGATGCAGTTTAGCTAATTGTAAGGTACCAATGTTAATATCCTGGTTTTGAAAACTGTACTGTGGTTAAACAATTACCATAAATTTAAATTATACAGGTCAGTTAACATTAAGGGAAGTGAAGTGTATACACAAGAGCTCTTCGTAATATATTTGCAACTCTTCCATAAATCTAAAAGTATTTCAAAAATTAGAAAAGCTACTGAAACAGGGTACAAAACTGCTATGAATTTCTATCAGATAAGGAAAAGAGGAAAATAAAATGGTAAACTGCTCATGTGAGAGAAATATTTCCTTGGGCTCACAAGTTCAGAGTTACTCCATAGTCAATGAAGGCTGAAAAAGAATTTTAATCATTTTCTTTATGATAGTAAATGTAAATATATTTGGCAATTATAAATTAATATTACTTAAATATTCAGTCTGATGTACATTCATTAATGACACTTCCACCTTCTTTACAATAAGGTGTTCATGTTTTTGTATAGGAAGGATTTATTAATAAACCAAAAGGAAATATAAAAGAAGGAATTGAAAGAAAAGTTTTAGGACTTCAATTTCGCTTTCAAGAAGCACCAAAGGGGGACTTCCCTGGTGGCGCAGTGGTTAAGATTCCGTCTGCCAATGCAGGGAACACGGGTTCGAGCCCTGGTCCAGGAAGATCCCACATGCCGCGGAGCAACTAAGCCCGTGCGCCACGACTACTGAGCCTGCGCTCTAGAGCCCACGAGCCACAACTACTGAAGCCCGCGTGCCTAGAGCCTGTGCCCTGCAACAAAGAGAAGCCACCGCAATGAGAAGCCCGCACACCGCCACGAAGAGTAGCCCCCGCTCGCCGCAACTAGAGAAAGCCCATGCACGGCAACGAAGGCCCAACGCAGCCAATAAATAAATAAATAAATAAATTTATTTAAAAAAAAAAAAGAAGCACCAAAGGCCTAAAGGACCTCTGCCCGCTGCAAATACTACAACAACATGGAAAGATATTTGCAGAACTGTTTTCTCATTAAGTCAACTACACTTAAGATAACATTTTCCATCAAGCTTAACCCCTTATGTACTTCAGGATGGAAGGACTAGTCTTCCAGTAATCCGGCACCAGAACTGCTTTAAAAGCAAATATTTCTAATCACAAAGAACCAAATGTTATATGGCTTTTAATTTTCAAATAATCCAACAGTGACACTCTGTGGACAAAATAGGAGGCACATAAGCACCTATTTTTCTTAATAGATTAATCTCTAAGACACCTTAAATCCTTTTTTGGAATAAAATAGAGTATAAATAAATAAACAGACAGCAAATAACCATTTGATTTAATTATAATAACTATTTTAAGGATGAATTATGGACTATAAGGATAATTTTAATAGAAATACACCAAGTAGTTATCAAAGTCTTTGTTTTAAAAAATTATCTGAATTAGCCCTGCATTACAAACTTATTAGGCAGTAAAAATTATATGGAATTATAATATAGATTAGTAATAATAAAAACAATATTGTCATCTTACCCTTCTATAATGCTTTATGCTTTTCAAAGTGCTTTCACATAATTATGTCAGAAACCATGGCTCTTGGGAGGCAAATAACATTATCCCCCCAAAGATTAAAATATTGGGGCTGATAGAAGTTAAGAGAATTGCCTATACTGGTTAGGTGGTATTACTATCTTCATCCTCATGTAAGTAAATAAATGCATTTTCTGTTAAGCTTAATTATATATAGTTTAATAATCTATTTTATTCAACTTCAAAGATTTAGAAGCATAGCAGAATACGATGAAAATGTAAAACAACACAACCACTTCAGAAAACTGTTTGGCAGTTTCTCATAAACTTTAATCTACCCTGTGCCCCAGTATTTCCACTCCTGAGCATTTACCCAAATTAAACATAAATATATGTTCACAGAGACTTCCATAATAATGTTCACAGCCACTTTACTCATAATAGCCGAAAACTGGAAACAACCCTAATGTCCATCAGAAGGAGAAGGGATAAACAAATCGTGGATATTCATACAACGGAATATTACTTAGCAATAAATGGGAATGAAATATTTCCAAACAATACTCTAAGGAAAACATTACTCCAAACATTACTCTAAGGAAAAGAGACCATGACACAAAAGAGTGCGTACTATATGATTCTATTTATATAAAGTTCTAGAACAGGCAAAACTAATCTATGATGGAAAAAAACATCCGAATGGTATTTCGCCAAGGTTCAGGGGGTGGGGACTTACTGGGAGTAGGCATGAGGGAAATTTCTGGGATGATGGAAATGTTCTTACCTTGATGAGGGGTGAGCGTGCATATTTGTCAAAACTCATTGAACTGTATACACTTAAAGATCTGTGCATTTCACTGTATGAAATTAAACTCAATCTATTAAAAAGAAATAAAGCAGAATGAAAAACAGAAAGATTTTCACTTTACCATACAACCCATGTTATCCTCTCCTGGAATAGATGATCGCCCTTTTTTGTGCAACGGGATGAACTCCATTTCCGCTGAGTAGGGGCGATGTCTTCTTAAATTTGCTAGACGGTTCATTTGTGAAACTGGTTGGTCACCTAGCTCTGCTAAACCTTCAACTCCTGAAAAGCAACACATAAAAAAGTTACTTCACCCACTTACTGCCTTAATAAACTTAATATGGATATGTTCTCAGAATACCAACTCAAGTTGAATTGGAGTCCTGGCTGAAGTTTATAGAGAGCGACAAAATGAGAATTCTTCCATTAGTGATTTAGAATAAACCTTTAAAAACTGAAGGGCTTTATTGCCCACGCGTAGGAATAAGAATCCAGATCAAACACAGTTCCAAATTGTGAAGCAGATGCTCCACAACCTAAAGGCTACAGAGTAAGTGCTGGAGACAAATGAACAACAGAGCATGAGTCCTAACTGCTTTAGTCAAGGAGCTCAGAGGCTTTTTACTCAGGGAGGCTGCGGGCCTCCAAACGTGAGTCAGGAGTCTCTTCTGGCTTGGGCCGCCCACCACGGTGCGGCCTGGAGAGACCACTAAAGACATCGCCTCCTCCCCTGCTCGGTGAAAACTGGGTGAGATTACGTCTAAGGTCATTTCAGCGCTAAGATTATGATTGCTTCCGTAGTTAAATTTTATATTAAACCTAAAGGACTGTATGTGAAAAATAAGCCAAAAACTCTTCTTGAATTATGTAGGCTCGGTTATGGTTCTGAGTCATTCATCTCTGCCACCAGGAAGACATTGAGTGCAATGCTGTCATATCATATCTTGTAGTAGATTTGAACGCTGGCATCACAGTACTGGGAGGGGCATTAATGAGAGAGCTAGGTTCCCTTTATCCATCCTGAGCCAGGGCAGGAATGAGGCGGAATGAAGGGTTTCGAGTTTTACCCACTTTCCTGTTTCCCTTTCATTCTATAGTGGAGATACGAAGGAACAAAGGCTCAGAAGCAAGAAATCAGAGGAGTTAAAGACTCTTAAGTTACATAAATGCAGACTAATATTGTGGGAAAAATTCAATTATGAAATACCTCCAATTTGAGCTGTAACTTCAATTTTTATTTTTTAAACTGGTTTTTTTTTCTGACTAATACAAGCTATAAATAATTAAACTGTGGTGTTTTCATACAAAGAAAGACTACACAGCAGTGGGATAAACCAACTACTGCTACACACTATGAGGACAAATCTCACAACGATAACGTTGAGTAAAAGCTAGACACAAAAGAGAATATACTGGGACTTCCCTGGTGGCACAGTGGTTAAGAATCTGCCTGCCAATGCAGGGGACAAGGGTTTGAGCCCTGGTCTGGGAAGATCCCACATGCCACGGAGCAACTAAGCCGGTGCACCACTACTACTGAAGCCCGAGTGCCTAGGGCCCATGGTCCGCAACAAGAGAAGCCACCACAATGAGAAGCCCACACGCCGCAACGAAGAATAGCCCCTGCTCGCCACAACTAGAGAAAGCCCGCACGCAGCAACAAAGACCCAATGCAGCCCAAAATTAATTAATTAATTTTTTTTAAAAAGGAGAGAATATAGTTGTGATATTGTGATTTATAATAAGAAATACATGTTTGGTCTCCATCCTGGTTTCTGGCACTGAGCTTCTAAAATCCTTAAAATGTTTTAAGTGATGAGAGTGATCAAGGTATCTTTTGTTATGTTATTGAGGTTACTTTTGGAATGCCCCTGGATCACCTAAGGATAGAGGCTGGTCACCAGAGGAGCCAACCATGTGACTAGTGGATTGGAACTTCCAGTCCCATCCCCCTGACCTCCAGGAGGGGAGAGGGGCTGGAGGTTGAATCAATCACCAATGGCTAATGATTTAATCAATCATGACTATGTAATGAAGCCTCCAGAAAAACCCAAAGGGACAGGGTTCAGAGAGCTTCCAGGTTAGTGAACACATGGAGATTGAGGAGAGTGGAGCTAGAAGAGAGCTTGGAAGCTCCGTGCCCTTTCCCCATACCTTGCCCTGTGCCTCTCTTTCATCTGGCTGTTCCTGAGTTATGTCCTTTTATAATAAACTGTTATTCTAGTAAGTAAAATGTTTCTCTGAGTTCTGTGAGCTGCTCTAGCAAATTAATTGAACCCAAGCAGGAGGTTGTGGGAACCTCTGATTTATAGCAAGTAGGTCAGAAGCACAGGTAACAGCCTGGGCTTGTGACTGGGGCATGAGGAGGGGTGGCAGGGGGCAGTCTTGTAAGACTGAGCCCTCAACCTGTGGAATCTGACACTATCTACAATAGATAGTGTCAGAATTTAGTTGAATTCTCAGACACCCTGCTGGTGTCCAAGAATTGCTTGCTGTTGTGTGGGAAGCCCCAACACACACATTGGAATTGGGTTCAGGAACCTAAAAGAATAGTGTATGATTCAATTGAGCTAAAGCTCAATCTAAAGACAGGCAAATATAATCAATGGTGGGAGATGTCAGGATAGCGCTACCTTGCAAGAGAGTAGTGACTGAAAGGGAGGTGAGAGCTGATTCTGGGGGGCTCAGTGTTGGTTATATGTGTGTATTAAGTTGAAAATTATTTAAGCTGCATATTTATGATTTGTGCATATTTTTGTATGTGATAGATTTCTATAAAAAGTCAACCTAAAATTAAGCTCTTTATAAAAAATTCAGAATCTAAATAAAGTAATCCATCACTAAGAAATAGCATAACCCTTAGATATATTTCCTTCTTGTTTTCTTACTATCTATATATTTTATTTTTTAATTTTTGGGTTTTTTTAATAAATTTATTTATTTTATTTATTTGTTTTGGCTGCATTGAGTCTTCGTTGCTGCACGCGGGCTTTCTCTAGTTGCAGTGAGCGGGGGCTACTCTTCGTTGTGGTGCGCGGGCTTCTCATTGCGGTGGCTTCTCTTGTTGCCGAGCACGGGCTCAAGGCACGCGGGCTCTAGAGCGCAGGCTCGGTAGTCGTGGCGCACGGGCTTAGTTGCTCCGCAGCATGTGGGATCTTCCTGGGCCAGGGCTCAAATCCGTGTCCCCTGCATTGGCAGGCGGATTGTTAATCACTGCGCCACCAGGGAAGGCCTCTATATATTTTATATAGTAGTTTGACTCATATTGTACATGTATTCTGAGCAATTTTGTATGTCATTTATAATTTTTAAAATATTTTAAATGCCTGCATAATATTCCATCATGTGTATGTCCATAGGTTATGTTATCTGTTTTCTGTTGTAGGACATTAATACAGCTTCCAATTGCTCATTATTTTGCTATAATGATGTGTACACATTCAAATGTAAATATTTATGTACATCTCTGAATAGTTCTTTATAATGGATATATAGAAGAGTCAGTAGGTCAAAGGCTATGAGCATTTCAGGGGCTCCTGATAGGTGCTGCCAAAATGTCTAAAAAGGTTGTACTAATTTACATTCATAGAAGACTGAAGTACAATGGTTTTTCTCCATTATCACTAAAATGAATCATTTAAAAATTTCTAATTTGATAGATGAAAGTTTATCTATCCCATTTTTGTATCCCATTTTAATTTGCATTTCTCTTGTTACTAATGCAGTTGAATATTTTTCAGATGTTTGCTATCTATTAAGATTTCCTGTTCTGTGACTTGTTATTTTTCATGTCCTCTGATCATTGCCCTATTGGGGTTTCAGTGTTTCCTGTTTGATTTGTGTGAGGTCTTGTTATCTTAAGGATAATAACTCTGGAAAATGTATATTTTCAGCAAATACTTTTCCCAGGTAGTGATGTGATTTTTGAAGTCTGATGCTTTTGAGATAGGGAGCGGTTCTTTATTTTTAATTTCATCAAATTCATTAACATTTTTGTGACTTCTCGAACTACTTCTATACTCAATCTTTCACTAGGATTAGAAAAAACATTCAACTATATTTTCTTCTAGTTTTCCATACTTTCATTTACTAGATATTCAGCTCTCTAATCCATCTCTTGAAATTATTTAAGTGTGACGTGAGGCAAAATCCAGTGGGCTTCCCTACTCCTAATAGTTAACCATTTGTACCAGCATGATTTACTATGTAATATGTTTCTCATATTAATATACTGTAGTATATTAACTCTAAATTCTTTGTTCTGTTTATGATCTTCCTATTGCATTATATCTGGCTCCCTGTTTCAAAACTAGTATCCTAATATTTCGATAATTGTCCTTTTAAACTTTTTGTGCATTTGATATGGTAAATTACCACCTGTCCCTTAAATAGGTTTTCCCAAGGTTTTTTTTAAAGGTACACTAAAGTATTTTTTCTCATCCAGGAACACTTTGTGTCTCTCCACTTAAGCCTTTTTTTATGACCCTCAGTAAAGTATTTGCTTTCCTTTCATATAGGTTCTGCTATTTTTTATTTGTTTATTCCTTATAATTTTAAATATTTATTTGTAGCCATTATCAATTGGGTTTTTTTCCTATATATTTTCTAAATTGCTTGATGCTGGTATATGAGAAGACAATTTGTCCTTATAATTTAAAAAATTATCTAAACTGACTCAAGAAAAAATAGAAAATCTCAACAGACCTATAACAAGTGAAGAGATTGAATCAATCATCACAAACCTCCCAGTAAAGAAAAGGTCTGGACCAGAGGGCTTCACTGCTGGATTCTACCAAACATTTAAAGAAGAATTAACAACCAATCCTTCTCAAACTCTTCCAAAAAACTGAAGAATTACCGTGATACCAAAGCCAGATAAAGACATTAAAAGAAAAGAAAAAGACCAACATCCCTTATGAATATAGATGCAAAAATCCTCAATAAAACATTAGCAAGTCTAATCCAACAGCATGTTAAAAGTATTATTCAGGGACTTACCTGGCAGCCCAGTGGTTAAGACTCTGTGCTTCCACTGCAGGGGCTGCAGGTTCAATCCCTGGTTGGGGAACGAAGATCCCGCATGCCACGTGGCACAGTCAAAATGTAAAAAAAAAAGGATTATTCACCATGACCAAGAGGGATTTATCCCAGGAACGCAAGGGTGGTTCAACATAAGAAAACCAATCAATGTAACACATCACATTAATATAATAAAAGGGGAAAAAAACACATGATCATCTCAATTGATGCCAAAAAGGCATCTGACAAAATCCAACATCATTTCATTATAAAAATTCTCAGAAAACTAGGAACAGAAGGAAAATTCCACAACTAGATAAAGGGTATTTATGAAAACCCACAGCTAACATCACATTCAATGGTGAATGACTTGAAAGCTTTTCCCCTAAGATTAGGAGCAAGACAAGGATGCCCGTTTTCACCACTGCTATCAATATTGTACTGAAAATTTTAGCCAGAGCTATTAGGCTGTCAAATGCTACTTTGAACACTTACAAATGATTAAAATGATAAATATAATGTTATATATATTTTACCACAATAAAAAAATTACCTAGCCACCTTTTCTGAAATCTCCTATTCTGAATTTTTATGTCAGTTAGATAGATAAAAGGGATCAGACTATAAGTACTGCTCTGCAACCTCCTTTTTCCACTAAACATGTATTAGTCTTTCCAAACTAATACCTTTAGGTATACTGCAATCAGTTTTAACAGCTTCTCAGTTTCCTATCATGCAGATAGGCCATGCATGATTTATTTAACCAGTCCCCAATTCATGGATATTTAAGTTACTTCTAAAGTTTCCCTCTTGCAAAGAACGCTGCTGAACAGTCGTGCACTTCTGCAAGTAGTTCTATGGGATAAATTCCTAGAAGTAGAAATGAGATGTCAAAGGGCATCCACAATTGAAAATTCTCCTCTAGTTCTTTCCCCACTATCGAGGAGTCAGTCAGATGTTTTGTAATACACTAAGAAAGCGTCCTGTTGGTCTTGAATATAGTTTTAAAACCAGAACTGATAACAAGTGGTATCAAATGATTTTTGGCATCATTTAGACCAGGGGTTGGCAAACTACAGCCTGTAGACCAAACCCACCCTGCTGCCTGTTTTTGTATAGCCCAGGAGCCAAGAATGGTTTTATTTTTTGGTGGGGTATTTTTCACATTTTTAAGTGTTAAATTTTAAAAAACACAAACAAAAGAAGAATATTTCATGAAATGGAAAAATTATAGGAAATTCAAATTTCAGTGTCCATAAAGTTTTATTGAAACACAGCCATACGTGTCTGCTAATATAATGTTGTTTTCACATTTCAACAGCAGAGGTGAGTAGCTGCAACAGAGCCCTTACAACTGCAAATCCTAAAATATTTACTATCTGGTCCTTTACAGAAAAAGTTTGCTGACCTCTAATCTAAGCAACAATATTTCAATGTTTTAAAGAGTAGGAAACTCAAGTCTCTAAGCAAATGGCAAAGAGCATACTGTCATATAGTTACTGAAGGAATGTTCCCAAGGGGTTAACGTCTCTTGGCTCTGTGTATAAGTGAGGAGGTGAATGGCCTCCCATTTCCTTGTTATTGTGGTTGAGAAGCAACCACTGGAAGGACAAGTAGCTAGAGTTCTGGTTGCAGGATTCTACTTTCCAGGGTGCTAATGTAAATGATGCTGTGTTTTTAATTTCAAGTTTCAATTGTTTATTGCTTGTGTATAGGAAAGGGATTGACTTTTGCCTATTAACCTTGTATCCTGAGAATCTTGCTATAATTGCTTGGGAGTTTTTTGTTGATTCTTTGAGACCTTCAACAAAGACAATCATGTCGTCTGTTCCATGGACTCTTGCCCCAAGATGTTTCTCCCATAAGTTCAGTTTTTGCTTTGCCCCCAAAAAGTTATAATTTTAGTTGCCAGGTATAAATAATTTTTCAGAAACAAAATATATTCTCCCCAACACTTTCCAAGGCTACCTCCCCACTCCCCATAGAACAAAAATATATAGAAAAGGAGACATGACAAAGCTTAAATGAAGGGAATATGAAAGCACAAGTAAACACTGTGCTATTACCACGAAGCTTCGCCCTCTGATAATAACTAATTAATGTAAAAATTAGAGGAATATTTAAGCAATTTACTGGAAATGAGGACCAGGGAGCAAAATTTCACACAGGAGGAAATTTAACAAAATTACCATATGACAGTTGGGATGGTTCCTCAGAGGTATCACTGTCGTCTTCAAAATCTGGTTGTATAGTCAATATTTCATCACTAGAAACTGAGTTCTCAGTAACCTCTGTATCAGAATCTTCTACCGTCACATCAGCATCATCATTGGCATCACTGTCCTCTCCAATAGTTACAGTAATATAAGCTAAGAAGAAGCAAAGGGAAAGGGTAGATTAGATACCACATTAAATTAAAAGTTTCTAGAGGAAACTACCTTATAAAGTTACGGAGTGTTTAAAAAACATTTTAGCTGAAAAAAATTACATTAAATATTTTCATATCTCTAATTGCAAGTTAGCTAAGAAATCAACTGCTTAGTATGAAGCTTTGAGATATATGTGTATGTACACACACACAAATAGTATTATTTCTAGGACTTCCAATTCTATAGAGCAATAAATTTCTTCTCCTTTAAGAAACTGGACCACAGAAAGATAGACAAGATGAAAAGGCAGAGGGCTATGTACCAGATGAAGGAACAAGACAAAACCCCAGAAAAACAACTAAATGAAGCGGAGAGAGGCAACCTTCCAGAAAAAAAATTCAGAATAATGATAGTGAAGATGATCCAGGACCTCAGAAAAAGAATGCAGGCAAAGATCGAGAAGATGTAAGAAATGATTAACAAAGACCTAGAAGAATTAAAGAACAAACAAACAGAGATGAACAGTACAATAAATGAAATGAAAAATACACTAGAAGGAATCAATAGCAGAATAACTGAGGCAGAAGAACGGATAAGTGACCCGGAAGACAGAATGGTGGAATTCACTGCTGCGGAACAGAATAAAGAAAAAAGAATGAAAAGAAATGAAGACAGCCTAAGAGACCTCTGGGACAACATTAAACGCAACAACATTCACATTATAGGGGTCCCAGAAGGAGAAGAGAGAGAGAAAGAACCCGAGAAAATATCTGAAGAGATTATAGTCGAAAACTTCCCTAACATGGGAAAGGAAATAGCCACGTAAGCCCAGGAAGCGCAGAGAGTCCCATACAGGATAAACCCAAGGAGAAACACGCCGAGACACATAGTAATCAAATTGGCAAAAATTAAAGACAAAGAAAAATTACTGAAAGCAGCAAGGGAAAAACGACAAATAACATACAAGGGAACTCCCATAAGGTTAACAGCTGATTTCTCAGCAGAAGCTCTACAAGCCAGAAGGGAGTGGCATGACATATTTAAAGTGATGAAAGGGAAGAACCTACAACCCAGATTACTCTACCCGGCAAGGATCTCATTCAGATTCGATGGAGAAATCAAAAGCTTTACAGACAAGCAAAAGCTAAGAGAATTCAGCACCACCAAACCAGCTCTACAACAAATGCTAAAGGAACTTCTCTAAATGGGAAACACAAGAGAAGAAGAGGACCTACAAAAACAAACCCAAAACATTAAGAAAATGGTAATAAGAACATACATATCGACAATTACCTTAAACGTGAATGGATTAAATGCTCCAACCAAAAGACACAGGCTCGCTGAATGGATACAAAAACAAGACCCATATCTATGCTGTCTACAAGAGACCCACTTCAGACCTAGGGACACATACAGACTGAAAGTGAGGGGATGGAAAAAGATATTCCATGCAAATGGAAATCAAAAGAAAGCTGGAGTAGCTATACTCATATCAGATAAAATAGACTTTAAAATAAAGAATGTTACGAGAGACAAGGAAGGACACTACATAATGATCAAGGGATCAATCCAAGAAGAAGATATAACAATTAAAACTATATATGCACCCAACATAGGAGCACCTCAATACATAAGGCAACTGCTAACAGCTGTAAAAGAGGAAATCGACAGTAACAGAATAATAGTGGGGGACTTTAACACCTCACTTACACCAATGGACAGATCATCCAAAGAGAAAATTAATAAGGAAACACAAGCTTTAAATGACACAATACCAGATAGATTTAATTGATATTTATAGGACATTCCATCCAAAAACAGCAGATTACACTTTCTTCTCAAGTGCACATGGAACATTCTCCAGGATAGATCATATTGTGGGTCACAAATCAAGCCTCAGTAAATTTAAGAAAACTGAAATCATATCAAGCATCTTTTCTGACCACAACACTATGAGATTAGAAATCAATTACAGGGAAAAAAACGTAAAAAACACAAACACATGGAGGCTAAACAATACGTGACTAAATAATCAAGAGATCACTGAAGAAATCAAAGAGGAAATCAAAAAATACCTAGAGACAAATGACAATGAAAACACGACGATCCAAAACCTATGGGATGCAGCAAAAGCAGTTCTAAGAGGGAAGTTTATAGCAATACAATCCTACCTCAAGAAACAACAAACATCTCAAATAAACAATCTAACCTTACACCTAGAGGAACTAGAGAAAGAAGAACAAACAAAACCCAAAGTTAGTAGAAGGAAAGAAATCATAAAGATCAGAGCAGAAATAAACGAAATAGAAACAAAGAAGACAATAGCAAAAATCAATCAAACTAAAAGCTGGTTCTTTGAGAAGATAAACAAAATTGATAAACCATTAGCCAGACTCATCAAGAAAAAAGAGGGAGAGGACTCAAATCACTAAAATCAGAAATGAAAAAGGAGAAGTTACAACAGACACCACAGAAATACAAAGCACCCTAAGAGACTACTACAAGCAACTCTATGCCAATAAAATGGACAACCTGGAAGAAATGGACAAATTCTTAGAAAGGTATAACCTTCCAAGACTGAACCAGGAAGAAATAGAAAATATGAACAGACCAATCACAAGTAATGAAATTGAAACTGTGATTAAAAATCTTCCAACAAACAAAAGTCCAGGACCAGATGGCTTCACAGGTGAATTCTATCAAACATTTAGAGAAGAGCTAACACCCATCCTTCTCAAACTCTTCCAAAACATTGCAGAGGAAGGAACACTCCCAAACTCATTCTATGAGGCCACCATCACCCTGATACCACAACCAGACAAAGATACTACAAAAAAAGAAAATTACAGACCAATATCACTGATGAATATAGATGCAAAAATCCTCAACAAAATACTAGCAAACAGAATCCAACAACACATTAAAAGGATCATACAGCATGATCAAGTGGGATTTATTCCATGGATGCAAGGATCCTTCAATATACGCAAATCAATCAATGTGACACACCATTTTAACAAATTGAAAGAGTAAAACCATATGATCATCTCAATAGATGCAGAAAAAGCTTTTGACAAAATTCAACACCCATTTACGATAAAAGCTCTCCAGAAAGTGGGCATAGAGGGAACCTATCTCAACATAATAAAGGCCATATGTGACAAACCCACAGCAAACATCATTCTCAATGGTGAAAAACTGAAAGCATTTCCTCTAAGACCAGGAACAAGACAAGGATGTCCACTCACACCACTATTATTCAACATAGTTTTGGAAGTCCTAGCCATGGCAATCAGAGAAGAAAAACAAATAAAAGGAATACAAATTGGAAAAGAAGAAGTAAAACTGTCACTGTTTGCAGATGGCATGATACTATACATAGAGAATCCTAAAGATGCCACCAGAAAACTACTAGAGCTAATCAATGAATTTGGTAAAGTTGCAGGATACAAAATTAATGCACAGAAATCTCTTGCGTTCCCATATGCTAATGATGAAAAATCTGAAAGAGAAATTAAGGAAGCACTCCCATTTACCACTGCAACAAAAAGAATAAAATACCAAGGAATAAACCTACCTAGGGAAACAAAAGACCTGTATGCAGAAAACTATAAGACACTGCTGAAAGAAATTAAAGATGATACCAACAGATGGAGAGATATACCATGTTCTTGGATTGGA
The DNA here is from genome assembly GCF_028564815.1 of Eubalaena glacialis. NCBI lineage: Eukaryota > Metazoa > Chordata > Mammalia > Artiodactyla > Balaenidae > Eubalaena > Eubalaena glacialis. Next base: position 15,592,083 of record NC_083736.1, read on the forward strand.
AGAATCAATATTGTGAAAATGACTATACTACCCAAAGCCATCTACAGATTCAATGCAATCCCTATCAAATTACCAATGGCATTTTTTACAGAACTAGAACAAAAAATCTTAAAATTTGTGTGGAGACACAAAAGACCCCGAATAGCCAAAGCGGTCTTGAAGGAAAAAAACAGAGCTGGAGGAATCAGACTCCCTGACTTCAGACTATACTACAAAGCTACAGTAATCAAGACAATATGGTACTGGCACAAAAAAAGAAATATAGATCAATGCAATAGGATAGAAAGCCCAGAGATAAACCCACGCACCTATGGTCAACTAATCTATGACAAAGGAGGCAAGGATATACAACGGAGAAAAGACAGTCTCTTCAATAAGTGGTGCTGGGAAAACTGGACAGTTACATGTAAAAGAATGAAATTAGAACACTCCCTAACACCATACACAAAAATAAACTCAAAATGGATTCGAGACCTAAATGTAAGACCAGACACTATAAAACTCTTAGAGGAAAACATAAGAAGAACACTCTTTGACATAAATCACAGCAAGATCTTTTTTGATCCACCTCCTAGAGTAATGGAAATAAAAACAAAAATAAACAAATGGGACCTAATGAAACTTCAAAGCTTTTGCACAGCAAAGGAAACTACGAACAAGATGAAGAGGTAACCCTCAGAATGGGAGAAAATATTTGCAAATGAATCAACGGACAAAGGATTAATCTCCAAAATATATAAACAGCTCATGCAGCTCAATATTAAAAAAAAAAACAACCCAATCCAAAAATGGGCAGAAGACCTAAATAGACATTTCTCCAAAGAAGACATACAGATGGCCAAGAAGCACATGAAAAGCTGCTCAACATCACTAATTATTAGAGAAATGCAAATCAAAACAATGAGGTATCACCTCACACCAGTTAGAATGGGCAGCATCAGAAAATCTACAAACAACAAATGCTGGAGAGGGTGTGGAGAAAAGGGAACCCTCTTGCACTGTTGGTGGGAATGTAAATTGATACAGCCACTATGGAGAACAGTATGGAGGTTCCTTAAAAAACTAAAAATAGAACTACCATATGACCCAGCAATCCCACTACTGGGCATATACCCAGAGAAAACCATAATTCAAAAAGTCACATGCACCGCAATGTTCATTGCAGCACTATTTACAATAGCCAGGACATGGAAGCAACCTAAATGCCCATCGACAGACGAATGGATAAAGAAGTTGTGGTACATATATACAATGGAATATTACTCAGCCTTAAAAAGGAACGAAATTGGGTCATTTGTAGAGACGTGGATGGATCTAGAGACTGTCATACAGAGTGAAGTAAGTCAGAAAGAGAAAAACAAATAACGTATATTAATGCATATATGTGGAACCTACAGATGAACCGGTTTGCAGGGCAGAAATTGGGACACAGATGTACAGAACAAACATATGGACACCAAGGGGGGAAAGTGGCCGGGGGAGTGGGGGGGGGGGGGGTGGTGTGATGAATTGGGAGATTGGGATTGACATATATACACTAATATGTATAAAATGGATAACTAATAAGAACCTGCTGTTTAAAAAAATAAATAAAATAAAATTCAAAAAAAAAAGAAACTGGACCACCTGGCCCATGTACTATGTGTTCAATGATATGCTTTTAACTTTTAAAGGATACAGCTGGTATTACACAACCACACTTTGTGGTGACCATGAATTCCCAAACTTGTTCTCTAAAAATCAATATCGCGCTTCCCTGGTGGTGTAGTGGTTAAGAATCCGCCTGCCAATGCAGGGGACACGGGTTCGAGCCCTGGTCCGGGAAGATCCCACATGCCGCGGAGCAACTAAGCCCGTGCACCACAACTACTGAGCCTGCGCTCTAGAGCCCAAGAGCCACAACTGCTGAGCCCGCGTGCTACAACTACTGAAGCCCGCCCACCTAGAGCCCGTGCTCCACAACAAGAGAAGCCACCACAATGAGAAGACTGCGCACCACAAGGAAGAGTAGCCCCCGCTCGCTGCAACTAGAGAAAGCCTGCGTGCAGCAACAAAGACCCAATGTAGCCAAAAATAAATAAATAAATAATTTTTTTAAAGGCGACATTTAAAAATAAAAAAATAAAAATCAATATCAATCCTTATAATAAATAATGCAGAAATAATGTACAAAAGTAAATGTTGTTATCAAACAAATTAAATTCAAATTGAATCTCACAAAATGTGAAATAGATGACTACAGGTAAACTAGATGTGAAATATGAACTTGGTAAACTATTTTAATGAATATGAAAAATAGCACAATATGCAAAATGTATGGTCTCTAAATGGGCTTTTTTATTTCTTAAAGTTGGTCTGAAAAAGAACATGTTTAAGCTTGAAGTATTAACTCGTAGATCACATTTACATTGCATATCTTGGATTCAGTACATTTATTTGCAATAGACCAAAGTATTAGAATAAAGTAACTAGCTAGTATAAGGTGGTGTGAAAATGGTACTAAATTAGGAATCACATGGTGTAGGTTCCAATTCAGGCTCTCTAGCTATCCAGAGGTATTAACTTTGGGCCAGATACATCTACTCTTTTGCCTCTGTTTTCTCATCCATAAAACTTTGGGGTTGGGTTTGGAGAGTCCCAACTATTAAGTCCCAAGACTTAATAGTCTTCATGGAAAAAAAATAGAACATTAGAAACTACCTAGTTATCCAAACAAAAGGAAACTGGTTAAATAAATTATGGTATTTTCATATGATGGAATGGTATATTGCCAATGAGAAGCACATTCTCAAAGAACATTTATTAATATTAGAAATGCTTGTGAAATGCTTGCTTCTTAAAGGGGGGTAAGATTCAAAGCAGAAAAACACAGCATAATCTTAACTTTGAGAGCAGAAGGAAACATACCAATGGTTATCTCTATGTCACTATCTCTGGGTGGCAAAATTATCTTCATTAGACTTCTCTGTATTTGTTAAGGTTCTCTACAATAAAGCTTAGACTTTATAATCAAAAGAAAATAACAAAGGCAACTGAAATTTTATTTTTAAGACAAGTTTTTGTATATCAACTGATCTTTCAAACTAGTATGAGTAAAGCTACTGACAACTCCACTAAGATTTCTGTTAATTTGCAAAATTCTAATTAATTCCTTTAGGTATATGCATAGCCTTCAGAGGCAATTTTTAAGACATTATAATATTTAGAAGTTTTTTGAAGATTATGCTCCCAAGGTGCAAGGAACTAAGTTGCCATGAACTTACCAGATAAGGCATAGTTCACAATGGTGAGGGCTGAAACCTGCGTTTCACATGACAACTACTGCAAAGAATATACACAGCAAAACAGGGCAGATTACAATGGCCAGATCATTCCGATTTTTTTAGCAAAACTGTGCGTCAGTACACTGAACAATCACTTTCTAAATCTCCTGCCCAGGACTCTAAAAAGCAGCCCTTCTACTCTCCTAGTCAAACTTTAGAGACTACAAAGTCGGCCCGTTGGGGGATAATACCACCAAAATGTGTCCCATCGCCCAGCACTTGCTGCAGGCAGGCTTGAAACTGAATCGAGCCCATGCCCTGCGTTATAAAACAATGCGTAGAAAAGTTGCTTGTAAAATCTCTACTTGTAAACATTGAACCAGTTGACCACTTCGTGTCATAAAACCCCAGAGCAGTCCTAATTCGGGGAGAACCGTGTAGAAGAGGGAGGGAAGCGATCCCCAGCAGACTAAATTAGAGTCTTTTCTACCGAACGACCGTGCTCAACCATACTGCCGGCGGGATGGGTCCTGGAGCTCGCACCGAAGGACTCCCCTGCTTTACAGCGGTCCTCACATTTTGCAGTGTTCTGACTCCCGCATCTGCCCTCTTGAAGCAAAGAACAGGCTCTATGCGCGGGAATTTCTCCACACACACTTTATTTTCTTTCTCCTTATTTGCATATTTACTGTAAAACAACGAGGCTGCCCAATCTGTCTTTGGTCAAACGCAGTTACGATCTAAGCCTCAGAATCAACGTCTCAATCTCAAAAGATGTTATAATAAATCAACTCGCTAGTTTGTCAATTCTTTAAACTCAAAATTCTATATAAAATTTTGGTGGTGAGCATGCTGTAGGGTATACAGAAGTAGAAATATAATGTACACATGAAACGTATAATGTTATAAACCAATGTTATCTCAATGAAAAGCAAATCTAAAAAGAAATAAAAATAAAGTTGTAACATTAAAAAAAAAATTCTATATAACGTCTGAGAGTCTTGGCCCTTCCTGGACCCCTACCTCCTCCGACAGGGAAAGAGAAAGGATAAAGGATCAACTTGTCCCAGAAAGTCAGCACCAAGTACTTAAAAAATAAGTAGCCAAATCTCAAAAGCTCACACGTTCTGGCATCCCGGGAGAGATGGTGGGAAACACACCCCACCCCCCGCAGCACTGCTGCAATTTGAGGTTGCCAAATTCAGACTCGCTCTTCCAGCAAAGCAAATCCTCTCCTCCAAAGAGTGTCCCAGCTGCTAAGCCAAATCGCTTTCCTGGAGCAACAAGCGGTGCTCAGCAGCTGCTTGTGGCGCATGCACACGAGGCCTTGAAAAAAAGTTCAAAGGAAAAACCGCTGCTGCACAGAACTGCTCTGGAGCTAAAGCGTGGCACGCCGCCCTCTGGAGGGCGCAGGAAACAACCGCGGTGGCCCACCCTCCTGCGTGAGGACGGCTGTTCTACGGCCACTAGAGGTCCTGTAAGGAAACACCGCCCTCATGCAGGAAACGAGGCCGAGCCTCACCACGTGCTGGCGCCACGAGAACCCCGCCCGGGGACGGAGCCAGCTAAGGGTCACCTCAAGTCCCAGGGACGCCATGAACCCTGGAGACCTGAAAGCCCCAGGATCCCCTCCATCCCCCAGGACGCCATGAACTCTGCAGACACCTCGAGCCCCAGGATCCTCTCAAGCCCCTGGGACGCCGTGAACCCTGCGCCCCGCTGCAACCCCAGATCACCTCAAGCCTCCGGGACGCCATGAACTGTGGGATACCGGAAGCCCCAGATCTCCTCGTGCCCCTGGGATGCCATGAACCCTGGGACCCCGGAAGCTCCAGATCGCCTCAAGCCTCAGGGACGCCACGAACCCGGGGACCCCAGAAGCCCCAGATTACCTCAAGCCTCCGGGACGCCATGAACCGTGGGATACCGGAAGCCCCAGATCTCCTCGTGCTCCTGGGATGCCATGAACTCTGGGACCCCGGAAGCTCCAGATCGCCTCAAGCCTCAGGGACGCCACGAACCCCGGGGACCCCAGAAGCCCCAGATCACCTCAAGCCTCCGGGACGCCATGAACCGTGGGATACCGGAAGCCCCAGATCTCCTCGTGCCCCTGGGATGCCATGAACCCTGGGACCCCGGAAGCTCCAGATCGCCTCAAGCCTCAGGGACGCCACGAACCCCGGGGACCCCAGAAGCCCCAGATTACCTCAAGCCCCTGGGAGACCATGAATCCCGGGACCCCTGAAGCCCCAAATCACCACAGATCTCAGGGACGCCACGAACCCCGGGGACCCCAGAAGCCCCAGATCACCTCAAGCCTCCAGGACGCCATGAACCGTGGGATACCGGAAGCCCCAGATCGCCTCAAGCCTCAGGGACGCCACGAACCCCGGGGACCCCAGAAGCCCCAGATCACCTCAAGCCTCCGGGACGCCATGAACCCTGGGACCCCGGAAGCTCCAGATCGCCTCAAGCCTCAGGGACGCCACGAACCCCGGGGACCCCAGAAGCCCCAGATTACCTCAAGCCCCTGGGAGACCATGAATCCCGGGACCCCTGAAGCCCCAAATCACCTCAGATCTCAGGGACGCCACGAACCCCGGGGACCCCAGAAGCCCCAGATTACCTCAAGCCCCTGGGAGACCATGAATCCCGGGACCCCTGAAGCCCCAAATCACCTCAGATCTCAGGGACGCCACGAACCCCGGGGACCCCAGAAGCCCCAGATTACCTCAAGCCCCTGGGAGACCACGAATCCCGGGACCCCTGAAGCCCCAAATCACCACAGATCTCAGGGACGCCACGAACCCCGGGGACCCCAGAAGCCCCAGATCACCTCAAGCCTCCGGGACGCCATGAACCGTGGGATACCGGAAGCCCCAGATCTCCTCGTGCCCCTGGGAGACCATGAATCCCGGGACCCCTGAAGCCCCAAATCACCTCAGATCTCAGGGACGCCACGAACCCCGGGGACCCCAGAAGCCCCAGATTACCTCAAGCCCCTGGGAGACCATGAATCCCGGGACACCTGAAGCCCCAAATCACCTCAGATCTCAGGGATGCCACGAACCCCGGGGACCCCAGAAGCCCCAGATTACCTCAAGCCCCTGGGAGACCATGAATCCCGGGACCCCTGAAGCCCCAAATCACCTCAGATCTCAGGGACGCCACGAACCCCGGGGACCCCAGAAGCCCCAGATTACCTCAAGCCCCTGGGAGACCATGAATCCCGGGACCCCTGAAGCCCCAAATCACCGCAGATCTCAGGGACGCCACGAACCCCGGGGACCCCAGAAGCCCCAGATCACCTCAAGCCTCCGGGACGCCATGAACCGTGGGATACCGGAAGCCCCAGATCTCCTCGTGCCCCTGGGAGACCATGAATCCCGGGACCCCTGAAGCCCCAAATCACCTCAGATCTCAGGGACGCCACGAACCCCGGGGACCCCAGAAGCCCCAGATCACCTCAAGCCCCTGGGAGACCATGAATCCCGGGACCCCTGAAGCCCCAAATCACCTCAGATCTCAGGGACGCCACGAACCCCGGGGACCCCAGAAGCCCCAGATTACCTCAAGCCCCTGGGAGACCATGAATCCCGGGACCCCTGAAGCCCCAAATCACCTCAGATCTCAGGGACGCCACGAACCCCGGGGACCCCAGAAGCCCCAGATTACCTCAAGCCCCTGGGAGACCATGAATCCCGGGACCCCTGAAGCCCCAAATCACCTCAGATCACAGGGACGCCACGAACCCCGGGGACCCCGAAAGCCCCAAATCGCCTCAAGCCTCGGGGATGCCATGAACCCTGGGACCCCGCCAGCCCCGGATCGCCGCCAGCCCCTGGAAGCTATGAACCCTGGAACCTCGAAAGCCCCAGAGCTTCCAGTCCCCGGGACACCATGACCCCAAAAGCCCCAGGACCAGCTTCAGCCTCTGGAACGCCATGAACCTCGGGTACACCCTGAGTTCCGGGGATGCCTCGAGCCTCAGGGACGCCCTGGACCCAGGGCTAGACTCTGCCCGCAACACCCGGGTTCCCACGCGCGCCCTGACCAAGCTGGGACCGCAGCCGAGAGGCCACCACCTGACGCGCCGTGGCCGATTACCAGCCAGTCCCGCGGTCACCTGTGCAGCCCTCTGGGTGGGCTGGGTTTGAAACCTGTTAGAGCCTTTCCCCGGCCGGGGTGAGGAGAGGCAGAAGCTATTGGGAAAGCTTCGGGGAGGGCCCCTTACCCTGCTCCTCAGACATCGTGAGGCGGGGAGCCCAGCTCTGAGTGCCTCAGGCTCGGCGTCTGCGCTGCGGCCGGATCGCGACTGTGCACACCGGAAGACGGCAACACACTGAGGCGTCGAACAGAAGGCACGCAAACCGCCCAGGTTTCTGCGGCTGCGCAGTAGCGCCGGGCGTGTGCACTCGCCTGCAAGGGAGGGGGGGCCGAATGCGCGACGGCAAGTGTGGTGCCTTGCTTTCCTCACTTTCTACCTATATGTAGATGTTTTTAAGTGTACTTTTTTCCACACATACAAAAAGCAATGTGAACTGGTAGCCACCAGGGTAATTCCACCCTTTCCAAAATGTTCTTCACATACAACACATCATAGAAAAAGTGTAGAATGTAAGAGATTCGAGTTCAGACTTTGTCTAACGTTTTCCGGGGTTTGTACTCATATCCAACACCAGCTTTGGGAACAAATCCGGGAATAATCCAACTTTCGAAATGTGCCCTTAATAAGGCCCACTAAATCTGTGCCACCCTGCCCTTCAGCTGCACCACTCTCTATTTGCCATTTTCCACTGTAAGAAGTCAGTATTACTGTCCCATATTAAAGATGAGAAAACTGAGGCTTAGATAGTTTCATTAACTTGCTCAAAGCCACAAGGCTAGTGGCAGAGCTATCATTTGAACACACGTATTACCCCCACCCCATAGCACATGCTCACATCCCCTGTTATTCTACCTCCTGCTCAATTGCTTCTGGAACTTTCTCACATCCCTTGAAGCCTGTTCCAGTAGGACATCTGTTCTAATAAAACCTACACCAAGACACTTTCCTACAGCCCCCTGGTAAGGAATGAGTAGCTCTTTCTCTAGGATTCCACAGTGGGTTCCCGTCACCTCCTTTTAGCACTTAAGTCACTTTGCCTGTTATTAGAAATCTTTGTAGACAGTCTTCTCGCCTAAGTTCCTGGAGAGAAGCACCACATCTTATTTATACTTAAATGGCACTTCCTTCACAAGGTTCTAAGAATTAAATGTTATAAAATATAGAGCACCCACCACAGTGCCTGGAATTTTGGTTCCGTTTCACTGTGGCAGTTATACAGTGACTCTTGGCACTGTGCATCTCCTCATTTGGGGGGAAAAGTGAGAGAGAGTTTCTTCACTCGTAAGTTTCTACCCACTCCTTGGGTAGAAATGTAGAGTTGCTTCACTGGGGTGTGGGAGTGTAAATATGTGTAAGAGGGTGCACAGGGAAGCTGAGTAATAGAAAGGATGCACTATGCTGGTGTTAAAATCAAACACAAACAGAAACCAGTCTTGAAAATTCCCTGAGCATACAAAACCAGTTTAGTCACACAAGCAAAGCTTAATTTAGTTTATTTTGCAAAGCAAGTGAGACTAACCTAACCTGGGTCACTTCTTGCTTATGCCTCTGAAAATCATAGGTGAAACTTAAGTTATTCCCCAAAATTGATGAGGTAACCACTAACCAATTCCCTTTCATTTAAGAAAATTCTAATATTATAACCAATCACTGTGAAGAAAATCACTTCCTCCACACTATATAAGCTGCTTTATAACAATATACTTCTAAGTCTCATTCTATGTTTTAGTTTCAGTGCTCCTGGTTTGCAAACTGTCCTTTTGGTGTGTGCAAAGTAAATTTCTTACTAATTACTGCCTCAGTGATTCATCGGTTTCACTTTTTTTTTTTTTTTCTGAACTTTTGACACTGGTACTCCCTTTCAACTTCACATTCACCCTTTAGCCTGCTCTGTGGAAATGGATATGGACCCTTAATTTTTCCCTTTGCCAGTAGCACAGTTTAAGCTTCTTTCAGTAGGAGGTGCTGGAGAGAGATTGTAGAGGGAACAAGTTTTATCCTACAGGGCATATTGCCGGCAAGTTCCAGAGGGTCGATTTACAGCAAGTTCCACCAGTACAGCAGCACAGTGATTTGTATCATTCAGTCATAGTTGTGCCCTCTTGGGCCCACTATCAGCCTAGAGGTAGTAACTGTTCCTCACAGTTGTTATTCCTATATTCTTTAGAGTTTTCTTTTTTTCTTACTAGCCAATCCCTCATTACTCCAATCCACTGTTATACTTAATACGTCTTTGTATTAAACTTTCTCTGTTCCAATTATTGTGTGATTTTTTTTCTCTTCATCATACACACAGACTGATCCACTCACCCAATGTACCCAATGTCTGTTCCTGGAATGTAACCGAACATCCAGCAGATGCTCAACAACCCCTTCACTTTCATTTCTAGTCAGACCTCTCCCTTCTTTCACTTGACCCCTCTTCTCCATGAAGGGACACAGAATGGAAGGTGGAAACGCTTTCTTAACCGTGGTTCTCTCCTAAGGCCAGCTTTCTTCTCCTAGTCTACCTAAGCTGCATCAACCTGACTGAGTAGGGTGGAACATAGTGCCCAGGAGACCTTGCAGATATGGGAGAAGTGGGAGGAGACGCTGGTAGTGCCATCAACCTAGGCTTAGGTATGAGCTGAGCCACCGTCCCTACAGAAGAGGATGTCTTTCTTTCTTTCTTTCTTTCTTTCTTTTATTTTGGCTGTGCCAGGTCTTAGTTGCGGCACGCAGGATCTTCATTGCGGCATGCAGGATCTTTAGTTGCGGCATGCGGACTTCTTAGTTGCAGCATGCAAACTCTTAGTTGCAGCATGCATGTGGGATCTAATTCCCCGACCAGGGATCAAACCTGGGCCCCCTGCATTGGGAGTGTGGAATCATACCCACTGGACCACCAGTGAAGTCACCAGGTTGCAGTAGTTTTGATGGAGTTGGCTGGATGGAGTTTTGATGGATGGTTCGATCCCTGGTCCGGGAACTAGATCCCACGTGCATGCCACAACTAAGAGTTCCAATGCCGCTACTAAACATGCCACAACGAAGATCGTACGTGCCGCAACTAAGACCCAGTGCAGCCTAAATAAATAAATAAACTACTGCAACCCTGATGACCAACCAGGCACATGAAAAGATGCTCAACATGACTAAGCATCAGGGAAATGCAAATCAAAACCACAATGAGATGTCACCTCGCACCTGTCAGAACAGCTATCATCAAAAAGAACACAAATAACCAATGTTGGCAAGAATGTGGAGAAAAGAGAACCCTCGAACACTGTTGGTGGGAATGTAAATTGGTGCAGCCACTGTGGAAAACAGTATGGAGGTTTCTTAAAAAACTAAAAATAGAACTACCATATGACCCAGCAATTCCACTCCTGGGTATATACCCGAAAGAAACAAAAACACTAATTCGAAAAGATACATGCACCCCAATGTTCATAGCAGCATTATTTACGATTGCCAAGATATGGAAGCAACCTAAGTGTCCATCGATGCATGAATGGATAAAGAAGATGTGGGATATAGATAGATAGATAGATAGATCGATCGATAGATAGATACAGGTGAATACTCTTCAGCCATAAGAAAGAATGAAATTTTGCCATTTGGAACAATATAGATGGACTTGGAGGGTATTATGCTAAGTGAAATAAGTCAGACAGAGAAAGACAAATACTGTACGATGTCACTTATATGTGGAATCTAAAAATACAACAAACTAGTGAATATAACAAAAAAGAAGCAGACTCACAGAAATAGAGAACAAACTAGTCGTTACCAGTGGGGAGAGGGAAGGATGGAGGGGCAATAGAGGAGCAGGGAATTAATGGGTACAAACTATTATGTATAAAATAAGCTACAAGGATATATTGTACAACACAAGGAATATAACCAATATTTTACAATAACTATACATGGAGGGTAACCTTTAAAAATTGGGCATCACTATATTGTACACCTGTAACTTACATAATATTGTACCTCAACTATACCTGAATAAAAAATTAAAATTAAAAAATTAAAAAACAAAAAACCCAAAATGAAATAATTGATTATATTCAATTCAAATTATTCAATTTTAAATAAATAAATTTTAAAATTATTGATCCAGCAAAAAACAACAACAACAACAAAAACCAACGCAACCCGGGGACGGATTTCACAAGGCAGTACTGAAGGTTGCCTATCAGCCTGAAACGCTGGGGGCTGCAGAGCCCAGGTGTGGAACCTCACACTTGACCAAGACCTCTGTCCCTGCGTCCTTGCTGCCCCCTCCCCTCACGGGGCCACGACGGGGCTGTTGGATCCAAGGCCTTAAGAACACTTCCCAGTGTGGGGGGGCGGAGGAGGGGTGGCAACAACACAGGAACAAGTTTGACCAACTTACATTCTCTTCGAAGAGACAGGGAAAGGCCCAGGAGAGGCACAGAGCACAGCCTGCGTCCCAGCGGTTGTGAAACTGGATCCCATTGGGTCATTAACGCCGAGATGTGTGTGTGTGTGTGCGCGCATGCGTATACGTGCACGTCGGGGGGGATGTGCGTGAGAGAGAGTGGGGGGAAAGATGGGGCTACGATGGGGGCTGAGAATAGGAAACACACTCGAGGGAGGACACAGGGGTAAATAAGAGCCAACCCCTCTCCACTGCTGTGTGACCTACAAAGAGGTGGTGGCGTCGGGCGAGGAAAGTGTGACAACAGCTTGTGTGCCTCCCAGGCTGAGCCTGGGCCTGGGACCCCGGCTCCGGGCAGCAGTGCGGCGCCCCCCCCCCCCGCCCCCGCCCAGGTGGTAGCACAGGACTCGGGGCCTCTCCTCACGTGCCTTCTTTCTGGCGGCGACTCGAGCCCCACGTGGCTTCCTGGCCGCGGTGCGTGGCTCCTGGGCGCCTGGGTGGGGTGGGGAGACCCGTCCACACCCCATCACCTTTTCGTGCCAAGAAGCGGACGCAGCGCACGCCGCCCTCCCCGTTGGGCCCGGAACTTTCTGCTCCTGAGCGCGGTGCGTCCGGGTCGGCAGCGTGGAACCCAGATGGCCGGCGGTCGAAGCTTCTGGGTGCCTTCCTGGGTTCTTCCCCGGCCCGAAAGCTCATCTAAGACCCCTGCCAAAAGCTGGCCTTCCCAGACCTCGGGCGATCTGGAAAGTAACCGCTAATATCATTTGAAAGGAAAAGGTGGTTGTGCTGGACCGTCTTCGGGCTGTGCTGAACCCAACAAACAACTCGGGCCGCCCTCAGAGGGACGCCTACGCCTCTGAGAAGAGCTCAGAAAAGGTGGAATGAAGTCGCTGGAGTCGCCCGCAAGGACAATACGTGGATGGGATGACGTGGAGGGCACGGCGCACCGTGGGCGATCGGTTCCCTTTGCTGAGAGCTCTCCTCCCCGCCCCCGAGAGCTGCCAGACTGATCCGTCCAGAATGCAGGTCTGCTTGTGTGACCCCGCGCCACCCCCCAGTTTATAATTAATAGCTTCCCACAGCACAGCCCTTGAGAGCCATCCAAAGCTGACCCAAGGGCCTTCCTGTTCCAAGCCTCGTTCAGCTCTCCAGAACCCATGTTGAAATTCATTTTAAGAATGAATTAAAATCTTCTTTAATATCAAGGCCACACGGCTGCTTTCCTGGGGCTCCAGTATATCAGGAGTGAGCTGTGAACAGGATATGGAGGAGGGAGCAGCAGTGGAGGGAGAGGCAACGCTGGAATAAAGGGACAGTTCCTGCACCCACTGTGTCACGCTGCTTCCCATCCTCCATCGCCCTGACTTCTCACAGCCCTGGAAGGAAGTAGTGATCCTCGCCTCTGAGAGCTTAGCGAAGTCCCACAGACAGAAATCAGCAGAGGAGGGGAATCTAACGCTGAGTCCCTTGGGTACATCTTTCTCTCTCCGACCTCTTTGTAACATACCTGGAAAGAAGCTGATGCTTTGGGACCAAGAAAGTGCTCCAAAAGGAGAGACCAGGAAAACACCAAGGGGTCCTTTGTGGACAGGGTAAAGCCAGGAGGAGCCTGCCCTGAGGATGTTAGGCCCCAGCACACCCAGCGGCCTGCAGAGACCCCCGCATCAGGGCTCCCCACAATGGAGCACTGGAGATTCTCCACTGGGGCTCAGGGGAACACTATAGAAGATTATCTGCTATTTAATGTAATCCTCTTCTGTTAAATTTCAGATTTTGTACTGTTTTATCACATGCACAGGAGTACGTGTATTGACCTTTCCCTGAGGGGCGGCCCCATCCTGGACTCTCGTGGCTTCCCAGGGCTGAGCCCTCACTGGCTGCTGCGCCATTACACTGCAGGCTGTGAGGATTGCTTCATAAGCCTCTGAACCATCTCTTCAAGCTCCGTGAATTATCCCACACCACAGCAAAGAGAGGCTGATGACCACTGGACCCTCCCCCTATCCGGCCCAATGGCAATTTCTAAGAGTCTCCGTTTTTACTGGTCTCTCGAATCCCACCGGGAGCAGCTCAAGCCCTCCTCCTTTTTCTGAGCCTGAGGTCCTCACACGCACATTCCACGCCAGCCAGTTCTCCTCCAGACACCTCCCCTCCCCTTCCTTCTTGTCTGTATCAAGAGAAGGGCTCCTTGTGTCTGAGGGCAAGCCCTCTGTCTACACACCAGAAACCCCAGGCCCTTTTCCCTGTCTGGAATGCCAGAGCAGGGCCAACCTACCCCAAAGGAAAACAACCACCCCTGGCCAAAGGCTTACTTCACCCGTTTAGGTACTTTTGTTCGTCTTTGGCTACCCAATTACTCCAGTTGCTGGAGGAAAGATGTGACAGTGTGATTCTGAGGCATTTCTCATCCCTTCTGCACCCCACTCACACTTCTGCTAGAGTCACTCCTGAAGTATCAGAATGCCCCTGAGATTCGCTTGCTGTCACTCCACGGTTCCCATTCTAACTTTGAAATGAAAAATTATGTCCAGTCTAACCTGGGGAGGCTTTCAAAGAAACAGGTCAGTAACCAAAGATAACTGAAAACAAATTCTAATATTTACTTGTTTTTACATATTCATTGAAGGGGCCACAAATCATAAACTGCTCCTAACTCCTCTAAAATTCCCCTGTCCTTCAGCTCTCAGCCCTCACGTCTGCCCACTCCCAGCCTCCCATGCTATGAAGCCACTGATATAACGTGTCCTTGTCACGTTCCCTACCTTACACTTTTCATCCCATGCCTTAAGCTTCAACTATCATCTTTACATGCATGATGATCAAATATGTGTGTGAGACCAAGAATGCTGGTTGTCTACAAAATCAGTTCTCCTTTTCTTAGATTAAGAGCCTTTTGACTGGGCATGCAGCCACCTAGTTAAAAGACTCCCCAGAGCCTAGGAGTGGCTGAATGTGAACATGGATGTGATGGCAAGAGTTAGAACAACCATATTGGGCCAGGAGATGGAAGCCACATGCTGAGGAAAGCAGAACAAGATGAGAGGAGTGTGGATCCCTGATGTATGTGGAACACCTCCGACTACCAACGTGAAACAAGACAGGAGTACGTTTGTATCTTTTTGAAAGTCCTGAGATTTGGGGTCTCTCTGTTAAAGTATCCTAACTAATGCAATAACTGAAGGAGAGAGGAGGGAGGCATTTTACCGCTCTGTGCTTTCCTTTCCTTGCAACGCCCATCCCTCCAGGGATTTTTTTTTTTTTTTTTAATCATTCTTGGAACAGGGGCAGCAGAGGATGGAAAATCCACACTCCTGAGAAGACTTCTCCCACAGAGGGACTTGGCTTCCATGCGGCTCCCCGGAAGGGCCGTGCAAGCTGTTCCGCAGCTCTGGGCTAACCAGCTTCTCCTCATGCTCCTACAGGCAAAAGGCCAGGGGAGAATGGATCTTCCTCTAACTATGCCACTCCCCGTGTAGCTCCCTCTTCCTTTCTCTTTCACGTTCTTTCTCTTCATGATTACAAAGCCCTCTCCCATCCCCACCAAACCCTACTTCCTCCATTAAAAAACATCCTCTCTGGATGTGGCTGGGGCTTCGCCGGCCTATGTTTGCCATTTTCAATTTTTCAGAGTCTGTTGACTGTAATCTTGCTGCTTCTAAGTACCTGTGCTTATATCCAATCCTTGGCACCCAGCCTCCTGGACAGAAATAAAGCTGGATTGTTGGGTATATTTTGGAAGTGTGCTAGAATTGGTGAACGGAAGAGTCCTTATGTGGCAGCATGCTGTATTGTGATGGCCTTCAGCATCCTCTTCGTAGAGGAGCTTGGAAAAATGCCAGAATTCAGTTACCATCAGATTTAAATATTAAGAAAAGGACTTACCTGCTGAAAATAATGGAAAGAATGGTTAACGCTTTTATCTCTGAACATTGAATGAGATAAAGTTCCAACGGCTGTTCTCTATTTTTGTGATTGGACCAATGTTCTATATAAATAATTAGGATGTAACCATTTAATACTCAGAGTTTCAATATGTCTGTAACAGTCAACCTCAGTACTGTCACTACAATATTACATTCTGCATATGTCATTCTGTTGTGTCAGATACCAGTTTTTAGTGAGGTATCTTTAAGGCACATAGTAGAAAACAAAATTGGTAAATTACTCAAGTTCCTTTCACTGTGATTTGTAAACGATAAACCTTTACAGAATAAGACTTCTTTTTGGACTAGCTTTTTTATTGAAAAAAAAAGGTCCAATTTGTGTTGGTAAGGACTGCATTCATATTTAATAATGCCTGCTTTTCCTCTGGTCACACCATTTTGAGCATTAACCAGAGTACCTCTATTCTTAGCAAACTGTAGTTTATTACAGGTGTTTAAACTATTTAAAACAAGCCTATGCAGTTCTTAAGGAGGAAGATAAATGAGATGTGACTTGAGAGTACGATTGAGAAGATGTTCCTGTTTAACATAAAAGAATTCAGAATATTTGATTGGTGTTATCGTCTCTGAAACCTCTGATTAAGTATGGATGTCTTAAGCATAAATTTGACCAGCTAACAGTCATTCTCTGAATAAGACTATATGCTTAGCGTAAAAAGAGCTAAACAGAACAATTACGTAACGGTAATCTTATATGTGTTTTTTCACTTTTTTTTAGTGTTAGATCTCTACATTTTAATTACTCCAAAATGCAAACTCTGTTTTTGTTTTTAATACAGTACTTTAAATCTAGTTTATGTTTTGTCTATCAGCTTGAACAGGAATCTTGTGTAACTTAGTAAGTGATGATAAACAGTTTTCAAATCTACTTACCATATGCCATGGCGTAAATGTCTTTGAGCTTTAGGTGATAAAGGAAGACCTTCAGTAATTTTCATCAAGGCAAGAGGAACGTTGGAAATGTGACTTGTAAATTTTGTAGTAGAGCAGTTATTACACATTTATGGTTAACATTTCTTAAGGTTCAACCAAAATTCAGTTAAAATTTCAAAGCGAAGGAGAACTTCTTAGCTAAAATTTGCCATTATAAATAGTATTAGATATTGTTGGCAGCTATTAATTCCCCATAAAAAGAATAAACCTTTTTTTAAGAAAAGCAAACAAACAAACATCCTCTCTGTCTCTAAATTCCCTATGGCTCTTGTCCTAGAAGATAGAAACATATCCTTTTATCTCTAGTAACTCATTGGTTGCGTCAGACCAGCATTTAAATTGTTTTCTAATACCCAGCAACGCTTCTCAAACTTCAGTGTACCAGAACTACCTGGAGGGCTTGTTAAAACACAGATTGCGGGGTTCCACTCCTAGTTTCTGATTCAGCATGTCTGATGTTTCTAACAAGTTCCCAGGTGGAGCTGATGCTACTGGTCCAGGACCGCACTTAGAGACCCACATTTGATCTGTCTTTCAATACTGTGGCCACACTTGGCTATTGAGCACGTGAATGGGGCCAGGCTGAAATGAGATGTGCTCTGAGTGCAAAATACACATCCGGCTTTAAAGATGGCACACAAACAAAAAGAATGTAAACTATCTCTTTAATAATTTCATATTAATTACATGTTGAAATGATCATAGTTTGCATAGATTAAATAGACTATATTATTAAATTGATTCTACCTGATTATTTCTACATTTTATGTGGATATTGGGAAATATAAAATTACATATGTTGCTGGCATTACATTTCTTTTTTCTTTTTTTTTTTTTTTTGAGGCAAGGAATACGACTTTATTTGGAAAGCCAGCAGACTGAGAAGATGGCAGACTAATGTCTCCAACAACCACCTTCTGGCATTACATTTCTATTCGACAGTTTTCTAACAGACAATTACAGGGAGATATCAGATGGTAAAAAAGAAATATTGGGGATGATTAGGAATTTGAATACTGCATGAATGTAGGATGATAGAAGGGAATTGCTAATTTTTTTAATAAACTTTTAATTTTAGAACAGTTTTAATTTACAGAAAAGTTATTAAGATAGTGGAGACAGTACCCACACCCATTTTCATCCATTATTAGTATTTTATATTGTGGTACATTTACCACAACTAATGAATCAATATTTGTACATTATTATTAACTAAAGCCTACACTGTATTCACATTTCCTTTTCATCTTTTTCTGTTCCAGGATCCCATATTATGTTTACTCTTCATGGCTCCTTGGGCTCCTCTAGACTGTGACAGATTCTCAGACTTTCCTTGTTTTTGATGACCCTGACAGTTTGGAGGAGGACTGGTCAGGTAAGTTGCAGAATGTTCCCCAATTGGGATCTCTCTGATGATTTTCCTCATGATGAAACTGGGGTCATGGGTTTTGGGGAGGAAAACCTCAGCGATAAGGGGCCATTCTCATCCTATCATATCAAGGGTACATACTATGAACAGGACTTCTCGCTGTTGATGTTGACCTTGATCCCCTGGCTGAGGGTGTTTGTCAGGCCTCTCCCCTAGACAGTTCCTCTTTTCCCCCCTTTCCATGCTGTCCTCTTTGGAAGGAAGCACGTACTTCTCTGCACAGCACACACTTAAGGAGTGGGGAGCAATGCTCCACCTCCTTGAGGGTGAGTGTCTAGATAACTTGGGATTCTTCTGCACACATTTCTCTCTTCTCCCCTATTTACTTATTCAATCGTTGATTTACAGCAGTATGGACTCAGGGATATTTGTTATACTTTGGGTTATAATCCAATACTGCTTTATTTTGTTGCTCAAACCGTTCCAGACTCCTTGGCCACTGGAAGCTCTTTCAGTTCGCTCCTGTGTCCCTTTGACATTCCTCATTGTTGTGCTTTTTTGGAGCACATCCTTCGACACTTACAAGATGCTCCAGACTCAACTTGTATATTCCCCGTCCCAGTCCTAGAATCGGTCATTTCTCCAAGGAGCCCTGGTTCCTCTCATTACAGCATGGTGTTAGAAATGAATTATTAATTTTTAAAGTGTGATAATGGTATGGTCACTTTTTAAAAAGTTTATCTTTTAGATATACATACTGACCTATTTATACATTAAATGATCTATCAGATTTGCTTCAAAACAACATGGAAATGGGAGATGTGAGTGGGAGTGTGGATGAAACAAGATAGGTTATGAGCTGATAATTATTGGAGCTGGGTGGTGTCCCTTCACTATCCTTATTTTCACATGTACTTGAAATGTACTACAATAAAGCTTTTTTAAAAGAAAGGAGTAGTTGAATAGAGCTAATATTTGCTCATTGAGTCAGGTGTTTTACAGGAGCTATCAACAGCGAGCACAACTTTGACCTTCTATATTTATATTTTTAAATTCCAACTCCAAACCATGAAAAAGGTGGCTCCTAAATAGGAGAGAAAAATATTAGCCTGGCTCAATAAAAATGGAACCACCCAGCAACTGGTTTGCAGACATAAGATATAAATTGTCAGTAGGACATGGGACAGCTTTGTTAAACTTAAGGGTTTACAGCTCACAGTTACATCTTCAAATCCTAGTTACACACACACACACACACACACGCATGCAAAACACCAATAGATTTACTGAAAGCACTTCGTTTGTGTCTCTGACAAATCTTTCAGTATCTTCACAAAGATGAGGGATTTTTTCAATTCTCCTACAAGAAGCCCAAAATCTCTGGGCCTAACTGCCTTTGCCCTGAGAGCCCTCTGGATCGGCCATCTCCCATTACCGTTCAGACACATCTGAGCTGCTCCTTGGTGGTGGCGGGGAGCCACACTGCATTAATGAAGTACAAGCGTCAATAAAAATGATTTTCTTGTAAACTGGGAGAGGTACTGGAAACGGCCGTGTTTTTAAGAAGAAAATTTGCTTTTGTGTTTTTTTCCGTCAGCCAACATCTAAGTATCTATTATGTAGGAGATAGTATGCTAAATCCTGGGAATACAATAATAAATAAAAGTATCAGCCCTGGAAGTGCTCACAGGAAAGAAACTCAGCACTTCTGAAGTGGCATCTGGCAGCAAACTCGGGAAACAACAGATTGGGGGGCCCAGACAAGAGAGAGCCGTGAGAGGTAGGATGCCTGGGACCAGGTGACCTCAGGGGTGTGGTGGGCTGTGGGCAATGAGGAGCTGAGGCCAACACCGGCAGTCACTCTGTCAGGTGCCCGGATGCATCAGTGGGTGAGGCGCTGTTAAGGCAGGGACTGGAGAGGGGCACATCAGCAAAGGAAGATGGGAAAAGATTCAGGTGTGATGAGGAGGAGATGCTGTGGGCTGGCAGGTGGAGACATCAGTAGACAGTGACATACCCAGGCCTAGAACTCAAGGAGAAAGTTCAGGAAAGAAGCTGTGGCTACAAAGGTAGGGGTGCTTATTGTTTTTCTTGTTAGCATTTCAGAAGTATCTCATTAACTTCTGAATTTTATGTCCCAGACTGTAGCCTGTCCTAACTTTGTTTCCTGTGATTCAGAGTGTTCTATGTAGCTTAGTATGTAGTCAATTTTGTGAAAGCTCCATGGATTCTTAACAGTGAATTTTCTTTTTGAATCTAATGTCTATCAATAATGCCTTTTTAATTATACCAGTATCTGCCGTTTAATTTTGCTTCCTTATGTCAAAGACTGATTGATACAGTAAAGTCTTTTTGCTGTTGCCTCTTGTACAGCAGGGAGAGTGGGCAAGCTTGGTCTTAGTATGCGCTCATTGTGGAGAGCTGCTTTCAGGGTTCAATTTCATCAAAATGCTGGACAAAACAGGGGAAACGTCAGGAGGGATCAGATGCAAACTGTCCACCATGTGTTCTGAAGGTGGGCCCTGGCTTACATGTCCTCCCTAAGAGCTCTCTCCATTCCCTGGATCAACGTCACAGCACTTAAAAATATAAGCAAGTCCTAGCATCACACTGTAGAAACAGCCCCAGAAATTTAAACATACTTCATTTACTCAACCAACTGTGAGTACAGTCCCTTATGTAGCTTGAAAAAGCAGCACTTTTCCTCCCATAATCACTGTTCCTAGTCATGATGTTTAATTTTTAATTTCTAATATTATAGAAGGGCATGGTTTTTTCATGTTTACAGAGGGAGTCCCAATTTAAAAGTCTGGGAAATTCTATTCTGAACCACGTACCATAAGACTGTCCAACAATTAGAAATCACGTAGACAAAAGACAGAAAAGCACATGCTCAGTGTGCCCAGAGGGCTTTAGAGCTCAAGTTGCAGAATCCTGCTGCCTACAGAAAGTTGAAGGATGGACTGAGGGGGAAAACTAGAGCAAAGATAATTAAGTTCACAGGTAACCCGCGCTAACACGGCATGATAGTCTCTGGACAAAAATTTACAAACCAGATAGTGAAAATCGACACCTCCATTCCAGTTACTTGAGCTCATCATCCCTGGAGCCTCAGTTAGGGCCCGGTTGTCTCCAATGAACAGCAGTAAGAGTTTCTGGGTTCCAAGGCAGCAGCTCCTGGTGCGGGTGGGCTGAGGGGTCGGATCTTGAAGGTGATTCAACCACAACCCTGAGCCTCTAGGGCTTTTCCACCAGGTAAGCTGGGAGAGCTGAAGGCTGAGTAGCAGTATGGCTTCTGGCCCCCAGTGGTAAAAGAGCAGCCAGAATTGCCAGCCAGATGCATGAACTCAGGTAGGATGAGATATATGGGGGCACTGGCATTTTCTAGCGCACTTGCATCACTGCCAACTAACTTGAGTACAGATAAAGCTCATTGATTTAACTTCTTACTGCTTCCCTGGGGTCTCATTTAAGGCCCCTGCAAAAGATCAGCCCTTTGCTCCTAGGAATGGCAAGTGTTAAAACCAAGTATTTGGACATATAAAGCCACAAACTTACTAGAGTGCTGCTTTTTCAACTATAGCTGATTCATACATTAATATAATGTGGTGAAAGCAAGTAAAATCAAATCTGAGGCTTTGACATTAATGGCTGTGGTTATTAAACTTTATTATATTTTAAAATCTGAAAACTGTAAAACAGTATTTATACAAACACCTGAGGACTGTTTAACTGGGCACAGCATCTTCACACAAACAATTTGAGAGAAGACCAAGTTTAAATTAGAATTTTGTCTTATAACACAAAATGAATAACATAGATGAAACCACCCTTTAAATAGTAGCATTCTCATATAAAGTACATTTGGTTTTCTAAAAAAGAAAATGTACATTCTTGCCCCTGGTGTACATTTTATTGGCATTTATAACAAATGGCTAATACTTTTAGCACAGATTCTCATAGCTTATTAACATTACACCAAACTTATACAAAGTAATAACACTAAACATATAGCACCATTTCCCCTTGAAAGTTCTAACTTTAAAAATAAAGCCCAAAATGATAAGTCTGAATTAATGCATCTTCCAAAATTTAGCAGAATAAATGGCTCAGAACTAAGCAAATTAACTAGCAACATTGCATAGGACAGAGAACTTCCCTGTATGGAAACCAATCTATGGATTGTTTCTTATCCCCTGAAGACTAAGCTGAGAGGTACTAGTGATAGCAAATGATGCACATGTTTTTTTCAGAATAAAAACATCCAACTATATAAATAGTTCACCATTACCTCTGTGGCAGTGCAAAGTGCCATATTAAATTCAAAAAGAACAGATTTACTTGTTTGAATACCTACAGGTATAGAATAATATATAAATATGGTATAGTATCCATATGAAGAATAAACACAGACAATAAAATATATATATTTTAAAAATTTGGGCACAGGTGTCCTCATATAGAGATATGAGAGATGAATGCCTAGTTAAATGTCTAAGCTTAGAGAAAATATGTAAAGTTTTGAAATAATAGGTATTTCACTGAAAAATTTTAATCAGACTCCATCCAAACCACCCTTGTAGTATAATATCTCCTGCATAAAACAACCATTCTATCTTACAATTGTTCGAAATTTATCAAAAACTGGTAAGAACACTTTATGAAAGTTTATAAGCTTGTTTTTTTTCTTTAAATATGAACAAACACAACATACAGAGAAATAATAACGAAAGGAAAATAATTTATATGGCTATTCCCTTTCCGGAAATTGGTAGAACACGAACAGAACATTGCAGTAACAGACATAAAATATTTGAAAAAGAGATGATATCTACAGTTGCATCTTTAAATTCTTTTCTAAGGAAAACTTCTCATGGATTTTATTAGAGAGCCTGTCAGTCCCTGATACTTTCCCCTTTGGGATGTAGCTGTTTTGGTTTTACATATAAACATTAATCAAAATCAACGGTGTTTCTCTGTTTCCTGCATTAAGTATATTTGTAAACTGTACAATTAAATAATAAACTGTAAAGTGTAAAATAATAATAAGACATAAAGGACTGCCAAGTTGAATATGCTAATACTAACATGTTAATGTGTTTTAAAGAAGTAGACTGGACTTGTAATGTAGTTCTGCAATTCTGGATATAACGTAGTTTTAGAGGAACCGTCTACAAAACAAAAACTGCTACGAGAATAAAAATACTTTTAAATTAAAAAGTTATCAAGACAATTGAAAATTATGTCTAATCTAAACTTATACACTTTTTTTCAATTATATTTTCCTTCTTTAAGTTTTTCAATATAGTAACATAACTTTAAGGCTGGCCCCAACTTCAGCCCCATATACTTCATCATCACATCACTTTTGAGTAGTAGCAGAGCCTTCCCATCAATCTCCTACAGAGAGAAAGAAATTATAATTACTAATACTGATTTCATGTTTTGTCACGTTACGTACATATAAGAACATGTAAAATAGGGAGCAGCTGTACATTCTCAATATATATTCTCTGAATATGCATTTATTTCCTGAAAACTATTAAAAATATAACTTATATGTGAAGCATCATTTGAAAATTTCTAAATTCACTTCAAATTTTAAGAAAAAGGAAATTTAACCCAGTATCTTTGAAAAGTGGCCTTAGCATCAAACTCTGATTTTAAATACTATATGTTGAATAAAATACCACGTATTTATGACAAAGGGTAGAAAACTGTGAACTGTAGAAATGAATTTCAGACAGTCATTAACTTTCTTAGAAAGGCTGGGAATATGAGCATATCAGCATTAATGCAAACTGTAAATGTGCTATACAGTGTTGTCATTATGTTGAAAGCTATTCAGTTAGTGTGTGAAGCTAGTTAGATACGAAAACTTATTACTGATTTTCTTACAATGTCAAAAAGGATACATAGATATTTGGTCATGAATTTGATTTATTAGAAAAGACTATAAACATTATTTAACAGACACAAGGCATCCTCCTAAAATTCTTTATTTCCTTAATTAAGCAATTTATGTCGTGGAAGCATATTATTTGGTTTTCATGAGTTCCTATTTAAAATAAAGCTGCACTTAATCTTTTACAGTTACTGGATTCATTGGGCATCATAACAAGGAAGACACCCTGTCACAGCTGTGGTCACCCCTCCTACTCACGGTCCTGGGGCCGAGCAGGGAGCAGGTGGGGAGGAGGATCCTTGTAACTGTTGTTACAAAGGAGAAGACACCTGAGAGTGGCCATGCCGAATCATCTTCTCTTGAGAACTTGAAGACTTGTAGTATTTTAGGTACTCGGGTACCCATTTAAAGCACAGATTCAGCCTCCACCCTTTAAGGCTCTAACTTTGGGCAAAGTAAACTTTCTCGCATATGGAAAAATCAGTTGATAGGGTTCCCCCACCATCCACACTAATCAGTATCCAACTGAAGGGCCTGCACAGAGGTCATTCAAAGTCATTACGGCAGGAAAACCGGATCAAAAGATACATTACATGTTGCATGAAGAGGTCGGCGAGGGGGCCTGATATCTGAGGATCTTTATGTTTCATAAACTGTATCACTTCATCCACAGACCAGGTTGAAGGGTCCTTAGAGAAGCCTTGTTTCAGGACACTGGGGTCAGGTACAGCTATATAACTTGGAGCTTCAATGGGGGGAAAAAAGACAAATCATACTTGACCTGATCATTATCCTGAAAGAAGAGATGTTAGGTAGGGAGTAATTGTCTCATTCCTGGAACCTTCTGTGAAGTACCCCGGCATGGACCCAGGACTCCAAGATAAAATCCAGGGAAAGCGTAGTAAAGATGACCTGAGGATGGCTACTCAAGAATGTCCCACCTGACCTCCCCCAAACAACAAAAGCAGCTTCGGAAGACACCTTGCAGTTCCAAAGATCATAAAAGAGACTGAGCAATCCGAGGCCACTTTGGCCACAGGAAAATACAGCAAAAGATCTGTTACTTGGGTTAAATTAGGTTAATCTAAGCCAACTTATTGCCTTCTTACTTTAAATATTTCAAAGAATTTCTCTCAATCTTTCTCCTCTTGATATCTCCAGATTAGGTTTATTTTACTAGCTAACTGCAGTGGAAATCCCCAGAATTTACAGTTTGATAATTGCTTAAATTTATTCACTTTAATGTATTCAATATGGATGGTTTTTAGCATCACTCTATTCTTTAAATTCCTGTCTCTCAAGCCTGATATGCTTATCTGAATTTTGAAGAAAACAAGATTATTTTGTGCTTAGCTAGGTCAGAAGTAACTTTAACATTATACTGAATGCCTCTTTCAAGTTTCACTGCATAGTAATAGATATTTTGGTTGAAGGTTTATATGTTTAAAAAAGAAGTAACTAAGACATGAAACAATTTAAGTGCTCATACCTCAAAAAGTTATAGCTGTGCCGTTCACTACGTTGTATTGAAATTTCTTTGTGTCCAGACAGGTATTCATTTACTCAACCAGAGTGCTTGACTCTCTAAAGTTAGTGTATGATAAGAGAAGTGGGTTTTGTAATTTGCTAGGAGGATTTGTTTCTCTAAACAAGGATCGTCAATACAAATTTAATATTTTTGTATGTGTGAATTAGCCAAAAGTGCACCTTTTCTTTCCTATCCTCTGGGCTCTGGCCATTTTATGGGTATTTTGAGTATTCACCCAGGGAAAGGGCAAAGAAAAACAGAAGATAAAAGAACTCACAATGGTAAATTTTACTTATTTTCTTTTTAAATAGCGTAACTTTGATATGAAATAAAAACTCTTTAGTAAAATCTATCCTACTTTCTACTTGTCAGAGATAAAAATGTTGGTCTACCAAGAAATGCTGCTGGGCTGTATCAACCCAAGTAAAAACGATGATGGTATAGACCATGCCATGCCTAAGGCATTCTAACAATCCAGACAGAAAAGTCTTCTCCTTTAACTCAAAACAGACTCAATTTAATACTTAAAAAATTACTGGCAAGGCTAACCATACCTCTAAATTAACTTATATTTGTGTGGGATTTTTGGTTTCTGTCATCAGAATCTGGTATAGTTATGTTTTGAATAACATATAACTACTTTTACGGATTACTACAAATAAACTATATGTAAAGATATGATTTCTGGTATAAAACTATAATTTTATATTAAAAATAAAACAGGGGCTTCCCTGGTGGCGCAGTAGTTAAGAATCCGCCTGCCAATGCAGGGGACATAGGTTTGAGCCCTGGTCCAGGAAGATCCCACATACCCCAGAGCAACTAAGCCCTTGCACCACAACTACTGAGCCTGCGCTCTAGAGCCCGCGAGCCACAACTACTGAGCCTACATGCCTAGAGCCCATGCTCCGCAACAAGAGAAGCCACCGCAATGAGAAGCCCGCGCACCGCAAGAAAGAGTAGCCCCCGCTCGCCGCAACCAGAGAAAGCCCGCGTGCAGCAACGAAGACCCAACACAGCCAAAAATAAAATAAATAAAATAAATAAATTTATTTTAAAAATTTAAAAAATAAAAAATTTAAAAAATAAAAATAAAACAACTGTGAGCTCACCTATTTCTAATCTATCATGGAAAATAATTTAATTGGGCCCACATCTTCCAAACAATCAGAGAAGGCTATGAACATTATATTAGTGTTATTCAAATAATTACATGAAATAAAAAATTATGTGAAAAATAATCAAAGTCCAGTCATGCTCTTCTCCTTACATGGCTCTGTCTTATATACACTAGGAGATCAGAAGGCCTGTCTTCATAAACTCATATATTGTGAAAATATCTAAAAATTCAGGGTACATTACCCCTTTATAAAATGAACATCTATCTTCAGTCTCTCTACAAAAATCACTCCAAAACCAGAGACAATCTACACGGAGTAGGAGATGGGGGTGACGATATTAAATGTATCACAGCATGTGTACAGTGCAGTTGCCCATAGATAATATCCATTATGAAAGGCAGGGGAGTTAGTTGATTCCTACTTCCTTTACTCCTCAACCTTGCCTAGATGCCTATCTGGTGACAAAAGACAAAACACTTATTCCCCCCACCACAGCACCCTTAACCCTTAAAAGGGTACAGGATAGTAGCTATCTTTGCACATGGAAGGCTGCTCTGGCTCCTTCCAAATGAAGAGTAGGATACTGTCCTGTTTATACATATCATGTTCTCCTGGGGGGTCTGAGGGAATGACTGCGAGTGTGGAAAATGGGGAAATGGCTGCAGCAACAGGATGCCAGAGCCTAGATCTGGGAACCACACACAGGCTGGGGCCAGGAAAGGTCTCAATAGGGACAAGGAAGAGAGTACGTCAGAAAGAAGAGGGAGTGCATCCTTCCAGGCCTCAGAGTCATGCGAGGGTTGTGAGTCCAGGCAGTACCCAAGGAAATGATAAATTACAATGGATGGAAAAGCACTAAACTGAGAAGTCTCCATCAGAAACATGGTTGGTGATCCAGATTCCCAGAAATAGTTCTGTAATGCCATGAGGATTAGAGCATGTGTAGCAGCTTGGCCCTGAAAATGATGTGAAGGGGAGGACTCGACCTCCTCACTTTTGGCACTTTCTCCAATGCGATAAACTCTCAGGGGATGTTGTGGGGCATGGAAACCTTAAGGGGAAAGACAAACACACTGGCTGAGAATCACTGTTTTTCAATATACCTTCACTTTTCCTCTGCATCTGGAATGTAACTTCATGGTGACTGCTCTTGGGAGGTGATTTGGTCCCCACCAGTGTTGAACTCGAGGTGCATGGCACACTTTGAGAAACACTCCTGGAGACTGGAGTATGAGTGCTTACAGGACTTTTGCTGGCAGGATTCAAAGAACTTGCTGGATTTAGTGGTAAGTTCTTGGACTCTTCAGAAAGCATTTCCCCTTTGGCCATGCCATTTCCCTCAGAAGATAATACTTCTTCTACAAGAAAAAAAGACAAAGGCAATAAGAAAAAAGACAAAGGCAATTATCTTCAACAGACTTACAGCTCGAATACTATTAAAAGGTCAAAAATCCCCTAACTGCCAACAACAGTTCACTTAAGCCATACTATACTGAACCACAAACCTCTAACACAAAGCACATGGTCATCCCTTTCTTGGTGTTTATAGTAATGGACACTGTCCTGAAATCCAAATTGATTCTAATGACATCACCTATTTTTCTCATGGCAACTAACCCTTGCCAGTCTTGCCACCAAGACTATGAACACCTCACTAAAGCATTTATTTTTAGGAATGCAGTTCTTCACAACTCTTTGTTACAATATGATCACACAGTTGGTTTCTAACATTTGCTTACTCCTTGGGCACTTATTAAAACTTTCACTGGAGAAATGTACTAGGTTTTTCTATTCCTCTTTCTATCAGCTTTTAGCAATACAAAGCCGAATGGAAAATACGCCTATAACTGTTTTTCTTTAATCTAAGGAGAAATGACAACTGTGCACTTCTGAAGGGAATGAAGTGCTCAACAAAGCTGCCAAAGTAGTAGCCTAACTGCCAAACTGATTTGGGGAAATATACTCCCCTACTTCCAGCATCAACACTCAAGAGCATATAAGTGATAGAAGAGTGACTTTTCTCCCCAATCTTGCAACATGTAAATACTATTTACCTTCAGAGGCATGCACTTTTGTTTTGGGGAGCTTAGGAGAGAGAGGAGCAACATAAGGCAGAGGTTGCTGAGAAGGTCGTTTGGTGCTTTTCTTTTCTGTTGTATCTTCTTTTACTGTTTTCAAAAAAAGAAATGTCTGTTATAACTAATTAATATACTCAAGCGTTTTCATATCATCAGCATAAAACACTTTTGTTTCTAAATCATTTGCCTACTATAACTTCATCAATAATTTATCAATTATTTATGAACAAGATGTGTTCATTTCATCCTATTAAATATTTCAGTGATATTATATTCAAGGGTTAAAGGCATTATGTCTAGGCTTCATTTATTCTAGGGTCATCACATCTTTCTAACTCTCTCAGGCCAACAGTGAGGCAACCAATTGTAATGTGTCTAAAAAGACCTGGAAAAATTGCTCCCATGAGCAAGAAAAGTTAAGAATTCAGAGAAGTTAAAGAGAAGATAGGGTACAATGAACACTCCATTTTACAGGCAACAATCCTGGCCTAGGGGTACCCTTACAACAATTCTACTGCTTACTTATCATTCAACCAAATGCATTTCTTCCTAAAGGACCACACTTTAAGGCATAATCCTGAAAGTAAAGACATTTCAATTTATTAATTACACTATTACACTACATTAGACTACATTACACTACATTATCGATCAATATTTTGATTTAATCTCCAACTAAAAGGAAAAATAAAGTGCAATAGAAATCTATAAAGTAGGATAATAGACCTCCAGAGAGAAGAAAGACTGCAATGAGAAAGTACCAAAGTCAAACTTCATCTAGTTCAAAATGGCTGGGGGCCAGGCATGCCTCTCAAAATCGTCTGATGAGCAGTCTTTAGCCATCCAGTTACTGACTGATTACTAATGAGTCTAAGAGAGCTCTCACCATTTGATTTTATTTTTAATCATCAACTACAAAACCAACGGGCAAAACATACTTCAGTGAATGAGAGATATTTCTACAATTCGGACAGTTAAATTCTAAGAAGAGAAATAATTGACTTTTTTCATACCCATTTAATGATACAGAAAATTGGAGTACTAAAATATACAGTTTCTAAAGTTTTCTATAGATATTTACCTCAGAATCATAGCAAGATCAGAAAAAGTCTTTACTTATCTTTTACTTGTAATATTATAATACTTTCTTTATGAAAAGTTTATGAAGCTGGTATATGGTCTACTATCTGGGGTTGATACAAACATAAAATTGATTCTTGACTTCTGCTTCTGGGTATCGTAGTGAGCTCAGGCATGAAATTGTTCCTGCAGAGATAACTAGAAAAAGCCAGATAATTTACAAAGTACTTCATAGAGAAGTCATCATAGAGAAGCACTTCCAGGATGACTGATTAAGGACTTCAGAAAATCCACTCCTTCATAAAATAATGACAGCACTGGCAAAATTAACTTTTTCAAAATTCTGGACGTTAACTAAAGGATTACAACAACCCAAAAAGCATTTATTCAAGAAAAATGGCTGAATCTCAGAAAGAACAACAAATTCTGTGGCATTTTAGCTTCCCTAATATAATCCCATTCACCCCAGTTTTGCAGCAGCCTTGCAAACCAACAGCTTCGCAACTACCATAGCTCTGAAAGCCAGCAGCCAGCCTAGCACTGGAGGGGGCACAAAGGATTTGGAACTCTCCAAAAGCTCCGCCCCCAGAGAACTGTCACTATTTGATCAATCTTGCAGTTCACTGAAAACCTCTGATCTCTGGGCTTGGTTTATTTGACCTAAATCAGAGCCTGCTCTGTGTAAACAGCCCTATCCAAAGCACTGGTCAAAAACCAAACCAAAACCAAACCAAAAAACCCACAACAATGGCAATTGTTTAACACTGCAGCTCCCAGAGGTAGTATTACCAGTTGGGGTTGACAAGAAGCTGACCAAGAAGCTTAAAAGGAAAAACTGGAGAATGAGATGTCCATTAGGGGACTCTGAAAAGCACTGAGATATTCCTGGGAATCTAGAAGGCCATATGTACGTACATGGTTGTATGAATGCTCAGGAAAGACTTTAGAAGGCCCTAATCTTTCATTTTTTGCTGACCTTGAAGCTCTGCACAAAGCAGATTTGTAAACTGTCTCCTGGAATGTTCAAGGTAAGTCCCAACACACACTAAGAACCCCTTGGCAAAGGCCGGGAGACATACTGGTTCCAGGCACTTAAGAAAATCCCTGTCCAATTATTAGCTGACCACTAAGCTAAGTGAACAGACTTCAGTAGCCACATATAACAAAATTAGACCTGGAAAAGTCATTAAATTAGTCCAGGAGAGTCACTAAAAATCCAAACAGCACCAGCAACAACAACAGAGCCTAGGAAGGGGGAGGGAACCTAATTTTCAGAGTTGCTGCATTATATTACTTTTAAATTTCAATTAAAAAATTAGGAGACATGCAAAGAAGAGGAAAGTATGACCCATACACAGGGGGAAAAAAGTCAACAGAAACTGCCTCTGAGGAAGCCCAGACACTGGACTTACTAAGCAAAGATATCAAGTCTGTTATTTTATATACGTTTAAAGAACTTAAAAAAAAATCATGTCTAAAGAACTAAAGGAAAGTATAAGAACAATGTCTCACACTATCAATAAAGTGATAAAAATTATAAAACGAACCAAATAGAAATTCAGGACTTGAAAAGTATAATAAATGAAATAAAAAAAAAACCCTAGAGGGGCTCAACAGCAGATGTGAATTAGCAGAAGAAAGAATCACCAAATTTTTTAAGAGGTCAATTGAGATTATATAGTCTGAGGAACAGAAAAAAAAAAGAGAGAGAGAGAGAGAAAAAAAATGAACAGACTTGAGAGACCTGTGGGACACCATCAAGCATGCCACAATAAACATAATGGGAGAGTCCTGGAAGGAGAGGACAGAGAGAGTAAGGAGCAAAAAGACTATCTGAAGAAATAATGTCTAAAAGCTTCCCAACTTTAATGCAAAACATTAATCTGCATAATCCAAAAAGCACAAGAATCTCCAGTTATAAATGCAAAGATATCCACACCTAGAGTCAAACCACCAAAAGCAAAAGACAAAGAGAATCTTGAAATCAGCAAGAGAAAAGCAAATCATCACATACAAAGGATCCTCAATAAGATTAGCAACTGACTTCTCATCAGAAACTACACAGGCTAGAAGGAAGTGGGATGACATATTCAAAGCACTGAAACAAAAAGATGGTCAACCAAGAATTCTATATCTAGCAAAACTAATCTTTAAAAACTGAAGGAGAAAATAGGAAATTCTCCATAAAGAAAAACTGAGAGAATTCCTCACTTGTAGAGAGCTACCCTATAAGAGATACTAGAGAGACTCCTTCAAGTTGAAATGAAAATAGAGAATAACTTAAATCCACATTTAAAAAAAAAATAAACAGTACCAGTAAATATATTTGTGTTTATAACTCTTTTCTTTTCCTTTCTCATTTAAAAGACAACTACATAAAGCAATAATTATAGGGCTTCCCTGGTGGCGCAGTGGTTAAGAATCTACCTGCCAATGCAGGGAACACAGGTTCAAGCCCTGGTTCGGGAAGATCCCACATGCCACGGAGCAGCTAAGCCCGTGCGCCACAACTACTGAGCCTGCGCTCTAGAGCCCGCAAGCCACAACTACTGGAGCCCGCAAGCCACAACTACTGAAGCCCACGCGCCTAGAGCCCGTGCTCCGCAACAAGAGAAGCCACTGCAATGAGAAGCCCATGCACCACAACTAAGAGTAGCCCCCGCTCGCCGCAACTAGAGAAAGCCCACATGCAGAAACGAAGACCTGATGCAGCCAAAAATAATAAATAAATAAAATAAATAAATTTATTTTTTTAAAAAAGCAGTAATTATAAAACTGTATTTGGGAGCTTATAATGTATAAAATATAATTTGTATGACAATAATAGCACAAAGAAGTGGGCAGAAAACAAAACTATGCTGGAGCAAAGTTTTGGCATAATATTAAAATTAAGTTGGTATTAATCCAAACTAGATTGTTTTAAATTAAGATGTTAATTGTAATCCCCAAGGCAACTAACTAAGAAAATAGGGCTTCCCTGGTGGCGCAGTGGTTGGGGGTCCGCCTGCCAATGCGGGGGACACGGGTTCGAGCCCTGGTCTGGGAGGATCCCACGTGCCGCGGAGCGACTGGGCCCGTGAGCCACAACTACTGAGCCTGCGCGTCTGGAGCCTGTGCTCCCCAACAGGAGAGGCCGCGATAGTGAGAGGCCCGCGCACTGCGATGAAGAGCGGCCCCCGCTCGCTGCAACTAGAGAAAGCCCTCGCACAGAAACGAAGACCCAACACAGCCAAAACTAATAAATAAATTAATTAATTAATTTAAAAAAAAAAAAAAAATAGAAGCACAGTATAAAATTTTACATTTTCTCTTACCTGATTTATTTTGATCATGCTCTGCAGGACTATGACCATTACCTCTGTAAGAGCTAAAAGGCTGGCTACTCAAAAGGTTATCACACTGCAGGCTGTGGCACAAGGTCTCAAGAAAGCGAAGAGCAAATGATGCACTGTTCACTGGAGGGAGCTGGATGGAATGAGTTTCCCCATCAAAGGAGGCTATTATAGGGAAGAAAAGATGTCAGAGTTACGTCACAGAAAGATGAGAACCACATCAACAAAAATAAAAGCCATCAATTTAGGAAATGTATTATAAATCTAATGTGTGGTTTTTGTAATTTATAAAGGAATAATCTTAAATTATAAAAGTTCCTCTCATTCAAACACAATAGTCTGAACTAATAAAAGCATTCTCATTTTAAAATATTCATAAAGTAAACAACAACAACAGAAACCCACTGATGTACAATAGTTCCTGCTCTTCCAAACATTCCATGGGTACAAATGCAGTATCTGATCATACAATCATGAAAGCCATGTGTATCTTACCTCTTACTCACTTCTTGAATCACATTTTTATTTAGAGATTCTTACAGATTAGTCTGTTTTCTAAAAAAAATTAAAATATATTAAGCTCACTTTATCTATAGTGAGCTTAATATAGCAGGTAAAAGGAAAAATCTGTACCTCTTACCTCAGTATACAGCATTACTCTGACATTATTTGTCTATATTTAAAGTTAAACTTTCCAAACCAGGGTTAAAAGTCTATAAACATATAATTATTATATATATTCTATTACATTAATATAATATTCAAATATTATAGTTAACAGAATATAAATTTATAAAATAATCTATGTATTATAAAATCCTTGCCTTCTTGAAACCTAAAAACAAATTAGGGAATAAAACCTCATAAAGGATTAGATGAGCATACCGGTTATCACTTCTCCTCCACGATGATCTGGCTTAAGGAATCCAAAAACAGTCTTACTTTGAATGGCACAATCCACGCAGGCCTGCACCGTCCGCCGGAGCACCACATTGACAGGGCCTGGGCCAAAGTGGTCGGGCAGCTGCTGGATTTTCTTCTGATCCAGGTGAGGGCCACAGTTTCCATGTTTGTTTACATAGACACAGACTTGATGAAAAATGTGTATTATATAGATATAACAAACAATGAGATTGGTTAGAAGGAACATAAACACTACATAATCAATCACTATATATCCCATTAGCCACGCTTCACTCAAAGAGAACCTAAACATAGTTACTATCGGTGATCATTTCTGCTACCTAAAAATATGTATGTAAATATATTTTCACATTTTGTAAATATATTAAATCTAGAAATAAATAATCCAAATGCTTATTCCATTTTCTAGAATTCTGCCCAAACTGATTATAATAAAAACAATACAAGTTTTAGTAGCATCACAAAACAATTCTTCACACATTCTCAGATTATATAAAATGGCTTAAAGACAAGAATATTTTCACTTTTTAACAGTAATCACACTATAAGAACTTTCTTTCAAAACTGGTCATATTAGCACACTCCTTTTGGACTGAATTTATTTTAAATCAACAATATTGTACTCTCATTATATAGTATTTTCTAAAGTAACCAAATAATTTCAGATATGTGTCACAGTAAGTTCTAATGACCTAGAGAAATTTTTTTCATTAATTTTTAAGAAAATAAAAATGTTCTTTATATACATGCTGAGGTTCACGAAAGAAAATTTTAAAAATAAATGCTTTCCTTCGTATAATAAAAGCATTTAGAATTTAGAAGCAAATAATCTATAATCACAATCTGTCAAGTTTCTCTAATTTTTCTTCACTGAGAATCAACAAATACAAATTAACACACAACGTAATACGATTATTAACAAACAGAAAATATATTGTCCCCCTATATCAAGAGGCACATTATTTTTATCCACTACTCAATTTATTGCAAAATTTTCATGTATACAGTCTATATTTAGTACAATAAAAACCCATTAATCTCACTTTCACTATGTTGAAATATATAATTAAGCTTTGTGGCAATAGCCAGAGGAAGGATGGACTCTGTCACAGAAATGAAACACCTATTAAAAACTTAACCTGAGGTGCTGATGGCATGGACAAAGTTCTACTGAACACAAGTGAGCTAAACAAGGATTTCAATGTTTTTACTCGTTTAGCTAGGCTCCCCTCCTAATGGACTAAAAATCAGAAATAATAAAGAGACAAAATGAGGTATGTTACGGGCTTCCCCGGTGGTGCAGTGGTTAAGAATCCACCTGCCAATGCAGGGGACACGGGTTCGAGCCCTGGTCTGGGAAGATCCCACATGCCGCGGAGCAACTAAGCCCGTGCACCACAACTACTGAGCCTGCACTCTAGAGCCCGTGCTCCACAACAAGAAACCACTGCAACGAGAAGCCTGTGCACCGCAACAAAGAGTAGCCCCCGCTCGCCAAAACTAGAGAAAACCCACGCGCAGCAACAAAGACCCAACACAGCCAAAAAAAAAAAGGGGGGGGGTATGTTACGATAATCATTTTTTAAGTGATTTCTATTTCAAAAAATTAAATTAAATTATAATTTCTTTTTAATAAGAAAAGAAAAATTGAGGGGAAAAGTCCAAGGAACAGAAGAATGTAAGAGAGATAATTAAGGGTCTAGGAGAGGGAGCAAAAAAACTTGCTTTAAAAAACAGGAAAGGAATAAGGAAATTTGCAGGAAATGACAAATAAAAGGGACTGATTAGTTTGGGTGTCTGTCATTTCACACTCTTCACATAGCAAAGAACAATTTAAAGTCATCATGCCCCCTGACAGGCAAGGATCTGTGAAAATTTTATAAGGCATTAAAATAAGGTTTGAGGTACCTTAAAAATACATAAAAAACAAAAAAGACAAATTGTGAAATGAGATAATGGGAAAACAAGAATAGATTTGACAATAATGTAAATTTTATAAATCTTACCAAGAGGGATAAAATATCTTAAGGGTGTTGAATTTTCAAGTGACTTATGTATTTAAACAGACTGTTTTTCCTTGACATCAAAATGAACAATCAGAATTTCAAAATATTTTAATATGAAAAATGCTAAAAGAAATGTTTACTATCATCTTTTTTCCCTCTTATTTTATTTCCAAGACTTCAAAGACACTGAAAATAATACAACAAAAGATAACTAATTTTATACTCTTTTAAAAATATTAATTTACCTGTAGACATCACTATTTTAGATGACCCAGCAACAGCATCCTTATCATATGAAACACCACGACGTTCTCTGGTCAGCATACTGAGAGGAGCTGAAGATGTGGAACATACAACAGGAATACATTTTTCCTGTTAAAAAAAAAAAATTCCTAGAT
This sequence comes from Eubalaena glacialis, assembly GCF_028564815.1. Taxonomy (NCBI): domain Eukaryota; kingdom Metazoa; phylum Chordata; class Mammalia; order Artiodactyla; family Balaenidae; genus Eubalaena; species Eubalaena glacialis. The sequence goes on from NC_083736.1 coordinate 15,628,459, forward strand.
AAGGAGGTCATAAAATTATTGGCATCACTGGTTCACAAATGATCAGTTGTCTGAAGTCTCTGGGTTGGAAATCTCTGTGTCACAAACTGCAGTACTTTTCAAACTGTGCTCCTAAGAGGGGCCCATAAGCTGGTCAGGTAGGAGAGGAAGAGACCAAGAGGCCGGGATTCCCAATGCCACCCCCTGTTCCAACTAGTCACACTTTAGCCAAAATAATTCACTCTGTAAAACTTGTTTTATTTTTTATTTTTTTTGAGGTTCCCAGTAAGTTTTTTACACTGCTAAAGTAGTTTGGAAATCTAATCCAGCAATCCATCAGATGAGGGTGGGGGACCTCAACAAGGCAGAGGACAAAGTTTGTCTTCAGAAAGCAGTCACTCATCTGGGTTTTTACCATATCCAGCCTGCATTTCTCCATATTACATACGATAATTTTGACAAAATTGTAAGTGGCTTGCTAAAGTCCATACAAAATTATGCCTATTGTATGTAAGAACCAAATGTCTTCTGGGTATTGTTAACATCACTAGTGTTTTGTTTATTTTATATCAACTCTTGGGGTTTTCTAGGAGCTATCTTCAAACACAACTCTTCAGTATCAGAGAAGGGGATCTTGTGCCTAGAAAAGGTAATAATAGAAGATATTTTAAAAGGCAGGGAAAAAGGAGAAAAAAACAAACACTCTGTTGTTGGATTTTTCTTTCTTTGTTTAAATTAGTGACTGTCATTTGGGTTCACAGTATCTTAGTAAATTATTTTGAAAATACTAAATTACAATTATTGTGTCAATATATTCCCGTTCTTTCAGTATTTTAAAAATCTAAAATCTAAATCCTTTGACTTAAGACATACCAAAATAGTGTGTTTGCACTAACAATGTAAATTGAATAGTTATTTGGAAAATATGCTTCCATACTTCCATACTTCTAGAATGCTTAAGGAAGGGAAGAAAATAATTGACAAAGGAGAGTACAGCAAGAACAATTCTTACTCTAGTTCAAAGAGTTGAATCTTCATCTTTTTATGATGAAATAATGAAGCTAAAAAAGATGAAGGTGAATTGAAATGCTTCCTTTGCAACAAAAAAGTTTATTATCAAAAAAATTACATTATCTTTCCCTTGCCCCTCCTCACCACCATACAACAATATTTTCAAAAAGATCTCTTTAAAATTGTCAAATCAGCATTGGAATTATTTGAAAGTAAAAGAATGAAGAGAAACTTTTTGGAGTTATCATATCTTGACCATATACCAGCTAATCACAAAGACTTTTTTCAGCAACTGGAAAATATGTACTAAATATATGCATCAATGACACCCTTGATACATTTTAATTTTTAAAATGCATTTAAAATAAATGATTTGCCTTTAAATTTCATTAACTTTCCTTAAGTTTATACAATTTATTTTTTTAAAATATTTATTTATTTATTTGGTTGCACCGGGTCTTAGTTGCTGCAGGAGGGCTCCTTTAGTTGCGGCTCGAGGGCTCCTTAGTTGTGGCATGCGAACTCTTAGTTGCGGCATGCATGTGGGATCTAGTTCCCTGACCAGGGATTGAACCCAGGCCCCCTGCATCGGGAGTGTGGAGACTTAACCACTGCGCCACCAGGGAAGTCCCCTTATATAATTTATTTTTAATTTAAAAAATTTCATCTGCTAAGAATTTACATTAGAATAATCTGCTTATTTGATTTTTTCAATATTTATGATTTTATATTTGAAAAATATTCAGTTTTATTGACTTTTCATTTTTATTTTATAAATTTTGAATGCCTTTTAAAATAAAATACCAATATTAATGTAAGTTTTTTAAATCAAAATGGTATTGTCATTTTGCTCCATACTGCAAACATTAGTTGTAACAAAACAGAAACGTTATATATATTGATATCAGGTGGCTGAACTCAGAAATGTTTAAGGTAATACTGCTGAAATTTAATTCAGTTCTAACAGATCTAGAGAGATTCTATGTCTTTATATTTAGAGTGTATTTCTTGTAGACAGGATGTATTTGGATCTTTTAAAAAATCCATTTTGATAATCTCTGTCTTCTAATTGAAAAGTTTAGTTTACTAATTTTTAAAGTAATTATTAATAAGTTTGGGTCTGGGTCTACCATTTATTATTTGTTTTCTGTTTGTTTCCTCTGTGTTTTGTTCCTCTGTCTTACTTTCCTCTTTTTTGTTGTTGTTGATTACTTGAATAGTCCTTAGAATTCCATTTTAATTTTCCTATTGGCTTTTTAGCTATATTTCTTTGCATTTGTATTTTTACAATATGCTCTGGGAGTTTCAATGTACAATCCACATAAAGTTAATATTGTACTACTTAACAGAAAATGTTGAAACCTTGCAATGCTACAAATCCATATCCCCCACTCCTAAGCCTTTATACTATAATATTTTTATGTATTCTATCTATGTATGCTATAAACCCCACAAGACTGTATTGTATTATAATTATTGCTTTAAATAGTCCTATTTTTATAAAGAAATTAAGAGGAAAAAAGCAAAAAGAAAGTCATTAGTATTTACCTAGAAATAACTTCCTTCAGCATTTCTTATAGTGTTTGTCTGCCAGGGATGAATTTTTTGTATGCTTTTACCTGAAAATGTCTTTAGTTCTTCATTCTTGAAGAGTATGTTTGCTGAATATAGAATTTCGTATAACACCCCTCCTCCTATGTGTATTCCCCCCAACCACAGTGTGTCTGCTTCCATTCATTCTCCAGTGTCTTCGGGTAGCTGCTTTATCTATTATTTCCAGGTTTTAGAGTTGTTTTCTTTGGGGGAGAGTCAGTTAGGTAGGATGTGACTTTAGCATCACTGAATTTATCACACTGATTTCCCCCTCACCCCCATTTTACTGAGGTATAACCTATGTACAGTAAAATTCACTTCGCATTGATTTTTAAAGTATACGGAGTTTTAAATAAACTGGCTCGAACATAAATACACCCATGCAGTATTTTCAATGTGGTTTTGAAGAGGTCGAACACTATTCAGTTTTAAATTTATCCAAGAAAATAAATAACAATCTTGATTGTTACACAGGCCTTAAAAAGCCTTATATACTTTTTTTTTTAATTTTAATTAGGTATAGTTGATTGACAATGTTGTGTTTAATTTCTGCTGTATAGCAAAGTGACTCAGTTATATATCCTTTTTCATATTCCTTTCCATTATGGTTTATCACAGGATATTGAATATAGTTCCCTGTGCTATACAGTAGGTCCTTGTTGTTTATCCATCCTATATATAGTTTACATCTGCTAGTCCCGAACTCCCAATCCTTCCCTTCCCCTCCCTGCTCCACCTTGTAAAAAGCCTTATATACTCTTGGTACATTCCTAAAAGGCATCATAACACTCTTAGTAAGTCCTAAACTGTATGTTTAATAATAAGGCACTATGGAGACCTGTAATACAAATTAGTAGGAGATACAACTAACCTTTCTTCCTGAGTTTGGGCCTTTTTTCTTTGGTGTGATATTTTTAACAGAACTCCCCTTCTTGGGGACTGAAGTAGGTGGAGGTGGTTTAATCCGACCTGATTTCCTGATCTGCTGTGTTGGTAATATTACAGCAGTTTTCTGTGGCGACTGCATTGAACGCTGGGTTGCTTTGGAAGGAGAAGACTGTGTCTTTGCTATATTCTTTGTAATAGGAACTGAGGGAAAAAACACACAACACAAAAATACAATTAAAATAAATGACATAATTAAGGTATTTTCTTCTTATGATTCAGAAGAAATTTAACTCAATCTTTAAAAATATTCCAAAGGTCATTCACTGAAAACCACTTAAAATAAAGGTACCATTTAAAATCACGTTTTAGGTATTTAAGATTTCAGGTTATCAGGAAATAGTCTGATTCTCCAGAAAAAATAAAGAGGCTTTTATAATAAGAACCAGTAACTTCCCACTTAATTAGCACAGTGAAAATTTCTATCAATTTACCCTTTGTCTGCTTCTCATATTTTTAGTCCTTGGCACAGAAAAGAGTTTTTCCTTCAGAAAATACTATCCAATTATGCCATATACAGGAATCATTTTGCCCACCAATATAGAAAAACATAACAAAGCAGCTACCAACGGCTCCTGCTTCATCTTTTAAACGCCAGGGGAATCCCCCTAACTAGATTTTTTTTTTTTAGTGGCTAAAATACATTATGTTCCTATATGTATGTTTAATAGTAAAGCTTCATAAGCCATAATATAGACTCTACATTAACATTGTCATGGAAGGACCACTATCATGCCCAAGTGATTTGTATCTATTAGTTATTTGTAGCCCAATCAAAACAGTTTTAATATTTCAAATGAAGATTACCTGCCAGGTTACTCTTATATATATTCATAGTTAAGTAAAAAGAGATATTTTTAGTATTAATCCCTTAATAATTTCATTAGTACAAAAAATGAACTTTACATAGTAAATAGTACTAACGTCAAAAAGTCTTTACAGGAGGAGCTGTATAAGTAAAACATTTATACATCTGTGCAAAAAAAATCAACTACTTTTATTTTGAGGGCTTCATTTTACAACTTGAAACTAATCTACCACTTTGCTTCTCCCATCCTCAAAGACTATGTGTAAATGTGACCTTCTATGGAGAATACCACATCTTCCCTGCAGCCTTTTTATCTACCTCTATCAATTACCTAGTCAAGAGGATGGAACAGCTGCCAGGGCAAATGGAGGACCACTTAACTGCCACCATCACTTTCCCCCTCCCCTTATTTATAGGAATTTACCTACTTACACCAGCCTCTGTTTAACTCTTTACCATCATCTACCTCATACTCCATGCCCACTTCCACTTTCTTCAAATAACTCTAGTAACCTAATTCACATGATTTCTTCTTACAGAGTCTCCCTGTTATCATCTTCAGGAATTTAAATATCATACTTCTAATGCTCCATCATCCTGACCTCATCAATAGACAATTTGTGGAGCTCTTCTATCTCCAAGATAACCAACTGTGCTTCCCTTCTCCACCTCCAACTTCCTTACCTGTCATCTTTGCTTTACACCAACTGATCATGCTTTTCATTCTCATTATGAGATCTAGCCACAAGCCCTCTCCATTTTCATCCAATCTGTTAGCTTTCTTCTGGCTTTACTTTACCCCCTTATCAACCTGCACCCAACTGTCCACCTCCACCAAAACCCTCATAACTAGTATCCCTTACGTTATCACCCCCTGATCTTTGATCATGTCCAACATGTCAGCTCCAACCACTGAGTCACACTATCATTTGCTTTCTCTGGTCCTAAGCAAGGGTCAGTTCTCTCCTTAAGGGGCCAGAGGGTAAATATTTTAGGCTTTGAAAGTCACATATGGTCTCTGTCACACAATCTTCTTTGTCTCTCTCTTTTTTTAAACCCTTTATGAATATAAAAACTATTCCTAGCTCACAGGCTACATGGGCTAAATGTGGCCCTCAGGTTGTAGTTTGCCAACTCCTGCTACAGAACATTGGGATACTGTAGATCACTGTAACATCCATGCTAACCTCAACTGGGGTGTCACTGCTTCAACTCACTGATTTCCAAGTATGTTTCAATGGCAGAACATTTTCCCCTTTTTAAGTTCCCCTCTCCCTCTCACTCTATTCCATTCAGCAAATGACCCTACCGTCTACTTTATGAGAAGATTAAAGGCTATCTTTTGGCAGTGATCATAACCATCCCATTCCTCCATCTTAAAATACTTTTATTTTCATTCATTCTCATCTCTTCCTCTTATATCAAATGAAGTTTTCTCTCTACTCTTCTAAGCCAAATCCCCTTTCACTTTTGTCCTAATAACTATCTTCTCTGGTTCCTCTGGAACATTACAGTTTCAATGATCTCCTCTCTTCATGGTATTTAATCACTTGATCCCCAACTCCTTGCTCTCTCTTACAACCCTCATATATCCCTTATTTTGAAGTTTCCTTCCCTAGTTCTTGGTACTTTCAAGCCCTTGCATGAATCTTCCTTCTACTCACTACCAAGATACAAAGAAGAATCGCCTATACTTCATACTTCAGTTTCCTTATTATTCTGGGCTTCCTTAGTCTCCTATAATAAGCTTTTCTTCCCCCAACCATTTAAAAAAAATTCTTTCCAAGGTAATGACCCCTTCCCAGTAATTAAATCCAAATAAATCCTCATTCTCTTGACCAATCTATTCATCACCACAGTTCTGGTCCCCACCTTTTAATATATGGCATGAAGAAAAGGAAATAGATTGCGCTCTGGACCTGAGTTTAAATTCCTGTACTAGGTTAGTTTAAGACAGAACCTAGGAGTATAGGAGGTCCTCAAAAAATATTTACTAAATGAATGAAAAATATTTTCAACCTGCAAGCCAATGTTATACCTCCAAAACAAGTATATTTTATATAAAGAATTGTGACAAAATATTACTTTGTGGAACATGGCAAATGTAATGAAATCAATATTTGATCTAAAAAATTTGACATTTGATATTAATAAATCTTGGGACACAAAATATTTGAGCCATAGCTTCAAATATTCCCCCAAAATATAATATTCTATTACAATAAAACTCCTTGATGCATGGTATATATATATGTATGACCAAAGTAAGAAAAATGCGTTATAAAAAATTAAAAATTTTTCACTTTAGAAAGCAAGCTTTTCAACAGCAAAGACTCAATTTGGTTCACTGCCATATCCCCAGCACCTAGAACAAAATACTTTTTAAACTACTTTAACTAAAGAGGAATGAGTAATCATTCAATACACTGAACAACAAAATTAAACTATATACATTATACATGTATTTTTATCTCTCCTCCAAAGAGCAATCATATAACATATACACACCATGCTAAAACTCTATTCAGTATTAATTAAACTATTGAAAAAGAAAATAGATTTGTTTAAAAGATAAGGTGAAAATTATATATAGCACTACAACCATGTGTTCATAGTGGTAACAAAGGGAGTAAAAACCTCTTTGAAAAAAGTATGTAAAATATACAGAAGGATGTGCTCATCATCTTTAATAAAAGTTTTATGTGAATACCTAACACAAAAGATACCTGGTTCCTCAGCTTATCTTCAGGTAGAACAGACAATGTTTGGGTAAGAAAAATGTCCAGGAGATATGAAGTTACTCAATTATGAAAATGCAAAAGAAATGAATAAATCTTGGGAAACAATCAGAAGGCAGGAAATAAAGTCAAGAGTAGGCCTGGAAGCCTGGAACAGGGGGAACTGAAGAAAGAAAGGAGGTAGATGCCAACATTTACTGGCTACCCATTACATGCTAAGTGCTTCAATATCTGTTATTGCATGTAATCCTCCCAAATGTCCTCTGAGGTAGGTATTATTCCCCACTTTATACCTGAGGAAACTTAGGCTCTGTGAGATTAGGTAACTTTGCCAAGATCACCCATTTGGCTAAGAGACTTTTATCTCCTAAGTGCATGCTTCTTCTAATATGCCACCTTGCTTTCTGTCCTCTAACAAAAAAGCCTATTAAATTCACTCCCCTGAGTCAAAGTGCATGTGTTTTAAAAAAGAAGAAGAAGAAGGCCCAAAAGACAACCCTGTGAACTCCTATGATAATTCACTAGTTGCTAGGTGCTCTCTGACAGAGGAAGTCTTGGGTTTTTTTAAAATCAGATGTGGAAGCATACTTACAAGGAGAAAACATTAACAAGTACAGGTAAAAACATGCTGGTAAAACTTTTCATGCCTGGGGATTTAACCTTATTTAATATTTATTGCCAAATAGTACTTATTAAATGTACGTTTCTGTTGACACATGAAGATGCTTTATTATTGAAAGATACTGCCTGCATTCTCTGAGCTATGAAAAGAGAGTAGCACATACAATTACCATAGAAAAGGAAATACACTTAGAAATGAACAGCAACCCCTATTTCCAGTTACTGTTATACATGTGCTGGTTTGGCTTACACATGGCTGACTTGAAGAGGAACTAAAATGGATTAGAGATATAAATTAATATGTATCTTGCTTTTGATCTAAAAAGACATGATAGAGGTATGGTTGCTTACTGTTCTCCAGATTTTTCCATCCCCATTTACTTAATACCTAGTGTGTTCTTTTTACCAATCTAGGCAATTTAGGAAATCCAAAAGAAATAAATATGGTCCCAGTCATACAGTTCATATTTTGTATGTATATTTGTGTGTGTGTATATATATATAATTCCTATCTCCTTAAGTAGACAGATTTATGATTTCCTTCTCCTCAAATAGATTGAATGCTATATATATAACCATATGAAAACAAGGGCAGAAACTACTGTAAAACCAGATGCCTTGAATTTGAGGCTAGAAATAGACAAAATCAAAATATGAATAGCCAAAAATAGAAAAGCAAAATACGGTTTGGAAAAAACAAAATTGAGTAAAAAAGAAAAAAAATCTGTCACTGTAAACATTTGACTTTGGAAACTTTTTCAGACTGAGGAATTCTTTGCAAGTCATCTTCCTTATTTTTAAAAATGCATGTACAATGAAACTGTCATTATTCTAAGGATCTTTCATACTGGTAACTATAAAACCAAAGAAGCAACACAAGCCTCAATTATGAAAAACATGGAGATATCAACAGAGATGGTTACACCTAAACTATCCAACCTGGAGGCCTGGTATTCACAGAAACTCAGTCAAGGTACCCAATGCCCCTACCTGGAACTTTGCTCCCTGTTCCATAGAGCCCATGCTGCCACAAACTGATGGGTCACGGGCAGCAATAAAAGCCAAGGGGAGGCAGAGTCAAGTGTAAACCCTCTGAACTTCGTTCCTACATTCCTGCTGCCATCCCACACCATAGCACTGGCCTCCTCGACTGGTATCTTCAGACACTACCCTACTTCTTCTCTCCTCTCCCCACACCTGTACCAGAGAAGCCACAATCCTATCCCAGAAACCTTGCTTTAGGAATCAAACGTTCATAACGGACAGAGTTTGCTTTACCTCTGAAACTAGCTTTTTGAATACCCAAGGACTATTATTGTCACATAAGAGTGACTTTACCTTTTCATAAGCATACTGACAGTCTTTTAAATGCACTTATTTCCTTATTTTTTGCAATAAAAAATCCTTTTAGAAAACCTCAAATAAGCTAAGAAAAACTCTTGAAGGAAACCACAAGGGGTAGTTACTAGTGGAAAAGGAAACAAGGAAGCATGCTCCTGACACTTATCACAGCAGGCGTTTTGGAAGGCAGGAGCTAGCTGAGGACTATGAATTTTCTCGGAAGAAGCAGGGTAGAGACCAGATGGACATGGAACTCTGGTACGAGCCACTCTTTACACCTATTCTCTCCCCTGCTTCTTACTATCTAGTGCAGAGACACTGGCTCCAGAGTAATTACATTCAAATCCAGCTTTACCACATAATATCTATGAGAAATAATAGCTTGGGCAAATTAACTGAAATCTGTACGTGGCACATGGTATACACTCAATAAATGTTAGCTGTTATTATCAACACCATCACCATCCCTGTCTCTATTCTCACTCTCCCTTCCCAGATTCTGAGGGTGCTCCTTGCCTTCTTCCATCAATGGATTGGATAATGGGGAAACATTGTTGTCAATGCCTAACAAGTGGAAGAAAGAAGTTTCCTCCAAAGAAGGAACTCCTATTTATCTACATTATCTACAGCTAATACCTTCACTCCTTCCTTTTATAACCAAACTTCTTGAAAGACTAGCTCATGGTCACTATTATTGTCATTTTCTCATTTTTCAACCCTCTGCAAGCACACTTCAGGCACCTCTTTTTAGGGAATCTGTGTGCTAACATCACCCATAACCTCTTAACAGCCACTGACAATGATGCTTCTTCCTGATCTTATTTGACTTCCAGCAAGCACTAAACACCTCTTTCTAAAATTCTTTCTTGGATTCCACATGGCCGCTCCCTCCTTGTTCTCCTCGTACCTCTGTCACTTTTCCTATGGTGTCCCCCAGGATTAGCTATCTTCTCCCTACCCTCATCTCAGTTTTGAGCACTTTGGTTCACACCCTTGATTTCAGCTACTGCCTACACATAATAATGATTCCCAAATTGTTCTCTTGCTCATTCAAGCATTCACGTGCCTACCTCCCCCCCCACCACATCCCCGACAGGCCTGTCTCAAGTTCCAGAGCTGTGTTTTCAATAGCTAACAGATAATCTAAATAGGCATCTCAAACTCAACATGTCCAAAAGGAGAATCATCATGCTTATCCTATATGCTCTATCTTGATGAATGCCATTACCTTTTTTTTCACCAAATTACCAGAAGTCAGAAATCTTGAAGTCATCTTTGTACTCTTCCTCCCTTCACATGTCTAACCAAGCCTACCTCCTTTAAGTATTTCCTTGTTGTGTTCTTCTTTATGCCTGTCAATGACTTGGTCCAAGACCTCATGACTTCTCACATAAGCTACAACACTAGCTTCTTAATTGGCATTCCTGGCTGCCCTTTCCAATACGTACTCTATAGTACATCAGCATGACCTTTCTAAAATACAAATTGTATGTCACTTTTCCACTTAAAGATCTTCAGTGATGCCACATTACCCATATGCTAAAATCTGAACTCCTTGGCCTGGTATCCAAGGCCCTCTACACATCTTCACAGCCTCATCTCATCTCTTCCCCATCTATCATTATAGATTCAGCCATAATCATCTGCTTCAGATCCCCAAACATTCTGACCTTTACTGCCTTTGCAGAGGCTGACCCAAGAAAAGTCTTCCCTCCCTTGTCACTAGCTAAACTACCATACATTATTTGAAATTCTGCTCAATCACCAGCTCTGTAAAACTCTAGCACTAAGCTCCGAGGCAAACCATAGGATCTTAATGGTCATATACCACACATACGGCATTTATCTCTACTGGCACAGATCTTATAGCATCTTATATTTACTTACACATCTATCTGTCTAGACACACTGTGAGCTCCTTTAGGGGAAGGAACCATCTAAGTTCCATTGTTATATCTCCAACATCTGGTCTAGGGTTCCACTGTTATATCTCCAACATCTGGTTATATCCCCAACATCTGCCACATAATGGGCATCCAATAAATGTTTGTTAAATGAATAAGTGTTTAATATTCAAGTTTTGTCTCTGATCTTATATTATTATGGAGACAATTCAGGTAGTTTATGCATTAAATAGATGACCACAGCTTGATCACAACATTACAGATTTCTTGGAAAAATACGCTTCAAATACTAATCAACCAACTTAAAAATCAACTTCTAGAATACATTCCATTCAAAAATGAAGGCAGGACTGCAAATCAAAACCACAGTGAGGTACCACTTCACACCCACTAAGATGGCTATAATTTTAAAAAAAGGAAAATAACAAGTGTTGGCAAGGATATGGAGAAATCGAAACCCTCATACACTGCTGGTGGGAATGTAAAGTTGTGCAGCTCTGTGGAAAACAGTTTGGTGGTCCATGAAAAAGTTAAATATACAATTGACATATGAACCAGCAATTCCACTGCTAGGTATATACTCAAAAGAAATGAAAACAAGGACTCAAACAAGTACATGTATGGGCATGTTCATAGCAGCACTATTAAAAGTAGCCAAAAGGTGGAAACAGCCCAAATGCCCATCAATGGATAAATGGGTAAACAAATGTGTGGTATATACATACAATGGAATACTATTCAGCCATGAAAAGGAATAACCGATACATGCTATGACATGGATGAACTTCGAAGACATTATGCTAAATGAAAGAAGCCAGACACAAAATCACATACTATATGATCCTATTTACATGAAATATCTAGAACAGGTAAATCCATAGGAACAGAATAGAGATTGGTGATAACCAGGGGCAAGGGGGAAGAGGGAGTGGGGAGCAACTGCTTGATGGGTACGGGGTTTCCTTTTAGGGTGATGAAAATGTTTTGGAACTAGACAAAGGTGGTAGTTGCACAACACTGTGAATGTACTAAGTGTTTCCGAATTTGTGCATTTTTAAATGGTTAATTTTATATTATGTGAATTTCACCTCATTTAAAAAAAACACACTGGGGGAGAAAAGGGAAGAGAAATTTGTATACTTCAAATGAGCCAGAGACTTCACATATATTATTAAAATTTGTGTTTACAATTTTGTAAAGCAAGTATTATTCTCTCGATTTTACATATAAAGAAATAGAGGCTCAGCGAGGTAAGTAACATCCAATCCAGTATCACACATCTAGTCTAGAAGTGGTAGAAATGGGATTCAAACTCAGGTCTATCTCACCCAAAAGCCCACGCTCTCTGCTTAAACCGGGTACTATTTTTAATTAGTGAGGGAAAAAATGAAAAGACATGGTCTTTTAATTAAAATATTTTCTATAAACTTAATGAACAAAATGCAGAATTAAGTGGTTGGCTTAAACATTTTTTCAGGTTCAAATCTGAGGAAGCGTACATGTAAACAACAAAGAAAAATATTTAAAGTAATACTGAAAACAAACTATCAACATGCCCTTAATAATCCAGTGTTTTAGGTGCTTCAGTTTTTTCAATTCTCTTGGCTGAATATAAACCCTTAAGGAAAAAAACTGCATCAAATATTGGAGTATCTTCTGATAGTCTTTCTTTACTCTTTAAATTTTCTTGTGGATTTTCTCTAATTCAAATATTTACAATCATAACACATTTTATATTTATCTATTAATTACTAGAATAACAGAGTAAGGCTACTTAAGTAGATGGGACCAAACCAATACAATTCTGTGTACATGGAACAGAATACAACATATGCTTTTGAAGATGTCCTCAGTTGGTCTCAATGAGTCTTGGCAATGAACATTTCTGATTTTTTAATTAAAGTTTCCTAATGCTTATATACCAAAAATATTATCAGTGATTATATCCAGATGGCAGGAATATAAGCAATTTTTAGATTTTACTCATCACTTACCTTTGTTTTCTAAATGTTCTACAATAAATACCAATTTTTGTCATTAAAAATATAAAATGCCCCAACAAAGATAAACAACCTAGCCACTTTTTGAATAAGAATAGAACCAGTCACTCTAAATATTTAGATGTCTCTAAAGAAAACAATTATTCAACATAAGCATTATAATATTCTGTTTTGATAAAAAGCCATACAACTTTTAGACTAGCATATATGTATCCACTAAAAATAACATTAGAAAAACCTACACAGGTTCACTGCATACCTATAGAGACCTTTAGAATCTACAGCTCAGTCTCCAGCAGTTTCAGAATTAAAGAGCAGATCCCCTCATTACCAAGGCAGAAATCTTTCAGAGAAGCTTACTCAGCAGAACATAATCATAAAAGCATCTCTACTGCCCAAGCAGTTGACCATCAGAGACATATGGTGCCTACCATTCATAGTAGCAGGGGCACTCTCTGTCCTGGTCAGATACCTTCCCACACCTCAATCCTGCCTCCCACAGGTCTCTGCTTATCATTCTTCCTTTTATCATTACTTAAAGACTTCTCTACCATACCACTTTACTCTATCTCTTACTTGCCCAAAACAAACATAGAAGTCCTTTTTTGACCCCCACCCCTTGTTCACTTAAAAAGGTTTATTTGCTCTACCACTAATCACTACAAGGGAAAAAAAGTTACAAAGGAAAACAAGATCTCTAATTTTTAGTGGTAGCTATCCTGGTTTTTATGGAGACAGGACCTGTCTTTTCAAATTTAACCCTTGTTGGGCCTTGCAGCCAGTTACCTATTCTGACCTGAGGGCTCTGCCCAGTTCCCTGCTCATTGACCAAGAAGAGGTGGTTTGGTTGGCGTGGTGAGAGTCCAGTAGCGTGAACAAACCCTTAGCTCCTCCCACTGTCCCTCCTGGTTCTCCTTCATGAACCATGTAGGTTTCTCTCAACACGAAGAACCACAGTTTTACAGTATTAAAAACACCTTAAACATATAATAAAAGGTAACTTTCACATAAAAAGAAATAAATCATTCACTCAGAAAAATAAAGATCTCATTTAAAAGAACTTGCTTTTGGGGTCTGATAGAGCGTCTCCATTTGGGAAGTGCTGCTATGTCTTTTCCAGTGGCCTTCAAAAATTATGTCTGGACAACTAAACCAAAACCAAATATACTGAAAGGATCTGTAGCTTCGAGTCACTCCTTCCCCCGTTTCAAAACAGGGCTTGGAGATCTAAGGTAAACAGATTAAAGAAGAGAGAAGAAATTCTTCATACACATACCTTATAAAACATACGTTAATCTGCATAGAATATTCTATCTTAAGGTGATTTAAAACTTGAAAAATGTTACTGGGAAAATTTTTCCAAACAAAATTGAAAGGATAAAGGATAGCTCTCTAACTTAAACAAATTACACAAGTCCAGTTATTTATCTCCATACCTAAGTGACAATGCCTTTTTTCCTTGGCATACATACAAAATTAAAACAAGAAAATCTAATTTAGTAGAATTTACATTATTTTTCTACCCTGTTATATAATTATTTCTCATATGTATATAGTCTAGAAAGGAAATCATAAAAATGCAAGAACAAGCTACAAATTACAATTCGAATTTAGAAAGGCTTTAAGAGTGTTGTTTTAAAAATATACTTGTTTTCTACTTTCGGATCATAGATGCTTTGTAAACCACTCCTGTCAGCTTCATTGGGGGTGCTTCCCGTGAAGACCATTTTATTTCACAATTACTACTCGTATCTGCTCAGTTCATGAGAAACCAAGATTTTGGTTAAAATGACATTATTAAAGAAGATGACAGTTTCCAAAATCTTTAATATTTTGAGAAGAAAGTTCACACAAAAAGAAGCAACTTCAGTTGTTTCAGGTCAATTCATAATTCACCTAACAAGACTAGCTTTTTTTTTTCTTTAATTTATTTTATTGAAGTATAGTTGATTTACGATGTTGTGTTAGTTTCAGGTATACAGCAAAGTGATTCAGTTATATATATATGTATTCTTTTTCATATTCTATTCCATTATGGTTTATCAAGCCTGAGCTTTTAAAAGTCACTCAATTTTTAAACCATAACGTCTTTTTTCTTATTGAATGACTTCTATAGAGTGACTTCCATTATGCTCCTAAAAAAAACATAGCAGTCACCACTATAATTTCCACAAAACACATTAAATGTATTGACACAATAATTAGTAAAATATGTTATCCACATTTCTATATCATAAAAGTCCTTTTAATAAGTCTCACGAAATACCAGTGAAAAATCATGTCGTATTCCTCAAAGCTATAGAAAAATATTTGGCAACTTTTGATTACAAACTGGAGATTTAAGTGATCAAGTTTGACTTACAATAGGGTTGTTCCTTTCTTATTTTAAACCATTTTTATCGTGGAAATAACCAAAATCTGACTTTTCCCTTGTACTGTAAAACAGTTTTTAGAAGTGACTAATCAAATAATAGTGCCAACAATTTCAGCACGTAATATTTAGAACAAAATAGAGGATTTTTTTTTAGATAACAGAAATGACTGGGATATTTAATATACAAAAGCTAACAAAGCAGACAATGAATTTCTTTAACCACACTTCCACTGCAATAGAAAGAAACTTTTGGGGTAATTCCTACCTTTAGAAATATTCCAGAGAAACAAACTGTTGCTGTATTTACCACAAGGGTGATTTAGGTTCCATTTGATAGCCTTTCTCCTCTACCAGGAATAAAACTGCCTTTCTGGAGAAAGCGAGTTAACAACAAAGCCCATGTTGCTGGAGCAAGCCTGAATTTCTAGCAAATGGGATGAAGCTATTTGCATTTGTTGGTTTGGGGGGGGGAGGGGATTAAGAGGGCTGCTAAAGTAATTCGCATATTGTCTGTGGGCTGTATAGACAGTGATCATCAGTCACCTGCTCAAACTTCCTTCACTCCTGCCTTCAGAAAAGAACCAAAGGTTACCCTGGGTCAGAGAATCTGGAAACAAATGAGAAGACATGCAAAAATCTAACTGCCAACCCATTGCGTCTGTAGACAAAGTTATTCCCGCTGGACCACACGTCCTAAAAACCAAGACACTTTAATAGTCTCAAGAGAACTTGTTAAAATATATCATAGAACAGAAACAAGAAAGAAGCTTCAGGCTCTGCTTGCAATTACTGCAGTATTTAGCTGAAAACAGAAAAAGGACATTTGTTTTTTTTCTTCAAGATACTTCTTTGCATCATAATAGCTGTCTCATTTGCACAAGCAAAACATTTGTTCCAAGCTGTACATATGAAAAAGAAAATATCAGCTGTTTAAAATTTCTTGGCTTTTGAATGAATAATTTGGGTTGATAGCATGTCTACCTATTTCTTTTATACCAAACAGGAAAAGTACTAAATATACTAAGCATATTAGTCTGTATTTTATTTTGAGCTACATTAAGGGCAAAAATCTAAACAAATACTCGAATGTTTATTCAGAAGCTTTCTGATAGGACTGATACACCTCTGATACACTGATACACCTAAAATTCTTACAGCCTTAATTTTATGTACCTCTGCTACTTTTGACCCACTATAACACAGAGAAAGGAAAAGTGCTGCTTTATGTGGTGTTTACTGAACACACACAGTCATATAAAAAGAGGGAAAAATTTGGTAAAGATATGTCCGAAAAACTATAAAATCTTAATTTTAAAATTTAGAGAGAGGTGAAGCACAAGTTATAGAAACCACATACTCCTCTGGTTACCCAAACAAAGAGCAAAAGCAACCATAATTTCTGGTTTTGTTTTTTTAAAAAATGAGAATGAGATGGGGGGGTGGGGAGCAGAGCTACTTCTTGCTTGCACATGGAAGCTTTGAAATATTTCTCAAAAGACTAACTTTGAAAAAGAATATATATATGTACAACTGAGTCACTTCGCTGTATAGCAGAAATTAACACATTATAAATCAACTGTACTTCAATAAAACTTTTTAAAAAGACTAACTTTTAAATAGTTCCAAAGGAAAATGTTACATAGGAGAAAATAAGACTACAATATAAAATGACTAATTACATTTTTTTAAAAGATCAAAAGTTTAGATTTTAAAACCCACTCCCTTAAAATTTTAATTAAAAGCTAAACCATACACATGTGTGCGCGCACACACGACGTAAAATAAACCACCATTCAAAGAAGCAGCTAACAGTGCCCAGGCTAATTATATTTAAAACCTATTTTTCACTTTAATGTTAAGAAGAAAGTTCCTACTCATACAATTTATGTCTGAATTACCAACAAAGAAAATCTAATATGCCAGTTCTATCAATTATTCATAATCAGAAATGTTTTACAAAGTTGTGAAGGAAATGTCATGTTACCATTGAGTTCCACTTGGAAATTAAAGCTGTTTCCATGAGAGGCAGGGGGTCGGGGACCCAAATAAACTGAAGGATTTTTATCAAGAAAAGAGTTAAAATGATCACTGACAGGATATGGTGCCACTAGACAGGAATGCTTGGCTACACCTTTCTGATTCTAGGTTTTCCCCTCCTCTGCATTTCCCTTTGGACCAGAGGAATTCCTCTATACCCTTGGGATCCTGCAACTTTAGACTCTAAGCATCTGGAAGCTTGCTGCCCTCTTTCTTGGTTTGTATGGTCACAAATGCTTAAAGAATTAGACTACAAGATGACACTTCACACTAGTGTGGGTCATTAATTTATAATCAATGATGCATAAATCTGAAACTACGTTAAATAAAACTAATTCATTAATGTTTCAGAAATTATATAAATTTAAAGTTTAATTTATATAGTTAACTTTAAAAGTATTTAAGTAGCTTTAAAGCCAGGCAGAATGGTTTATAATATAGCTATATTTATAAAACAAAACAAAAAACTTAGAATATCCCACAATATTAGAAAAAAATTAACATTGGGTCAAATTTTTAAAAAGAATCCTCTGCTTCTGAATTTCCCCAATTTCTCAGAAGACTAAAAACCTACATTTATTGTGTTTATAAAACAAAACAGTAACCTATTTGTTTACAAACTTTCCCAAATAAAGACAGGGAAAAGAAAAGTTTTTTAAAAAAATCATACATAGCCTTTAAAATAACAGGTGTCCCAGTTCTGATGCTAAGTTGCTGGATTCCAAGTCTTGTCCTTCATGTATTAAACATGTGGACTTTAATGAAATGACTGGCTATAAATTCCTATGACTGTATATGCCAGAGACAAAGGAAGGGCAATATGAGAAGAAACCAATAGCTAACCAATAGTTTACTGGGCATTCCTAAATTTCTATCATTTATTTAGAGAGAACTAAGATATGAGATACAAAGGGAGGGGGGAAAAATCGAAACAGAGAACAGCAAGATCAAATAAATTTTGCAAGAAAAAAATCTACAATGAACTTTGTTTTAGTTTACTTGACTCAGCCTTAAGTTGCCAAGGACACAGCAGCACACATACTTCTTTCCTCTTTCTCACCAGACACCCTGTGCAGGTCTCTAGAATAAATCTGATGAGCTGTGACAGCACCAACCAGAAGTAAAGAGCTTTGAAAGATTGCAGAGTCATTAACAAGAGCCAAGAAAGGAAAACCTAAATAAACGAGGAAAAAAAGCCACTCAGCTTGCTTTATTTTCTATTGAAGGTATGTTTATCAGTGGATTTTTATACCAATGATAGGCCTGATAAGAACTTAGCTGTTTCTGATTATAGAAGTGTTAACACCAGCAGAAAAATTGTTAGAAAAAGTTTTAAAGTAAATTAAACCTTATTACTATTCTTGAAAGGAAAACCAGTAAAGCTTAAATAAGGTTTTTAATGTAAAGTCAAATAAAGTAGCACTCATGGAAGCCTCACTACATTTCTTTAAGAAACTATACTAGTGAATTGTCTTTAGTCATTAATTATTTGAAAAGGTTTTATCTGCTGCAGTCTAAAAAAAAAAAAATTGGAAAAGCAATTAAACAAAGGTCAAAAAACAAACATTTCCAATGTGTTTAAGAAATATTCAAAACAAATGAAAACAATAGATTTTTTTTAATTCATAAAATTCAATTGATTTAATATTATTTGTGCCTTTTGAAATTATTTAACTCTAAGGCCCTTAAATTATTTAATATTCAAGTCAAAAAATTTAATATTTCTGTACATTTTCTTAAAAGACCATAAATAACATTAAAAAGCAAATGACCGAGAAAAGGTTTTTACTTTTATGACAAAGGGTTGATATGTGCAATAAATGAAGCACTCAAACAAATCAACAATGAAAGGAACACTCTAAGAAAAAAATGGGAGAAGACAATTAGGAAAATGCTAAAGGAATATTAATGGCCAAAATACATGGAAAGAAAAAGATTCAACCTCACTAGTAATCTAAGAAATGAAAATTTTTTAAATAACATTTTTAAAATTAGCAAAAATAAGAAGATAATGCCCAAAGTTGACCAGAGAAGGAAAAAAACATTTTCACCCACCACTGAGGGGGAGTGGAAGTGAGTATACCTTTCTGAATGACAATTTGTCAGCCTTAGAAACGTACCCTCTGACTCAACAAACTTATTCTATGTAGATAATTAGAGAGGTATGCAAAGATATATTCTTCATATCATCTAGTTTAATAACATAAATCTTGAAACATTCTAAATGCCAAACAAAATAGATGTTTGGTTAAATAAATTATGGTATAGCCATACGATGGAGTAAAAAACAAATAAAATTGAATTTGTAGGGATATATGTCACATGGGAATACAGTCACAAGATAGCATGAAAAAGTAGGCAAGAAAGTGGAACATGCAGGATAATCTCTCTTCAAACTGAAACTGTTAATTAAAGATACAAATGTAACATACCAATACACTCTTGTTTAAAAAAAAAGGCCACAGATAAAAGCAAAAGTCCCCATTACCACTTCCTTTACCACCCTATGCCCCTTTTCAGAAATTATCACTATTACAGATTTGATATACCGTATAGCCTTTCAGATCTTTTCTGTGTATTTATATATATATATCTACAGTTAAATATAGAAATACATACTACTTGTTTTGTCTTAACTTAATGGTATTATACTGTATGTATGGGGGGGTTGTTTTTTTTCAATTAATACATCTTGGAGAGTTTTCTTTCTTAGTAAACAGGAACACTTTCATTCTTCTAAACTGTTCTATATGATTTTAAAGAATAAATACACCATAACTTAACATTCTTCTACTGATTTGGCTGTGTGCGTGTTCTTAAGGTATATGTGTAAAACAAAAAGAAAAAAAGGCACTATGAACCCAAATATAGATAAAACTGTTTGCCATAGTTATCTCTGCATGCTTTTCTCAACTTTTTCCTTTGAACATTACTTTTCCTATTAGAGAAAAATGATTTAAAACTAATAAAAAATAATTTTAAAATATTTGGCTTTCAAGAATATATCACATTATATCTAAGAAATGATACTTATATATTATAGCTGCCACTTAATGAATGATATATTGGCTAAAGTAAATGTTTTCTCTACTCAAAAAGAGTATTTCACCTAGTGTAAGCAAGTACAGTACTAACCCTATTAATCTATCTGCAATTAATAAGCAATGCTTGAAAAACAATCAAAATGAATCATATATGCAACGTTAAGTATCAACTAACAATCTTGAACCATACTTTTCCCAGAATCCTAAGGTTCTTCTGGGGACTTCTGTGAATCTTTACAAACCAGAATGTGGCACCAGTGGGCACATCTTTGTTTCTACTCTACTGTTTCCAAATTCTACCTTGGCAT
The DNA here is from genome assembly GCF_028564815.1 of Eubalaena glacialis. Classification (NCBI taxonomy): domain Eukaryota; kingdom Metazoa; phylum Chordata; class Mammalia; order Artiodactyla; family Balaenidae; genus Eubalaena; species Eubalaena glacialis. Next base: position 15,649,162 of record NC_083736.1, read on the forward strand.
GGGCTGATTTATTTGTATTCAAAAAGTAGTCATAAATGATACTACAAAGCTAAGGTAACCAAAACAGCAATGGTAGGGCACAAAAACAGACACACATCAATGGAACAGAATAGAGAGCCCAGAAATAAACCTACACACCTACGGTCAATTAATCTATGACAAAGGAGGCAAGAACATACAATGGAGAAAAGTCTCTTCAACAAGTGGTGTTGGGAAAGCTGGACATCTACATGTAAATCAATGAAATTAGAACACTCCCTCAAACCATATACAAAAATAAACTCAGAATGGTTTAAAGACCTAAATATAAGACATGACACCACAAAACTCCTAGAACAGAACATGGGCAAACATTCTCTGACATTAATTGTAGAAATATTTTCTCAGATCAGTCTCCCAAAGCAAAAGAAATAAAAGAAAAATAAACAAATGGGACCTAATCAAACTTAAAAGCTTTTGCACAGCAAATGTAACCATCAACAAAACAAAAAGACAACCTACAAAATGGGAGAAAATATTTGCAAATGATGCCACCGACAAGGGGTTAAGATCCAAAACAAACAAAGAACTCATACACTGAACATCAAAAAAACAAACAACCCAATCAAAAAATGGGCGGAAGCCTTAAATAGACATTTCTCCAAAGAAGACATACAGGTGGCCAACAGGCATACGAAAAGATGCTGAACACTGCTAATTATTAATGAAATGGAAGTCAAAACCACAATGAGGTATTGTCTCACACCAGTCAGAATGGCTATCACCAAAAAGTCTATAGGGACTTCCCTGGTGGCGCAGTTGGTTAAGAATCCGCCTGCCAATGCAGGGGACACGGGTTCGATCCCTGGTCTGGGAGGCTCCCACGTCCAGGAGGCTCCCACACGCTGTGGAGCAACTAAACCCATGCGCCACAACTACTGAGCCTGTGCTCTAGAGCCCGTGAGCCACAACTACTGAGCCCACGTGCCACAACTACTGAAGCCCACGCACCGCAATGAAGAGTAGTCCCCCGCGTGCTGCAACTAGAGAAAGCCCGCGAGCAGCAACGAAGACCCAACACAGCCAAAACTTAATTAAGTAATTAATTAATTTTAAAATCTATAAAAAAAAAGTCTACAAATAATAAATGCTGGAGAGGGTGTGGAGAAAAGGGAACCCTCCTACACTGTTGGTGGGAATGTAGATTAGTGCAGCCACTATGGAAAATAGTATGGAGGTTCCTTTCAAAACTAAAAACAGAGCTACCATATGATCCAGCAATCCCACTCCTGGGCATATATCCGGGAAAGATGAAAACTCTAATTCGAAAAGATACCCGCACCCCAATGTTCACAGCAGCACTATTTACAATAGCCAAGACATGGAAACAATCCAAGTGCCCATCAACAGACAACTGGCTTAAGAAGATGTGGCATATGTATATATGTGGAATATTACTCAGCCATTAAAAAGAATGAAATACTGCCATTTGCAGCAACATGGATGGACCTAGAGATTATCATACTAAGTAAGTCAGACAGAGAAAGACAAATATTGTATGCTATCCCTTATATGTGGAATCTAAAAAAATAATACAAATGCATCTATATACAAAACAGAAACAGACTCACAGACATAGAAAACTCATGGTTACTAAAGGGGAAAAGGGGGGAGGGAGTATAGGATTAAAAGATACAAACTATTATACATAAAACAGATAAGCAACAAAGATTTATTGTATAGCACATGGAACTATATTCAATATCTTTTAATAACCTATAATGGAAAACAATCTGAAAAAATATATATATATAACTGAATCACTTTGCTGTACACCCAAAACTAACACAGTATTGTATATCAACTGTACTTCAATTTTTTAAAAGTACAAAAACAAAATGAAAAAAAAGTAGTCAAAAAAAATGCTTCACAATGTCAAATTACTTGTGGCATTTGAAATCCTTAATAATGATAAAAGTTAAATTATAATATCCAACATTTAAAAATTTTCACAATGAAAGTAAACAACTTATCATTTGTATCTGTGTGGTTTTGCCAAGATTCAACAAAACCCACACCTAGAATTATCAGAGTGAAAATGCAAAACATCAAAGATGACATGAAAATATTAAAGTAGCTAGAGAAAAAAATGACATTACTGTCAGAGGAAAAATAGAATGACAGCTGAACTGTCAACAGCAATGAAAATCAAAAGGCAAAATAATGATACCTTCAATGTGCTGAAAGAAAACAGCTGTCAACTTAGAATTCTACACCCAGAAAAAATGTCTTTCAAGGAAGGAGGTGAAATAATGACATATTCAGATGAACATAAACTGAGAAAGCATGCCACTAGCAGACCTTCACTAAAGGAAAGTCTCAAGGATCTACCTCAGGCAGAAGAAAATTAATCCCAGATGAAAGGGATTAAGGAGGATTCCTACTAAGGAGGAATAAAGAGCAAAGAACATGTTGAATATGTTGGTGAATCTCAACAAATATTGATTACTTAAACAATAATAGTAATAGTTTATAAGATTACAAAAATATATAATTAAAATATACAACAGTAATAACATGAATTTGAAGGGAGTAAATAGGTAGAGTATTCTAAGTTCCTTTTATTGTCTTAGTGCAGAAGAAAGATATTCATTTCAGACTTCCTTGAAGAAAGCATGTTAAAATTCCTAGAGTATTAAAAGAACGGAAAATATAGTGTATAACTTCCAAACAAGAGGGGAACAAATGGAATAAGAAAAAATAATCCAAAAAAGGGTAAGAAAGGAAAACAAAACATAGAAAAGGCAAGATAAATAAAAAGCACAAAATAAGATGGCATACTGAAAACCCGATATATCTGTGATTACAATAAATATAAATAGATTAAAAGCTCCAGTCAGACTGGTTGACTGGCAAAAAAATAAAAATCCGACTATTTACAAGAAATACATCTCTTTAGATTAGGATAGATAAAGGCTGAACATTAGAAAGAGAAAGAGAGAGAATAAGAACACCAACCAAATAAAAGTTGGTATAACAACAACAACAACAAAAAGCTGGTATAGCTACATTAAGACAAGATAAAAGCAGACTTTAAGCTAAAAAAACAAAACAAACAAAAAACATAAAGAGGATTACTACAGAAGGTTCAATGGACCAGAAAGTTATGAGAGAAAGTTATGAGAGAATTCAAATTTGTACACACCTGATAATGGAGCCAGAAAACAGAGCATAATGTAAACACTAGAAGAACTACAAGGAAAAACAGACCCATAATCATAATGGAACCTGTAGGGGAAAAACAATTCAAATAAAAGCAAACTTCTCATCAGAAACCATGGAAGCCAGAAGGAAGCTGCACAACATTTTTCAAGTGCTGAAAGAAAACAACTGCCAACCTGCAATTCTATATCCAGCAACCACCTTTCAAGAATGAAGGGGAAATAAAGACATTCTCAGATGAAGGAAAACTAAAAATTTGTTGCCAGCCAACATACCCTAAAAGAATGACTAAAAGAAGTTCTCTAAACAGGAAAAAAAAAAATGATAAAAGAAGGAATCTTTGAAAATCAGGAAAGAAGAACGAACAACTGAAAGGGCAAAACTGTTCATAAATACAATAGATTTTCCTTCTCTTCTTGAGTTTTCTAAATTATGTTTTATGATTGAAGCCAAAATTATCACACTGTATAATGCCACTCTCAATGAATATAGAGGAAATATTTAAGACAACTATAAATGGTAGAGGGTAAAGGAACATAAATTGAGGTAAAGGTTCTAAATTTCACATTAACTGGTGAACTGTCTAGTGGGGTAAAGGACAGAGGGGGCATATTTCAGAAAGTATTGAAGTCACATTTTTAAAAACACTTTGCATCTCCTATTTACTCCTCAACTTTCTAAATCTGGTTTTTCAAAGAAGTCTAGCAACCACGCTTTTACTTATTTAAGACCACTAATGAGCTCTCTCTCTTGAGTTTTATGCTGCATTTGATAGTGTTGAATACTTATTTGCTTAAAATCTGTCCTCTCCTGTTGTTGGGGGAATCAACCTAGTGCTTTTCCTACATTTATATACTTTTTCTCAGTGTCCTAAATTGAATTCTATCATCTACCCATCTCTTATTCTTGTGTTTCTCAAAGTCTGGGCTTCCAACCATGTACAATGGAAACACCTGAGCCCCACTCCAGACCTACCGATTCAGAAGCCCTAGACGTGAGCATCAGGATATCAGCCTTTTAACAAGCTCTCCCAGGTGATTCCAGTGTGAGAATTATTGTTTTAAATGTTGACCCACAAGGTTCTGTGGTTGATCCTCATCTACCTCCACCCGTTACACATGTATAAATAAAATCACACGCAAAACTTCCACCACTCACTGCTATCAACAGGATGTGTAAGCTGCCCACCTCCACACCAACTCCCCCGCCAGCACCTATAATCCCACCTGACACAAAGCGTATTTATTTGAATGAACGTGATGATTCTCAAACCTGCTTTGTCAACCAAGACCTAACTCTTTTAGGCTTCATACCTGCATGTACATCCATCCAATGGACATGTCTACCTAGATGTCCTAAATTACCCTGAATCAGTTAGGATTAAATTCAGCTAACAGTAACAGAAAAGCCTAAAACAGTGGTTTATATAACACAGAAATTTATTTCTCTCAAATAATAGTCTGGAATAGGCTAGTATGAAAATTCTGCTCCACAAAGTTCTCAGGGACTCTGGCTCCTTTCTGCTTTCTACTTCGAAATGCCTAGAATACGGTCCCCATTTCATAATCCAAGATAGAGCTCCATCCAAAACAACCACATTCCTAGCAGCAGGACAGAAGCAAGAAGGAAGAGAGAATGGTACATTCACTTCTCTGTAACACACTACCTGTACTTTTATCCCACTGACAAGGACTTAAGTCTCAGAGCCATAACTAACTGCTAAAAAGGCTGGAAATCTAGTCTTTATGTTAGGCAGCCAAACTGCGTTATTAAGGAAAAAAATAGGGAGACCAGATACTGAAGGACAACATCATTCTGGGCTACACATTCCAAAGTTACCATGTCCCAAACTGAACTCACCAGTTTTCAGAACACACTGTGCAATTTCACACCTTTGTGATGTGTCCACCCTACCTTTATCTCCATTCTGCCTGGCAAACTCCTTCTCCTCTCTTAATACTCACATCGTGTGTCTTTTTGTGAAGCTTTCCTTTACCCAACCACCTTTCCGCCAGCCTAAACAGACCGGATGTCTTTCGGGCACCTTCATATCTAGCATACATCTCTAGTTTTACACTGCTAATTCTGTATTGTATTTTTTTTTAAAGTCTATCCCTCCATTCATCCCTCTCCCACTAGAAGGTAAACTTCTTGAGGGCAGAGACTATGCCTTATTTTATTTATTTATTTATTGGCTGCACCACAGGGCTTGTGGGATCTTAGTTCCCTGACCAGGGATTGAACCCGTGCCCCCTGCTGTGGAAACATGGAGTCCTAACCACTGGACCGCGAGGGAATTCCCATGCCTTATTTTAGTATCATATGCACATAAATCTGTATCACACTAAATTTTACAAAAATCAACCATTAACATCTCTTTCCTAAAATTATGGCAGCAGGGAACCAAAGAGGTACCTAACAAAAAGATCATCGTGGTAGGTAGTATTGTAGTATAATGGGATGTGTTAAAGTTCCAAATTACAGAAGATTCTAATAGCAGTTACAAGAATAATACGGCTATGTGCTCATACCTAGCCACTGCCCTCCTCCACCACACTACCTACTCATTTGCTACACCCACCTTTTTTTTTCTGGTATAAATAAATAAATTTAGTGGGGTAAATTTTAAGTATGTTTACATTTGATTCCACTTATAAGTTTACATTTAACTTAGGCCAAATGATTGGGTTCTGTGCTTAGACTCCACTTAAATCTCAGCAGTTATTCCATCACAGAAGACCAGGTTAGGCATGTCTACGTCCTTGGAAAAGTCAACCAAGGAGCTTCAATATTTTGATGACTTTTCTTTGAAAGAAAATATCTAGACTAGATGACACTATATTCAACTTGGGAAGCGCATCATTACAACTGATAAACACATGACGGAAATAACATACTAATCTATGATGGCTTCCACAGTCAAAAATTTTTACGGACATGTAGATTTTACTTAACACTATCAAAGTATCAATTTAACTTGAAAAAACAACCAAAATCATGTAAAACATGTATATAACACTTGTTATGCCCAACCTTTAAAAAACTATCCTCAAGATACAAACAATGGAATGCCATGTGTAATTTTAAATAGAATATCAACTATAAAGGTACCTGAGCACCCCAAAATGTTTCTAGCAGCAAGGCTTCAATAGTCTAAGTGTGACTTGTAGCTTTGTCCATATTCCCCAGTGTGGACTGTCAATTCAGACCATGATGTTGTGTTGGCCCTCAAAAATTCTAATTGTAAACTTTTACCTCCAGTTCTCTAACCTGGACAGTACCCTTGCTGTTCTGCCTGCTGCTCCTCAGTTGGACATGAAATCCTACCCTCAATGCCAAGAGCAGTTAGATCTAACTTCAATAAAATAAAAGAACATGTATTAATTAGTTATTATCTTACCATGAGTTCCTGGTGGTTGTAATACATCTCCTGTCAGGCGACACCACCCAACTGGGAAAATATCTCGACAATCATACTTGCACCAATAATCAAAAGCTCCACTCCAGCCATCGAATGTGATATAAACTTCATCTCCTTTAACATTTCCAATAGTTGCAGGGCAGATCAGATAAGGGTTCTTTTTGTCTATAGCTTCAAGTTTCATTCCCACTTTAAAATTATTTAGAGGTGGCTTTGGTGGTTCCTACCAAAACATTAAAAAAAAGTTTTCATTGTTAAAATGTATTAAGAAGCATTTGCTCAATTGTATTCTTACAACCTTTAGCAACCAAAAATTAAGCTTCATGTTTATCAATTAAATACAGGAAGAAACAGTTCTCACAGATTCCTCTGAAACTCTGCTCTACAATATCTCACTTACTCTGGAGCAGAGCCAAGAACCTAGAAGAAAACAAAACCAGCCTGATAGTAATTCATTCATTCATTCACTCAAGAAGTATGTATTATATACTATGTACCAGGAATTTAGCATTCATAAGTGAACAAAAATATCAAGATCCCTGTTCCGGTGGAGCTTATATTCTAGTAGTGGTGGTAGCAGGGGTAGGGGAGCCAGATAGGATGAAGGGGAGGAAGCAATAACAAGAAATTTTAAAAGAGAGAGTCAAACCTAAAAATATATAAATTATAGGGTATTTTGAAAGATAGTAAGTCCAAAGAGAAGGAACAGCAGCAGATAATATCTAAAAAAAAAACTCAAAGTATAAAATGCAGATACAAGAACATGAAAGTCACACAAGTCTGGAGTCATTTATGATATGCAATCCAGAAACAAATATTTAGAAGTATCCCTTAAGGACTTCCCTGGTGGTCCAGTGGTTAAGAATCCACCTTCCAATGCAAGGGACGCGGGTTCGATCCCTGGTCAGGGCACTAAGACCCCACATGCCGCGGGGCTTGCCCTGCTCTATAGCCCACGTGCCACAATTAGAGACAAGCCCACGCATCACAAGGAAGAGCCCGCATGCCGCAATGAAAGATCCCACGTGCCACAACTAAGACCTGCCGCAGCCAAATAATAAATGTTTAAATAAAAATAAAAGTATTCCTTAGTTACAGAAAGTTAAAGCATGCAAATGCTAACAGGATTCTTAGAAAGACCAAGTGCTATGTTAAAAGCAACATCTTTTTTTTTTTTTTCAATTTGCTTTTTATCCTAGTAAATGGCACCATCAGCAATCCAATCACCCAAGCCAGAAACCTGGAAATGGTCCTAGACCTGTGGTTCTCAGCCTGACTGAACATTAGAATCACCTGGAGCCACACTGCCAGCACTATTGATTAAATCAGTCTAGGTGGGGCTCACGGCATGTTTTAATTGCCCAGATCCAAGGATGAGAACCACTACCCTAGATGCATCCTTTCCCCCTAACACAATCAAAGACCACAACCTGCCAATTCTACCCCCTAGATCTTTAGAATAACGATATTGAAAGTTAAACCTTCAGGGGACTTCCCTGGTGGTGCAGTGGTTAAGAATCCGCCTGCCAATGCAGGGGACATGGGTTCGACCCCTGGTCCGGGAAGATCCCACATGCCACGGAGCAACTAAGCCCACGCGCCACAACTACTGAAGCCCGCGCTCTAGAGCCCGAGAGCCACAACAAGAGAAGCCACCGCAGTGAGAAGCCTGTGCACCGCAACAAAGAGTAGCCCCTGCTCACCGCAACTAGAGAAAGCTTACGCCCAGCAACGAAGACCCAACGCAGCTATAAATAAATAAATAAATAAATAAGTAAGTAAGTTAATCTTAAGGAGTACTTATTATATATATATTAAAAAAAGGTAACCTTCAATTGTTTAGTATATGCCAGGCACAGTTTAAATATTTTCCATATATTCATTTAATTCTCACAACAATCCTATGAAGTCAGTGCAATTATTATACCTATTTTACAGATGATAAAACTGATGCACAGTGGCCTAAGACTATACCATAAGTATCAGAGCTAGATTTTAAACTTAAATAGCCAACTTTGTGGAACACCCTACACCCCATCATCTGCTGGGCCAACTCCAACTCATCCACACTTCAAAGCCCAATTCTCCTGGTCTCTTTAAGGCTTCCCTGACCAATGCCTGCCCACTCCAAGGCCCACCAAAGAGGTGCTCTTGCCTTCAACTGTGAAACTATTGTTAAAATGTGTTCACTCCTCTGAGACTTCCCCGGCGGTCCAGTGGTTAAGACTCTGCCTTCCAATGCAGGAGGCGTGGGTTCAATCCCTGGTTGGAGAGCTAAGATACCACATGCCGTGGGGTGCGGCCAAAAAGTTAAAAAAAAAATGTGTTCACTCCTCTATGAGACAAAGGGATTCTTAAAACCAAGTACCACATCTTTTACATATTGTTATTTCCAGCACAGTACCCAACTTAAAGCATTTTTTAAATGAATGAACCAAGGAATCACCTGGAGAACAGTAAATGCGCTCTCAACTAACTCTTTCACCAAGATATAATTTTAAAAACCTATCTGGTAGGGGCTTCCCTGGTGGCGCAGTGGTTGAGAATCTGCCTGCCAATGCAGGGGACACGGGTTTGAGCCCTGGTCTGGGAAGATCCCACATGCCGCGGAGCAGCTAGGCCCGTGAGCCACAACTACTGAGCCTGCGCATCTGGAGCCTGTGCTCCGCAACAGGAGAGGCCGCGATAATGAGAGGCCCGCGCACCGCGAAGAAGAGTGGCCCCCACTTGCCACAACTAGAGAAAGCCCTCACACAGAAACGAAGACCCAACACAGCCATAAATAATAAAAAAAAAAAAAAAAAAAAAACCTATCTGGTAGATTGGTTCCTTTTAAAAATGCCTCCTTCACTGTAAAGCAATTATACTCCAATAAAGACGTTTTAAAAAAAAAAAGCCTCCTTTAAACCCATCTCAACAGTGCTTTCTCTGTTTCCTTTAGCCTTGCAATCTGAAAATTCCTTAATTCTTAGCCTTCAAAGTCCTTTTAATTACATATTCTTAATATGATTCTTAAAAACCACCCTGAAAGTCAGCAGGGCAAAAGTTAGATTGATCAAGGATCAAAGTATTTGATAAATAGCTGGTAAGTAAGAAGCAGAGTCACATACTGACACTTCATGAAAGGGCCAAAGGTCCGTTATCACTTATTACATATGGAAAGAAGCAGGGGGAAGATTTTACAAAGTATAACCATGGAGGTTGATATATTTGTGCTAGACATTCACAGAACGCAAAAAACATTCAAGACACATATAAGGATCACAGGGCCTTACACTGTCATTTAACAGAGTAAGAGTAAGACTTTCCATAGCAAAGTAAACTAAGATCAAATGGCAATATACATTTTCTGCTACAGAACAGATTTAAGACAGTCATGACAAGAGAAACAGAACTAATTTTAAGATTCAAATGTATAACCTAAAAAGAAACCCCAATATGACAGTATGTTATCAATGTCACTGTTGGCTGGCAAGTAACAAAAACCGGAAAATGATTACAGACAAGATGCAATTTATTCTCTAAAGATTTTCATACTGTTTATTAATTCTTCTAAATTTCATGAATACTCTATCAAATTTTCTTACATAAGTACAGCCATACAGGTAAATATTTTTTTTTAAACATCTTTATTGGAGTATAATTGCTTTACAATGGTGTGTTAGTTTCTGCTTTATAACAAAGTGAATCAGTTATACATATACATATGTTCCCATATCTCTTCCCTCTTGCATCTCCCTCCCTCCCACCCTCCCTATCCCACCCCTCTAGGTGGTCACAAAGCACCGAGCTGATCTCCCTGTGCTATGCGGCTGCTTCCCACTAGCTATCTATTTTACATTTGGTAGTGTATATATGTCCATGACACTCTCTCACCCTGTCACATCTTACCCCTCCCCCTCCCCATATCCTCAAGTCCATCTCTAGTAGGTCTGTGTCTTTATTCCCGTCTTGCCACTAGGTTCTTCATGACCTTTTTTTTTTTCTTAGATTCCATATATATGTGTTAGCATACTGTATTTGTTTTTCTCTTTCTGACTTCACTCTGTATGACAGACTCTAACTCCATCCACCTCACTACAAATACCTCCATTTCATTTCTTTTTATGGCTGAGTAATATTCCATTGTATATATGTGCCACATCTTCTTTATCCATTCATCCGATGATGGACACTTAGGTTGCTTCCATGTCCTGGCTATTGTAAATAGAGCTGCAATGAACATTTTGGTACATGACTCTTTTTGAACTATGGTTTTCTCAGGGTATATGCCCAGTAGTGGGATTGCTGGGTCATATGGTAGTTCTATTGTTAGTTTTTTAAGGAACCTCCATACTGTTCTCCATAGTGGCTGTATCAATTTACATTCCCACCAACAGTGCAAGAGTGTTCCCTTTTCTCCACACCCTCTCCAGCATTGTTTCTAGATTTTTCGATGATGGCCATTCTGACCGGTGTGAGATGATATCTCATTCATACAGGTAAATATTAATAAAGCTCTAGAAGAAAACAAATTTTTATTTAAAAAAAAAATCAAAGGAACTACTGTTTTAATAACACAGTAAATGAAAGGGCTTTATCTCAAAACAACCTCCTTCCAGATTTCGATAACTGGCAAAATGGTTCCCTCTGCTGTCCACAAAAGGTAATGATACAAAGTTGCTTTAAAATGTGTTGTTTTTTTAAAATAAATTTATTTATTTATTTATTTATTTTTAGCTGCATTGGGTCTTCGTTGCTGTGCGCGGTCTTTCTCTAGTTGCGGCGGGCAGAGGCTACTGTTCGTTGTGGCGCGCAGGCTTCTCATTCCGGTGGCTTCTCTTGTTGCAGAGCACGGGCTCTAGGCACGCGGGCTCAGTAGTTGTGGCTCACGGGCTTAGCTGCTCAGCGGCATGTGGGATCTTCCCGGACCAGGGCTCGAGCCCTAAAATGTTTTTAAAGAATATAGTTTGTGGGCTTCCCTGGTGGCGCAGTGGTTAAGAATCCGCCTGCCAATGCAGGGGACACAGGTTCGAGCCCTGGTCCGGGAAGATCCCACATGCCGCGGAGCAACCAAGCCGGTGAGCCACAGCTACTGAGCCTGCGCTCTAGAGCCCACGCGCCTAGAGCCCGTGCTCTGCAACGAGAAGCCACCGCAGTGAGAAGCCTGCGCACCACAACAAAGAGTAGCCCCCACTCGCCGCAACTAAAGAAAGCCCACGCGCAGCAACAAAGACCCAATGCAGCCAAAAAAATTAATTAATTAATTTAAAAATATATAGTTTGTCATCATCCATTCTTGAATGACTTCCTAAACACAAAGATATAATTTGCAAAAGCAATAGCTAAAATAAACAAGGGATCATTCTCTTTTCTTTTACTGTAAGAAAATGATTCTGTTCTAGAAGGTGGCTAGCAAAGAATGGCCTTTTAACCTCCCTCCTTGCTTACCTACAATATGGTTCTCCTTACAGGCTACTTTTTCACATATCCCACTGACTGAAGCCAGTCTCAGCATTACCTACATTACCCTTCTGCCTGGAATATTTTTACCCTTGTAGTCTCAAGGTTCATTCTCTCCCTTTCTCCACATCTTCACTCAAATGGCAACTTCTCAGCAAGACCTTCCTGGCCAACCTATCTAAAATGTCACCCTCCCTTCTCCTTAGCATATACAACTATCAAACATAATACACATGTATTTATTATGGTTTACTACAAATTTACCAAGCTAGAAGGTAAGCTCCATAAAGCCTGGAGTTTTTTATAGCTTTGTTTACAGCTATATTCCTAGAGTCTACCTCTGATCACAAACTCCTATCCTTAATTTCTACTTCCTTACTTTTAATCAATTACTTCTTTGACCTCATCAAGAATTGTAGTCCTTTAACCTTCATTTATTCATTTACAAATATTTACTGAGTGCCTACTAAATGCCAGACACTACTGAAGGTTCTTGATATATATTGGCTAGCAAAATAAAAATCCCACCCTTGCAGTGCTCACATGCTAGTAAAGAGAAAGATGAGGAACATAATAAGTAAAATATATTCTATGTTATAAATGGTAAGTGCTTTGCAAAAACAGAGAGAGAGAGAGAGAAGAGCAGAGTAAAGGGAGATCCAGAGAGCAATGTAGGGGAGGGGTTGTGCAACTGTAAACAGGGTAATCAGGACAAGCCTCATCTGGAAGGTGACATGTGAACAGAAGCCTGAAGGAGGTGATTATTAACCATGCAGTTATCTAGAGGAAGAGTGTTCTAGGCAGAGCCAACAGCCAGGGCCAAGGCCCTAAAACAGGAGATGTGTCTGAAATATTCGAAGAACAAGGAAGCAGAGTGTGGCTAAAATGCAGTATGCAAGTGGGAGGGCAGTAGGAAACGAGGTCAGAGAGATAGTGAGGGGTCGTATCATGTAGAGCTGTGGAGGCCACTGTAAGAACTCTGGCTTTTACTCTGAGTAAAACAGGGAGCCCCCTGGGTGGTTTTGAGCAGAGGAGTGATATAATCTCACTTATGTTTTAAATGGAATACTCTGGTTGCTGTGTTGACTACAGACTGTAAGGTTATAAATAAAGAGATCTATGAAGAGGTTACCACAGTAATCCAGGTGAGAGATAAAGGCAGCTTGTTCCAGCCTGATAGCAACGGAGATGGCAAGAAGTGGTTGGATTTCAAATATATTTTGAAGGTAGAGCAAATAGGGTTTCCATATGGACTGGATGTAGTGTGTGACAGAAATAATCACCAAGGTTTTTGGCAGAAGCAAATGGAAGGATAGTTGCTATGGTAAAGGCTGCAGGTGGAGCAGTTTGACATGTCTATTAGACATCGAAGTAGGGATACTGAGTAGGTAGGCTAGATATACAAGTCTGAGTTGGGAGCAAAAGGCCTGGAGCGGAAATATAAATTTGAAAGTCATCTGCATATAAACTGTATTTAAAGCCAGGAATTAGATGAGATCACCAAGGAATTAATACAGATCAGAGTTTCTCGAACATGACACTACTGTCATTTGGGACCAGAACATTCTGTTGTAGGGGCTGTTCTGTGCAGTGTAGGATGTTTAGTAGCATCCCTGATCTTTACTCACTAGGTTTAAGTAGCACCCACATACACACACAGTTGTGATAACCCAAAACGTCCCCTGTTGAGAACCACTGTATAAAGAAGAGAAGAGGGGACTTCCCTGGTGGTGTCCAGACTCCGCACTCCCAATGTGGGGGGCCCAGGTTCAATCCCTGGTCAGGGAGCTAGATCCCACATGCATGCCGCAACTAAGAGTCCGCATGCCGTAACGAAGATCCTGCACGCGGCAACAAAGGTCCCACGTGCTGCAGCTAGGACCCGGCACAGCCAAATAAATAAATAAATAAATATTTTTTAAAAAAAAAAGAAGAGAAGAGGACCGAACACTCTAACATTCTATCACACCCATTCACGTCCAGGTTACAGAGCATCATATCACCACTTTCTTCTCAGCACCCCAAACCAACTTATCCCCTTGCCCTTGTTCTGTTACCTCCAAACCTTAGTTCAATATCACCATCCACTTTATCTATTTATACTCAGTTGCCAAGCACTGCTGGAGAAAAGTCCCACATGCTTATTACATGTAGTGCTACACATATTTAGTCTTCACCCTCAGGTGAACCCTCCAAAATACTGTCATATGTCCCTAGGTCGATCCCTCTCCCATCCCACATGGCAGCTATTCCAAACCTTTATCATTTGCCTTAAGACCAATAATGTTTCCTCATTATACATTCATTACTTTATTTGTCAACTGACTTTCTCCCCAACCACAGAGTAAGCTCTCTGCCTTGGTGTTGGAATATAGTAGACTTTCAATCTATGTATGAATCCTTCCCTCCAGCCTTTGTCAGTTTCCTATTTCAGAGTAAATCGAGGCCATCAGGAATGAACTCTATCAATATTCTGCCCCCACAATTACAAATTTAACTCTATCTGAGGACACTTTTCAGCTGGTCTTCAGTTCTTGCTAATGTAACTGATGAACTTCCTATCTACCAAATAGTCAAGAATCAGCTTTCCTTTTAACTGACCTCTACTAAGTACCTGATATGGGTACTTATACATCATAAAGGTGAGTGGGTATTTCTCAAGGTTCTAAACTTGACACTCTTCTCTTCTCCTTCTATATATTCTCTTTGGACTAGCTCATTCATGCTCAAGGCTTCCATCCCTACCATTTAAGCTAAAAACTCCCAAATCCACGTACCCAAGCCAAACCTTATTGCTAAGTTCTAAATACTTTATGTCTAATGTCTGGTGGTAGTCATTCCTCCTCAAACTTCCCAGAGGCACTTCAGCATGTCGAAAACTAAACCTATCTTCTCCCTCTCTATGTATTCATCTTCCTGTACTCCCCCATCCTTTCTTTATTCATCGAACAAACAAGTACGTACCAGGATCTATGATAGGCACTGCAAATACAAAGCCATGTTAACTTTTCAAAAGGAACTCACAGTCTAGGAACCAAGAGACAGGGAAAATAATAATATAATCCAATAACCACAAAGACTGACATATGGGGGACTTCCCTGGTGGCGCAGTGGTTAAGAATCCGCCTGCCAATGCAGGGGACACAGGTTCGAGCCCTGGTCCGGGAAGACTCCACATGCCGCGGAGCAACTAAGCCCATGTGCCACAACTACTGAGCCTGCGCTCTAGAGCCCGTGAGCCACAACTACTGAAGCCCGCGCGCCTAGAGCCCATGCTCCGCAACAAGAGAAGCCACCGCCATGAGAAGCCCGCAGACCGCAATGAAGAGTAGCCTCCGCTCGACGCAACTAGAGAAAGGCCCGCGTGCAGCAATGAAGACCCAACGCAGCCAAAAATAAATAAATAAATAAATAAATTTTAAAAAAAGACTGACATATGCACAAGGTGCTACAGAAGTATAAGAATACAGAGGCAAAAATAGGGAAGGTATCCTGGAGGATTTAATGCCTGAAATGAATCTTAAAATAAAAATAGGGATTAACCAGAGATAACCAGCCTAAAAAAAGGAATATGGTATGGACAGGCTATTATAAGCAATTTAGAACATAAAATCCAAAGCAAGAAGTGGCAACTGTAAACCAGATCACAGAGCACCTTAAAGGCCATATTAACAAACTTATACTTCATCCTGAATGCAAATGGGAACTTCAAAGGCGTTTTAAGTATGGAATGATGTGATATGGCTTCTGTATCAGATATTTCTAGCAGTTGTGTTTAAGGGTGACAATTATAGGCAGTTATAAGGCTAGTTGAACAGTCTAGGCAAGAGGAAAGCCTGCACAAGGGGCAGTGGTATTAAAGTTAGAAAGAAGAGACACAACAAAGAAATAATTAGCAAGCTAAGTAGGTGGGCCTTCCTAATTAATTGGCTATCCAGAGGCCAGGGTGAAGGAGGAGTGAGGATTTAAGATGGCTCCTGGCCAAGTTCCAAGCTTGGCTGAAAAGAGCACCCCACAAATCAGTAAGAGTAAGAAAAGAAATCCAGTAGAAAAAAGGCAAAGGCTATAATCAGGCGATTCACAGAAAAATAAAAGGCCATTAAACACATTTTAAAAGTTCAATTTCACTGGTAATCGCTTCAATGCAAATTACAATGGGATACCATTACCATTCCCACCTCCAAAAAAAGATTCACAAAATTTTAAAAGATAGATAATATTCATTGCTAGTAAAGGTGTGGGAATACGAATATATCTATACACTTATACTGGTGCATAGTTTGGAACACCCTTTTAAGGTGGAATTTAACAGTATATTTCAACACTTAAAGCATACATTCCCTTTGAACCAGGAATTCTACTTCTAAGAATGTAGGCATTCACACTTACATAAAAAGTTCTATATGAACTATAGAACATTCTATAAGAATGTCCACTGTAGATGATTTAAACAAGAATATGGAGACAACCTAAACATCAATCCTTAGGGAGAGGTTAAATCACTTACGGTAATCCATACCACAGAAGAGTACAATACAACCTAAAATATATATGAAACGAAATGGAAATTTCAAAAAATCCATATTTTAGGGGAAAAACTAAATCACAAAATATATTCCAATTTATGTTTAAGAAATAAAAGCCCATATATGTTTGTGAATGCACAGATAAAGGTCAAGAAGAACATTCTGGAGAGAACAGTAGAATGGAGGAATGGACGGGATAAATGGACAATCATTTTTCACTTAAGTATATAGTTTGATTTTTCCCCCCACACAAAGATGAATTACTTTTATAATTTTAAAAATGAAAAACATAATGTGACATGCGGCATGTGACTAGCTGGTAAAGCAACTTAATAAGGAAAATAGATCCAGTGGCTTTTCTAAAGCCACAGCCTAAGCTAATAAGTATTTAATAAAGACTACTACTAAACATCTCTTTTGTTGTTAGCTATCCTCACATATGCTTTACACAATGCCCAAAGGGACTGCATTCACCTGTGCCCCTTGCTGGTAGGGCAAGCCCACTTACAGCATTCATGCTGCTCAAAGCTATACTCAAAGATTTTTTCTTTGCAATGCAGGAATCATGTCAACTGACACTGCACATCTTTATATCTTTAATCTTCTTAAAAAGTTTTTAAAACCTACAATCAATGTTCACCATTCCTGATATGAATGGTTGTAATAAAATTTAAGTGACTGAGAAAACAATGAGGACAGAGAGTAAGAAATATTTTGACCCGTAATTTAACTAAAACTTGGCTTTCATTCATTGTTTCTTAACACAGTGTACTCTTTCAACATTTTCTCAAGAGCATAAACTATTTTTGGAATTTTCCCTCTTTGTTATATAACAAGTATTTCCTTATAACAAATTCTTTCTGATGACTGTTTATAACATTCTTTTACTTCTGCAACCAAATCTCTCCAAGTAACTTTCAAGTGGTTTTTTTGTCCCATCATTTTCTCCAATATCAAAGAGACGACTAATATAGCAAACTGAGGCGAAGCTTCACTTCTGAAGGTACATATAAAATAATAACAAACATTTGCTTCCAGTAGAGTACCCCTTTTTGTATCTGAGGTCAAGAAAGAAGGTACTAATTCATTTTGACTACTGGATGATTAAAACTGAGCCTTTTTTTATGACTTGCTGTTACGGGCTGAATTGTGTCTCTGTGTCTCACCCCCCACCCAACCAAAATTCATATGTTTAAGTCCTAACCCCAGTACCTCAGAACGTGATTGTATTTGGAGATAGGGTCTTTAAAGAGATAATTAAGTTAAAATAAGGCCATTATGGTGGGCCCTAATCCAAATGACCAATGTCCTTATAAGAGGAGGAAATTAGGATGCAGATACGTAGCTCACGTATCTTTTCCTCCCAAAGAGGAGAAGACAACTATCTATAAACCAAGGAGAGGGGCCTCAAAAGAAACCAAGCCCGCTGACACCTTGATCTCAACTTCTAGGCTCCAGAGCTGTGAGAAAATAAATTTCTGTTCAAGCCACTGTTATGGACTGAGTTACATCTTCCCAAAATTCATAATTTGAAGCCCTAACTCCCAATGTGACTATATTTAGAAACAGGACATTTAAGGAGGTAATAAAGGTTAAGTGAGGTCCTAACAGCGGGGCCCTAAGCCCATAGGACTAGTGTCTTTTCTAGAGAAAGGGAAACCAGAGATCCCTCTCTTCCACGCATGCACAGAGAAGAGGCCTTGTGAGGACGGAGCGAAAAAACTATAAGCTGAGAAGAGAGGCCTCACCAGAAACCAACCCTGATGACACTTTGATCTTTGACTTCTTGCCTCCAGAAATGTGAAAAAATAAATTTCAGTTATTTAAGCCACCCAGTCTGTGGTACTTTGCTACAGCAGCCCGAGCAGACTAATACACTTGCCAATCAAGTAATTTAAAAAGCATTTTTGCTTTCCATGTCAGAGAAGACAAAGCATTTAAGCACCCACTGAAACAATAAAACCACAGCCCAGTTGATGGAAGCTTTTCATAACATCTTTCTCACCTTCTTAAAGAATGTTGCAGGTGCCATTTCAGATCCACTCAGTGTTCGCAAGAGGAACATTGGCCAAGATGATGTGTTCATCTGGTACCCTATTTTATAAAATAAAGCAGAAATCATTTTTAAAAAGCCTCCCTGTGATATTACAGCAAGTTGGTATTAAAAAAAAAGTTTCATTTACCATTCTCCTCCAGAGAATGACTTTCTTATTGAGGAACTCAGGAAATGGGCAAGAGGAGCTGGTGCACCCTCCAATCAGTGCTACTGTATCCACTGTACTATTAGACAAGAATGCTACAGTGGGGGTAGAAATTTTCATCTTAAAGAAGGCACTAGCTAGGGTTCACCAACATACACATATATGTTGGGAATGGGCCATAATACTAGGAGAAATCCAAGCCAGAGCCCAGGAGAGCTTCCATTCCCCATCAACAACCACACACGCAGGGTAAAAAGGCTGCAAAAGACTTCCAGTCCCTCTTTTTCCTCAGAGCCCCTGCCTTATTTCCTTTCCGAAAGACAGTTTTCTGTCAAACTCAGCAAATGTACACTTATGATGGTGCATTTCACCATATGTAAATTTCGCCTCAAAAGGAAAAAAACCTGTAAATAAACAGTGAACTCTAGTTAATGATATGCATGCGAACGTATTTAGGAGAAATGCACTGATGTCAATAACTTATCCTGAAGTGCATTTAAAAATATGATGGACTGATGAATCGACAGGAGGACAGATGGACAGATAAGTGATAAAGCAAGTATAGTAAAATGATAACGGGTAGAGCCTAGGTAGTGGGTATGTGGTGTTCACTGTAAAATTCTTTCACCTTTTTTGTAGGTTTGAAATTTTTCATACATTATGTTGGGAAAAAAGACAGCTCTCACTTTAGTAATCTTTGCTCACACTAAATGATCTTATCTTAGAACTTGTTATCAGATACTATCAAAATAGACTCAACAGGTGTCTTCTCTAGAGATCTCATCAATTAATGGTGAATATCACAGCATCTGGCATGTGCAGTGGGGAGCAGGGGTCTGCTAGTTTTAGTATTTTCTGGGGGCAATCTGTTACATGCAACACTTGCCTCCCTTGATGCCAGAATTGGTGAGAACTTGGCATGCATCCCTGATGAATACATGCATTAAGATAGGGAGGCACATGAATCACATTGGCAATGGGTCCATCAATAGGATAAAATACGCAAGGAAGTTCAGACAGAAAGTCATCTTATAATAATCATGTACCAAAACACCCTTAATCTGACTAGGAAAATAATTGTTGCTAGGGAAAAATGGGGGAGGGTTGTTACACACTCTCTTAAAATAAATCAGTATTATTAGTGATATCTAATAAATAGTTATCCACAGCATGGATTCTCCACACTGTGGTTAGAATAGTGCATAAGAATCATTCTCTGGTCCTTATGCCTTTCTCTTAACCCCCATCTTATCCTATTACATGATGTACCATGATTTTCTTTTTTAATTTAGCATTTTTCTTAATTCTTTAATTGCCTAAAGTCAAACATAGATTAAAAGGTCAAAAAAGATCAAAGTGCATGTTAAAAATTCAAACATAGATAAAACTAATCCATGATATTAGGAAGTCTGGACAGTAGTTACCTTTGGGAAGGAGGAGGATATGACTGGGGATCAGCAGGAATGGGGGGCTTCTAGGGTGCTGACAATGTTCTATTTCTTGATTTGGGTGTTGGTTATACAAGTGTGTTCGTTTATAAGCTGTACACTTTTCTCCATGTATGTTGAAACTTTAAAAAAACCTTTTAGGGACTTCCCTGGTGGCGCAGTGGTTAAGAATGCGCCTGCCAATGCAGAGGACACGGGTTCGATCCCTGGTCCAGGAAGATCCCACATGTCACGGAGCAACTAAGCCTGTGTGCCACAACTACTGAGCCCACACGCCACAACTACGGAAGCCCGCGTGCCCTAGAGCCTGTGCGCCAACTACTGAGCCCACGCACTCTAGGGCCCGTGTGCCGCAACTACTGAGCCTGCATGCTGCAACTACTGAAGCCCGGGTGCCTAGGGCCCGTGCTCCGCAATAAGAGAAGCCACCACAATGAGAAGCCCGCGCACCACAACGAAGAGTAGCTCCCGCTCGCCACAACTAGAGAAAGCCCGTGCGCAGCAACAAAGACCCAACGCAGCCAAAAAAAACCAAAAAAAACAAAAAAAAAACCTTTTAAATAATAACCTTTAAGGTTTAAATAAATAAACTTTTTAAAAAGGAAAACGAAATAAGTTGTGTTATATTAAAATGGAAACTATTCAAAAGCGCCTGGTGAGCAAATAGGCAAAAATTGCATTTTTTTATTATGTGCTGTCAAAATACACACTAATCAGCATGTATTGCTATGTATTTCATATTTTTAATTAATAAACTCTAAAAGTAATTTGAAAAAAGAATGATTATAAATCTGGTTATGTGTTTGAAATGCTGACAATCACAATAGCTATGTTTCCTTTAAACAAAATACAAACACATAGTATCATGTTGTAAACAGAGAAATAAAATCCAAACAGGGAAGCACTAAGCCTCAGGTTTATATTATGTCTCTTACAGAATTCTGTATGATTTAAGAAATATTATAAAAATAAACAACAAAAAGTGTGAATGATATGAAGAAAGAAAAGGGGAAAAGCATAAAACACATACACCCTAAACCATCTTCTTGGAATAACACATCTCTGATTAGTTTTTTCAAATATTTTAAACCAAATTAGGAATAAGTAACAATTACAGCAAGGACAGTATAAAAAGATATTGCTAAAAGAGTAGTTATTATTATCTTACATTTTTGGTTCTCAGGGAATTTTTCACTAGTAGGAGACAAAAAAATCCATTCTCTCACTGTGCTTTATAATAGAGAATTTTCATTTTTAGCATTGTAAAGAAGAAACAAAAACCGATACCCACCATTCACTCAGAATGTAGAAGTAATAAACTAAATCCTTATATTCTACAGAATACCATGGTACTCTTTAAAAGAGAAAATTTTTGCACAAAATTAGTGTCACAGACTTCTTACCTTTTAAAAACTTGGTCAAAATTGAGAGCTTTGTATTAAAAACCTTTGCTGAAGAGTTCCATCCATCTCCTCCTTTTCAAAGATCTACAGGTACTGACTCCTACCCCTCTCACTATGACTTCTTCCCACATAGGTGTAATGAAATTCCCAAGTCTGAAACTGGAGTCCCAATGTAAAATCATACCCTTCTGCTGTGCTCATCCCCATACCAAAAATGATGAATGGCTCATTAGACAATATTGAGGGAGGAAGTGACTCATATCAAATGCTACAAACTTCTCCCCCAGAAGGGTTTCTGAATCTGCATGTGTAATCCAGTAGAGCTGCTTTTGACATTTCAAGTTTTAAGGCAGAATGAGTCTTGCTCCGGAGTGGGGAACCTTTAGCACACAAATGCCAAATATGTACTTAGGTGAAACTCTATAACATATGGTACTGAGTTACTTTCTCAACATTCTCCACAGTAACCACCTGACTATCTATTTGTAAGAATGCCCAGAAGAAGAGATTTTTAAAAGGCCAGTTAAAATTATTTCTATTGAATATTACATTAACAAGAATATGTTATTTTAAAAACTGTTTATCCTTACCCAGTGGAGGCTGAAGTAAGTCCCCCTCCTTTTCACATGTCCCAACAGGCTGTATGTCCGGAGAATCAACAAGCCGCCAAAAATCATTTCTGTTGTCACTACCGTCCAGTCTTAAACGTAGCCTGGCACCAGTAATTCCAACGACTGTGGCGATACATATTGAAGTCATATTGCGAGGGTCATGGGCTTCCAATTTCATACCAACTTTGAAGTCATTAGCTGGTGGAATCTTGGACTATATATATACACACATATAAATAAAATTTTGTTAAAACCCATCAACTGTAAGAAAATCAAATGGTCAGTTACGTTACCAGAATACGCGAGGAACGTTTTAAGTAACAGTCACAGCAGTTGGTGAACAAAGTAAGAGCTATAAGGGTTAAGAAAAAGATCTTCTCCAAACCCTCTCCTTGGCTTGACATGCAGCCTGACTTGGCTGCCCACTGCTGGTCTTACTCATCTGCCCACTTCCAGGCAACCCAAATACAGCCTCAAAAATGCATCCTGAGTGGCTTTCTAAAATAAGAATATGATTAGGCCATTCCCCTTAAAATAAGCCGAACGGCAGCTCACCACTGCCTAACATAAAGTCCAAATCCTCAGTACAGGTTAAAAGCCACCGCACCTTAATCTCATTCCCATACTATCACTTCTACCCACTTTGTGCTTCAGCCACCCCATACCATCCCTTAACACTCAGGTTCTTTTACACCCACGTGCCTTTGCTTTGGATGTTCTCTCTGCCTGGAATATCCCTCCCCTCATCCCAACCACCTCAGATAGCCACCTCTTCTGTAAGCCCTCCCAGTATACTTATCACACTTTTCATAATTAATTATTTACGTGTCTGTCTTTCTCTCCAGATGGGCAGTCATAAGAGCTTAGTATATCTGACATAAAGTAAATTCTTAATGAATGGATGCAAAGAGACCATCTGGTTCTTAAGCAGCACTACCACAATCCCACTATCTCCTCACACTACTAGAACCTAACAATCACACAGGCACCCTTCAACAAGTTAATAGTTTACATCAATATATACAACATGACATCTACAGAATTTTGGCATACCTGTCTGAAACACTCTGAAGGAGCACTTAAAGATCCAGTCTCTTTCAAGTAATTTTCCCAGTGAAAATCATCTGGAAAAAAACACGCAAAAATAGTTTTGTTGTTTCCTTTTTTTGGCCATGCCACGCAGCTTGTGGGATCTTAGTTCCCCGACCAGGAATCGAACCTGGGCCCACGGCAGTGAAAGTGCCGAGTCTTAACCACTGGACCAGCAGGGAATTCCCATTAATACATATAATATGTATACTAACTTTCAGGAATAAAATGGGTTTTAGTTCCATATCTCTTCAAAGAAATACTTCTTAAAGAACAGATTCAAATTTCCTGATCTACATTTGACTACCAGCATGGAAATAAAAAATAAGACAACTTCCTGATAATAATAGCTCTGATATAAATTACAATCTAGATCATCTTGATGTAATGAAGACTGCAGCACAGTGATTCTGAAAATGTGAACTCTAGAAATAACTAAAGGACTTTTTATAGAGTAATAGCAAATTCTACTCATATGTCTCAAATATAAATTTACTCAAGACGTGTTTTTACCATTTCATCCCATTACTGTGAAGGCGTTTGTTTTTCACAGGGATCTAAAGGTGTTTAGATGTGTGGTAGAGCAGAAATAAAGCAATACTTTGTGGAAAGAAAAACTCTGAGAACCAGCATTGTTTCTCAACTGACTCTCAGATCCCCATCCAGGGTGTTAAGAATACGGTAGCAGAACAAAGCAGAAACCAGTCATCAGTGCAATGACTGATATGCATTGTTGTAATTATCTATATTTTCTACAAACTCTTGCTGTCCTTTCTCTCACTTAGTCTTCATGATATATTATGCTAGAAGAGAAGGTCAGAAAGCAGTATACTTTGCCTGGACACGTCAATTCACTGTGCCAGTCACACTGCCAAGACACTGAAAGACTTGATAGCAGTATTAAAGGTACTATTAATTCATACAAAGTTTAATTCTCATCAACCATGAGGTTTTTTCTATACTCTTGTCTAATTTCCTCACTATAAAAATATTGGGTTCGAGAGTTCCCTCCCTAGGGGAATCTGTGTTACTAGCCTCTTATATATCCTTCAAAGGATATAACAGTTCCACTTACACACTGCTAATAAATGTTTAACAGCCAACTTTCCAGAAAATACAAACAAACAAAAAGCCTGACTGGTAGTGTTTGCAGATTTCTGTGGTGTAAATACTACCACCATGTCTGACTGCAAGGTGCCAAGGTAAAGTCACCAACCACAAAGTGGGGAAGAAATGTGTACCACTGGCTCTCCCAAGCCGATGTGAGCCAGCTTCAGAATACCACTGTTACCTGAAAGTATGCATTTATATGTGTATGTACACATATTATATATGGTATTAAGCATGTCATATGTAACACTGTATACCCTTTTAGAGATTTTTCCACTAAAAAAAAAAATACTGGGTTTAATTCTTCTTCCAGATAATGTAAAGCAAGCACTACCACAGTGCTGAAAGGTATGCAGCAGAATGTCAAGAACACAGGCTCTGGAGCTGAACCTGCCGTCTTTCAGTCTGACTCTGCCTCTTACTAGCTATGTGACCCTGAGCAAGTCATTTCACTTTCTCAGCCTCAGTTCCTTCATCTATAAAATGAGGAAAGTAATACATATGGTAAAAGGTAATTTGAGAACTAAGTGAAGTAGTATACATGCAAGTAACTCAATAAATGGTTTATGTTATTATTCTAAAACTAAATGTCATAGTTGTGCCTAAACTTAAGAATACTGGATAGCTTTATTAAAAGTGAAAACTGAGATCTGTGGCTCCAAAATTTAACTGACCAGGTTATTTCAGTGACCTCCTAAGCACTAACCTGACAATCAAGAGACCCAAGGTTCCAACTGAAGCTCTACCACCATACGATCTTGGAGAGCATTACAAAAGAAGAACAAAACAAAACATGAATGGGGGAAAAAATCTGACTAGGATGTCATTAAGGAGCCACCATACCAGGAAGAAAGGAGTATAAGTTGAAAATAATGACTGAGAAATCAAAACCATTTCACAATTATACCTCAAAGAACTTAATTAAGACTCTTCCACAAACCAGTTACATTTGTAAAATTTTTCAATGACATTGGAAAATACTTTATCCAACACAATTTTTAAAATATGCTATTACCATTTGTGTCTTAATGGGCTATAATTGGAACTAGCAAATCCTTTATACCAGTGCTCCATAATACGATTATTTTCTATTGCACTACTAGTTAATTTAACCTTTGGAGCCTTAATTTTTTTCTTTATTCATAAGGCAAAAATTTTCAGTCCACAGAACCGTTCAGCTTGGTTGCCCATATGATGAGAGCCTGCCAATAACATGGGGGAAACACACATAGCAAAAGGCTTTACTAATTTAGATTTGATACATCTACAGTATCACAGCTGGAATTGCTGACCAGGAGCCAAAATAGTCAAAGTCACAGACAAGCATGAAGTTCCCGTCTGCCTCTGCATCTTATCCTCACTGACAGATTTGGTGGGGGGGGGGGGGCGGATTTACCCTCTCTCAGAAAGGAGCCCTGGGAACTGATAGGCCTGTTCATGAGACAGATGTACATACATAACTTTGTGATCTGACTGTTACCTGCACATGTCTATTGTCCTTCTTGTTTGATTTGTACTCTATTCTAGTCCATACATTAACCCAAACACCTTTCAGCAAACTGAACATAATCTATGAGGCCCCCCAGTCTTCTCCAGAGTCAATCAGAATCATAATGTCTTCTACCAGTGCTGGGTTTGGGTTCAGAGGCTATGTAAAGAAAATGGGCAAAATATCTAGAGCTCGAAGCTTCTCAGCTGAATGATCAGCACCCAATACCTCATAGCATTTATCACAACTGTAACTGGGCATTTGTTTAATGTCTACTTAAGCTCAAAGACAGCAAGAATCATATCTGTCTTATTCATCAATGGATTCCCATAGAAGGTCACCAGTATGTGTCAGGCACTGTACTAGGTACTGCAGATGCAGCAGTTAATAAAACAGACAAAAATCCTGGCTCTCTTGGAGCTTACCTTCCAGCAGTCACTCACTGATTTCTAAAATGAGATGTTAGAGTCAGGGCTCTGAGAAATATCTGCAGATGTCTGTCAATTTGATTAAGTAATATCATTTTTCATCAGAATTTCTCAAACAGAGAGTTTGAGAATTTTGAAAAGTTACTAGTTTCAACCTTTAAGAATATATTTTTTCAAATTTATTTTCATGAAATTTCCAGAATAGGAAAATCTATAGAGACAGAAAGTAGATAAGTGGTTGCCTAGGGAGAGGCACTGGGAGGAAGTGGGGAGTGGCTGCTAGTTGGGTACAGGATCTCTTTTTAGGGTGATGAAAATGTTCTAAAATTGATTATGGTGATGGTTACACAACTCTGGGAATGTACTACTGAGAACCACTGAATTGTATATTTGAAATGGGTGGATTGTATGATATATGAATTATATCTCAATAAAACTGTTATATTAAAAAAATAGAAAGGAATTTGTAGGGATAAGGAAGAACATTCTAACCTAACGGCCTCCAATTCCTTTGGAGGGTTTTGTGGGTTGGAAGGAAGACCTGAGGAACAAAATAAGGCCAATGAGAAAGAGAGCTAAGGAAACACTGAGGACACAGCTACAGTGAGAAAGAATGACTCCATGGGGATTACCTCTATAGGCAATCTTCCTGTAGGAACAGAAAGTCATGGGTGAACTACTTACTCCAAGAGTAGGGCTGGCAGGGCATGTACAACAGAAAGACAAGGGGCAAGAGGTTTGCCTGGAAATCTCTGGTAAACACAGTAAGTTTGCTGTAGTATTTTTTTAATTCAGCCTTTTGTCTATGTATGACTTATTTTCTCATTTTCCTTAAGAGCAGGTGCAATGGGTCAGATTCTATCTCCTGAGTCTCTGATGTAGTGCTATATACATGCTGTTCACAATAAAAAAACTTAAAACATGAATTAATAACTCAGACTTCATAAATAAAGTTAACATTTACTGAACATTTACTATAAGCCTAGGCATTATATTAGGTGCTTTACACTCATTTTCTTTAATTCTAATAGTTCCACGAGGTAAGTAGTATTATCCCTGTGCTACACAGGAGAAAAAGGAGACTAAGAATGTTGAGTAATTTGCCCAAGGTCACAAGGCCAGTAAAGAATGAGGCCAAGATTCTAGAACAGGTCTGTCAGACCCCCTCAATGCCTAAGCTTTAATCCACTGGACTGTCTTTTGACCATCAAAAAAGGACTTTCACATTGACTCTAGTGTTAGAAGGGTTTTTATTAATAATCAAATTATTTTAAATTGGTAATTCATGGTAATTAATAACTATATATCTTTAATTTGGCAACATTTGCACTGAAATACAGGGTTATCTTTTAACTTAATCCCTCTCTATGTGAAACCAAGGTAAAATTTTCAAAATTAAATACTATCTTTTTGACCTTTCCTATTGCTTAGATTTTATATTTACAGGAGCTTACTATACAGAGATTATACCAAAAGCAATAAGAAAAGAGTTCATATCAACACTGAGTGAGGAAGAAAAATATGTTGTACTGAACTAATTTAAAACCTACCATTTTGCACAGAAGATGTGCCTGACTGAGGAGCTTTCTCTTGATTCTCCTTCTTTGCATCCGTTGACTCTTAAAAAAAAAGAAAGAAAGAAAATAGTGAGAAATAACAGAAGGCCAGAGCAACAGTTTGAAAGAGTACTTATAAAAACCATAAACTAAAACTATTTTCTAATGGAAGCCAGTTTTAATTTTGTAATTAATATCCTCATTTTCTGCATAGGACTTCACTTTCCAATATATAATGTACCTTATAATTTGCTTATTTGTTTATCATATGTCTCACTTCACTCAAATGTAAGCTCCAAAAGATCAGGAATTTTTAAATTTTATTTTGTCTCCTTCGTTCACTGCTGTATCCTCAGTGCCTAGAAAAGGACCTGGCATACAGAACACCCTTGAGCATTTGTTAAATGAATGAACGAACAAACCAAAATGAGCTGAGCTGATCCTTACAATGTTCAGATTAATGTGCCTCAGAAATAAAGTGCATGCTTTTGAGAATTTAAAACAAAAGGGAAGCTAGAATACAATGTAATTCAATGGACTAGGCAAAGTTTTTCTCTGTGCTAGGCTGAGGAACTCAAACAGTACTGGACCTTGGGACTTCAACAAGTCTAAGATGTATTTCATCCACATTTATTACAGTATATATTTCTTAAATGACTCATTTAAAAATTAATCATAATACTATTATTATGCTGAATAATTAACCAAAATTCTTTAATATTATCAAATAAGTAGTCAGTATTCTCATTTTCCCTATTGTCCTAAATATTTTAAATGTGTCTGTTTCAATCAGGACCCAAATAAAGTCCATACAGAGCAATGGCAGATACATTTCTTAAATTTCTTTTGATCTATAGACTCCTCCTCCTCCTCCTTCTTTTTCCCCCTTCCCCTAGCAATTTTTTTGCCGATGATACCAGTTCAGAGATTTCCAGTCTGGAGTTTGCTGACTACTTCCTCATGATGCTGGGTTCTTCTGGTCCTTATATTTTCTCTAAATTCGTATTGCTATTTCGAGCCAGAAGAGCTTAACCAGATTCAGGTTTGGCTTTTTTGGGAGGAGGAGAGAAGATGACTTCATAGGTACTTCTCACAGGGGGTTCCTAATATACCTAGTTCTCGCTCTTTTTGTGATATGAGCCGCCATGGATGATTATTGCCTAGATCCATTAGTTCATTAGTGGCTGCAAAATGGAGGTATTCTAATTATCATCCTGTCTTTATTAGCCAGAAAACTTCTATAGAGAGAAACCTCCCCTCTTCAACCATTCAGTTACCTTGAGGTAGAGCTCACAAAGGGAAGTCACAATCAACACTTTGTTCTTTTCCTTTATTTTCTAGTTTTCAAAATAATGAACTGTACCCGTGGGACTTCCCTGGCGGTCCAGTGGTTAAGACTCTGTGCTTCCAATGTAGGGAGCATGGGTTCGATCCTGGTCGGGGAACTAAGATCCCACATGTCGTGTGGCCAAAAAATTTTAAAAATTAAAAAAAAAAAAAAAAAAGAATCGTATCCATACCATTCTCCACAGATGACAAATAAGTTTTGCTTTGTTTTTTAGTATCATTATGAACTAATGAATTTAACCACACTTGATGTGTTTCCATCTATTGCTGTTTTACCCTTACTGATGCTTGAATTGTCAAGTGACAAGCTTCTTAAAAAAGAATCTATGAATGATGCCAGGTGTACCATTTAAGGTAACAGATCTACTTTCTGGTTATGACTGAGTGACTCTTCAAGATACGTGAACACTCAAAAGGGATGTATGGGCTGCTCTCTATTTAAATAATTTGGCTAGTATGAAGACAGTACACATTTATATTTACTAAATAGTTCTACAGTAAGATTTTCTAATAGGAAAGAAAGTGAAATTATAAAGGCCTGGTTCCTGCTCTAGGGAAGCTAAGAATCTAGGTACAGAGACTATACTAAACTAATACACTTGACAATAATGGAAATAGCAGAGCACAACATTCAGCATGCAGCCAGGAGAGACAGAAGACTTAAACTGGGTCTTGAAGGAAGAACAGGATTTAGAACAATAAAGGTATGAAGAATGTATTAACGGGAAAGAAAATACAACTCAAAACAGAGGGTGCAAATGAGTGTGGCATATTCATGGGACAGTGAGCAAACTTCTCACTAGAGCAGGACAGGATGAAGCATTTTTTAAATCACCCATATTAGAGTAAGAAAATCTGGACTGTGATCTTGGCTGTCACAGATTGTTATATGACCTGTTCACTTAACCTCCCTCAGTGTCAGCTTTCTCATTTATAAAACTAAGAAGGGAAGACAAGATCACCTTTAATAGCTATTCAGTTCTAAAATTCCAATTCTAAGCACCTAATGTCTTCTATAACTTTATTTTTAAAAAGGCTTTTTTTCCCCCATTCAATCTACCAAAAGATACTCATTCCCAATGAATAACTGAAAATATTTATCATCTTTAGACAAGTAAATCTTACCTTCATTCACTGTTTGCCCCATGGTATCCCTCTCTGGTGTTCTTTCCTACAAGGTGAAAAATCAATTACTACCTCCTTTTAACGTAATACATTTCTGAACGGTGGTATTATTACAAATCAGCTATAATGGGACTACATCAAACTAAAAAGCTTTTGCACAGTGAAGGAAACTATCAACAAAATGAAAAAGCGACCTACTGAATGGTAAAAGATATTTGCAAATAATATATCCAATAAGGGGTTGACATCCAAAATATACAAATATCTCATACAACTCAACATCAAAAAAACAAACAACCCGATTAAAAAATGGGCAGAGGATGTGAACAGACACTTTTCCAAAGAAGATATACAAATGGCCAATAGGCACATGAAAAGATGTTCAACAACACTAGTCATCAGGGAAATGCAAATCAAAACTTCAATGACATACCACCTCACACCTGTCAGAATGGCTATTATCAAAAAGACAACAGGGGCTTCCCTGGTGACGCAGTGGTTGAGAATCTGCCTGCTAATGCAGGGGACACGGGTTCGAGCCCTGGTCTGGGAAGATCCCACATGCCGCAGAGCAACTAGGCCCGTGAGCCACAACTACTGAGCCTGCGCGTCTGGAGCCTGTGCTCCGCAACAGGAGAGGCCACGATAGTGAGAGGCTCGCGCACCGCGATGAAGAGTGGCCCCTGCTTGCCACAACTAGAGAAAGCCCTCGCACAGAAACGAAGACCCAACACAGCCAAAAATAAATAAATTAATTAATTAAAGGAAAAAAAGACAACAAATAACAAGTGTTGGTGAGGGTGTGGAGAAAAGGGAACCCTCGTGCACTGTTGTTGAGAATGCAAATTGGTGCAGCCACTATGGAAAACAGTATGGAGACTCCTCAAAAAATTAAAAATAGAACTACTGTACGATCCAGCAACCCCACTCCTGGGTATTTATCTAAAGAAAACAAAAACACTAATCAAAAATATATATGCACCCCTACGTTCACTGCAGCATTATTTACAACAGCCAAGATATGGAAGCAACCCAAGCGTCCATAAACAGATGAATGGATAAAGAAGATGTGATATATATACACAATGAAGTATTACTCAGCCATAAAAAATAAAATAAAATCTTGCCATTTGCAAACAACATGGATGGACCTAGAGGGTATTATGCTAAGTGAAGTAAGTCAGACAAAGACAAATACTGTATGATTTCTTATATGTGGAATCTAAAAAAACAAATGAACAAACAAAACAAAACAAAAACAGTCATAGATACAGAAAACAAACAGGTGGTTGTCAGAGGGGAAGGGGTTGGGAGGAAGAGAGAAAGGTAAGGGAGATTAAGAGGTACAAACTTTCAGTTGCAAAAAATGAGTCACAGGTATGAAATGTACAGTGTGGGGAATACAGTCAATAATTATGTAATATCTTTGTATGGTAACAGATCATGATTGTAACTAGACTTATCGTGGTAATCATTTTGAAATGTACAGAAATATGGAATCACTATGTTGTGTAACAGGAACTAACATAGTATTGTAGGTCAATTACACTTTAAAAACAAAGAAAGAAACAAACTCATAGAAAAAAAGATCAGATTTAATTATCAGATCAGATAAATAAATAAATAATTATCTAGCAAAGCAGGATAAAATACAGGCTCTTTGGGAAGTTAGGAGGTACTGTGAACTGGGAATATAAAAGAAGCCTTCTCAGAGGAAATGGTAGGTAAACTGGTACTTTAAAGGTGAGCATTTCAATGAGCAGAGAAGACAGAGAGGAATTTCAGGCTGAAGGTACAAAATGAGTGGACACTAAAGAAGAGCCTGCCTCCTCTACTTGATTATGAAATGCTGGAGTTGCTCAGGTTCCTTCTGGGCTCTCATCTCCCTCTATAGTCTCTCAGGAGCCACCCATACACAGACGACTTGCAAAGCATTATCTTTCCTTCCCAGACTTCTCCTCTGAAAGTCAGATTGAAATAATTAAATGGATTGGCTATTTGATACCACTGGGAAGATGCTGTCAATTAAGGACTATAGCCTAGCAGCAAAAGAAAAAGTGAAATATATAGAGAGTGCTGAATCGAAGCAGAAAGTAAAGGGAGATGAGCTGTAATCCAGGTAGGGAACAAAGGCACTTAACCAACTCTAGTCAGAAAGTAAAAAGCTGTGAATTACATTAAAGTTAAGTCCCATTACTACACAAAGGGATTCAGTTCAAAAAAACTGAGGGATGGGTCACACATAGAAGATATACCCAGGTTCCTATGTCCTTCTCTAAAATCTCTAACCCATAACTGAGTTCTGAATCTCAACTGGTATCAATTCCTCCCATTAGTTGAGTAAGTGATTTTGTAAATCCTAGAAGGTGAAAATATATGTTTAGAAATAATTAAAACCAAATCTTTTTTTATCTTTTTTTTAATTGAAGTATAGTTGATTTACAATGTTGTGTTAGTTTCTGCTCTACGGCAAAGTGACTCAATTATACACATATATACATTCTTTTTTATACTCTTTTCCTGAAGACCTAAATAAAGAAATCCATGTACCATGTTCACAAGTTGGAAGATTTCTTGGATAGGGATAAAAATGCACTAATCACAAGAGAAACTGGATTTAACCATGATTAAATTTTCTGTTTATCCAAAGGTACTGTTTGGATTCTACTGGAGTAGTATTGGCATCAGGGCAGACATATAGATCAATGGAACAGAACAGAGAGTCCTGAAAGGTCCACCTATATATGGTCAATAGATTTTCAACAAAGCGCCAAGGTAATTCAGTGGAGAAAGGATGGTTTTGGTTTTTTGCTTATTTTTTCAACAAATGGTGCTGGAACATATCTACATACAAAAAAAAAAAAAAAAAAAAAACCTGCAATGAGGTACCACCTCACACATGTTTGTGTGCATGCCTTATCTCCCCTACTAGATAAGCTTTTGGGGGCAGTATCACGTCTGGTTCACCTTTGTATTCTGCAGTGTCTATCCACCATGTCTATCACATAGTAGGGCCCCCAAAATGTTTGCTAAATGAGTAAATCTGTTGTGCTACAGTATACTTATACCTAAACCATATAGTCCCAGAACATTGTGGTTTTTTTTTTTTTTTTTTTTTTTTTTACATTGTGGTTTTTTAAAATAATTTTGGTGACGTTTTCTTTTGGCTGTCATTGTTCTCCATTCTTTTCTGCAATGTCTACTCTGCTGTCTTAGTTTACCCACAAATCTAGATCAGTGGGCCAAGGAGAAAGTTCTGTGAGATATGAGATAGTCCCCCACTCCCCACATCTCCCTCCTTCCCAACATCTGATACACCTTCATTTTTCTTACTCTGAATTTGACTTCTAGGATGTTTGAAGTCTCAAAAAGACAGGCCCCAGTACAAATGTGTTATTATTACAGGTATTTTTCCAGGGAGAAGAACAACTAGATATACTATGCTGTACCAGAATTCAGTTTATAAATTGCAACTACATAGCAGTTTGAACTAAAACATGCGTTTTAAACCAATATTCACAAAAAAGGGAAAAGACACAGTCCCTACACACAAAATAATTTAACTGCAAAAATATTTCATTATATCCCCTTGAGCATAATCAATAGCATAAGAAGTTTCAAGGCTAAAAGAGGTTTACATATATGTCTGCTGGTAGTTTTAAAGAAAAGGTTGAAATAAGTGACTAAAGTTATACACACACATAATTCACCACAGACTATTAATGAAATAACACAGGTAGAACTTTTTTTCTTTTTTAGTCTATCTTGTTATAAAGACACTGTTTTCAAATTTGAAAAACAAACAAAAAAGTTCTTCTTTATTGCTCAGTCAATATGCAAGAGAATGATAGAGAAGTCTAAATTAACTGCATAAAACAACACCTTTAAGTTTTTCATTTTGACTTGAAAATAGTTTATTATTTTCATTTCAAGAAGTACTTCACATTTATACCTAAATGCAAAAGCACTTGACTTAATTGAAATATATTATAGCTATATGTTTTCCTTTGACAAAGAGAAGCTGGCTCTTCTAACTAAAAATTTGCTCCTGGTAAGATGATTATCTTAACAGGTTTACAAAGTGTATACAGTTGGCTCTCAGTATCCATGGATGCAGAACCCACGGATACAGAGGGCCGATTGTGCTAAGCCATTTTATATAAGGGACTTGAGCACCCATAGGTTTTGGTATCCGAGGGGGTCCTGGAACCAATACCCCACAGATACAGAGGGACAACTGTAGGATATCCATCGCACAGCTATACATAACTTGTTGAATTGGACATGATTCATCACTTTAAGATTTCACAAGCATCTACTCTATTTACTTGGTATTCAAATTTCCCCATTTTCTGATATATTTATAAATGTAATCAGAAAAAATCTAAATTCTAATGTTGTAATTACTTTTAATAATAAGATCCCATCTCTGAATTGTGAATAGTCAATATTAAGAATGAACATTTTTAGGGACTTCCCTGGTGGTCCAGTGGTTAAGACTCTGCGCTCCCAATGCAGGAGACCCAGGTTCGACCCCTGGTCAGGGAACTAGATCCTACACGCTGCAACTAAAAGATCCCGCACACCGCAACTAAGACCCAGTGCAGCCAAATAAATAAATAAATATTTTGTTAAAAGAATGAACATTTTTAGTAGTGAGAATGTATCAAATCAAGCCTTCTGGAGGAGCAACTTTAATTATGCTTTAATAAAGTCTACCCCCAACGACTTAGAAATTAATCTTTTTCTGTGTTAAAGCAAACCCAAGAAGAAAACAACTATTTTCAAGAATTTTTAATTTATCTAAAAAATTATAGTCTCCAGGGCTTCCCTGGTGGCTCAGTGGTTAAGAATCCGCCTGCCAATGCAGGGGACACGGGTTCGAGCCCTGGCCCAGAAAGATCCCACATGCCGCGGAGCAACTAAGCCCATGCACCACAACTACTGAGCCTGCACTCTAGAGCCCGCATGCCACAACTACTGAGCCCGCGTGCCACAACTACTGAAGCCCGCGCGCCTAGAGCCCGTGCTCTGCAACAAGAGAAACCACTGCAATAAGAAGCCCGCGCACCTCAACGAAGAGTAGCCGCCGCTCGCCGCAACCAGAGAAACCCCGCGCACAGCAATGAAGACCCAACGCAGCCAAATAAATAAATAAATAATAGTCTCCAAGTTAAATAATTAATCCCTTACAATTTTAAAACAATATATGTGAATGCTATGGATTTAGTTAAGAAGTGAGTCATTCAGAAAACAGATAAATGAAAAACAAGTCAAGAGTTGCCAAAATCCCAGTTTATAGTTGTAAATTCCTAAGGTTTTAAAGCACAGCCACAGGCTAATTGCCCAAAGACCTGTTGCCCACCGACATTTGCAGAGGACTGAAGTTAATAGCAGGGCATGTCAATTTACCACAGGCAGCTCTCAGTGCGACATTTTGACAAAAGAACTGGGTCAGGTTACAGCCCATTCCTATTATCACAGCAGTCTAGATTTATGGTTTCTAACACTGGCCCTACAAGAAATAATGGAAATGATGACAACAACAATCCCTGCTAGACAACAGATTACAGAAAAGCATGCAATAAACCACAATCTGAAGTGACCAGAAAACTAAACATCCCTGACAATGCTTAAAACATGAGGCAGGTGTTAGTAAATTACCCATTTAAACATTTCTACAACCTCTCAAAACCTCAGCACAAAAAATCTCAAATCAGAGTTTCTAGTCTAAAGCCAAGCAATATACAAAGGTATTTAAATTACTGAGTACTATAGTTTAATTCTTTTAGTAACCATCAAAGACAATGTAGTTCATTTGAACAGATTTATGAAACTCTACCAAATTAATAAAAAATAAAGAGAATAATGAACATTACTTTTCAAATAACTTTAAAGTATACTGGAAAACACTCCAAATAATACTTAACATCTTTCAAAAGAAAAAAAAAAGGCAGTTTCACAGCAAAGGGCACAAGTTTACAACTGCATTCAGAGAGGCAAGAGAACTGCAGAAAATAAACACGTGATTCATTCACTGCTTAATTTAAAACTAAAAGAAGTTTGTCAATACATTTGCTTAAAAGACTATGTCAAGGCTACAAGGTACATACCAAGCAAACGGAGCTGTTTGTCTGGACTTCAACACCAGTTAATCCTTATGAGAAACAGAGGTCGAGAAAAATCAAATATGTATTCTAAACCCAAAAAGCGAAGAGAGTTCCACCAACTTTCCCCTGAGAAAAGAAAGCATCCTCAAGATATGCCCTAAAATTGCAATATATCTGCCCCTCCTGAAGTTTACAATGGCATGTTACCACAAAAGGTGGGTACTCTCTTTCCGCTCTTACAACAATTTGCTCCTATAAACTTAGGAAGGGGCGGAGCCACAGCCATAAACACAGGTCACAAGTAGTAGGTAGTCAAATGCTCTCTACCTTCAAATGTTTCCCAGCTCATTACTCATACAAAGCTTATCTTTTTTTTTTCTTTAACTCCTTGGTTAAATAATGAATTCACCTAGTCTATGTCAGATGAGTATGAAATTCAGTTGAACAGCACCATCATATAAACTGCTTATAGGAGCCTCAAATCTTTCACTGTTAACACAGTAAGATATTCTCATTTCTTATGCTAAAACCTTTCCATCACATGCCTAAAAAATGAAAGTAAGAGAAAGGTTTAGGGATATGTGTTTAGTAGAAATCACTTAGCATAAAAAGCACAAGTAGTATTATTTCTAAGGTAGCCAAGGTTTACTTATTAGACAACGTAAAGACAAAATAAGCAAAAATGCCTTACTCATGAAAACCAAACAACATATGCATATTTCAAATCATAGATGGTTTCTGAAATTTTCTAAAGTTATCCTGCTTTAAGAATGGTCATCTCTGCTATCTTTTAAAAAATGAGATGTTATCGCTACAGTAAAGTCATTTCTACTCTTAGAGTAACCAAAGCTCAAATTAGTTAGAGCCTGGAAAACTTATCACTAAATTATACCAACCTATTTTAGTCTAAGAGCAGTGGTTTCTCTTATTTATTTCCCCAAGACGAAAGGATTATAAAGATTAAGACTCCAAGACGGGACTTCCCTGGTGGCGCAGCGGTTAAGAATCTGCCTGTCAATGCAGCGGACACGGGTTCGAGCCCTGGTCCGGGAAGATCCCACATGCCGCGAAGCAACCAAGCCCATAAGCCACAACTACTGAGCCCACGCGCCATAACTACTGGAGCCTGCGCGCCCTAGAGCCCGTGCTCCGCAACAAGAGAAGCCACCGCAATGAGAAACCCCCGGCAACTAGAGAAAGCCCGCGCGCAGCACCTAAGACCCAACACAGCCAAAAACAAAAAAAGACTCCAAGCCAAGGAAGGGTAAACTTTTTCTTTCAAAATGACCAACATTTGCCATTTTCAAAATTTCCACATCTTTGGTTCCTGAAATCATCAATCACTTCAAATTCTAAGATATTATGTAGTAATTTTCAGATACTAATAATGTTCCTTAAATTCTTAGGGGCACTTGATTTGCTCACTCCAAACTACAAAATATCTGGCAATGGCAGACCAATATTCATACCATAGCCTCATGGCTCTAACGTTGATGGCTAGCAGAGTTCACTTTGTTCATATCTTATATATCCTAAAAACCAGGAATATTACTAGGAGGAGACAATGAGACTCCCAGGGAGGTGACCTAATAGAGAACATGACCTCAGATTTCCATTCACAACTGGAATGAAAATTGACCTGGCCTAAAGGGAAAAAAAGCAGCAGAGTAACCTGGCAAAAAAAAAAAACTAGAGGTGACTAATAACTCAAACAGCAGAGGATCCTTTGCATCCTCCAGTGTTCCAGTTACCAAAGTTCCAACAGTCATTTCTATTAACCCAAACAGAGGGGCAGTAAAATATTCAAGTGAAGTTTTCCTCCTCCCTCCCTCTCTCCCCACCCTGCAAGAGCTCAAACTAAAATTGGGATTTGGATCTTCCTTAAGTGGAAAAAGGGGCTACGTCATTTTCATTCAAAAAATTTGGCATTTACTCAGCCTTCTCAAGGCACTTTACTATCATCAATTATTTCTCAGTGAGAGAGTGCAGGATTACCCTGACCATTTCACTGATGCGGAAACAGACACCAACAGCAAAGGGAACAGGGGCAGGAAGAGGGGCGATAGGAAGCATCTGGGAGGAACAGGCAGGCAGCTAAAAAGGAACAAACCCAAAAGAAAATGAGAGTCACATCTGGCTTATAGCTGACCATCATAACCCTTGTTATTTTTTAGCTCAGAGAGATTTCTGAAACGTTTTGAAAAAAGAAAGTGCTCTAAATTATCAGTTCATATCTTGTTGCAGCCTAAACTTCTTGGTCATAGAAGTAAAGTTACTTAGCATTAAAAACTACCCACTATCCAGAGCCCATACTGATTTCAGTTTATACCAGTAATTCATTTTCTCTCTCAAACCTAACCAGTAAGTTACCTGTTTGACCCAGAAAACAATCTCTCATAAAAATATATCTTTATATCAACATAATCATAACAAAAGAGGCACAAAGTTAATATTACATAAGTCAGAAATAATTCACAGTTACACTCAAATTTTGTTTAGAGAATTATGGCCAAAACATTGACTCCCTGAATTTGCCATTGAAATAAGAGGACTACTTGTTCTACATTCGTATTGATTTTAACTATAACCTTGAAATTTTCAGGAATAAACTACTAATGGGAAGCCTTAAACACTCCCAGAAACCAGCACACATAGCAGTAGGTTGAACTGAACCCCATACTACAGGCAGCACAGATAGTTAATAAAAATGTGCTGACTGAAGCATAAATCAAAAAGACTGACCAACTGCCTCATGAGAAAAACCACCTCTTTAAGACTGACTCCAGGGGCTTCCCTGGTGGCGCAGTGGTTAAGAATCCGCCTGCCAATGCAGGGGGCACGGGTTCGAGCCCTGGGCCAGGAAGATCCCGCATGCCGTGGAGCAACGAAGCCCGTGCACCACAACTACTGAACCTGCGCTCTAGAGCCTGCGAGCCACAACTACTGAAGCCTGCGAGCCACAACTACTGAAGCCCGCGAGCCACAACTACTGAAGCCAATGCGCCTAGAGCCCGTGCTCCGCAACAAGAGAAGCCACCGCAATGAGAAGCCCGCGCACCTCAACAAAGAGTAGCCCCCGCTTGCTGCAAATAGAGAAAGCCTGTGCACAGCAACGAAGACCCAACGCGGCCAAAAATAAATTAAAAAAATAAATTAAAAATAAAAAATTCTATCCGACTGTTTTGAAGAATATGGATAAAGACATAGCCAAACAAATACAAGGCATCAGGTGAGAACTCAAACTTTTCTCAAAATCCCAATTGGACTCAATTCCAAAAGCTATTTTCACATTCCTGCCATTAAATATACAAAATCACAAACATAGTGAAAGAACATTCATCCTTGGAAATACATTATTTAACGCGTAATTTAAAAAAAGAATGGCAAGAAGGGCAAAACTGTCATTACTGAAGAACATTTCCAAGCACTGTTATTGAGAAAAATTAAATATGAGTCTATGAACTATTGTTATAATACAATTGCTTGTCATAGGAAGTTGTACTCCATAAATGTTATACATCTTATAATACTCTTTCCCCAAAATAGAAATATGAATAGCTCTGGGAGCATTAAAAATGCAACAGCATCTGCAGTTGTTTTCCGGAAGAAAACCAGCTCCAATAATTTCGCAAATCATATGATCAGAAGGAAGTATTCACTTTCCCTGCCTCAGTTTTCCCCTCCAAACCGACCCATTCACTTCTAGAGATGTCTGTCCTAAAGTCACCCTATAGGTACGTCATAAATGTTAATCTTCTAATTCTTCAAAGAAGAGGCTAACACCAAATTGTAATCACACTTTATACTGAACGACAAACGTATTAAAACCTTTTTTTAAAAAAATCAAGACCTTAAACGGGAACCTGTAACTAAATACCTGTGCTGCCCTAACATTTGGGGTGGGGGGGCGAGGGGAAGGCGGCGCGAATTTTCAGCTCAGCCCTCAAAGCAACGTATAACCTCAAGACGCAAAATCTATTAAATTCGCCTACTCGCTCTCCCCCTGGCGATTCACACTAGGGTGTAGCACAACCAATATCCAGGTGGAAAAAGCGAGAACGGTATCTCAAAGTGAAGGCAACAGTGGTCCTTTGACCCAGTCATGCCGCGAGAGCACGGCGGCCGCCTCTCCGCTCCTGGGGAGAGCTGGAGCCCGGCTCTCCGGCCCCCACTCCCACCCGCACCCCACCCCCAGGGCGGGCCACGCCTTCCCGCCCCGCTTCTCCCCCGAGGGCGAGCCACCGGCGCTGCCCCCCACCCAACCGCCTGGAGCCCCGGGCCGCGAGTCCAACGGACACCTGGCACCGGGAGCCGAGCCCGCGCTCGGCCACAGGCGCATCCTTCCGCACTGACGTTTACCTCCCAAACTCCAAAAGTTATCTCACAAGTCCCCGGAAGGCTCCCGGGCGAGTTTCAGCCCAGACCACGCAAAACCATCCCTACTCCTCAGCCCCGCCGCCCACCCGCGCTGTCCCGGGACCCCAGCCCGGCCCCATCCACGGCCGGAGGATGCTCTGGAGGGTGCTGTCCGCGATTCGGGTCAGGGGACGACTGGGGAAGAGAGGCCCGGCGCCCGAACGCCGCTGGCGGGATGGGCCGGTGTCCGGCGACCGGGCCCCGGGTGAGTGTGAGGGGCGTCGCGGAGAGCGCTACGTGGGGCAGGGGAGCCCCGGCCTTGGGGGTGAGGCCGCCAAGGGGCAGGGGAGCTCTGGCCTCGAGGGTGAGGCCGCCGAGAGTGGGTGACCGGAGTGCGGGGCCGAGCTGGGGCCGGACCCCGCGGGGCGGTGAGGGGGCGTTCCTCGCGGGGGACGCGCCGCCGAGGACTCCCACCCGCCCGCGGACAACGGCCAGAGCCCAGACGCCACAGCTGCGCCTCTCTGGTACTCACGGGGCCTGGAGTCGCCACGCACCTCGAGTCTCGTCGGCGAAAAGAGCGAAATTCTGTCACACTGGTCCAGCGAGCCGGTACCGGTCTTCACACCGCCGCCGCCATGTTTGAGAAGCCGCGCGCGGAGCCGCGCATGCCCCGCAACCGCCACCGCTGCCCCGCCCCCCGCCCCGCTGCCCGCGTGCCCTGGGGTTGCCGCAAGCTTGCCCTCTGACCGCCGCCGCGTGCGGGGCCAGAGCCCGGGGCTCAGACGGAAGCCCGCGCGGGCGGTGGCGAGCGATGAGACTCTGCGACTCGGGGAAAGCCCTTGGCAGTTTTCCCTCATCCTCCCCCCGCCCCAATCTGCCCTCCCGCCAAAAAAAAAAAAAAAAAAAAAGGCAGTCGCAGCCCATGCACCCAAGACCGTGGTGGGCCCCCAATTGGGAACCCAGGGTCCGCGTCAAGTTTCATCCAAGGGGAACTCGCTTCCCTTGGCCATCGACTTCGACTCTCGGCCACCGCCCACCCTCGCCACGCACCGAAAAGGCAGGCGCTTCCCTAAGAACTCAAGCAAGTTCGATGAGCAAGGAAAAAGCAGCTCGTTAGAGCAGCTTGAGAAAAGCCACTCCTTCGCGGGTTGCAGCATAGTCCTTGAAACAGCTTTTCTTTTTTTCCCATGGGTTTTTGCCACGCATTCCCCTCCAGCTCCACATTCCGGATTTAGTTGTTCCTCTAAACCCTGGTTTGAGCTAACGAGAACTAGATTAACCTGGAGAGTAAAATAATTTGCTCACAGGTTTCAGGGTGCTCGGGAGCGTCTTCGAGAGTTGCATTTTGGGGTCTGCTCTGCCCTATCCCCCTCGCCCCGGACCGAGCGATTGCGCAGGTGGAGGTCGCACCAAGGGGGAGAGGGCGGGCGTAAAAAAAGCTCCAAAAGGAATCTCTCCGCACAAAATGTAGCAAACAGAAATCCAGAGAAAAACATCCCATTCTTCATTGTTAGGTTGGGTATAGGCAGATTTAAAACTTTTGTTTGAAAAATAATACAACATGCTGTGTTAGCCAAAAGTAAACCATTGGCAGGCCTTCTCTCTCTCTACAACTCTTTTCAAAAGTCGGATGGAGGTTTTGCATCCGTGATCTGCTTAACTTAGTATATAGGACATGAGTATTTTTTAAATCATAACTCGGAAATCGGAACCTAAAATAAAAAAAAAAAACCCGCGGAATATAGCCATTCTTTACAATGCAGAATAAAATTATTTTCATACGACACAACTTTTGCAATGCTAAACAAGGGCCAAATTAAAGTATTTTCTATTGTATCTGAACACTGGCGAATGGCACAAGATCAAATTGCTCTAGTTGTTCTTGCATCCTTTAAAAATGAATAAGTAAATGTTAATGCAAAATTCAAGAAAACTTGAAGGCAAAAATAGACAAACTAGCCCATTGATGTGCAAATATTAAAGAAAGATTTGGTCCATCAGTTGTATAACATATATCACATAGGAGGGAATGTTGAAATGGTCTAAGATGAAGGTTCGAAAATGTTTTAAGAGCCAGAAAGGTACCTTTAACAGAAAGAAATTAAACAGGTTTAAGTTTAATCTTAGCAAACCCTTAGTATG
The DNA here is from genome assembly GCF_028564815.1 of Eubalaena glacialis. Taxonomy (NCBI): domain Eukaryota; kingdom Metazoa; phylum Chordata; class Mammalia; order Artiodactyla; family Balaenidae; genus Eubalaena; species Eubalaena glacialis. The sequence goes on from NC_083736.1 coordinate 15,692,167, forward strand.
GGCTACAGCGGGGGGGTGGGGGGGGGAAGTCAAATTTTTAATTACTGGCCATTGTCTTTCTAATCCGGATGCAATGGAAATATTTGAAAGCCATCTCTACATTCTATGAAAGATTTGAGTTATCATTTATGCCTCTTTTACATGTATGGACCCTTTCTTAAGTTGTAGAAATACTACTCTGATTGTAAATTGCCTGTCTCAGGGATGCCTCGTCTACTTCCCATATTTCTTTCCCATATTTCCCATGAAATTACTGAAGCCCTTATTCTAAAAATGTAATTCACATTATCTATATTAGAACATCTTCTCAATGACTCTGTTCACCTAAGCATTTATAGAAGTGTCTCCTTGTTATATTAAATATGAGTTATTGATAAGAGCTACCATCTATTGAGCACCTACCATGTGCTGAGAATCATGCTAGCCTCTTTAGATACATAATTTTCAATATTCATAATGTTCTTTCACAAAGTTCTTATGAGGTAGGTACCCTTATTCCCATTTTACAGACGAGGAAATTGAATATTACACAGCAAATAAGTGGCAGAATCAGCTTCTGAACATATACTTGAAACTCTCCTAACTATCCCTTCCATCTTTGTCATCAATCATATGCTTTCGTCATAGATTATGTATATAAACATTCAATAAAAATTCTTTTATTTACTTATACCTTGCTTTTTCCCCCTTTGCCAAAATAAACTCAAGACTGCTTTTTAATGATGTTAGCATAGGTCGAAACATCACTGTTTCTTTTACATTACATGGAAGCATCTTGCACACAGTAGGAACTTGGTAAATACCAAGTTGAATGAGTGAATAGATGAATGGATGAATGAATTCCTACTATTATGATGTTTAATTAATTTTGCCTAGATAACATGAAAATGAGGAGACTGGGCTTCCCTGGTGGCACAGTGGTTGGGAATCCGCCTGCCAATGCAGGGGACGCGGGTTCAAGCCCTGGTCCGGGAAGATCCCACATGCTGTGGAGCAACTAAGCCTGTGAGCCACAACTACTGAGCCTGCGCTCTAGAGCCTACATGCCGCAACTACTGAGCCTGCGTGCCGCAACTACTGAGCCTGCGTGCTGCAACTACTGAAGCCCGTGCACCTAGAGGCCGTGCTCTGCAACAAGAGAAGCCACCGCACCTCACACCAGTTAGAATGGGCATCATCAGAAAATCTACAAGCAACAAATGCTGGAGAGGGTGTAGAGAAAAGGGAACCCTATTGCACTGTTGGTTGGAATGTAAATTGATACAGCCACTATGGAGAACAGTATGGAGGTTCCTTAAAAAACTAAAAATAGTATTACCATATGACCCAGCAATCCCACTACTGGGCATATACCCAGAGAAAACCGTAATTCAAAAAGACACATGCACCCCAATGTTCATTGCAGCACTATTTACAATAGCCAGGTCATGGAAGCAACCTAAATGCCCATCAACAGACGAATGGATAAGAAGATGTGGTACATATATACAATGGGATATTACTCAGCCTTAAAAAGGAACAAAATTGGGTCATTTGTAGAGACGTGGATGGATCTAGAGACTGTCATACAGAGTGAAGTAAGTCAGAAAGAGAAAAACAAATATCGTATATTAACACATATATGTGGAACCTAGAAAAATGGTACAAATGAACCGGATTACAGGGCAGAAATAGAGACACAGATGTAGAGAACAAACGTATGGACACCAAGGGGGGAAAGTGGCCCGGAGGTGGGGGTTGTGATGAACTGGGAGATTGGGATTGACATATATACACTAATATGTATAAAATGGATAACTAATAAGAACCTGCTGTATAAGAAATAAAAATTCAAAAATTCAAAAAAAAAAAAAAAAAAAACAGAAGCCACCGCAATGAGAAGCCCGCGCACCGCAACAAAGAGTAGCCCCCACTTGCTGCAACTAGAGAAAGCCCGCGTGCAGCAACGAAGACCCAACACAGCCATAAATAAATAAATGAATAAATAAATAAATAAATTTAAGAGCACATATCAGTAAGATATAAATTGTTTTTAGAATTGTTATTGGTGGTTAAAATAAACCTCTTTTTCTAACTTCAAAATAGTAACTTCCTTGGAAAAATATCAAGAGGTGAAGTCTGTGATATGAAGAGAGAGAAGCCAGTCTAACAGAAAGGCTATGTCTTGTCAAAGGACAGAATCGCATCAGGAGGTCTGAGCTCTTGCCTTGAGTTCCTAATCTATCATCCACTAACTAGATTTCTTTAGAATCTTTCCATGCCTCACTTATCTGCCACACTCCACAGATGAGAAAGTGCTACTCAAATCTATCAGAAAAACACATGGATCCGCACACTTTTTAAAAAAACATAAATTCATCTTTTACCAACAAAACATATGAGATCTAAGCTGACTTCGGCCACGTCAAATATTTTATATGTTGTGAAAACTGGCATAACCTCAATAAACATTATACACTACACTTGGCCATTATTACATTCACTCTGTCCTTCATTCAAAAACCAAACATTTATTGAACGCTTGTTGTATGGAGGTGGGGATACCAAAATGAATATGACAAACTGAACACTCCAGTTTACACCCAGAGTCCAGAGAAAGCGGCGGGGGGGGGGGGGGGGGCCGGCGGCAGGGGGTTGTTTCAAGGTCTTCAAGAGAACATTTTTTGATGTACCATATAATCCTGTATAACTAGATGAATGGAATTGCAGCTGACCAACTGACATAATGTCCTTTGGACATTTAATTAAAACATTTATTAGTTCTGATTTTACACTTTTTGTGCTGGTTATTCTCCATTTGAGCCATCACCCCCCCCATGCATTTTCACCCTTCTTTGTCCTTGGGGAGTTGCCTTCAGTAGTGCTGGCTCTTTTGTCAGTTGGTCTGGCCAATGGCAAGTGTGATTGAAGCCGGTGGCGGAGGCGGGGAGGAGTTCTTCCCCACTCCCTTCCTGCCTGAGACCTCAGTCTGGCAGTGGCAGTGGCTCCCCTTTCAGGGCTGGTTCTCACTGGGTCTTCAGGAAGGGGAGGAGCAGGTACAGCTTCCAGCTTCCAGTTTTTACTAATCCCTGGGCAACCTCAGCATCCCTTGTTAGTTCCCCTAAACCTACCCACACTTCTGTAAATAATTCATTCAATGCTCTTCAAAATCATATATGACTGTACCTTCTGTTCCCACTTGGACCATTATTGAAATGGTTTTATTCTCATATTTCGAGCAGAGCAATTGAGAGGATAGGGTAGGAGTTTCAGATATTTCTGTAAGCCTTTTGAGAACTTATGACCCCGAGGCACTGTGTCTATAGCACCTAAGGATTTTACAGCCTGTTATATTGTAAACAAGTCACTATAATACTGTGGATAAAATCAACTTGGAGATATTGTCTTAGAGTGAAGGTTAAAGAAGGTAATGTGTGAAAAGCACCTAAATGCTGTCTGTTTATTGATAATAAACATTCCACAATTACTAGTTCCCCATATGCCTATTTCTTTTTTTTTTTTTTTCTTTGGCTGTGTCAGGTCTTAATTGCGGCATGCAGGATCTTTTGTTGCGGCATGCGGGCTTCTATAGTTGCGGTGCACGAGCTTCTCTCCAGTTGTGGCGCGCGGGCTTAGTTGCCCCGCAGCATGTGGGATCTTAGTTCCCCGACCAAGGATGGAACCCGCTTCCCCTGCATTGGAAGGCAGATTCTTTACCACTGAACCACCAGGGAAGTCCCCCCTATTTCTTTTTTTCTTTTTTTTTAAATAGCTAAGCAGAGTTATTGTTATTGTTTCAAGTTTTGTTGAGGTACAATTAACATACAAACTGCACATATATAAAGGATACAATTTGATAAGTTTTGGTATGTTTGCTACTATGAAAACATTGCCACAATCAAGATAACACATCTGTCACCCCTCCCTTCTTTTGGTAATCCCTTTCTTCTGCCTCTCCCTGCCTCTCTTACCATCCACCATTACCATTCCCTCCCTTTACCACTAACAAGTTGTTCCTGTAGCCATTTATCTGCTTTCTATCATTATAAGTTAATTTTCAGCAATTTTGCATAGACAGACAAAAAAAGCACATACTATATGATTCTAACTTCTTTCGCTGAGTAAAATTATTTTGAGATTCATCTACTGCACATCAATACTTCATTCCTTTTTATTGCCAAATAGTACTCCATGTGTTCCCCCTATTTCTTAAGAGGGTAAAAGAGGTGACATTTGAACTTAGAGGGGAAGAATGCAGAGTTTGCCAAACAGGCAAACAAGATCATAGGGAACAGCATATGTGCAAAGTAATGAAAAGTCACTGCATGGTCTTTGAAGAGGGAAAGGTTCACAAGGTTCATTGGGCTGAACAAAATAAGAAGGGGTCAATTTAGAGACGACTTTGAGTGCCATGCTAAGGTGTTTGAACCTTATTCAGTGGGTGGATGGGGAGCTACTGAAGGTTATTAAGCAGGGTAGTTGTAGAAAGAGAGTTGCAGATCCCTGCAACCCCTCTAGCTGTTGCCACAGTGCTGAGGGCTCTGCTCCCCTCTCCTAATGGAAGCCTGACCTCTGTGAGAGCAGCCGAGATGGGCATGCGCTGGCAGGACGTCAATGGCCATCCAGCAGCAGCCCCGGAGAGCATGGGCTGGAGTGGGCAGAGGCTGGGAACTGTCAGGGCAGTTAGGCTTTTATGGTCACAGGGAGGAGGATGAGGACCAGAGCAACAGAGCAGGCAGCCAGCAAGCCAGATTGACCACCTTACAAGGCCACTTCAACAAGTGTGTTCTCCTTCTTGGTTTTCTTTCAATTGAGCTTTAACCTGCATTCCATAAAGTGCACATATCATAAATGTACAACTTGATTAATTTTTACATGTGTATGCACCGATATACTCACACTGACATCACGGTATAGGGATTTCCAGCATGCCATAAAATCTTATGACTCCTTCCAGTCAAGAATATCCCCTTCCAAAAAAAGAATGTCCCCTTCCTTGCCTCCAAGTAACCATTATTCTGACTTCCATTGTTAAGGCAAGTCCGTGTGCCCTACGCACAGTGAGGGCAAACAAACCGAAACGTCCGAGTTTGGAGCAGAGAAAGAGAAAGGTTTATTGCCAGGCAATGCAAAGAGACAAGGTGGCTCATGCCCTGAAAAGCCTCGAGCTCCCCGTAGGGTTTCGGTAAAGCATTTTTCAAGGCCAGGAGAGGGTGGGGCAGGGGTCGCAGGGTACGTGATCAGCTTGTGCACAATTCTCTGATTGGCTGATGGTGAGGCAGCAGGGTCTTGTCACAGGGGTTCACATTATCAGTCCTTAGGCTCTAGGAGGCCTGGGGCTATGTGCCCACGGTCAACAAGTAGTTCTTCCATTTGATGCGGGGGAGGTCTTCACATCTGCAAAACAACTCAGGAAATTTGCATCAACTACTATTATCTAGGTACTTCAGAGAGGAGCTAAAGCAGAGGATATGGGGGAAGGCCTGTCCCAGGAAGGCCTGCTCAGTTACACTACACTATCATTATAGATCAGTTTCTTGACTTAACGTTTTGTCCCCAAGATTCATCTGTATTGTTGAAACATCACCCTCATTCTTAGCAAGCGTTGCAGACAACTTCGCTGTCCCCCTCTTTCCCACAAGCTGTTCTTTTTTATTAAAGCTATTGTAATTTGTCTTCCAATTATTTTCTCCTTCTCCTTCTCCTTCTTATGATGAATTCTCTTTAATTAAGGCAGTAGTTTGGCCTCCAATTATGTTAAACTTTAGTTATCTTGATAGTGAAAGCTTTGTTTTATTCAAAGTCAAGGGCAGGTTTCACTTCATACCTGCAATGGGTACTCTGTAGGTAAACTATTGACCCTTCTTCCATTTTGGGTCCTCTGGTCTAAATACAGATTTGTAAACCAACATAGTGGTTGGGAAGACAAACACTTAGAGGCCCTTTGGATTCCATGTAGTCCACAGATTTGGACAGTTGGGTTTTGTTTGCTATTTACTTCTTCCTTGCCAAAAACAAACAAGCAAAAAATAAAGCCAACTACCAAGAGAGTTTGATTGAAAAAGTAGAAAGGCAAACTAACATAAGCAATAGTGGAAAAGCAGGCAATGGCATCTGACAAAAGGAAGAGTATAATTAGGAGAGTCTGGGTTCAAGAGAAGTTGGAACGTGGTGAATAGAAGTGGTCACCTGCCTACCTTCAAAGGCCAAGGTGACTGCAAGCCTAAGAGATAGCACGTATCATTTTTTGCCCTGTGAAGCATGGAATGTTCTTTGTTCCTTGACTGGTTCAATTAATTGCATTTCTGTTCCTTTGTGCATATGGATGTCTGGGGATTTAACTCTTCCACTTCCCTGGGGCCTCCCACCATTCTTTCCCTTCCAGCCCCTGTTTTTCTGGGCCAGCCTCCTGTCCCAGCACCAGCTTGAATGGCCCCTTTCACTTCCCATCCTGATAATACTTTTACTCTGGCTATGTTACCATCCCTAGGTAAGTCCAGCTTGGATTACACCAGCCTAGGTCTTTGGAAGTCTTTTAGGTCATAACACTTAGACTTAACTACTTTTTTTCTTGTGTGTGTGAATGTGTTTAATTTTTAAAATACACAAAAGTAGAATAGTGCAATGGACCCTATGCACCCATCACTCAGCCCCAATGATTATGGCCAATCCTACCTCATCCACACCCCTCTCCGATCTCCCCCATCCTCTATTATTTTGAAACAAATTCTAGACATCATATTTATTTTGTAAACATTTCATTATATATCTCTAAAAGATGACTCTTTGTATAACATAACTGCATCAGTATTCTATTGCAGCTATAACAAATTACCACAAACTTAGCAACTTAAAACAACAGAAGTTTGTTATCTTACAGTTCCGGAGGTCTGAAGTCCAAAATGAGTAAGCAGGGCTGTGTTCCTTTTGGAAGCCCTATAGGAAAATCAGTTTCCCTTCCTTTTCCAGCTTCTAGACACCACCTGCATTCTTCGGTTTACAGCTGCTTCCTCCATCTTCAAAGCCAGCAGTACAACATCTTCAAATCTCTCACTCTGACCTTTGCTTCCATTGTCACATCTCCTCTGACTCTGACTCTCCTGCCCTGCCTCTTTCCTTCATAAGGACCCTGTGATTACACTGGGCACACCGGATAATCCAAAATAATTTCCCCATACAAGATCATTAACTTAACCACATCTGCAAAGTCCCTTTTGCCACACATTCACAGGCTCCAGGGATTAGGATGTGGACATCTTTGGAGAAAGGCATTATCCTGTCTACCACAATAACACAATGAGCTAAGCAATTAGAAATAATTTCTTAATATCATCAAATATCCACTCCCTGTTCAAATTTCCAACTGTCCCATAAAGTATCATACTTTTTCCACAGCTTTAGAAAAAAAAAAAAAAAGGATGCAAGTAAGATACACAAGATTGGATGGTAAGACTTTGGAGTCCCTTTTCATCTATAGGTCGCTTCTCCATCTCTCTCTCTATTTTTTTTTTCCCCTTGCAGTTTGATAGTTGAAAAATTCTGGGTACTTCCCTGGTGGCGCAGTGGTTGAGAATCTGCCTGCCAATGCAGGGGACACAGGTTCGAGCCCTGGTCCGGGAAGATTCCACATGCCGCGGAGCAGCTAAGCCCGCGTGCCGCAACTACTGAAGCCAGCGCACCTAGAGCCCGTGCTCCGCAACAAGAGAAGCCACCACAGCAAGAGAAGCCACCGCAATGAGAGGCCCACACACCACAACGAAGAGTAGCCCCTGCTCGCCACAAGTAGGGAAAGCCTGCGCGCAGCAACGAAGACCCAACGCAGCCAAAAATAAATAAATAAACTTATTAAAAAAAAAAAAGAAGAAAAATCCTGGTTTCCCAAAACACAAAACACACATTACAGAAACTGAAAAACAAAGGCTTACCCTTTAAAAATATTTAAATTTATTTCTTTGAAATAACAGGGTAAGTTAAGAATACTTTGGAATCCACACAATCTCTCATCAAGATTTAGGAAGGATTTTTAAAAATGGAGAACGATAGCAACAGCAATGTTGAGTTAATGAGCAAACTGATGGAAAGAATAAAAAGCAATACTATGGACACTTGGGCATTCAAAGGCTTGAATTCAGAACGACATAACCACAATTCAAACATTCTAGACAGGTTTTATAGCAGTATCTCTATTCCAAAGGTACATGATTTCCGAACAGGGTCTATCATGAGGGTATTAGAGGAAGCATGGGGAGTCAGGGGACCTGGGTTAAATTTGGCTCTGCTCCTTTCTGGGACTGTGACTGATTTAAAGTGCACCAGACTCCAAAGTGAATGGAAAACAACCCCACCAGCCGGCCATAAGCCCCTCTCGGGCTGGTCTAAAGCCAGTATCTGGCATTGTAATCCATCTGCACGATACCCTGGGGACATTCAGTCCTCATTCAGGAAGGAAGTATTTACTGAGCCTACTACATGCAGGTCATGTGCTAGATGCATACAATCTGCAGACAAATAAAGAAGCGATCTTAATGTTAAGAGCTATCAGTGAAGTTAACACACCAATTATAGGCACCAATAGGTATTTATTCACTTGTTAAGCAAATGGACTCTTACCTGTGTTTATGTAAATGAGTAAAAATAACCCTTCATACAAAATCCTGTAAACTTTGAATATAGGACACAGTGAAATCAGACAAGCCAACATGAAATTCACTCAGAGAATATTTTCCTCCTTTTCTTAAAGAAGTTCTTTAGCTCCTAGCTTTTGGAAATTTCCACCAAACTCTCCTTCACACATTCCCAGCAAGTTGTCTTTCCAAACCATGCCTCTAGGCATCTAGAGGGAGGGAGCCAGTCAACCACATGGTTTAAAGCCCACGGTCCTGCAGGCATCTAACAGCATAGCACTCTCAATGGCCTCTCTTCTCCCCTCCAGTGCTGGGGACCTCAATCCAGGTGCTTGAGAAAAGAAGATGGAAAGTTGTGGTTTTGTGGGATGCTTTGTGTAAACCCACAGTGTGCAAACCTTTTTTATTATATAGTGTCGGCTAGGAAAGGGGAAAAAAAATACCAAGCCTAAGTCCACGAACTTCCAAAGCACGACACAACACGTTAAAGGTTTAGTATCATGAACAATCAGGTCCTTGTCGTCTACCCATTTGCTAGCAAGTTTCCACAAATAACAGGCAAGCTCAAAACTTTCATAAAACGTTTTGGCAGTGCAGGATGGGCCAGCTTTTTGGCCGTCTCTCTAAGGAAATGACTGCAAATGTTTTTTGGTGTGAACAACCTTAAGTATTTTAAATCCTTGGTAAATAGAGTTGCCAACAGTCCCAAATATGTTTTACTATTTCTGAACTGGACATTCAGGATTATTTTAAGGGGATATTTTTCAACAACAAATATTTCAATAAATGAGTTATCCTAATTCCCTTTCTCAAATGTTAGTGACTTTGGAAAACTTTGTAAATGAGAAACAAACTTTAGTAGCCAAATTGCAGAGGATGAGATAAATAATAATTTCCTAGAAAGCATACTTAAAGAGAACATGATTCTATTGAGGCTTCCAAAAATAATATACACCCGCAGTTTTTACCACATGAGAATGCTGATTTCTAAATCAAAGGTTTGACACACCAGTATAACTTACTAACCTGAAATGATTCTAGAGTTCTTTCTGCAAGTTATCCTGAAGGACGTTTGTTTTAAATGTGGTTTCCAATATGGTAGTCACTAGCCACATGTAGCTATTTTTTAAAATTTTTATTTTATATTGGAACATAGTCGATTAACAATGTTGTGTTAGTTTCAGGTGTACTGCAAAGTGATTCAGTTATACATATACATGTATCTATTCTTTTTCAAATCACGTGTAGCTATTTTGAATTAAACTAATTAAAATGAAATAAAATTAAAAATTCAGTCCCTCTGTCACACTAGCCTCCTTTCAAGTGCTGTATAACTACATGTGGCTAGCGGATGTCATATTGGATAGTGCAGAACATTTCCATCTCAAAGAAAATTCTATTGAACTGAGTTGTTCTAAATCCTTATTACTCAAAAGGTGGGCCAGCAGCTTCAGCATGTGAGAGCTTGTTTGTTTTTTTCTTTTTTTAAATTTTTTGGCTGCGCCACGCAGCATGTGGGATCTTAGTTCCTCAACCAGGGATCAAACCAGCGCCCCCTGCATTGGAAGCGTGGAGTCTTAACCACTGGACAGCCAGGGAATTCTGAGAACTTGTTGAAAAGGCAGAATCCATGCCCCACACCAAATGCACTGAATCAGAATCTCCATTTTTTTTTAATTTATTTATTTAATTTATTTATTTTTGGTTGCTTTGGGTCTTTGTTGCTGCGCGCGGGCTTCCTCTAGTTGTGGTGAGCAGGGGCTACTCTTCGTTGCGGTGCGCGGGCTTCTCATTGCGGTGGCTCCTCTTGTTGCCGAGCACGGGCTCTAGGCACGCGGGCTTCAGTAGTTGTGGCTCGAGGGCTCAGTAGTTGTGGCTCGTGGGCTCTAGAGCTCAGGCTCGGTAGTTGTGGCGCACTGGCATAGTTGCTCCGCGGCATGTGGGATCTTCCTGGACCAGGGATCGAACCCATGTCCCCTGCATTGGCAGGTGGATTCTTTTTTTTTTTTTTTTTGGCAGGTGGATTCTTAACCACTGCTCCACCAGGGAAGTCCTGGGAGTGCGGAGTCTTAACCACTGGGCCACCAGGGAAGTCCCAAGAATCTTCATTTTTAACAAGACGCCCAGGCGATTTGTGTACATAGTTTGAGGAGCATTGATCTAAATCAGTGTTTCCCAGACCTGGCTTGGTCATGAGAATCACCTAGTGCACTCATGAATCATTCAGGGTCCAGGGCCTTGCTCTAGATCTACTAAATTTGACTCTTCAGAACAGGTGCTTGGGAATCTGTATGTTTAATAAGCACTCTAAGTAATTCTCATTACTCTGGAATTGGACACTGATATTTTTTCAGAACTCCCCAGGATTCTGATGGGCAGCCCAGGTTAAGAACCACTGCTATAAATTATTAGATCTCAAAACTACTTCCGGTCTTAAAATTGGGTATTAGATTTTTAAATAGATGAAAAATGAAATGACATTAAAAGTAAATCTAGGGACTTCCCTGGTGGCGCAGTGGTTAAGAATCCACCTGCCAATACAGGAGACACGGGTTCGAGCCCTGGTCCGGGAAGATCCCACATACCGTGGAGCAACTAAGCCCGTGCGCCACAACTACTTAAGCCCATGCGCTCTAGAGCCCGTGCTCTGCAACAAGAGAAACTACCGCAATGAGAAGCCCCTGCTAGCCACAACTAGAGAAAGACCACGTGCAGCAACGAAGACCCAACGCAGCCAAAAAAAAAAAACTAATCAATTAATTAATTTTAAAAAAGTGAATTTAACAGTCTATGCAGTTTAGAAACACAGCTGAAGAGCTTATTCTGTATTCCATGAGCTAAAACAGGAAGCACTGATATAAAGTTTTGGCTACTTTGCCAATTTCTATGTTATATAATCAGAATTCTATATGGTACTTTTTTGGTTTTGTTATGTTTTATCTATTTTTTTATGTCTTGGCTTTCTAAATAAAATGATTAGCTCGAGGATAAAAATGAGATTTTCTAATTTTTGGAGCCTATAACTCCTACCACAAAATATACACTTGTTGACTCAAATTAACCGATAATGAGACCCAGATAAAACAAAGCCACAGTATTTTAATAGCAACAGCAGCAGATAAGAAAACCCCAGACAAAAGACTACCCACCCATGAAGAAATAACAGTCCTAAAGAGATGAGTGGGTAACAAAAAGAGAAGTGTCAAAACATGCTATTAATAAGGAAAACATGAAAGGGAAGTGTCCAGAATCAGAAAACAAAAGGTTGTTGGTTCTAAGATATTAATTTTATTATTATGCTTTATAACTTAACTTTTATAGCCCTAGATGCCTGGAGTAGAACATAAGAAAGACTTAAAATTAATTAGCTAACTGTCCAACTTAAGAAGTTAAAAAAAAAGAAAGAATAAACCCAAGGAAAGTAGAAGGAAAGAAAAAATAAAAACAAGTGAGAGGGGCCTCCCTGGTGGTGTAGTGGTTGAGAATCTGCCTGCCAATGCAGGGGACACGGGTTCGAGCCCTGGTCTGGGAAGATCCCACATGCCGCGGAGCAACTAGGCCCGTGAGCCACAACTACTGAGCCTGCGCGTCTGGAGCCTGTGCTCCACAATAAGAGAGGCCGCGACAGTGAGAGGCCTGTGCACCGCGATGAAGAGTGGCCCCCGCTCGCCGCAACTAGAGAAAGCCCTCGCACAGAAACGAAGACCCAACACAGTCAAAAATAAATTAATTAATTAATTTAAAGAAAAAAAGAATACCTGTATGTGAAACATTTAAAAAAAAAAAAAAAACAAGTGAGAATACCAATGAAATGAAAAACAAAGAATAGAGACCAGCAAAGCTGAAACTTGGTTCTTAAAACAACAACAACAACAACATTAGAAATGATTCATATAGTCAATCAGTTTTCCCCAGATTAATCTGTAGATTCAGTGCAATTCCAGTCAAAATTCCAATGGGTTTTTTTCAAGAATTCCGATAAGCTGATAATAAACTTTCTATCAAGGTTTCTCACCCTTGACAGTGTTGACATTTGGGGCTGAATAACTTTTGTCCTGGGGAGTTGTCCTGTGTGCATTGTAAGATGTTTTGTAGTATCCCCGGACTCTACTTACTATATACTAGTAGAAACCTACCCCCTACCCCACTGTAAGTTGTGACAATCAAAAATGACTACAGACATTGCCAATGCGGTGGCAGGGGTGGGGGTGGGGTGATAAAATCACTTCCAGAAGAGAACGACAGCTTTATAGCTTTAAAGGGAAAGGACCAAAAATAGCCAGAACAGTTCTACAGTAGAACAGACCTGGTCTCCCAGATCTCAGAACTAATTATGAAGCTATAGTAATTAGGACAACTATATGGTCCTAGAATAGACCATCAAACCCAGATATAGTCCTCCTTCCAAATTACAAACTAGGAGAAGATATTTTCAATCCACACAACTAGAATATATAAAGAACTCCTACAAATAAATAAGGAAAGCACAAGCAATCAAATAGAAAAATGGGCAAAAGGCATTGTTATGGACTGAATGTTTGTGTCCCCCCAAAATCCATATGTTGAAATCCTAACCCTCAATGTGATGGTATTGGGAGGTGGAGCTTTTAGGAGGTGATTAGGTCATGAGGGTGGAGCCCTCATAAATGAGGTTAGTGCCTTTATAAAAGATACCCCAGAGGGCTCCCATGTGAGGACACAACAAGAAGATGATCATGTATGAACGTGGAAGTGGGTTCTCACCAGACACCAAACTGGCCAGTGCTTTGATCTTGGACTTCCTAGCCTCCAGAACTGTGAGAAATAAATTTCTGTTGTTTATAAGCCACCCAGTCCATGGTATCTGTTATAGCAGCCCACAAGGACTAAGACAGGCAAGAACATACATTTCACAGAAGACAAAACATGTATGACCAATTAGCATGTGAAAAGCTGTTAAATATCCTTAATGATCAGGGAAATTCAGATCAAGACCGAAATAAGATGCTATTTTCCACATATTAATTGGCAAAAATTTTAAAGTCTAACAATATCAAGTGTTGAAAACGATATAGTTCAAAAGAATTGTTGCTGTTAGGTGTGTATATTGATATAATCATTTTAGAAAATAGTTTCACCTTATATCATGAAGTTGAACAGTCACATGCTCTATGATACAGTAATTCTATTCCTAAATTTATCCCAGAGAAACTCTTACACATGTATACTTGGAGACGTATATGATCATAGTAGCATTGTTCACAATAGCAAAAATCTGAAAACAACTCAAATATGCATCAATAGAAGACTGGATTGATCAACTGTAATATATTCATACAATAGAATATTATAGCCAGTCAAAATGAGTACGCTATACCAACACATACCAACAAGGACAAATCTTAGCAACATAATATTAAGTGAAAAGAGTAAGTGCAAATATTTCATACAACTTGATACCCTTTTTAAAAGTTAAAAACAACTAAAATTAAAAATGGACTTTTAGGTCTGAATATAGACGAGATCAAGGAAAGCAAGAGGAAGATCTAAATAGACATTTCTCCAAAGAATATATACAGATGGCCAAAAAGCACATGAAAAGATGCTCAACATCACTAATTATTAGAGAAATGCAAATCAAAACCACAATGAGGTATCACCTCACACTGGTCAGAATGGCCATCATCAAAAAACCTACAAACAATAAATGCTGGGGACTTCCCTGGTGGTGCAGTGGTTAAGAATCCGCCTGCCAATGCAGGGGTCACGGGTTCGAGCCCTGGTCCGGGAAGATCCCACATGCCACGGAGCAACTAAGCCTGTGAGCCACAACTACTGAAGCCCGCGCGCCTACAGCCCATGCTCCACAACACGAGAAGCCACTGCAGTGAGAAGCCTGCGCACCACAACGAAAACTAGCCCCCACTCACCGCAACTAGAGAAAGCCCACACACAGCAATGAAGACCCAACGCAGCCATAAATAAATAAACAAATAAATAAGTAAAATTATTTAAAAAAATAAATCAATGCTGGAGAGGGTGTGGAGAAAAGGGAACCCTCCTACACTGTTGGTGGGAATGTAAATTGGTACAGCCACTATGGAGAACAGTATGGAGGTTCCTTAAAAAACTAAAAATAGAACTACCTTATGACCCAGCAATCCCACTACTGGGCATATACCCTGAGAAAACCATAATCCGAAAAAATACATGCACCCCAGTGTTCACTGTAGCAGTAATTACAGTAGCCAGGACATGGAAGCAGCCTAAATGTCCATCGACAGAGGAATGGATAAAGAAGATGTGGAACATATATATACCATGGACTATCACTCAGCCATAAAAAAAGAACAAAATAATGCCATTTGCAGCAACATGGATGGACCTAGAGATTATCATACTGAGTGAAGTAAGTCAGACACAGAAGGACAAGTATCATATGATAATCGCTTATATGTGAAATTTTTAAAAAAGGGTAAAAATGAACTTATTTACAAAACAGAAGTAGAGTCATGGATGTAGAAAGCAAACTTATGGTTACCAGGGGGTAAGGGGGGGCAGGCATAAATTGACATATACACACTACCATATATTAAATACATAAGTAATAAGAACCTGCTGTATAGCACAGGGAACTCTACTCAATACTCCGTAATGGCCTATATGGGAAAAGAATCTAAAAAAAAAAAAAAGAGTGGATACCTGTATATGTATAACCGATTCACTTTGCTGTACACCTGAAACTAACACAACACTGTAAATCAACTATAGTGCAATAAAAATTAAAAAAAAAAAAAAGGAAAGCAAGAGAATGACTAACAAAGAATTCAGGTGCTTAGCTCAGCTCAGGAGAAGCAGAGTGATGAAATAGCTGAAGACCACATAGCTGGATGTACGTTGTTGTACAAGTCCTAGCTTTCATATTAGATGGTAGGTTCACTGCTGCTTACTTAATTGTAAATTTTATTAGATAGATGGACGGATAGATAGATAGACATAGTAGTTAGAAAGTGTCATGAATGGAATAATGATGAGAGTAGTCCTGAACCAAGGATTAAAATTAATCCAAATCTGTGTATCTAAGGTCCATTAAAAACATGTCACATATAAAATATTTCATAATTAAAGAAAATAGAAAAATAAGAAAGCACTCACTTGAACCTCTGCATGTATTTCTGAAAAACTGTAAACAACATTTTTTTTTGCCAGTGGAACGGAATCAAATTCCAAATGTCTTACTGGACCTTGTCTTTTGTTGCTATTTTTGTTTTTATGAGCAACCCTATAACAAATCTTTCTGTAAGGTAAATAACCACTGTGCTGTGCATATAGTTATCTCCTAATTTACATATTTAGTAAGTTTCCGCTTTCAGCCACGCTCTGACCTCTCTATCTCTGTCTGTCTGTCTGTCTCTCTCTCTCTCTCTCTCTCTCTCTCTCTATATATATACACATATAAATCCTCTACATATATAATCTCCTTCATACACATAGCTTCCCAGGGGACCTCCCACAACTTTCCTCTCCCAACTTTGACAGATAGGGTTTCCATCCCTCAACCCAGCTTACCCTTCTCCAGCCTAGCATCTCTCTCACACTTCAGTGGTCCCGGCTTCTCATCGCATCTCATTGCCTGTGCAGGTGTATGCTTTTTGAATGCACAGCTCCTTCTCCATCCCCAACAACCACACCCCAGTCCCTATTTCTTCACTCAACAAATATTTACAAATATACTTTCACTATATTCAATGCACTGAATTAGGTACAATGGGAGATATAATAAGGTGAACCAAAGAAGCCCTGCCTCAGGAACATGCAGACCAGTGGAGGAGATGACATACATACAGCAGAAATAATTACAAGGGAGAAAGTAATGTGTCAAGTCTTGGACACACCTATAAAATCAACACTGATCCAGATCCCAGGATGAAAGTGAGCTAAGGCAGGAAGCATTTAACAGTCTCCAGCCACCTGCAAGGCTGGACATAGGCATTCAGCTGCCTTTTCGCATTATTTGGTTCTGACTTTGCCACTGCACCCTAGGTCCTGTTCTGGAAACTTGCTTAACATCTCAGTCCCCTACTAGGGGCTCCACACCTCATCATTAAATTCTACCTTGGCCTCCGCCCCTCGTTTTTGGTTCTAGTAACTTTTACAGTATGATATCTTTTCATTAGCCTGGGGTCCATGCAAGAACTGGGGAACTGCCCCTAACCTGCAGCTACTAGATGGGATATAGAGAAAGGTGGGATCAAAATCAGCATCAGGGTCCAGTCAGGAAACGGGAACCACACCAGCGATTTGAACAGGGAAAACTGAATATAAAGAATTGTTAACTTGGCAAAGGGTGGTTAACTACTGAAATATAGAGAACTGAAAGGTGTAACAGAAATAACACTGCGGGGATTCCCCGGTGGCGCAGTGGTTAAGAATCTGCCTGCCATTGCAGGGTACAGGGGTTCTAGCCCTGGTCCGGGAAAATCCCACATGCTGCAGAACAACTAAGCCCGTGCACCACAACTACTGAGCCTGAGCTCTAGAGCCTGTGAGCCACAACTGCTGAAGACTGCGCACCTAAAGCCCGTGCTCCGCAACAAGAGAAGCCACCGCAATGAGAAGCTCGCGCACTGCAACAAAGAGTAGCCCCCGCTCGCCGCAATTAGAGAAAGCCCGTGCACAGCAACGAAGACCCAACGCAGCCAAAAATAAATAAATTAATTAATTAAATAAATTAAAAAAAAAAAAAAAGAAAGAAATAACACTGCGGAAAGAGGCTGCCACTTCCAGGGCTGAGGGAAAAGTAAACAAAGAAGGAACTTAGAAAACTCGAGGAGATCCACCCCCCTCCACTCCCACTCCCCCAGAGCTGAGATTCAGACCTCTAGGTGATAGTGCGACTGCTGCAGGAACACATCATCCACCGCCAGCCAGAGGGAGGAAGAAACCCACTGGAGGCGGCTAGGCAGAACTGTAAGAGCAGCCCCCCGCCGAGAGAACGCCACAGGGACCACTTGCTCATCGAGCCAGTCGAGCCAATCACAGCAGTGGGAAGAAACAAATAAGCAAACCGGAAGCAGAAAAGACCTCTGGCGCCCCCTATTGGCAGAGACTAACATGGAGCCAGCTGCCAAAGGAGAAAATAGGGTTTGCAGAGACCAGCTCCGGTACTATTGTACAAAGTAGAAAAAAAGAAGGTTGGGTTTGGAGCCAAGAGTCAATAAATTAGTAACTGAGACACTGGTATTCATCTAAACTTAGATGTGGGAATAAGGGAAGTTAGACAAGAAACAGGATAAGCTTGAAATCGCAAGTAGGAATCTTTGGCCACCAATCAAAGCCTGACAAAACTCCATTAACCTCGTTGGCAAGCAGGGAAATGTAAATTAAAGCCACAGTGGGATACCACTACAAACCCACCAGGTTGGCAAAAATGTTAATTTGCAGTCTTTTAAAAGAATGCCAATTATACATCAATAAAAAGGTGTTTTTACAGAAATATAGATCAATGGAACAGGATAGAAAGCCCAGAGATAAACCCACGCACATATGGTCACCTTATCTTTGATAAAGGAGGCAAGCATATACAGTGGAGAAAAGACAGCCTCTTCAATAAGTGGTGCTGGGAAAATTGGACAGCTACATGTAAAAGTATGAAATTAGAACACTCCCTGACACCATACACAAAAATAAACTCAAAATGGATTAAAGACCTAAGTGTAAGGCCAGACACTATCAAACTCTTAGAGGAAAACATAGGCAGAACACTCTATGACATAAATCACAGCAAGTTTCTTTTTGACCCAGCTCCTAGAGAAATGGAAATAAAAACACAAATAAACAAATGGGACCTAATGAAACTTAAAAGCTTTTGCACAGCAAAGGAAACCATAAACAAGACCAAAAGACAACCCTCAGAATGGGAGAAAATATTTGCAAATGAAGCAACTGACAAAGGATTAATCTCCAAGATTTACAAGCAGCTCATGCAGCTCAATAACAAAAAAATGAACAACCCAATACAAAAATGGGCAGAAGACCTAAATAGACATTTCTCCAAAGAAGATATACAGATTGCCAACAGACACATGAAAGAATGCTCAACATCATTAATCATTAGAGAAATGCAAATCAAAACTACAATGAGATATCACCTCACACCGGTCAGAATGGCCATCATCAAAAAATCTAGAAACAATAAATGCTGGAGAGGGTGTCGCGGAAAGGGAACACTCTTGCACTGTTGGTGGGAATGTAAATTGATACAGCCACTATGGAGAACAGTATGGAGGTTCCTTAAAAAACTACAAATAGAACTACCATACGACCCAGCAATCCCACTACTGGGCATATACCCTGAGAAAACCATAGTTCAGAAAGAGTCATGTACCAAAATGTTCATTGCAGCTCTATTTACAATAGCCAGGACATGGAAGCAACCTAAGTGTCCATCATCGGATGAATGGATAAAGAAGATGTGGCACATATATACAATGGAATATTACTCAGCCATAAAAAGAAATGAAATGGAGGTATTTGTAATGAGGTGGATGGAGTTAGAGTCTGTCATACAGAGTGAAGTAAGTCAGAAAGAGAAAAACAAATACAGTATGCTAACACATATATATGGAATCTAAGGAAAAAAAAAAAAAAGGCCACGAAGAACCTAGTGGCAAGACGGGAATAAAGACACAGACCTCCTAGAGAATGGACTTGAGGATATGGGGAGGGGGAGGGGTGAGATGTGACAGGGTGAGAGAGTGTCATGGACATATATACACTACCAAATGTAAAATAGATAGCTAGTGGGAAGCAGCCGCATAGCACAGGGAGATCAGCTCGGTGCTTTGTGACCACCTAGAGGGGTGGGATGGGGAGGGTGGGAGGGAGGGAGATGCAAGAGGGAAGAGATATGGGAACATATGTATATGTATAACTGATTCACTTTGTTATAAAGCAGAAACTAACACACCATTGTAAAGCAATTATACTTCAATAAAGATGTTTAAAAAAAAATTTTTTTTTAAAAAGCTGTTTTTAAAAAAAGACTGACATTATCAGGTCTTGAGAATAAAGTGGAGCACAGGAACTCATACACCCGCTGGTGGGAGTATAAATTAGTACAAATGCTTTAGAGAACAGTTTGGCATTATCTAATAAAGTGGAAGATAGACATAACCTATGGCCCAGCAGTTCTACTTCTATGTATATACCCCAGAAGAACTTGTGCATGCACATCATAAACAAATAAGCTTTTAAGAATGTTCATGGCAACATGATTTGTAATAGCCCCCAAAATGAAAACCCAAGTCCATCTATAGTAAAATAGGAATATATATTGTGGTATAATCATTCAGTGGAATAAATACTCAATAGCAATGAAAATACACAGCTACACACTGTGATGTGGTTGAAGCCTCAAAAACATAATGTTAAAAAAAAGAAGTGGGACTTAGCTGGTGGTCCAGTGGCTAAGACTCCGTGCTCTCAATGCAGGGGGCCCGGGTTCGATCCTTGGTCAGGGAACTAGATCACACATGCCACAACTAAGAGTTCGCATGCTGCCACTAAAGATCCCACATGCCACATCTAAAACCCGGCACAGCCAAATAAATAAATAAATATTTTTTAAAAATAAAAGAAGAAGAGAGAGAGAAAGACAACCCAAATGGTATGATTCCATTCAGACAATACTCAATCCAGGATGCATACCTAGGGGTAAAACAAAACAAAGAAACTTGAAAAACAAGGACATGATTATCAGGAGTTAGGAGTTACTTCTGGGGAGGTTGGGGGTCATGGTCAAGTAGGTTGCATGTGGAGAACGTCTGTCAGGTTCTATTTTATTGACATGGGTGACAGTTACCCTGTATTTGGTTCTGGCTTTAAAATACATGTGTTTGTCATACATTTTGTATGTATATTATATTTCATAATTTTAAAAGAGAAAGCACAAAAAAGCAAGAACCATTGTCTATAATCCACCACTTGTGAATACAAATAGTTTATTTTTCAATGGATTTCCTTCCTGTTCTTTTTCTCTTTTCCTGGGCATAAATACCCTTTTTTTGCTTCGTGTGTTTTTACAAAATTGAAATTATAACTGCAAAACTTACAAAATCGAGATCAAAACTGTTTTTATCTCTTTATTAATATTTTGCCCTAATCTTATTGGAATTCTTTGAAAGACCAATGTCCTATAGTGGTAGAGGCAGAAGACATTGTGTAGGAGGTTGTCTGGGTGATAGGCAAGGTATGGAGAAGGCAGTTTACTTTGCTTTTTTAAGAAGCTTAGAATACCTAATGTCTTTTAGAATGAGTGCAACCAACACGTCATGTGTGTTTGGGTTAAATAGGACTTTGTATGCAGACCTAACCATTGACCCAACAAAATATGCTGAAACCTTGTACATTTGGAGAACAGTGAAAAGTTAATTGAGAGTGAAGCACTGGATATGTAGGAAGTGGCAGAAAATTTGTCTGAAGTGGTAGATGGAGCCAGATTGTGAAGGGTTTTCTAATGTTAATGATATTGGATTTGGATTAATCCTATAGGTAACAGGTAGCCAGGAGAGCGGTTTTTTTTTTCCTTTTTAAAAAATTTAAATACATTTTTAATTTTACTATAGTTTCAGATCTCCATAAAAGTTGTGAAGATAGTACAGAAAGTTCCCATATACCGCATACCCAGTTTTCCCTATTGTTAACAACTTACATTGGTAAGGCACATTTGTCACAACCAATGAACCAATGCTGATGCATTATTATTATAAACTACAACCCATGGTTTATTCAGATTTCCTTAGTTTATACTTAATGTCTTTTTTCTGTTCCAAAATCCCATCCAGGATACCATATCACATTTAGTCATCATGTCTCCTTAGGCTCCTCTTCTCTATGACAGTTTCTCAGACTATTTGTGGTTTTGATGACCTTGACCGTTTTGAGGAGGACTGGTCAGATATTTGGTAGAATGTCCCTCCACTGGAATTTGTCTTGTGCTTTTCTCATGATTAGATAGGGTTATGCATTTCTGTCAAGAAGACCACAGAGGTAAAATGTCATTATTATCACATTATATTAAGGGAACATACTATCAACACGGCTTATCACTGGTGTTGTTGACCTTGATCACCTGGCTGAATAGTGTTTGCCAGGTTTCTCCACTATAAAGTTATTCCTCTCACCCTTGATCCCCCACAATTTCCATACTATACTCTTTGGAGAGAAGTAATTTAGTGCAGCCTGCTCTCAAGAGGGCTGTGTGTGTGTGTGTGTGTGTGTGTGTGTGTGTGTGTGTGTATCAAGCTCCACCTTCTTGAGGGTGGAGTATCTATATAAATTATTTGGAATGCTTCTGCATGGGAGATTTGTCTCTTCTTCAGGGAAGAATTTTAAGCAAAGAAATTGTACTGTCAGATTTGGTTTTGGGAGGGAAAATTTAACAGCAATATGAAGAAGGGGGTAGAGTAGGGAAAGGCAGGGGACCAAAGGATCAGATAAGACACTCTTGGGACAGACTAGGCCAGAGACAGGGAAGTGGCCCTGGGAATAGAGAAGAGGGTCCTACAGGATTTGTGGAGGGGGTGGGAGGGAGGAGACAAAATGCCAGAAGTGGAGAGAATAATAAGTCCATGTTCAGTTTCACTGAGATGTCAAGGAAGAAGTATCAAGTAGCTTGAGAGAATTCTTAGTGAAGAGCTTTGATCACAGATGGAGTTAAAATGTTGGCAGTTGTAAGCTGGCACCTAGAAGGTGAAGCCGTAGGAAGAGCTGGGATCATCCAAGGAGAACACATATTTGAAGAAGAAAAGAGGAACAAAGGAAGAAATTCTGGGAACACCAATTATGTGGAACAATATATGCCAAGTTCCAAATCAATAGATGAATAATTTTGGACCATTCATGCATTTGCTTGCACCAGTTCAAGAAATGGCTAATAATCAAGAACATATTTTGGTACTGCTTTCTCTCTTTATGTAATTCAGAAAACTTTTCATGTGGATGTTATAAAGAGACATAGTTCATCCAAAAATGTATGAAGCATGCCAGTGTAATTTTTGTATGTAGGGTACCAGTAAAAAAAAAATCAAGATTTGTGGGTTCTTTTTCAGATTAAAACAAATACTATTGCTCAGAGCAGGAATTAAAGAAAATACAAAGTTAGAGATTTAAGAGTAGACTCTGCTTTTTAAACTATTCTTTTAATAAATTTTAAATTGTGCAATATTTAAGACATTCAAGAATGATGAATTAGAAGTGGTAAGAATGATCATTTTTGTCTTTTTCCCTATTTAAAGGAAAGTTTTCAAAGTTTCACATTAAAATGCTATTTGCCTTGCATGTTTTTGTAGTTTAACTCAACTAAATCTCTGGAGAATAGAAGATATTGTAGAAAAACTGTCATATCATGGAAAAAAACATTAGACTAGTTGTCAGAAAACCCAGGATCCCTTTCTGATTCTCTTACTAATTGGGCAGTCATACGGCACTTGGCATTTCTGGGTCTCGGTTTGCTCATCGATAAAAATGAGGTGGGGGGGATCCACCTACCCATCAAAAGATAGTTGAAAGGCTGAAAAGAAACAGATGAAACTACTTGAGAAAATATAAAACACTATAAAAAACAAGACATTATTATTATTATTGAAAAAATTCTGAGAGCATATTAAGGAAAAGAATAAGGACTGGAATATCAAGAAGAGAAAGATAAGAAAGCCTCAGCTTTCACTATTCCTTCATTCATTCCATTTATTGAGCACAACTACCGTGGAATATTGTTTGGTGCTGAGGAACTCTGAGTTTTGAAAGGCCGGTAAACAAGTAAACTGATACCTACAGAAGTAAGGAAGGTCTACTATGAGAAAAGTGACTAATTCTGCCCCAGAAAATAAAAGTAGGCTTCTCAGAGGAGGTGACATTTGAACTGGATCTTGATAGATAGATTGGAGTTTTCAGGCGAGAAAATTTCGGGCAAGAGATAAAGAAGTCGCTATAGCCCCTATAAAGGACTGAGGGGAAAAATGTACAAATATATCATGGAGTTTTGTAAGGGTGGGCAAGGTGAGTTTGGGGATTTATGAGACACTCAGTGAACATGCAAATGACTTGTCTCATCAGTATGTAGATGAGTGGGGTTTTTTTTTTAAGCTCCTTTTGTAAAAGGACTGAAGTCTAATCGGTTTCAAAATTCTGTACATGTGGCAGACCCCAGGCTGGAAGGCCTTCTGACAAAGGCTATTTGTATAACTAATTTGTGTTGTATTTTTCACATTAAAAAAATCCTTATAATAGTTTAAATGATAAGGATTTTGATGAACAGTGTAAACGTTTACTAGTCACATCTTGATCAGATTAATGTCATGCTCTTTTTCTTTTCAAGTTAAAAGATGTTATATTTCATTTTTCTAGTTAAAAAAATGCATTCGGCAAGCCATAGCAATCAAGCCACCCCTCCTTTCCTAGCTACAAAGTTAGCTTCACACAAAACTTTCACTCACACAAATACTTGCTTAATGGTCTGGGGGCAGTGAAAAACATTTTTCTAAAAGCAACCTAAAAGTTGCTGAAAAGTTAGACATTCTCCTCTGTGCTCTTTTGCTGCTTAAATTCTAATAATGGTAAGAGTTTGCCCACCTGTCAGAATAAAAGCAAAGCTAACATTTGATGACATTCAATTAAATAGGAAAAGGCTGAGATAACTCAGTTTCCTAGTCTAAAGGAGGTACTTAATGGGTGGCTAGAGAGCAATCAAAATTAACATAGAAAGACTCCTAAACGTAGACCCAAGATCAAAAAGAAATGAATACTATTAGAAATTCACCAGAATCTGACCCCATGGAGAGGGTTGGCTGACAGAAAGTATCCCAGGATACACCAGCGTGGTGTGATTTAAGAAAGACTGATGCTAAGATTATAATCCTTTCTCAACCTAAAATATAAAGGAAAATTTCCAGTAAACCTGGGAACTATAATGTGTACAAAGAGATTTTGTAATGACAAATGCAAGCAGAGAATGGACTTTGCGGATTCTTTAACAAAAGAAGAGGGTTAAATCTCAGAACTAGAATTTAATAATACCCAACTAGAGATACCACTTCACCAGATATCAAAATGTTCTCTAAAAAAAAAAAAAAAAAAAAATGTTCTCTACAACAAGGTACTGATGAAGAAACCAAATCAATGAAACAGAATAAGGAGTTTGGAAATAGACTCATATATGTGAAAAGTTAGCGTATGATAAAGGTGGTATTTCAAAGGACAGCCTGGTCAGAAGTGTTGGAATGATTAGCTATCCATTGGGGGAAAAAAGGACTCCTGCTCCACATGATAAACAAAAAGGAATTCCAGATGGATTGAGGGTGTAACTGTAAAAAAAAAAAATCTCTGAAAATATTAAAAGTATATATATGGGAACATGTTTGTAAACCTGATGCAGAGTTGTTCATCCTGAGGAAGAAGAAAGTTCACAAACCATCAAGGGAAATATTCATAATTTTGACTAAGTAATAATTAAACCTTCTGTCCCATTTTAAAAGACACTAAAGGTTTAAAGACAGACTGTAGACTGGTAGAAAATATTTGTAACACAAATTACAATCTCATAATTAATTTCCATAATATATAAAGAACCAGAGTTTAAGAAACAAGAGTACCACTTATGCATAGATGACTTACACAAACATTTTTATGCTCATTCCAGGCCTCTCTTGTGAGTGCCAGACATCTGTATTCACCTTCTACTTGACATCTCTTGCATGACTCAAAGGCTCTTCAAACTCATCAGGCCTTAAACTGAATTTATGATCTTCCCACACATACCGGGTCTTCTCCAACATTTTTTTCTCTCCGTGAAAATATCAATCTACCATTTTTATTTTTTCAATTGGAATTGAAAGAATCAATTGATCCTACCAGTGCTCTGAGACTCAATTCTATCAATTGATTCCCAGAAATCAATCAACCAGAAAGCTACGAGTCAACCTTGTTGTCTCCCTCTCTGCCATCCATCATTTCCAATCCTTCACTAAGCCTTGTCAATTGCACCTCCTTAATAGTTTTTAAGTCCATCCACTTCACCCTATCTCCAGCACTACCTCCCTCATCCAAGCCATCTGACCTTGGCTACTGCAATAGCTTCCTAGCTGGTCCCCCTATATCCACTCTGTCCTCCTAGATTCCTGTTCTTCTCAATGTAGTCTAAGAGATCTACTCAAAAGCAAATCTACTCTTACCACTCAGACTCTGGTCTTTAAATGCCACTCTCCATCAAAAGGAACCAGGGCTCCATGGAGAAATGGCTGATTCCAGGTCAGCGGCATGAAATGCATGAGATAACCCTTTTCCTGCCAGGTAGCAAGGAAGCTATCAAAGACTAAGAAGTGTGTCAGAAGGAAACAGGAAGAAAAAAAAAAAGGAAACAGGAACCACCTTGAGTGGCCCCCATTGGCCTAAAATGAGACAATGTGGGCATAAAAAAATAATGACAGAATGGATTAAAACACATTGAGTGTATAAAAATCCATGAGTTTGAATTGATAATATGAAAAGAAAGAGAAAGCCAAAACAAACAAATAGACTTACTAGTTGCCATTGGAAGTAGCTCGGTCATCAACACCTTGCTTTGAAAACTGGTAATGAAGGGGAAAGGATTAGTCTTTATTAAGAATAATGATTCTGTTTTAGGATTGCCAAATAGTCCTAATTGATGGAAAAAAGTTCCCCACAGAAGAATTACAGCTAATAAGCACAAGAGGAATGACAGAATTATAAAATCACCACTTTTGACACGCCTAATGAAATAACTGATACAGATAATAATCATCAAGGGATGATAAAACCATTAAAGGAAAAGCGGCCGTGGAACTAGACGATATCAGGAGGCCAAAGTATCACGTCATTGATCACTCACTGTTTGTAAAGGACAAGCATCTTTACAATGGATGGATCAGACTGTCATCACCTGAACCCAGTGTTCAGTCTAAAAGGGGGATGACAGACATTTTATGCCTCTTGATGTGATCAGGATGAAGTACATAGAATTGCCTGTGAAATGCTGTGTTCTCCAAACCATTGAGCCTTAATCCAATCGAGCCTTTAGATCTAACTTCTACTTTAGAGGAAATATGAGGGATAGAGGAACAAATTAAACACATAATGAGGAAGTAACCAGACTAATTCAGAGGGTTAAATATTCCATGAGACAACTCACCTGGTTTCCTCCAAAAGTCAAGGCATGAAACAAAAAGAGGGAGTGAAGACTGTTGTAAAGTAAAAGAGATTTAAAAGGCCTAATAGGGCTTCCCTGGTGGCACAGTGGTTAAGAATCCCCCTGCCAGCGCAGGGGACACGGGTTCGAGCCCTGGTCCGGGAAGATCCCACATGCCGTGGAGCAACTAAGCCCGTGCGCCACAACTACTGAGCCTGCGCTCTAGAGCCTGTGAGCCACAACTACTGAAGCCCACGTGCCACAACCACTGAAGCCCGCGTGCCTAGAGCCCATGCTCCTCAACAAGAGAAGCCACCGCAATGTGAAGCCCACGCACCGCAAGGAAGAGTAGCCCCCGCTCGCGGCAACCAGAGAAAAGCCCGCGCGCAGCAACGAAGACCCAACGCAGCCAAAATAAATAAATAAAATAATAAAATAAATAAATTTTAAAAAATAATAAAAGGCCTAATGAACACAATGTGTGGACCTTGTTTAGATCCTAATTCCAAAAAACCAACGGTAACAAAAGGCATGTTTTTTTAGACTATTGGGGAATATAGAGTAGGTATTAGATGATGTTAAGGAATTATTGTTAATTTTATTAGATGCGATAATGGTATTGTGGTTACGTGAGAAATTGTGGTTTTTTTTGAAAAATTCTTATATACAAATGATGGAGATGTATGACTTTGGCAAACAGTTTGACAGTTTCCTTTTATTTATTTATTTATTTATTTTTGGCTGTGTTGGGTCTTCGGCCTTTCTCTAGTTGCGGCGAGCGGGGGCTACTCTTTGTTGCGGTGCCCGGGCTTCTCATTGCGGTGGCTTCTCTTGTTGCGGAGCTCGGGCTCTAGGCGCATGGGCTTGCTTGAGTAGTTGTGGCACACGGGCTTACTTGCTCCGCGGCATGTGGGACCTTCCCGGACCAGGGCTTGAACCCATGTCCCCTGCATTGGCAGGCGGATTCTTAACCACTGCGCCACCAGGGAGGTCCCAAGAAATTGTTCTTATTTATTAGATATGCACACTGAAGTTTTCAGAGGTAAAATGTCATAACGTATGGGATTTATTTTTAAATATTTCAATTTTAAAAAGAGAGAGACGCCCTGCAGACCCTGCTGCCCCTGAGCCTCCTGCGCCACCCAGTCATGGTCAACCCCACCGTGTTCTTCAAAATCGCCATCGATGGCAAGCCCTTGGGCCGCATCTCCTTGGAGCTGTTTGCAGACAAATTTCCAAAGACAGAAGAGAACTTCCGTGCTCTGAGCACTAAGGAGAAAGGATTTGGTTATAAAGGTTCCTGTTTTCACAGAATAATTCCGGGATTTATGTGCCAGGGTGGTGACTTCAGATGCCATAATGGCACTGCTGGCAAGTCCATCTATGGGGAGAAATTTGATGATGAGAATTTCCTCCTGAAGCATACGGGTCCTGGCATCTTGTCCATGGCAAATGCTGGCCCCAACACAAACGGTTCCCAGTTTTTCATCTGCACTGCCAAGACTGAGTGGTTGGATGGCAAACATGTGGTCTTTGGCAAGGTGAAGGACCACATGAATATTGTGGAAGCCATGGAGTGCTTTGGGTCCAGAAATTGCAAGACCAGCAAGATCACCATTGCTGACTGTGGACAAATCTAATAAATTTGACTTGTGTTTTATCTTAACCACCAGACCATTCTTTCTGTAGCTCAGGAGAGCACCCCTTCACCCCCATCTGCGCAAAATATCCTATAATCTTTGTGCTCTTGAAAAGGAGCAGGACCCTATGGTCCTTGCCGCGCCCCCCCCCCCCCCGCCCATGTCCTCAGCCTGCCTTTTGTCTGTGAAAAACTTTAGCCAAAGAATAAGTTTCGTCAGAGAAGTGAGAAAATGCAGAAACAAAAGAAAACAGTCAAATAATAATAGTTTAGTCATTAAGCATAGTCAAGGACCTTTAGTTCCTCCTTAAGGGCTATAGATCATGTTCTGAGCCGTATCCTGTGAGCTGCCTTATAGATACTGAGACCCCCACCAGGTGGAAGAAGTTACCTACATGCTGAGCAGGCTGTAGCCATGACATAAGCTGCCACAATTCTTACTGGCCTCAAAGAAATGGAAACAAACTGATCCTGGAACTGAAGATTAACTGTACCTAAAGCAATCGAGATGACGCTGATCAGACCACTGATGACCAATTTCAAGATGACTGTCAGACCTGACTGTATTGTTTCTGCAGGTAGCCCCCTCTCTGTCTATAAAAGCTCTTGTCCCCTGATTATCAGGGGGGCAGTCGGCCTTTGGACAGGTGTCCACCCCCACCCCCCCGCCCCCGGTTGCCAGACTCCGAAATAAAGCAACCTTTCCTTTCCTACCAACACTTGTCTCTTGAGAATTGGCTTTCAAGCGGCGAGCAGCCGGACCTGGGTTCGGTAACACTCTCACTGCAGTTCTTTCGGTTCCATATTTTCCTTATCCCCCTCCAAGTTTAACTGGATTGCAAAGTTTAGTTTATGATTATGAAATAAAAACTAAACAACAAAAAGAAAATGAAAACTAAAAGGAGAGAGAGAAGGAAAAAAGGGATAGATGAATCAAGTGTGATAAATATTAATAGCTGTTAAAACTGGAGTGATGGTTATCTGCTGGTTTCTTATACTTATTCTCTATACCTTTGAGTATGTGGAATTTTTAGTTTAAAAAGCTTTTTTTAAATATGAAAAAAAAAGCATGTCTGATGCTGTCAACTCCCTACCTAGAATCCCTCCATGGTTTCTCACTGTTCTTCAGATAAAGACAAAAGTGCTTACTGGGTTTTACAAGGTCCTAGGAGCTGACCCCTTCCTTCCTCTCCAGGGTCATCTCATACCACAAGCCTTGCCTTCTAGAAACTAAGAATTCAGTTGGAGAACCGAGAGAGACATTTGGCATCACAAAATCGATGTAATTTTGCACGACTACCTATAGGAATTGGTTATATTCTCTGTGGCCCAAACCCATTCATTCTAGCAGCTGCCGTTGAATGTATGGTGGTGCCTGTTAATAGTGTCCAGTGGTTAGGCCACTCCAACATGGCCAAGTGAGAGGTGTATCAAAGCCCACAATTCTACTTATGCATTGGAAAAACTAAAATTATTTTTTTAGAAAAACTGTACAAAGGGATGTCTTGAAGATCCCTCTTTGAAAAGGGTTTTGGGTCCATTCCACAGCCATCTGCCACTGCCCTAATCTAGGCCATGGTTGTCTTGCTCCTGGCCTAGGGCAGCAACCTCCCAGCTGGTCTCTCAACTTCCAGTTTCCTCCCCTGTGATCCATTTTCCATATGACAACCAGAATGAATTTCTATAGTGCAAAAGTAATCATGTCCCTGCTCTGCTTAAGTAGCTGCCTGTTGCTCCCTAGAGAAATCCTGAACTTCTTAACAGGCTTGGAAAGCCCTTCAAGGCTTCATTCTCTCTCTCCAATCTCATATTTCCCTATTTCCCCCTCCTCTTCCCTACCCTCCAACTCAGAGGTTCTAGACATTCCGAACTTCTTCCAGTTCCTCAAAGAAGCTCTCTTCCCTCACCTCTGAGCCTTTGAACGTGCTTTTCAATCTGCCTGGATGGTTCTTCCCACCACTTCGCCTCATCCTTCAGTGGAGTCACTCCTGACTCATCCTTCAGATGTCAGCTTAAATGTTGCTTTTTCTACTTGTCTTTGTTGTGTTTTCAGAGTATCCTCTATTTAGCATTTACTATGCTGGATTGTCATTTCTCACTTAATTACTATAAACTTCTCTAAGGCAGAGTCGGTCTTGCTTCAACTGTATCCTCAGCATCTGGTGCAAAGCCTGGGGAATAATAACAACTTGATAAGTGTCTGTCAAATGAACGAATGAACGAAGTCTCTATGAAAATAGCCTGCTAGATAGCTTACCTGATTCCACCTTCTTCTCCTCTAGTTCTTGTTAGACTTATCTTTCTAAAACACCACTGTCATCACGCTAAAAGCATTTAATTGCTCCTCATTTCTTACAGATCAAGTACAAAAGTTTTCAAGTGCCTCCATATTTTTTTCCTATGCTGTCTATCCAAATTTGTATTATGAGGAAGATTTTTTTTTTCTCCAGAAATGATAAGTTTGTTTGTTTGTTTTTGCAAGAAAAGAATTAAAACTCCCAGGGCTCCCCACCAGCTTTCATTTACAGGGACTGCAAGGGGCAAGGTGGACATAGAGTCCTGGATCCTCCAGCTGTCCTAGAGCAGCCCAGAGTAGCTAAAGTGGGGAGAGAGGAAGTCCTAGTGGCCACTTTTTCCTGGGGGAAAAGTGCATAATGCAGTGAAGGAGAAGGTGAAAAGCAGGAGTTGCTACTATAATGATTGGATGTGTTACCGAGTCCAAGCTCGCCCTGCTTGCCGCACGACAGGCCAATGAATCGGAGACGAGGTGTTGAGGCAAAGAATACGACTTTATTCAGAAAGCCGGCTGACTGAGAAGATGACAGACTAGTGTCTCTGAAAAACCATCTTATCTGGGTCTGGATGCCAGTTTCTTTTATAGAATCAGAGAGGGAGAGTCGGTGAGGAAGTAAAGTAAAAGGGCAGAATAGAGAGGGAGAGGCGGTGAGGAAGTAAAGTAAAAGGTCCATCAGTCTTGCAAAACATCTGGAGTCACCAGCCTTGGTGAGGGGATGTGTTAGTTTCTTTTTTTCTTGCAGCCACTCACAGGTGGGAAGGGTTCCCTGAGGCAGGCCATTATGTATGATTACAATAACAAAAGCAACGAAAAGCAAAGGTTAGGGACTTCCCTGGCAGTGGTTAAGAATCCGCCTGCCAATGCAGGGGACACAGGTTTGAGCCCTGGTCCGGGAAGATCCCACATGCCGCAGAGCAACTAAACCTGTGCACCACAACTACTGAGCCTGCGCTCTAAAGCCCACAAGCCACAACTACTGAGCCCGTGTGCCACAACTACTGAAGCCCGCGCGCCTAGAGCCCATGCTCCGCAACAAGAGAAGCCACCGCAATGAGAAGCCCGCACACGGCAACAAAGATTAGCCCCCGCTCTCCACAACTAGGGAAAGCTCGCGCCCAGCAACAAAGACGCAACACAGCCAAAAATAAGTAAATTAAATAAATTTAAAAAACAAAACAAAACAAAGGTTAAAGTCAAAGAAACAGATCCAACGTGGAGTCTGATTTAGCTCTTCCCTGTTACAGATGCACAGCTAAAATCTAGTGTCCATGGCTACAGCCTCTTGACACACACCAGGCTGACTAGACCCCAGATCGTGGATGCATAAACCTCTCGTCTTCAGGATTGTGCTTGTCAGCGGTAACACTGAAGCATCAGGAAGATGCCTTCTACCTCACTTCCACTGGGGAATGTAGTTTTTAGCTTTTTAGCCCCTGTAGTTTTTAGCTTTTTAGCCCAGCATACACATGAGAAGGAGGTTGAAATGCATGCCAGGTGCCAACCGACCATACCAACCAAATAGATGGGGGAGGAATAGATGGCAGAAGTAGTAGCTTACAGTGGCAGCAGCAGCAGGAAAGTGCCAATGACTTTGAACCTTCTTTGTACTTATGAACGAAACTGCTCAAGTCTATGACAGTAGACTGATTGTCACAAGATGATGTATATTTCCATCATTGAAGCTCTTGAGCCTCAGTGTACTAACTCATAAAATGACATGGTTAGACCAGATTTCTATTACTTTAGAAATAGTCAAACTCAATAATTACATTGAAGTAAGAGCAGCATATTCATTTAGAGAACAGCAGGAATATTTTGATCTAAAGCAAAACACATTTTCATGCTTTCAAGAATATATATAATAGCATCTGTAATTGGACTAATGATGCCTTGCCCAGGAAACCAATTTTAGCAAACAGATAAAAATTTTTGTCATCAGCATACTGATTTAGTGCTTATATTTAGCATATCAAGTGTTTACATGTTGTATGTAAATGGTTGCCTCTAAAGGGATTGAATACAGCCTCTCCACTCAATAGTCTTGGCTACACAATTAATTTATTTAACAGATTTTCATTATAGAAAATACAACAATACGCTTCAGCTCAACTACAAAGTCAATGTTACTGGTATATTCATTAAGGAAGTTTAATTGTAATTATTAGCTGTGGTAGCAGCTACAATGATCATTTGAGAAAATGTTATTGTATCACTGTACCCGACAACCTGCCTCCTTGTATTGCCTCTGAATTTTCTAGTGAGTAATAACTTACATGAATAAATCTATGTCCTACCTCTTAAGCAGGCAATGTGGCATTATGGAAGGATCTGACTGGCTTCGGGGACCTCCCTTTTCCCTTCTACCCACCAAGTCTCTGACCCTGAGCAGTTACGTTTAAACGTAATTTTATTTTCAGTTTAGAACAAACTGAACACGAGCCCAAAGCAGAGTCAGCCACAGAAGATAAACAGCATGCATTGGGCCACAGATGAAAAGTCATGATAAAGCTTCAGCACTCATGAGATAAGGGTGTCAAGATCCAGATGATCCAAACATTGAAAATCATGGTATATAATTTAATGTTTAAAAAGATCTCACATTCAGATCCCCTCATGCACGTGAGTGTTGGCCCAGTCACCTACCACGTATGGTGTCTACGTATTGGGCATATGGGCTACAGTCCTCTCTCTTTCGCCTGCTGCTGTTCTGCTAGGTTTGTGTCTCTCGCAACCACCTCCTTTGTCATTGTGTCACACTGTCATGACAATTTTAAAGGAGCTCAATTACTGTGAAATCAGGATTTTTAAGCTCTGGAAGTTTTAACATTTGATCCATCATTATGTCAGTAGTGGGACGCCACGAAAGGAGAGGTAGAATCTGCTTCTGTTTTTGGTATCCACACACAACAATTAAATCAATGATCAGCGGGAGCTCTTGTCTCTGTGGCTGTACCACCTGGGTCTTTGTCTGTATAACACCCAGGCAACTGTGCCCTGCAGTTCTAACATACTTTGCCCTAGCACCCAGGATAGGGTAGTTTTGAAGGTGGCTTGGTGAGAACCAAGATATTAGAGCTACTGATCCTCCATCAACGGGGCAACATTTGCTGGAAAGAGTCCCCCAGACATTATGAATTTCAAGGCACAAATTCTAATTTTCTACACTGTAGAACTGCCTGTAAATACAAAACATATGCATGATGCACATACAAAGCAATGACTGCCAGGTTCACCTTAGGAATATCAAGGCATAAAGCGTAGGAGAAGGACCACAAAGTAGGAGTTTTAATTAAATGCAACGTGTAGTTAATATAGCATTGGAATGGAATTCACAAAAGAGATTGGCCAGCAGAGATTAGATCCTGTGAGAATTCAAGCTTCTGTAATGGATTTTAATTACATTCCTGAAATAGAAGTCTACAAACAGAATTTGAATAGATGGCTTAGATAAGTCTTTGCTCCACTGACAAATTTTACTAACAATATTCTCAGTCTACCAAAATTTGAAGGTGATAAGTTGATAAAGAAACAGTCTAAAGAGAATTGTCAGAAAAGAGATCCAAAACGAATGTGTTTATACAATTTAAAGTTTTTTTTTAGGAGAGTAGATCTCACAGAATTTTATGCCATTGGTAGTAAAGATGCATAAGCATCATTTTAAAATCTCTTTTTCTCTCTTTAGAACTTTCAGGTCAAATATTCTGCTAAGTTCTTTTTATTTCTTTAGCTTGCAAGGTAAAAGTGAACACCTACGTCTCTGTAATATAGGTTATTTCTGTATATTTCATAGGAAAGGTCAGGAACAATGAAGTCTAATTACAAAACCACTCCCATTTCTGCATCTTCTTTTACATTGCCTGCCATGGACTGGACAGCTGTAGGTGACTTTTTAGATAATAATACTGTATTAGTTTTCTGTGGCTGTTGTAATTACCACAAACTTGATGGCTTAAAATAACAAGCAATTATTCTCTTACAATTCTGGAGGCTAGAAGTTTGAAATCAGTTTCACTGGGCTGAAATCAAGTTGTCAACAGGTCCATGGTCCCTCTAGAGGCTCTAGGGGAGACTGTTTCTTGCCTCTTCCTCCTTCTTGGGGCTGCCAGCATTCCTTGGCTCATGGCAGCACCACTCCAACCTCTACTTCCGTGGCAACGTTGTCTTCTCCTCTGTGTGTGTAATCTCCCTCTGCCTCCCTCTCTTAAGGACCCTTGTGATTGCATTTAGGGCCAATCCAGATACTCTAACAGCAACATATATTTGGGATTTATCACATGGGAAGTACTGGGCTACGCACATACGTTTATTTAATCCTCACCATCACCCCAAGAGGTGGATTACAACTGTTACCCCATTTTACAGATGAGGAAGCTGAGTCTTAGACAGGTAACTTGTCCACAGTCACCCAGCTGGCAGCCAAGACCCATCTCTTGGTAACAGGGAAAATTAGGACCAGAAATATCTTTGTATATTTGATACTTAATCCTCTAGTAGTAGTAGTAGTAACTGGAGCCAAGGCCACCATTGAGCTTCAGGCCAACCTGGGCAGGTTTGAAGGCCTGGCAGGTGGCTGAACGCCTGCTTGTATGAGGAATGGTATTAGACAGCTGTTATTTTGGCCTTTCCAGCATCATTTCAAAGATCAGCAAGATCTCCATTTTTAAGGTATTGGCACCACAGCTTTCCTTTGGGAAACTTCCACTCGGCTCCTTTGGTTTGGCTCTGGTTTTGATGGGGCTTTCAACTATATTACCTGATTTCCCTGACCACGAAGGTTGGCATATGGGCTAGTCATC
Source organism: Eubalaena glacialis (assembly GCF_028564815.1). Lineage (NCBI taxonomy): Eukaryota > Metazoa > Chordata > Mammalia > Artiodactyla > Balaenidae > Eubalaena > Eubalaena glacialis. Next base: position 15,727,685 of record NC_083736.1, read on the forward strand.
TATTGCTGCGTAACTAATTCTTTAGAACTTAGTAGCTCACAACAGGAAACATTTATTATCTCACAATTTCTATGGATCAAGAATTTGGAAGCAGCTTAGCTAGGTGGCTCTGGCTCAGGGCATCTCATGAGGTAGCAGTCCAGATGTTGGCCATGACTACAATCATCTGAAGGCTAGTGGCTGTTAGCAGAACGCCTCAGTTCCTTGCTGGCTGTTGGCCAGAGACCTTAGTTCCTAACCATGTGGGTCTCTCCTCAGGACGTGGCAGCTGGCTTCTCCCAGAGGGAATGATCCGAGAGAAAGACCCAGAGGAAGCTGCAGGGCCTTTTATAACCTGGTGTCAGAAGTCACATATCGGCACATCTGCGTTTTTCCATTGGTTGCACAGACTAGCCTGATACAATGTGGGGGGGACATTACACAAGAGCATTCATACCAAGAGGTGGGGATCGTTGGGGACCATCATGGAGGCAGACTACTGCAGCACTTGACTTCACTACCACATCCCCTTAGCCACTGATTGGTTCAAGGGATGGGCATATGTCTCAAATGAGGCTTGTTAGAATGCATCTCTGAGAACCACATATATGGGTGCTGGGAATGAGAGTCACTCTCATTTTCCTTGGCTCTCAAGCTGCAATGCTATAAGCCTGAAGATTTTGCTGCTCATGTTTCCAACCACATGGAGGAGAGAATGAAGCCAAGCAGAGAAAAAAGCAGAACTAAGGGTTAAAACAGAGAAAGTTCTGTTAACATCCTGTGGGCCCCTGGATCCATCCATGCCTGAGGGTCACCCCCAGATATCCCAGTGACAGAAGGCCGCCCCCCTTTTTTTTCCTTAAGCCAGATGACTTGGATTTCTAACTCTTGCAACTGAAAGGGCACGAACCCAGGCACAGCTTGGGGAGCCTCCCAGGAACAAATTCATCCTACAGAAACAGAGGATCAAACTTGGTACAGTGACAGAGCTTTGGCGGTGTGAGGAGTAACCCCCAGAAAGAAACTGATCACTGAAATTTATCTCGTGGCCTTGCTCCCTTAGAACCAGGCCTAAGTCCTGTGGGTAAGGGAGGAGGATTTTTTTTTTTTTAAGTGGGAAAATGGTTTCATTATGAACTCTGTAGGAGTTTGGCACAAAAGGAATCCTGAATTTGTACCCTGTGACAAAGGGTCACTCCAAGTGGAAAGAGAGGCACTTTCACTGCTTCCGTACAAAATACAATGGAGGTTTTGCAGACTAGAGCATCCTGACTCAAAGCCACAACTGATGCTTTGGTGAGAGGGGCTTTCTGGTTGGTGCCCTGATGCTGGGTGTGGCCTGTAAATGCCCCTGCTAGAGATGATTACTTTCCAGACCTGGGAAGGAGAGAGATGGTCCCTCTCTGGTATCTTTCCCCAAACAGCAGCAAGAAGCCCCTCTGAGTTTTCTCTCTCCCAAGGGGAAGCTTGGCTCTCCAGCAGCTCCCTCACGCTCCACCTGGATTCTGTACTGCTCCAGCCCCATCCCTGGGGAGCTCTCATTACCTACAAATCCCTGCAGAGGTCTAGGCACAGAACTTTGCCCCCAGTAGATGCTCCAAAAATACTGATGGGGTGAAAGCCTTGAAGGGGAACAGAATATATTACCCCTAAATATGCCCCTTTGGCATAAGGATTATTTTGAGTTTGTTATTTTTAAGAAACAGCAGACAGGAAAAGCTCTGAAAACCCAGAAGAAGTTACCTTCTGATAAGAGACATTTATATTTATAAGGGAAATCTCCATTTGTAAGGGTGTCTCCCTCTCTGTACCAGGAAAAGGAGGACTCTAAATCTCTAGAAACGCTTACCAATTGACAAGGCTTGGACTTAAATCTGCATAACATCCTTACCTTTGTTTTCTGTGCTTTGCCTGATAACCTACCCCCACCAACATCTTCTTTTGTCTTTAGCTGGAGATGGTATTTAAGGTGATGGCTTGGGCCATTTCCAAGAGTTACTCATTTTTTCTGGGTCTCTCCCATTTATACAGGAGGGTATATATTATTAAACTTCTCTTTGCTTTTCTCTTGTTAATTTGTCTTATATTACAGGAAGGTCTCAGCCAAGAACCTAGAAGGGTAGAGGGAAAATGATTTTTCCTCCCCCAACAGCCTAACTGAATGAAAACCTCATTTCTGGCACCGTCAAATGAAGACATAACAAAAATCAAAACTTTAGATCATTCAGGTGCTCAAAGAAATTCTAAAACCCTTATTTAAATGTTCCTAAAGTATTTTTAGGCTTTTAAAAAGTTTTAGTTATACAGAACTGCAGAAGTTTATTAGTGTTTCAAAACAAAACACCAAAGAAACAAATAATCTCTGTTCCCTTCTAGAGAAGGAACTCGCCTGATAAAACACTGTACACAGTAAAGTGACTTTCAGGTGCCTGCCACTCTCAGACAATAGATGGCACTGTGGGACAAGTATAAGTGACTGTTCTGCGTAGCTAGGAGGAAGCTGGGGAAACACAAAATCAAACAGCAATCTGGTACAGGATTTGGACCTATTTTAAATCTACACCTCCAAGGAGGGTTATCTGTAAAAGTCCCCTGCCCAGGCGCACGTACTACTCTGTTCTATCCCTTCGCTACTCAAATGTGGTCCTGGGACCAGGCCCTGGCATCACCTGAGAGCTTGTTAGAAATGCACAATCTCAGATTCAGACCCCCTGAGACGGAATCCACTCCTTGGGCAATGTCTTCTTAGCCGACGAAAAGCTTTGGAAAAGTTTTCAGTTACGTAGACGTGCATATGTTCATGAGTGTTACAAAACAAAGCAAAGCAAAGCAAACCAAAATGATGTTTGTCCCCTTTAAGAAAAAAACTGCTCCTGGAAAATACGCGCTGAAGGAACTTGTGGTGCCTCCCACTTTCAGGCAGCAGATGGCACTGTGGGTCAACACTAAAAGCCACTGTTTTTCCTGCAGCCAGGAGGAAGCCCCGGAAACAGGCAGGATGGAACACAGCAGTCTTCAGCTAGATGTGGACCTATTTAAAATCTACACCTCCAAGGTCAGATTAGGAGCTCTTCTGGATGAGGAAAAAATAAAATAAGCTTGTGGAGGAAGTGGTGAAAAAGAAGACAAGGACTTTCCTCTGGAAGGGGAGAAAGAAGTTGCTTTTATATGTGTTAAGTTTCAGAAAGGTTCTCTGAAATTGTGTCTTAAAATCCATTGTTAGAACTCCAGCCATTTAAATTACTGCTTAAAACACAAATGCTCTTGGGTGGCAACACATTTCACCACCATAATGCCTTTCTGGGCATTAATTTGTCACCTTGCTTTGTAATAAAGGTCACTCCCCAGCAGCCAAAGAACTCCCCACACATGTCTAGAAAGAGTCCCTTCAGTTAAATCTTTCAGGTTCCCCATCTCTTTCTCATAGGGACTGACTGATTCAACTGCTATAATGGCACAACGAATAAATCTCAAAAACAGAACATTAGGTGGAAAAAAAGTCACATCAGAACAGATAGATACAATATATTTGTGTAAATTTTTAAAGCACACAATTATAGAAATATACATATATCGTTAAAAGTACAAACATTCATGGGAATGAGGACAGTGGTGACCTCTGGAGAGAAAGGGGAGGAGCAAGTATATCTGTGGGTTGGAGGAGGAGGCAGGCTTTAATTGTTCTCTGTAACATTTTAATTTTCTTTTTTAAGATTTCTGGGGACTTCCCTGGTGGTGCAGTGGTTAAGAATCTGCCTGCCAATGCAGGGGACACGGGTTCAAGCCCTGGTCCGGGAAGATCCCACATGCTGCAGAGCAACTAAGCCCGTGCGCCACAACTACTGAGCCTGCGCTCTAGAGCCCACGAGCCACAGCTACTGAGCCTGCGTGCTACAACTACTGAAGCCCACGTGCCTAGAGCCCGTGCTCCGCAACAAGAGAAGCCACCGCAATGAGAAGCCCGTGCACCGCAATGAAGAGTAGCCCCTGCTCGCCGCAACTAGAGAAAGCCCGTGCGCAGCAACAAAGACCCAACGCAGCCAAAAAAAAAAAAAAAAAGATTTCTGAAGCAAATTTTGTTAAATATTAGCATCTGTTAAATCTGGGTATTTGTAGTATGGTTGTCTGTTATATTGGTGTCTTTATTCTTCATATGTTTGAAATATTTAAAAGTTTAACAAGGTTATCTGTTGTGCAGAGTCATTAAATATAACTTTTTATATGTTAGTGCTTGCTTGGTGCTGACCATACAAAGATGTGGAGAAAACTGACAATTCGGCATGCCAGTGCAAGAAATCTAGTGATGGCAGTAGAAGATTAATGCTCAAATGACTGCTTGAGAGACGGTCAGAAGAGCGGAGGAGCACTGAGAAGATTCTGAGAAAGCTTCATGGAAGAGTGGGAATGGAATGGGGTCTTCTTTTTTTTTTTAATTTTTATTGGCGTATAGTTGATTTACAATATTGTTAGTTTCAGGTGTACAGCAAAGTGAATCAGTTATATGTATACATATATCTACTCTTTTTTAGATTCTTTTCCCAGATAGGCCATTAAAGAGTATTGAATAGAGTTCCCTGTGCTATAGAGTAGGTCCTTATTGGGATGGGATCGTGATGCTGCCTGGCATCTGTATAGTGGGCGGGAAAAGAGTTAGTACTCCAAACAGTGGAAACAGAATGTGTCAAATCACAGCAGTCACAGAGTGGGGCATCCTGGATGGCCGGCAGAGGTTTGGGTAAGTCCAAAGTTCTGGCCCAGGATGGCAAGCTGGTTGGAGCAGGACTCTGTTAAGTCCGAAGCTTCTCCCCATCTGGATCATTCTGCTTGTGCCTCTACCTGCCAGGGAAAGAGCAGCCTACAAAAGGTCTCCACAGTCCCTTGAGGAGCCTGGATCTTTCTTTGTAGAGTAGAGTATGGGCAGTCATGGCTTTTCTTAGCCAAGCAGTGACAGGATCCAAGCTGTGATTTAGGCAATCTGCTTGGCAACTCCACACAGGGTGGACTGAAGGGGAGAGATAGCCAGAGGCCGGAGAAGCTGTTCAGAGGTCAAAATCATTGTTGAATGACATGCAGAGGTCATGGCCTGAGCTATGATCATGGCCCCAGGAGTGAAAATAGGGAAGAAATGAAAAGAAACTGGGAAATCATTGACAGAACTCAACAACTGATACATCCAGAAGACTAAAGAGGAATTGAAGAGGGCTCTAAGGGTTGGGAGAATAGTGATGTCCTTAAGGACAGTAAATGGCATTGTGAAGGGCAGGAAGCTTTGGGAAACATTAGAAGAAGTTCACTTGTATAAATTTTGAGACTAAAGTGACATCTAAGTGGCCAATCCATTAAGCAGGAGATTTGAGACTGTGGGCTTGGGAGGCAAGTCACAGCTGCTGATTCAGATTTGGGTGCAGTCTTAAAAGCCACGGGATTGTATAATATATACTTTTTGAGATGAATGATTAAGAGAAAAAAAGGGTGCACCAAAGGCCTTTTCTCAGAGAATAAGGATAGGAAGATACAAGGAACCAGGGAAAGAGGGAAAGGGAGAAGCAGATGGTGGAGAGAATATGGCCTCTAAGGCCATGCTGACCAGCGCAAGAGGAGAGCCAGGTTTCCATGAGCATCGCCAATTGCTTGCCCACCTAGCATCCTCTGAACAGGATAGAATCTAGTCCAGAAGAGCTTCTAATGTTCTCTAGCTTTCTCTCAGCTCTGGCTAGTCACAGACACCCAGGAGGACCTAGAATCTTGGACAATCTTTAGTTTTCTTCAGAAGCTCTCATTTTCCCAGTCCTCTCACTTCTTGTCTATCTTGAAATGGCACTAATAATTAAGCATGTCTTCCTCTGAAACCCCATGGCACATTTCTTGCTTCTCCATTGGCCATCAGATAAACCCATCCAAAGAAGATTGTGGAGTCACACACCTAAGTTTGAATCTGGGCTCCATCCATTATTATCTGTGACCTGGAGCCCATTCCTGAACCTGCCATGTTTGATTCACTTTGTATCCTGGGGGCCTAACACAGTGACTAATGCAGTTAAAATTTATTGAGTTAGATCAGATTTTGCAAAACTCCTGGCTCCACACGTCACTCCTGCTTTGTCTTCATATGTTCATTCTGTCGGCATCACGATATTTTAAGCAATAAGCAATAAGCTTAAGCAATAAGCAGGGAATATTGATTATGTGTTCAAGAAGTACAGAAGTAAAGAACAGAGAGAAATGGGATGGTAATTAGAGGAAGCGGTGAAAGGCTTTTCCAGGATAGTGAAAACCTGTGTGTAATTGAAGAGAGGAGAAAAGAACCAATGTAGGTTCAAGAGCTGGAAAGGGAAGGAATCTTGTAGGGCTAATAACTGGGAAGAGGGCGGGAAGAATTTAAATCATAAGCACCAAGGGAAGGAGTTTGCCTCTCTTTCATTAAAATTTTAAAATATTTCTTTGGAAGCAATACAAATCTTAAATACCATTTAACAGTAATTAGCAGAGAAAACCATCATGCCAAATATATTATTACTTAAACTGATCCTGTACTGAATCCTTGAAGTTTTCATGCACAAACAGATAAAGGTATATGTGCTTATATAGTACATGTATGCCCAAAGCAGACTTTTTTTTTTAAACATTTTTTTTTTTTGGGCTGCGCTGGGTCTTCGTTGCTCTGCACGGGCTTTCTCTGGTTGGGGCGAGCGGGGGCTACTCTTCGTTGTGGTGCGCGGGCTTCTCATTGCGGTGGCTTCTCTTGCTGCGGAGCACGGGCTCTAGGCACACGGGCTTCAGTAGTTGTGGCACGTGGACTCAGTAGTTGTGGCTCGCGGGCTCTAGAGTGCAGGCTCAGTAGTTGTGACACACGGGCTTCATTGCTCCGCAGCATGTGGGATCTTCCCGGACCAGGGATCGAACCCGTGTCCCTTGCATTGGCAGGCGGATTCTTAACCACTGCGCCACCAGGGAAGTCCCCCAAAGCAGACTTAAGCAATACATCAGCTCAAGTGTTTCTGTTTAGAAATTCTATTCAAGAGAAACTTCAGAGAGGCTAAATGAGTTACTGAACTCACCGCTTCACTTCACTTAGATGAGTAAACTGAGGCATGAAGTACTTAGGTAACTTGTCCAAGGTCAGCTGGGAAATGGCTGAGCTGAAATTTGAACTATGTTCTTAACCACTCTACTGCCGTTATAAAAATGAATATGTTAGACCAACCATGACCGTGGTCCTGGATCCTTCTCGCTTGTTCCTGACTTGCTTTTCATCCGAGTTTGGTCTCCTTCTGACGTGTAACTCTTAGCCTTGCAAGACAATCTAGATCCTGTCTCTGGCCTTTGGAACAAATGTCTGTATTTGGTCTCCACTGGAGTCTCCGGGGACTCTGACTAGGTTTGTCCCTCTGGCTCTACGTAACCCATGTTGCTCCTAACAGGAACCTGGTCCAGTTCCCAGATTCTAAACCTGCTTGCTCTCCTTTGCACCCAGGCTCCCAAGGTCCCACCCTTTACCTTCCACCTCAGTCCAGCTAAACTCCCAAGGTGGGGAGGGGGAAAGTGCACAGCAGCTCAGGGGTCAGAACCTTGCCCCACCGTGACCCTCTCTGATGTCTGATAAAGGGAAGATTTAGAGATCTGGGGACTTGGTATCTGGGTAGACACTGTTTTCAGCTGAGACCAGGAGATGGAGGTAGGGAGAGATTAAATAATTTGGCTTAGAATGCAGTGGGGGACTTCCTTGGTGGTCCAGTGGTAAAGAATCCGCCTTACAATGCAGGAGACGCGGGTTCGATCTCTGATCAGGGGACTAAGATCCCATATGCCGGCGGGGCAACTAAGCCCACGCCACAACTACTGAGCTGGCGCGCCTCCACTAGAGCCCGTGTGCCGCAAACTACGGAGCCCACGCGACCTGGAGCCCCAGCGCCACAACTAGAGAAGAAAAAACCTGCATGCCACAACTAGAGAGAAGCCCGCGTGCCACAATGAAAGATCTCGCGTGCCTCAAAAAATATCCCACGTGCCACAACTAAGACCCGATGCAGCCAAAAATAAATAAATGAAATAAATAAATAAATTAAAAAAAAATACAATACAGGGGGATTGACCCACAAAGAAGTGGAGCCTCATCAGTGATGAGGTGGGCGGGACAGGCTGAGTGAAATCAAGTCAGGGATGAAAGCAGAAGTGGTGATGACAGGCGACAGGCAGGAAAAGCTGAGTCAGAGAGACCCATTCCTAAGACAAGTTATAGGTGATCATGGGAGGCCTCAGCCCATGGCGGCGCTGCTTGGTGGTCGCTGTGTGGTCAGTTCTGCCAGACGTGAGCCTTTCAACCTCCCAGACAAAGATTGTAAATTTTGAGAGGCATGGCCTTTTTGAAAATCTGATGAAAAATATGGACTGTCTCCTAAGAAAGGCAGAGGGGTGCACATGACCAATCCACATTCTGCATGTAATCTGGGGGAGCCATAGACACCCCGCCCCCTGGAAATAAATCTATGGACCTCAGGGTAAGAATTCCTGCTCTAGAACTCTTTTTTTTTTATGATGGGGAGTCACCAGAGAGTTTTATTTATTCACTTATGTATTTAAGTTTATTTATTTATTTTTATTGAAGTATAGTGGATTTACATACTGGAGGGTTTTAGACATGTAAGTGGAAAGGTCTGGTATACATATATATTTTTTTTAATTTAAATTTAAATTTTTTTTAAGTTGAGGTATAATTGGCATAACGTTAACTGAGTTTCAGGTATACAAAGTAATGATTTGATATCTGTATATATTACAAAATGACCATCAGAATAAGTCTATGGAACTTTTAACTTCACCCCCTTTCATTATTGAAATTGAAGTACTTTACTTCCATAGATTGGAGAATTTTTGAATTAGGAGTGTTGTCAGCAAGCTAGTACTCCCCAGCCCCTTCACACCACTAATAGGGAGGCTGAGGTACAGAGACAGTATGCACACACATCCTCTCTGAAAATGGCGTGGCCTTTCTACCATGGTGTTTTCTGCCACTTCCCCTCTTGTCTTCAACACCCATGGAGGAGGAGGGAGGTGGCGCATATGGCTTTAAAGTGCTCTGGGAAACTTCAGAGATATTTTTGTATAAGGTGCGTGTTCTGGGTGGAATTGTGTTCTCCCCTCAAAATTCATGTGTTGAAGCCCTAACGCCCAGTACCTCAGAATGTGACCTTATTTGGAAACAGGGTCGTGCGGATGTAATTGGTTAATATGAGGTCATACTGGCATGGGCTCCTAACCCAATATGACTGGTATCCTTATAAAAGGGGAAAATTTCGGACATAGACACACATACAGGGAGAACGCCATGTGAACATGAAGGCAGAGAATGGAGTGATGCATCTACAAGCCAAGGAACGCCAAGGATTGCCTGCAGAAGCCAGGGAGGGAAGAGGATCCTCCCTCACAGCTCTCAGAAGGAGAGGAACCAACCCTGGCGACAACTTGACTTCGGGCCTCTGGCCTCCAGAACTGTGAATCAATAAATTGCTGTTGTTTAAGCCCCTCAGTCTGCGGTACTTTTTACTGCGGCCCTAGCACACGAATATAGAGGGGGAAGTGTGTACCTCTTTTGTTTGGGTACAGTGCTCTAAGTACATGCGCTAACTACTGAGTCTTATGGTCAATGGCATGAGCATTTCTTTGATGAAGATGAGGCTGGAGGGAAGGGACACAAAGTATGCTGAGGTCCAGTCATAGAGGCCAGCTGCCCATGGTCAAAGGAGGCAGGTTTGCTTGGTTAGGATCGAGCAGACTTCAGAGCTGGGAAATGACGAGAAATTAGGTCAGAGAGTGGAGCAGGATGCTCAAGTATCTCAGAGTAAAGGAGTTGGGGTTTAGATGGATTTGGTCATGGAAAGAGGGGCCTTGTGGGGGGAGCTTGAATGCCGCAAATAACATTTTCAACCCTCACCCTCATGAAAGCTAACTTAAATAAATACACAGTCTAAATAAAAATGCAGTGCGTCCATGTAAACATACAGTTTTTAGGGAAAGCTTGCCTAGACCAATTTGTTGCCCTAAGCCCTTTGTATTAGTTTGCTAGGGCTGCCATAACAAAGTAACACAGACTGGGTGACTTAAACAACAGAAATTTATTTTCTCATAGTTCTGGAAAGTCCAAGATCAAGATGTCAGCAGGTTTGGTTTCTCATGAGGCTTCTCTCTTTGGCTTGCAGACAGCTGCCTTCTTGCTGTGTCCTCACATGGCCTTTCCTCTGTGCATGCACATCCCTGGCGTCTCTTCTTTTTCTTAGAAGGACACCAGTCATATCGGATTCAAACCCACCCTAAGGGCTTCATTTAACCTTAATTACCTCTTTAAAGGCCCTACCTTCACATGCAGTTACACGGGGGGTCAGAGCTCCAATGTAAGAATTTTGGTGTAACTCAATTCCTTCCATGATACCCCTCCAGTGAAAAAGTTTGTAATGAAGAGAAAGAGCTGGAGAATGGCAAGGCGCATGACTGATTTAATGTTACTTTGGAAAAGGGAGCAAGAGCTGCTAGCAGGGAGAAGAAAAGGTTGAGCTGGGGGCGAGGAGGTCGGTCAAAAAGGGAAAACATCATATAGGTTAGGTGTTAAAGAGAGATTTTTAAAAAATGTTAAGTGGAGAATGAGGGATTGAGAAATTCATGGCACTTACATGATGGGAGAGATATTGCAAGTTGAGAAGAAGGGGAAAACTGGATTATAAGTATTATGGGAGTTGCAAATTGGGCCTGCCTTGGCACTCTCTCAGGGACTCCAGTGAAGTTTAGTTACTTTTGGAGGCTGAGCTGTGCTGCTTTGAATGCCATTCAGTATGGAGACTGGATTATGTGAGGCGCTGACTTTTATGGGGGTTACAAAAGAAGCAAAGTGCACAAATTTGGAAAGAGAGTGTGAGGTCAGGGTTTTGCCCATGATTTGCACATTTTTATGACTCGGGTATCTGAGTAACAGACACCACCACAACTGGATGCTTTCAACAGGACAAAATGCAAAGCACAAAAAAAAAAAAAAAAAAAAACAGTGAGAAGATTAAGCATTAAATATAAACAGAGGATTTCCCAGATGGTGTCAATTTGGCACCATTGCTCCCTCAAATTGTTTAACTATGACTAAGTCTTTTCCCCAATTTGACATTTTGAAAGAAACCTTTTGGAACCATATTTAATCTGAAATAGAGGCAAAGAAGCCTTTTGGGGGCTGAGTAAATATAGGCCTGGATGCAGTTATTTCAGTGGTAGTCACTTCATGGTAATAAAACCTGATCCTTTTTGAGTTCTAGCTAATCTAAGGAAGGTACAATTACGAGGAAACCAAGACTTAAAGAGGGGAAGTTACTTGTTCAGGGCTACCCTGCTGGTGAGCAGCAGAGGTCAAAGCAAGCCGAGGGCATGTGTGTATAATCTGAGCGCACTACTGCAGGGGTGGCCTGCACACAGACTTCCTTTGTTGTACGTTCTGTCTATAGAAATTTGTTACAGCTTAATGAATGAAGGAAATTAATGCATATTATCTGAAGCTTATATTTTTAGAAAATTGTAAGGATTAGGTCCTTTAATTAATGGTTGGGGTGTGTGTGTGTGTGTGTGTGTGTGTGTGTGTGAGGGGGAAGAGAGGGAGAAGGAAAGGAGGAGGAGGAGGAAGGGGAGGAGGGGGAGGGGGAGAGAGGCTTCAACTTACAAAGAGGATTTGCTCCAAAAGTTTATTTTTAAATTGATGGCATTTTCTCTCAGAAACAGGATTACGTAGATTGATTAAATGGTCCAGGTCAGGCCAGAAAAACACATTTAACCAGTGCTCCAAGAGTACAGTAGTATCCTAGAGCCCAAACACTGTCTTATGACAGCAGTGTTTCTGTAAAAAATGTGTTGAAGATTCTGACTTGGAATGCCAGCGATCCATCTCCCTATGGACCCTCCTCTTCTCCCCCACCCACCTGCAGGGTAGCAGAAGTGGCTGCTTCCCTAACACCAGGTGCAGATGGAAGGTGCCGGGCCCGGAAGTAGACGTGTACAATATGGTAAGTGGTCAGGGATGGGTTGATAGGTGGGCTGGGAGCAGGCCTGAGGCCCCGGGGGACAGCAGGGAGTTGTGACAGAGTCCTCTATGGGGACTGGGATGCTCCCCCAACCCCCTCCTGGTTCTTTAGCTGGACCCAGTGATGGCCCACCTGCTTCCTTTCCTGCTACTACCAACAGATGCTTCCAGTAACTTCCTTTCTTCCCTGGTCTGTTCTGGAACAGCGCATGGCCTCCATATTTCTACTTTATATTGCTGTCCCTGAAGCAAGCACTTCACATTGTAGAAATTTAGTCTGCTTTAGAAGAATCGTCAGACTTTGGCTGTCCTTGCATTTTATCTTAAGAGCTATAAGGATTCCTTTTGGTGACAAGCTGGATAAAGCCTGAGGCCACTGGATAGGCAGATGGTTGAGAAATGGGAACATCGCTGTGACCAGTACATCCCACAAGGAAGAGGATTTGAGTGGCACAGAAGGGTCACTAGCCCCAAAATATCCACACTAGATTACATTTTTTTAGGGAAGGTGCATGTTAGAAAGGCTTTTCCATTTGCAGATTCCTCTGAGAGGGATACTTTAGACATTCTCTTAGCCAGAGTTGCCTAGTGATAATGGAGCTTTTTGGATTAATGGAAAAGCTAGCTATTTGTGCTGATATCTTCTAAATTATAAAATGCCCTTCCATTCCTCCTTTCCTCCTATAATGTTCCACTTTCTCTATTGAGTTAGAGATGAATTTTTAGTGAAAAAATAAGAATTGAGACTTGTCACAGGTTGGGTTCCCTTGGAAGCAGACTCTGAGATAGACACAGGAGGTTTATTAGGAAGTGTTCTTGGTGTCCACTCCCATGAAAGGGAGGGGCGGGAAGCAGAACTGGGCAGAGGGAAAAGTCTATGTGTCATACAGGCCCAACCACAGCCTCGGGAAGTTCTGGAGCTTTGTTCTGTGTTGGGCCAAGATGGCCAGCCCTATATAACCTTGCACCCATCAGTCATTGGATGCTGGCCACCTGGGCCAGGTGGCTTTCCGCAGCTGAGGCACCTCCTTAAATGGCCAATACCTCAAGGCTGCCTGCCAACAGCACTCCCAGCTGCTGGGGCAACAAGCCCTTCACTGAAGGGAGCTCAGCGTGGTGCACCAACGTGTCTATCGCGATACTCAAACTAGAAATGGATGATAACTAGGAATTTATAGTGTAAAATCAAAAAGCACGCCTGCTTAAAGTGCTATTCTCATCTGCACCGATTCCTTCAGCAGGAGGAGCAACAGACTGCAATCCACGGGCCAACGGGTTCCTGTGCCTGTGGCTGAGTGCAGAAGCTGGGCTGAGACCAAGGCCTTTCCATTCTACCATGGTCATTCTATCCATCTACCAGGGCAACCTCCAGCAGACATGCCATGGCAATCAAGAAAAAGAAAAGCCTGCCTCTCTTCAACACTTATTTTTAAGAAAAGAAGCAGATTCAATTATTTATTTATCCTGACTATAAAAGCAATTTACGTTTACTGTAAAAAAATATGCATAGTACAAAAAGAGTAGAAGAGCAGGGAGAAATTCACCTATGAGCCCACTGACCAGAGTAATCATTGTTAACAGTTTAGCATATATTTCCCCTAATCTTCTCTGACATATATATATATATATATATATATATATATATAAAATTTTTCCCCCATAGTTGAACTCATGCTAGACTTAAAGAGGCATCAGTGTGTTGTGATTAAGAACATGAACTCTGGGACTTCCCTGGTGGCGCAGTGGTTAAGAATCCGCCTGCCAATTCAGGGGACATGGGTTCGAGCCCTGCCCCGGGAAGATCCCACATGCCACGGAGCAACTAAGCCCGTGCGCCACAACTACTGAGCCCGCGTTCTAGAGCCCGCGAGACACAAACTACTGAGCCGGCGTGCCACAACTACTGAAGCCCGCGCACCTGGACCCCGTGCTCCGCAGCAAGAGAAGCCACCGCAATAAGAAGCCCGCGCACCGCAACGAAGAGTAGCCCCTGCTCGCCGCAACTAGAGAAAGCCCGCGTGCAGCAACAAAGACCCAAGCCAGCCTAAATAAATAAATTAATAAATTTATTAAAAAAAAAAAAAAGAACATGAACTCTGAAGACAGAAAGATCTGATTTGAATTCTGTCCCTGTCACTTATTAGTGGTGAAACTTTCATTCATTCAAAAAATAACTCTTATGTACCACTGGAAATCTGAGAGTAAAAAAAGAGAGATACAGCCTTTCCTTCATGAACTCACATGTTAATGGAAATTTAACCTTTCTTAAAGTCTCTACTCTCTCACCTGTAAAGTGGAGATAATAATACCTACCCCATAGAGTTTCCATGAGAATTATCTTGTTAAGTGAGATAATGTATATAAAAGGCCTGCACATAGTAATTGCTCAAAAATTGGCAGTTATTATCATCATGTAAGTTTTGCTCTTTTTCACTGAACATTATGTCGTAGTTTCCCCATGTCATAAAAAAATCCCTTTGTTGGGGTCACCATGGGGTTCCAGCAACATCAATTAGAATACATACAGATGCTTAGGAGCACAGTGTTTAGAACTCCAGCAACCTGGCAGCACAGCCCTTCTGGGTTCAGGGGAACCCCATTTGCCCTTCCGCTTTCCAGTCCCACGCGTGGTAAGGCTTCCCGAACCAGTTATCTCTGGATAACCTCATCTCCCGCCCCTTCACTTCTTCCGTCCTTCCATCTCTTTTGTTAGTAATTCCTCCCAGTAAGTTCTTTCTGTTTGACATATCTAGAGTGGGTTCTGTTTTCCTTCTTGGACCTAATGGAGAAAAACATTGTTTCATTTTGGCTTCCCACTTTTAAAAGTAATTCTAAGGGGAGTTCCATGGTGGTCCAGTGGTTAGTACTCAGCGCTTTCACTGCCGTGGCCCAGGTTCAATCCCTGGTCAGGGAACTAAGATCCCGTAAGCCAAGCAAGCGGCATGCCCCCCCCCTCCCAAAAGAAAAGTAATTCTAAGAAGTAGATGAACGTCAATTGGATAGTTGTAAAAAGAATTTGACTTGAAAAATGGGGCAGATGAGGAAAAGTTGCAAAAGTGAACAGGCAAAAGGCTGAAGGTCATCAATAAACAAAGGATTTGGCACCTGAAAAGTTGTTCTAAGAATGTGACCATTTATTTACCATTTCCATTGAGAAAAGAACAAGAGGAAATTTCCTCCAAGCCAGGGAATCAGATTCTTTTTAAGGAAAAACTTCCTTATCATAAAGGCAAGGCCAACTTTATGTGACCTTTTGTGTCTGGTTTCTTTCACTGAGCATTATGTCTTCAAGGTTCATCCATGGTTGTAGAATGTATCAGTACTTGATTCCTTTTTATTGCCAAATACTATTCCAGTCTATGGATGTATCACATTTTGTTTAGCCGTTCATCATTTAATGGACATTTGGGTTGTTCCCACTTTTTGACTATTGTGAACGATGCTGGTAGTCTCACTAAATCTTGGAATTTTATAATGAGAGGCTTTGCGTCTATGTTATTGGTTGATTGATTGATTGATTGATTACTTCACTGTTAAAATGTAAACTGCCAGGAAAGATTACACATAACACATTAACAGCTATATATAGGCTGGTTTCAATGAATTTATCAGGTGTTATTTTAGAGCTACTTTTGAAAGGGAGAGGGTAGGAGAGCACTGGGTGTACTGAATTTGAGATGATGTGAAGGCTGGAAAAAGGAGCAGAAAGGGAGATTGGGGTCCCTAAAACAAACACTATTCCTTGAACTTGCCTTGTGTTAATATATTCTTTATAAAGCTTCCCAAGGAGGCAGAGATATTGCAACCATTTAATTGGTATGTTTAGATACTCTTTTCTTTAAAAAAAAAATTGTTTTTAGGCCGCGCCGTGCCTGTGGGATCTTAGTTCCCTGACCAGGGATCAAACCTGGGCCCTCGGCAGTGAAAGCATGGAGTCCTAGCCACTGGACCATCAGGAAATTCTCTAGTTAGATACTCTTTTGCTTGGAAGCCAGTGAATAGACAATAAAACGCATTGAAGTCGCCTATCCACAAAGTCTTGAAGTTATATCTTTTACACTAGTGAAATTGATTAGTGAGAAAATAAATTTAGGTTTTGGTGTTTTTTAAAAATAAATTTATTTATTTATTTTTGGCTGCATTGGGTCTTTGTTGCTGCACGTGGGCTTTCTCTAGTTGCGGCAAGCAGGGGCTACTTTTCCACGTGGTGCGCGGGCTTCTCCTTGCGGTGGCTTCTCTTGTTGTGAAGCACCGGCTCTAGGCGCCAGGCTTCAGTAGTTGTGGCATGCGGCCTCAGTAGTTGTGGCGCATGGGCTTAGTTGCTCCGTGGCATGTGGGATCTTCCCGGACCAGGGATCAAACATGTGCCCCCTGAATTGGCAGGCAGATTCTTAACCACCACGCCACCAGGGAAGTCCCTAGGTTTTGTTTTTGTTTGGTTAGTCTATGCAAAGTTTCCAGGAGTTGATTGCCTTATTTATGAATCAGTAAAGTAACAGATTTTTTTCTCTCTTTTCTCATGATTATTTTTTGATTATGTCCATGTTTATTAGTTTGGAAGAGAATAATAAGGAAAATATAGCTTATGATGATTGGTTGCTCCATTTGTATATCCCCACTGTGATAAGTATAGCGTTTTCTATGCTATAGGCTCTCATTAATCTTTGTTGGATGGATGAACTCAAGTCAACCAGGCCGTCTTGTAGCAATTTTCATGAAAAAAAAGAAAAAGGTTTCATATGTGAGAAACCAACAAAATTGGTTTAAGTGAAAGAGTTGGATTACTGATGGATGTCAATCGGTTGCACAATCTCTATCTCTTGCTAGTACAGTAATATAGTTGTTCTCTTGTTTTTGAAGGCAGTGTGTGTACGTGCACGTGGTTTTTGTCTTGGGAACTGGATCAGCCATCTACTGCTGCATAACAAACTACCCCCAAATGCAGTGGATTCCAATTATTTGCTTTGATCATGAATCTCAAATTGAGCAGGGCTTAGGGCGGACTGGTGGTCTCTATTCCAGGTAGCATCGGCTGGGATGGCTCTCCTAGGACTGGAGGATGCACTCCCAAAAGTGACTCACTCACATACATGTTTAAGTTGGGACTGGCTGTTGGTTCTTCTCCAGAGTGACCTCTCTATAGGGTGGCTTGGGCTTCCTCACAACAGAGTGGCTGAGTAAAAACAATGAGCACCCCAAAGAACCAAGCAGAAGCTATATTGCCTTTTATAACCTAGCATTGGAAATCACACAATGCCCCTTTCACCATAGTCACAAGGCAGCCTAAATTCAAGCGGAGGGGACATAGACCTCCAACTCTTGATGGGAAGAGTGTCAAAATCACATTGTAAGAAGGACATGTGGAATGAGAGATATTGTTGTGGCCATCTTTGGAAAATACAGTTTGCCATAGGGATTATTTTTGATCCTTCTCTATACCCCAATTTTGCAAGTTTAAAAATTTTTTCTATTTGTCTTTATGATCATTTTTCCAACAGTCCCCTTTAAACTTGGTAGCAATATTACCTCAGAAGCTAACATTCTTGAAAATAATTTATGTGTGGAAGATTATCTTTTCAGTACACTGAAGGTACCCACTGAGCATCTTTCCCGGATAGGTGTGTGTTCAGCTAGGTTTATTCCTCTCTATAACTCTTATCTCTATCTGGTTTGGAGAAGAGAATAACACACAGGTAGGCATAGCCTTAAATACAAGAAATAAAATAAATGAGAAAAAATATATATATTGCCTGGGGCAGCTTTAAGTCAATTTTTGGAAGGTTCTGTGGTGTAGGTGGTGGGTGGATTCAGTGGAAAATCTTACAGACGTGTGGAATAATAAGTGGTCTCTATTTTGGGATTATCATGGCAATGCAAGTTAATGATATATGTCGTGTGTGTGTGTGTGTGTGTGTGTGTGTGTGTGTACCTGGTCTTAGTTAAGTTGTAATACTTAGGCTAACAGTGATTTGGTCATGACTCTGTGTGAAATCCTGAACTTGAAATCATAAAGCAAAATATATATTTCCATCAAAGTAGCATTTTCCCCTAACATTTCAATCAGTTTTCAAAATACTAAAAGTTGAAAGAATTGCACAGTGAATATCCACATACCCACCACCCAGATTCTACAATTAACATTTTACTCTATTTGTTTATATCCACATGTACTACATATCTATCCATTCATCCATCCCTATATCCATCCATCAATCCGTCTTGTTTTTTTATACATTTCAAAGTAACTTACAGTTATCAGTAGACAATAGTATATTTTGAGTTCTGTTTAAAAGTGTGGACAGTTTTCCTCTTATTTCAATCTATCTTGTAAAAATTATATTTGACAAATATATGACAAAAGATCAGGTGGACTTGATCTTTTTTCATCGTATTGAAAGTGAAATCTATGAGAATTTAGTGAGGAAATTTCTGGAGAAACAAACTGTAAAGATTGTGCTCTGTGATGCATATTATTTAATGTGATTCAGATCATATCTTTGCCTTTGCTTGAGAATGTAATAAAAACTTATACATGTGGAACTGAGTAGTTGTGTCCCTTGATAGTAAAAAGGCTGACTAATAAATAAAATAAGCATTGTACCTTTTCATTTCGTTAAGTATATTGGAAACCATGTTGAATTTTTATCCATAAAGCTGGTCAAGAATTTCTTCTGGAGAAATGAAACCAAGACTCCAGGGAACTGTAGAGGTAGATCAGGTTCACTCCATAGCTCCCATACCTTTTTATTCCAACCTGCCTCCTCCAAATGATATAGCCTCAATTTACCTAGCTGTTTGTGTTCATCTTTTTCTTCTTCTCCTTTTTTTTTTTTTTGTAAAATTAATTAATTAATTTATTTTTGGCTGTGTTTGGTCTTCGTTGCTGCGTGCAGGCTTTCTCTAGTTGCGGCGAGCGGGGGCTGCTCTTCGTTGCGGTGCGCAGGCTTCTCATTGCGGTGGCTTCTCTTGTTGCGGAGCACGGGCTCTAGGCGCGCAAGCTCAGTAGTTGTGGCACGTGGGCTCAGTAGTTGTGGCTCATGGGCTCTAGAGCGCCGGCTCAGTAGTTGTGGCGCATGGGCTTAGCTGCTCCGCGGCATGTGGGATCTTCGCGGCACAGGGCTCGAACCCGTGTCCCCTGCATTGGCAGGCGGATTCTTAACCAGTGTGCCACCAGGGAAGGCCCTTCTTCTTCTTCTTCTTCTTCTTCTTCTTCTTCCTCTTCTTCCTCTTCCTCTTCCTCTTCTTTTAAAAAATGCATATTCTTCAGGTAGTTGTCTGAATCCTTAATTTTCCACTATTTTGTATCAACACAGCACAAAATGATGTGGGAACTATTGATCAGTTTATTAATTGATTGATTCATTTAGCAAACACTTACTGAGCATCAGGTCCTATGCTAGGCATTGGGAAAACAAAAACGAATAAGACATAATCTTTATTTTCAATGCAAAGCCATTAATATGGTACATTGATCAGTATAGGTGACAACAACTGAGGCCTACTAGATTTTTTCCACTTTTCCATTGACAGTAACTATATAATGGTGCTAATCTCTGCTTTATTTTATGTTGTATAGTTACAAAATAGGAGTGTACACACAAGACCAATGTTATGCTAATGACTCATTATATCAGAACATTTTTAAAAGAGCAAGAATTGTTTTATGGATTTGAGAAGAAGCAAGATCAATATGTTTTCCACTGTGTGTGTTTTTATATAACTAGTCCAGAATTCCAAGGCGTCTTATAAAAAGGTCTGTAAAGCTGCATTGAATCAGGTGTGATATTAAACCTAGAAAATGAATGGCACAGCCACTTTATTCCTTTTTAGTACTTAGACTCTATGAACTCATTTGTTTTCTTTACAAATTAAATGAGGTGTGTGTTTTTAATTTTTCCACTTTTAATTAAAATCTTGAGATAATATTTATTATGTATTACATCTTAGTCTATCTGCATATATTCAAGGGAAGGGCATCATTTGGGGTCATTTTAAACTTTCAAAGCCCTCTGAGGGTGGGATATTAGTAAGGTGCTTATCAAGTCACCTCACACTTGAGCGAATCAAGTAAGCAACGGACAACAGTGCTGCTTCACTCCTATGCCTTCATGCACATCACTATCATTCGATTCCTAAAAGAAGATAGTCACTTTACTTTGATGCCTCTGGAAGGTGGAAAAAAGTCTTCCTTGCAGAGTTGTTGTGGCAGTAAATGAGACAGTGTAAGGAAAGTTCCTGGCACATAGCACCGTTACATAAATGGTTTCTATTGCTGAGACAGTATAGCTTAGTGGTTAAGGATTAGGCTTTTGGAGGCAATTGGCTGGGTCTGCATCCTGCTTCCACCGCCTACTGCCTGGGTAAACTTGGGCAGGTTACTAAAACCTTGTGTGTAAAATGGAGATAGCATCCACTTGAATTAATTACCCACTGCTGTACAACAAATCACCCCCAAACTTAGTGGCTTACAACAATAAACATTTTTTATCTCATTGTTTCTGTGGGCTGGGAATTCAGGAGTGGCTTAGCTGAGTGGCTCTGGCTCAGGATCTCTCATGAGGTAGCAGTCAGGATGTCAGCCAGGGCCGCATTCACCTGAAAGCTTGACTGGGGCTAGAGGATCTGCTTCCAAGATGGCGCACTCACATGGCTGTTGGCAGTTCCTTGCTGGCTGCTGACGGGAGGGGTAAATGTTTTGGGGATAACTTAAAACCACTACATGACTTCAGAGGGGTATAGAAAGGATTAAATGAGATAATCCATGCAAAATGTTCAGCACAATGCCTGGCACACAGTAAGCACTCAATAAATGTTGATTAATATTATTTCTAAAGAAAGATCAGTAGACTGCTGTTTAGCTAGGGAAATATGGTTTCATCTGGATTAAGACATTAATACATGAGAAATTAATTTATTGATATTTTAAAATTATGTAGAAGTACGAATGTTCAGTAGAAACAGGTATCTGAGACAACAAGTATTTCTAACGTACTTCACTGGCTTGACGTCTCTTTCACAATTTATTGTGCACTGTGTTGAGGAGGAAGGGGAACTGGATGTGGAGGATTGCCCTAAAATCATCAGGTCAGGGGTTTCAGGACTATGAAATTATTTAGGCCAGGTGGAAAGATGCTAGAATTACTCTCCATTTTGTGCCCCAATTCTCACTGTTATTTTCCTGCTGCTAGCTATAAAATTAGCTGTCTCACTTCTTTCAAAGCCAAAGACAGCACATCTCCATTATCTCATTAGATATTCTTCTTGAAATAAAAAGCTCTTCTACATCAGTAACAGCATCTATTAGCACAGCCACGCTCCAGCTCCCTGGGTACCGCTGATCTCAGATGATCTGCGCATACTAGACTAAGGTAGACCAGGGAATCCACAGCCACCCTAAGGGATTGAAAAAGGGGCAGGGAAAGGGGGAGGGCTGGAGGAGGCTTCTAGATGTAACTGTTAACTGAGAGGAGCCTCAAAATAGCCAAGTTTCAGGCTTCCTCCTAGAAGATTTAAATTTCTCCAAGAAAATCCCTCATCAATTGTGGAGTCCATAATATTCACTGCTATTTATGCTGCTAGCCTGTGGTTGGAGAACATTTCCTAAGATGGCTACAATTCTGTAAAATACATGTTCTGTAAAATAGGCATAATAATATTCTTAGCTGAGGGACATACTCTTGTTGCCCCAGCAGTGTCTCCTTGGCACTCACCTCCACCTGCCCAGGGCCACTTATTGTGATCACCTGGGACTCTCTGGGCGCACACTTGGCCTGCATGTTGGGAGAATTGAAAATGCTGGAGGGTTAATGCCCGGAAGAGCTTTCAATATGGTGGAGAAACACCCCAGCTTCTCATCTCTGGGAGAGGAGAAGTTTCTCCATCATCTCCCAGAGCTCCCCAGCAAATCCTCTGAGCTCCAGTCGCCTACAGAAGTAACTGGCTTGATAACACACCTATTATTGGCTTCCTTCTCTTCCTTGTCTCACTTGCCCACGCATCTTCTGGTGTTTCTTGGGATTAACTCTCAAAACTATGAACACTTAAATCCTTGTGTCAGCATCTGCTTTTGGGGAAACCCAAATTAAGACATCGCTCATAGGGTTGATGTGAGGGTTGAAAGAGATGATGTATGCACAATGCCTGGCGTATAATAACAGCGGCTAGCATTTATTTATTTATTTATTTAAAAGATTTATTTATTATTTATTTACTTTATTTATTTTTGGCTGTATCAGGTCTTAGTTGCTGCACGTGGCATCTTCGTTGAGGCACACGGGATCTTTTGTAGCGGTGCGCAGGCTTCTCTCTAGCTGTGGCGCTCGGGTTCCACAGCACATGGACTCTGTAGTTGGTGGCACGCAGGCTCTCTAGTTGAGGCTCACAAGCTCAGTAGCTGTGGCGCAGGGGCTTAGTTGCCCTGTGGCATGTGGGATCTTAATTCCCTGACCAGGGATCGAACCTGCGTCCCCTGCATTGTAAGGTGGATTCTTTACCACTGGACCACCAGGGAAGTCCCAGTTGATCAGTTTCTTTGTGTCAGCACTGCTTTAAACACTTTACATGTATTAATTCATCTAACCCTATGTTAATCTTCATAAATAACCCGTTATTGTTACTCTACTACAGATGAGACTGACACACAGAGAGGGTAACTCGCCCAAGATCACACACTGTTCAAACCATTGAAACCATTATTCAGACCCAGGCAGCAAACATGGCAACATTCTTTCAGGATGCTGGAGTGGTTCTTTGATTTATTGGAGCTCTAGCTTATTGAGTTGACTTTGGGAAATTTTGGCTTGTTTTCTGTGTAGTATTGACACATGCATAACAGTATTTTGAGAGAGAGTTTTTTCTTGTTGCCTCTACCTAGGAGGGCTTCTATAGGGGAAGTGACAGCTAGAGGTTGGAAGGGGTATTTATACCTGTCATTCAGATGCCCTCTAAACAGAGGTCAACTACAGCCAAGATGGGGGATGGGAGGAAGTGAGGAAAGCAGGCGACAATGTTCATGGGTTGCTAAGAGAAAAGCTGATGGTTCCTTCTCCCCTCTACCTCCTACAAACCCCAGTTTTGGTTGTGGGGAGTTAGGGTTGGTGAGGGAACTGACCACACCCTCCAAGGAACTGGAGTAGACATAAAAATGGGCTGACCACACCCCCTGGCCACTTCAGTGTCTTGAGCCACAGGCCTGGCAGGTGATGATGGTGATGGAGAAAGGGGGAGGGGGACAGGATTTAAATCAAACATAACATTCGAGTTTAGACTAGATTGATTTTTAAAAAATATTTATTTATTTATTTATTTATTTTTGGCTGTGTTGGGTCTTCGTTGCTGCGTGCGGGCTTTCTCTAGTTGCAGGGAGCAGGGGCTACTCTTCATTGTGGTGCACAGACTTCTCATTGGGTGGCTTCTCTTGTTGCGGAGCACGGGCTCTAGGTGCGCGGGCTTCAGTAGTTGTGGCAGGTGGGCTCGGTAGTTGTGGTTTGCGGGCTGTAGAGCGCAGGCTCAGTAGTTGTGGCACATGGGCTTAGTTGCTCCGCGGCATGTGGGATCTTCCCGGACCAGGGCTTGAACCTGTGTCCCCTGCATTGGCAGGCAGATTCTTAACCACTGCGCCACCAGGGAAGCCCGACTAGATTGATTTTTAATAGCTGACGAAGACCTAAGAGTCAGAAAAACTGTCCAAGATGTGAAGGGACACAAAAGACAAATTTGCTGTAAAAACATGGTTCAAAGTAGTGATTGAAGAAAAAGAAACTGCTTCTAGTTTATACCCTGCAGAACTGAGCCTGCTCAACAATAGGTAATCTTTGTAAAGTCCTTACTATGGGCCAGGTACTCTGTGAAGCATTTCACGAATAGTCATTCACATAGACCTGTGAGGTGAGCACTATTATCACTGTCATCATCCCCATTTTACAGGGGAGGAAACTGAGGCACAGAGAAGTTGAGCAATTTGACCAAGGGCATCACTAGAGCTGGCATTTGATCACAGGCAATCTGGCTCCCAAGTCTATGGTTTTAGCCATTAAAGTTACACTGCCTTGCCAACCATTCACTTTCATATGGCATTCTATTCTGGTGTGGTTTTTCCCTCTTGGGTCTTTTGAGGCTGACATTTCTCTTCTTTCTACCCTGTTTGTGGTTAAACTTAGTGCATGGAGGACAGGAATAGAGGTTTTAATAGTTTAAAATGAGGTACTGGACTTGCATTTCTAAAATGACATTTTCCCAAATGGTATGAACTTTAAACAAAAACATGTAAGGTCTGACATTCTGATTTAAGCTCTGAGCAGGGCCAGCGAACAACTAATGCTGACCTCTTCCTACACACACTACAAATTTACACATTGATTTGATTCTTAAGTTTTTCTCCTAGATCTTGATTGCATTATGAGATCTAGGCCCAGATGGGCATTTCATAAATGCTTTTTGACAATGATTAGAAGGCTTATTTAGTCTTCTAGACTTGTTCCGCATATATCCAGGATAAAAATGTCTTGCATCTTGATGACCACTTGTTTATTTATTATTGAGACCCATAATAAGTAGCACACATGGTCTCTGCAGCAGGAAGCTTCTGAGGCATCTAACAGAAACTCAAACCCAAATTGTCTTAAATGCAAGGAAAAGGCAGAATTTGTTTAATTAAACAAGTCAGTGGTGTCATCAAGAACCCGTTTTTTTCTTTCTTTCTATTTTTCAACTCTGCCTTACTTAGTGTATAGGCTTTGACCTAAGGCTGGTTTTTCCTCCTAGCTAGAAAATAGCTGCCAGTGGCACCTGGGATACTTGCTTCCTTGTTCATCCAGCAGGATAGACAGGGAAAACCTCTCTCTCAAACCATAGGTTAAGTTCTTTCCTTTAGTCTACTTGGGCCACACATTGATTGACTAAGAGTACTAAGCACCCACCGCCCTGGAAACGTGGATACTAGAACACAGTTGCGGTTCTATTAGAAGGAAGAAGGAGCATATAGATGTTGGGGAGGCTCTGAAGCTGTTTCTTCATCTGGAAAAAGGTGACCTATCAGAGAATCTTGCAGAGAATCATGATGCTCAGAGATAATGTATGTAGGGTTGCCGGATTTAGCAAATACAAATAGAGAATGCCCAGTTAAATTTGAATTTCAGATAAACAGCAAATAATTTTTAGTATGAGTATGTACACCTCTTTCTACAAACGTTACAGATTTACACATTGATTTGGTTTTTAAGCTTTTCTCGCAGATTATGAGGTCTGGGCCCAGAGGGGCATTTCAAAAAATTTTTTTTTCTTTTGACAGTGATTAGAAACCTTATTTAGCCCTCTACCCTTGTATCCAGGATAAAAATACATACTTATACTAAAAAATTATTCATTGTTTATCTGAAATTCAAATTTAACAGGCCTTCTGTATTTTATCTGGCAACTCTAAATGTATGCAAAGTTCTTGGCACAGAGCAGGCATTCATTCAGTGGTAAGTATTAGTGTTCTTTCTATATAAGAAAAGAGCTCAGTTAAATGGCAGCGTGGTGCTTTTTAACTCTAACATAGAAAATATATGCTTTTGATCAAAATTGCAATTAACTGAACTGGATGTGACTCTAAGAATCCCTTCACCACTACTCAAAATGAGATGAAAGCAAAGGTCCCTAACTGGAGGGTCATATTTGCATGCATGGGATGGCACATTATAAAGCATCTAATATTACTACTTAAAACTAAATTGAACTTGCATCACCGGATAGTTAGTTATTGGTCTTTCCTTATCTTGTTCTAACTCTATACAGATAAACCATTCTTCATTTGATTCGAAGGTAATGCTGCTACAATTCCTGGGACAAAGGCACTAACATACAAGATTGAAAATGGAGTGATTGCCCCAGGAATTCTAGCTCCACGTGGGTGAAGCTTGAGGTCACAGCAACCGTTACTTTGCATCTGGAGGAGGCAGGAGACTCTGCAAAGCTCTCTGCTGTTGCCTCTGACTCCATTTTCCTTCACTGCTAATTCATTGTTCCTACCTGTAAAATTTTCTAATATGCTTCCTGAGAAGCCAAAGAGAAAGCAGGCACCTTCATTTTCTCATCAAATATTCACCATATTATGAAAAGGAAAACCCTACTGACTTGGCATTGAATGGCCAAACCCAGCATATTGTTACATATTGTTACCAGATTCACAACAGGAATAGATTAAGTGGATTTTATCCAAGATATCTAATTCCCATTAAAGTACAGTACTGCGTATTTCTAATTTGGTGGCTGCTATGATCTCATACACTGCTTATTTTCTGTGCTTTTCCTATAAACCAGAAAAAAAAAATCTATTTTTCCTGTTTGTTTTTTTAAGTGGAAATTATTATGCACATTACATAGATTAGTCTGCAATGTCTTTAAAAGTATTATTTTTCCTAGTTTTCAAAAAGTGGCATTGGAAATGTATCTCTTTCCATTTCATCACCTCTTCATCCTCGTTGGAAACTTGATCCATAGTAGGTATTAAGATCTTTACATTTCTACTGGTTGGGCGATGACTTCATTTCTTTCATGCCAGCTGGGGAATCTTGTGTGGCTGAGCATTGGACCGAAGCAGGGCTGTGGGTTGGTGCGGCTGCTTAACAGCCGTTTGCATGTATCCAGCTGCTGTGTAAGGAATCCTCAGGCTACTAGTTCTTTGCACCTAAATCACCCAAGGGATCGCAGGCTGATGGACGAGTGTATGTGTGAATGTGTGTATATGTGCGTGTGTGTGTGTGTGCGCACAGGCAGCTGCAACAGATGGGCATCAGCAGCAATGGATTTCGATATCATTTTTACCAACAACAGAGATAAACAGTCCTGCATCCTTTATTTCCAAGCAGTGCCTCGGCTTCCGCCCCAAATGTGCTCTACCCCTCTTCTCCGATCCCCCACCCGCGCCCGCACGTGTCCCTAGGGAGGAAGAGGCCAGGATAGCTGCGCTGCAGGCAGGATTCCCCCTTTTTTTCCGCTGTGACAGGCGGATTCCCGGGCCTCCTCGGCCCCCAACCCCCGCAGCCGCCCCTTTCCCAGTCACGATCTTCCCCCCCATTCCCCCTCCCTTCGAAAGCTCAAGGCTCGGGCCCCGCCCCTCCCAGCCGCCCAGCCCAGGTTGCTAGGGCCTGGCGGGGCAACCAAACCTGGCGCGCGAGGAGGCATGGCGCGCGCGTACGCGCGCAGACGAGCTTATACAGGGAACCAGCTGTCTTCTGCTTCGGGGACCAGTGCACGAGCGGCGCGGGCGGGGCGCGCGAGCCCGAGCCCGCGGACGAGCGCTCTCTCCTTATTGGTTCCTATCAGAAGTGGGCGGGGCGAAGGCGGGACCTGGAGGAGCCTGAGGCGCTTCCCCATTGGTCCAAACGGGAGGGTTGGGCGGGGCAGTTAGCAAGTTAGGCTGCGCGTTCTCCTGAGAGAGAGGGCGGGGTGGAAGGTTTCGATTAGTTGTCGCCGCCGCTGGGGAAGGTAAAGCGGCGACGGCGGCCTCGGGAGCTGTGGGACCCTGGCAGGAGGTGGGGATCTCGGCGGGGTGAGTAGACGCGCCGCCACCCGCCCGCCAAGCCTACTTGTCCTCATTCGGCCCCGCGCCCACCCAGCTTCTCCTGAGAGAGGGGACCCACCCGGTCCCCCCGGGCAGGCGTGAGACGGGGAGGTGGCGCGGGTTCCCCCAGAATGGGGCGACGCGGCGAGGGCACCCCAGTCTGGAGTGGCTCCTCCTCAGCGCCCCATTGCGCCGCTGGAGGGGCTTCCCCGGCGAGGAGCTGGGGATGTATTTTTGGGTGTAGAGAGACGGGAGGGTGTGAGGAGGGGCGGCGGGTCGAGGCCGCCCCGTGGGGCTCCCCTCAGCGGCGGGTCTGCTGCATCCCCGCCCCGCCGCCCCCGCGGCCCGAGCTCCCCAGGGCTTGCGCCGAGGGAAGCCCCTTCCCGCCGGCGCTGAGGAGGAGCCTGCGCGCCGGAGCCCCCCGCCCGAGTTCCGTGGGAGTCCGGGACCCGCCGGGGACTGCGAGCTGCGGCCCCGGCCCTGCTGACCTTGGTCGCCTGCGAGGGTGGGCGAGCGACCCTCCGCCTGCCCCGCGGTTCCTCCAGCTTCCCCCGAACAAGTTTCAGGCGTCGTTATGAAGTTCAAGACTAGCATAGTGGGGAGAAGCAGAAATTGGCCCCTTCCCAGACCTTCGTACCCTTTGGACCCTCATAGAAATTAAATCCTGGGGTTTGGAACCATTTCCCAGAACGAACAGGTTCTTCTCGCATTGAGACGTTCTGTGCCCACGTTGGGGGAAAAAATAACCTGAACATATTTCAGTGTAAAGGCAGATCTTCTTTGAGGGTTTTGTTTTTCGCTTCACTTGAGTGTTAAAGCACAGATGCCTGAAAAAGAAAAGCCTGACCTTAGTATCTCCACAGTGAGATTAGACGGATGCTGTGATATTTAAGTAGTTGCAGATCAGTGTTCTGTTAACACAATCTATTTTAATTGACTGAAATTTAAGCTGATTTTAGAAAGTATTGCAGACACGGAATAATTTCTTTCCGTGCATCTGAATTAGGTTTGTTTGGATGTAATGGTTTATGTAGTTAATGTAAAGGATTACACAAATTAATTTGTCCGGGAGCATTTGACCGAAACAGGAGACGTAAATATGTATGGAATAGAATTATTGCTTTAGGTAA
This sequence comes from Eubalaena glacialis, assembly GCF_028564815.1. Lineage (NCBI taxonomy): Eukaryota > Metazoa > Chordata > Mammalia > Artiodactyla > Balaenidae > Eubalaena > Eubalaena glacialis. The sequence continues at coordinate 15,756,384 of NC_083736.1, forward strand.
CATCTGCTGGAACATTTCCAGGTTGTTCCTTTCTTGCTGTAGGGTTACAAAAGAAGGCATCTTTACCGAGGCTATTCGGAATTATTTGTGAATGACATTTAGGTGTAAATTTGTTTTTAATTTCTTTAAGTGTTTTAAAATATTTTATCCATAAAATGTGAAGAGTTGAAGGGGGGGTAGTATAATCTTACATTTAACAACCCAGTTACGATCATTAATAATACATTTTTTAAAAAGGTGTGCCTGTTTTTGACAACATGATAGTTGAGTACCTTAGCAATCCTTTTAATTTCTTTATTAAGAGTACTATTTTAGGTTTGAGCATTTTTGGCGTTGACACTGGAGTAAGGAAGCCTGCAGCAGTATTACCAGTTTGACACCACCAGTGGGTGTTTCTGTTGACAAATGCAGAGAAGAGAACATTTGGGAAGGAAATCTTTTTTCTAAGGGTGGGGGGTGGGCGAGTGGGGGACAGAGCCAGAAGAGAGAAGCTGTAGAAGAACTAAAGCTGCCAGCACAGTGTATGCTGAGCATTTCACAAGTACAAGGAAACCTAATTAGGATAAAAAAAATTCAGTTTGGCTGTATTAAATAATAGAGCTCCAAAAGAGGCATGCTAAATAAAGTTAATCATTACAAGAGTGTTAAATAATCTACCATTTCAGAGGGGTTGGAGGGTCTTCAACTGTCAAATCCCTTTGAATTGTCTTGCCTTTTAACCTAATCAATGCAAGGATTAATTTGATATATATGTATATATAGAAAACAGTTTAGTATTCTAATTTTGCTTATTTAGCAAGTTTTCTGAGCCTAATTTTTTTAAAAACAAAATTTGGTATATCAAAAAAATAATTAGAGGGACTTCCCTGGAGGTCCAGTGGGTAAGACTCTGCGCTCCCAATGCAGGGGGGCCCGGGTTCGATCCCTTGTCAGGGTACTAGATCCCACATGCTGCAACGAAAGATCCCCCGAGCCACAACTAAGACCCGGCGCAGCCAAATAAATAAATATTTTTTAAAAATTAGAAATAAGCATTCTTTCTCCAGAGAGGATTCCTTTTTTTTTTTCCTGCTCAGATTTATAATTTATTCATGATTTAGGGGCTTGTGGTAGGGATTTTTTACCCCTTTATCTCAGGTTTTTGATTTTCTATTTATGCAAGTTCCCTGGGCTAAATGTGCCATTATTTTCATTGTAATTTTCTTGGAGTCATTTAAATCAGAGTGTGGCATCGACAGTATTCCCTGGGGTTTTAAAAGAAAAGGCTCCCATTGAGGGAAATTGCAGGGCCATCTTGCATAGATGAGTAATAGAAGGTTGACTGATTGCGAATCAGATGTATTCTGTTCCAAATGTGCTGCATGGAGTTAAGGCAGTCTCATTTAATAACAACCAGATTTTACTTGGTGTTTCTGCTTTGAAGGTGCGGTATTGTTACAAAACGAAATACAGAGGTGGAGACATTTCGTCAAGTATGCCTTCCCACCGCCGCCCGCACCCACCCCCCAGCCTTGCTTCACCACTGTGTCTAAGAATCTGTGAGAGAAGCTTTCAACAATAGTTGCATTGTTGGAAATGACAGTGGCTTCTGTTGCAGAAATTCAACCTTTCATTTTGATTTATGTTTCAATTTAATTTATGGTAGAAAATTCCAGTATATCTGAGAATATGGCTGTGGAATTTGTAAGGAGGTGAGCAGAGAAAAGAAGCCTTCTTCAGTGTGTCTGTTAAAAGTTCACCTTTTTTTCCTCCTTTTTATTTTGATAACTTTCGTGGTTATCTCCTTTATTTCTAATACATGTTAGAGGGTATGTTAACATAGTACTTCATTTTTGGCTGTTAGTGTGGGGATATGACTTTTTCATGTAATAAATTGATGTCAAGTAATAACAGAAGGCATTTAAGAACAAACGAATCCACATACTTAGATCCAAAATGTGAGGGGAATCCTTTAGGTAACGCTTAATTTTGGTACAAGAATAGCAGAATTTGAAGTATTAAGTCACTTTTTAAGTAGAAAAGACTGTTTACTCAGAATTTGATAATTTTAGTTTCTAAAGTTTTAATTTTTGACAACATTGAATTTCTTGATAGAGACAGAGGTCGAACCTCAAAGGTTCTTTATCATCTGATGATGAAGTCAGTTGGGTCACATATTTCAACTTGAGAAAATAATGTAATTGAAGGACTATATTTAAACTTTCTGTTTGGGAGGGTTTTCCAATTTACTTTCTATCTTAAATTCAACATTAGAACTCTTTTGTTGGCGATGCATCACTTACTTTAGTGTTTGGATTTAAATTCTTGATAGTTTCTAGAATGTTTCCTTTATATAGAGCAGTGCTTGGAAGACTGGATTATTCAAAGATCTGGCCTCATTTCTCATTCAAGTTTGTACAGTTACTTCTTAATACTGTGTGATATGAACTTGGGTACAATTCTGTCAGTGGGAAATGAAAGCTGTGAGTGAGGACCTTCCACCTAAAGAGCCTGATAACATTTAGACAATTCAGATTTGGGAATTAACAGAAAATTATTTATTAGGTTAAAAGGACTTAACCCATTCGAGTCTTTGGAATTGATTGTCAGCATTTTGAATTAAGCTCTTAGAAACATTTGTGTTTGAGATAGTTCTCATTAGGGTCAAGTTTTGGGTGTGGTCTCTTTTGGGCAGTCTTCTCTATAATAATTAAATTCTAATATTCTATTTATTGAGCCTTACTGAATACCAGGTACTATGGCAAATAATTTATTTGCATGAATATATGTGTGTATGTGTGTTCTCACAACATTCCTATGAGGTAGATGTTTTTCTTATTTCCCGTATACACTTGACCAAATGGGCTGAGGGAGAGAAAATATTTTACCCAGATTACCTAGCTAGTCAGTAGCTGAGGCAAAACTTCCATTGAAACCGGTATGACTTGAACATGTGCTCTTCTGCTTCTCTTTAGAAATCTGATTTCCCAAACATGTTTTGAGCTCCTGCTGTACATCACTCCTGGGGTGGTTACTGGAGGTATAAATATGCCTCCTGGAGTTCATAGGCTACATTGGCAAGGCTGCCTGACCTTTAGTCACATGGGAGGCTGGACTCAGATCCATCAGCACTGATGGATAGGACAACTGCAAGTTCAGACTTTTCTAAGAGGATCATTAGTTCTGTTTCTTCATAAATGAAGGTTGTACATAATTATTTACACTCAAATGAGGTAGCTGTTTCTAATTAACCACTTGGTATTTCATGTTTCTTCATGTTCCATTTTAACTTTTGACTGACTTTGATTAAATTTGCTACACTAATAAAGGCTGTGAAGATATTCCTTGAATTCAATTTTGTGGTTTAGATGCACTCTTGAAGTAAAATGGCAGCCATTACAATCTGCAGATGGGTATCTCTTTTGTAATTGTAATGACTTCAGTAAAATAAAATTTGGAGGTGAAGTCTACAGAGATATGTTATTGATGTTGCTTAACACTATGTAGGAGTTGCAGTCTGACAGAATTTTTCTACTTGCAAGTAGAATTTTCTGTTACTTATAGCCTCTTATGGGTGTGTGTGTATTTAAACAAGACCCATCCTTAAGAGAGCTACAGTTGCTTAGCCCAAAGGAACCCCCAGAGGTCCATGTTAGGGAGGAAAAGGACTTAACATCTTATTCTGTAATTGGTGAGAATCACTTTTGCCAGTTATTAAAGTTAGAAAGGAGTGATGAATATTGTAGAACCTCAGGGCTGGAAATCACCTCGGCCAAAGCAGGACAGTTGTTCTACCAAGATGGGACCTATACAGAAGTGCTGTGGATTTCTTTACCAAGTATGGGTTTTGAATATGCATTTTTAACAGTTTTATTGAGGTATACTTTACATACCATAAAATTCATGTTTTAACTGTACCATTCATTGATTTTTTAATTTTTTTGTAGATTTATGGAGTTGTGTAACCATCACTACAATCCAATTTTAGAACATTTCCATCACCCCAAAAAGATCTCACCGGCCAACACGCATTTTTTTAACCTTATTTACTTGCTTCCACCTAGATCCTTTTATCATTAGACACTTGTAAACGAAATCATGTAGATCTTAAAAGATATGTCTTTTAAGAATACCTTCTTACATGTATTACAATTTCTTAGTACTTTTTGTATATTCAAAAGTTTTTGCCTAACCATAATATGTAGCAGAATATAAAGGACAGTACTGCAAGTGCCATCCATTACCTTGTCTTTGTGGTTTTGATTTGATTCTGTTTTGATCTTTTTTAAACTAGCAAATAAAATACAGTGCTCTTAGTGATATGTTGGAAAAGCAGAAATAAGAAATCAAGGTAAAAGTAATATAATTATTGGGCAAGAAAAAATTCCTTTAGGATTTAAGACCAAGGGCAAAATAATTGGTTTTCTTGATTTTAAGCCAATAACATTGTGCATTTTATTGTTTGAGCTCTAATCCCCCTTGAGAGATCCATGCCTACGGTGCATGCCGGAGAGCAGGCTTCATTAAATTCAGGTATGCAAACGCATTGTCTACTTTTTGCAGTACTTCAGACTGGATTGTTGGGAGATTTAGAAATAGTTTAACCTGCAGGGTACTGTAGCTGCTTTTCCCTGCCTGCATCGTTTTTTTTAGTTACCCTGAAGGGTAGGCAGGGGAGTTAAAGCTCCCTTGGGAACGAGTTGTACAGGATGGGATGAATTCCACCCGTTTGGTTCCCAGGTGCTCTCTTTGCTTCCTGTTCTGCATGTGTAGATGGAAACTGCTGATAGGATAGCTTGGGGATGTTATTTTTTGGGTACACATAATAGAGGAATGCAGTTGTTTGGTTGGAAGTAAAGTGTTTTGGAAACAAACTTTCATTGCTTTTAGATGAACATTTCTCTATGGAAAGTGACACTTACAAGTGCCAGGCAGGTAAATCAATACCTCCTTGTGTGGTAGGTTGTGTCTGGATTTTTTTAAAAAATAAATTTATTTATTTATTTATTTTTGGCTGTGTTGGGTTTTCCTTGCTGTGCGCGGGCTTTCTCTAGTTGATGCGAGCGGGGGCTGCTCTTCGTTGTGGTGCGCGGGCTTCTTATTGCGGTGGCTTCTCTTGTTGTGGAGCACAGGCTCTAAACGTGTGGGCTTCAGTAGTTGTGGCACGCGGGCTCAGTAGTTGTGGCTCACGGGCTCTAGAGCACAGGCTCAGTAGTTGTGGCGCACGGGCTTAGTTGCTCCACGGCATGTGGGATCCTCCCAGACCAGGGCTCGAACCCCTGTCGTCTGCATCGGCAGGCGGATTCTTAACCACTGCACCACCAGGGAAGCCCCTGGTCTGGATTTTTAATAACAAACAGAAAGGACACAGCACTGCTCTGATAATAATAGTTTACTGTAAATTCAATCATAACTGGCTTGAAATAATTTTACTTTAAAAAAAAACCTGTTTAATTGCTATGGCTATGTGATTCTGTTGTTACTTTGTGTTCTTTGTTAAGAGAAAGGCCTAATATCAAATAGCAACAAATGAAGAGCTTTCTGACTTTGATTTAGAGGGAAATAGTGATTTCGAAAGTAACAACTTTGGTTTCTGGAAGTTAGTTAAAACATATGGATGAATACATTATGTTTTTTGTTTGTTTGTTTGTAAGACTGCTTTAAATTATTTTAGGTAAGTTGCAGTTTTAGATCTCAGTTTTAGATTTGGTACTATGCCTAAAGATTAGGTTCTTGGCAGTGTAAGATCATATTATGATAATCAGATTAAGCACACACACACACACGTGAGGAAGATGTGGCAGATAAAAAATGGTGATAAGTAACAGCTGAAGAACAATTTACTGACTTGGATTTGCCCAATTACCCTGATATTGGCCAAGAGTAGTAGAAACTAGTTTCCTGATGAATAGAATCTTTCAGAGATTACGAAAGCTGGTTCAGATGTGACACATCCTAGAATTTATCCACAAACTCCAGCCTGGTTTGTGAGCCAATGGTGGATGTTTTAACTTTAATCGCTAGTAATTATTACTGGTAATATTACCACTAAAATTTAAGATTAGCATTGCAAACGAAAAGAAAAAGTTTTATTTTAATTGTTAGTAATTGAAAATAGTTGAGGTAGAACAAAAACTAATTTTGTGCAAATTGGTGTTTCATAATTTGTTATTTCTTTCTAAAGTAACCTGTCCTATATCCTGAGAATCTGTCCTTCATTTAGCAAATACTTATTGAGTGTCTACGGTGTACCAAACTGTGATAGAGGCTGGATAGAGTGATACATCAAAGGGAAGTAGACCCTCAAAGAATTTATAGGCTTGAAATGGAGGCAGAGGAGAAGTACCAGGCGCTAACAGGGTAGGGGGATCTGCCATGTGGGGAGCAGGTAGGAAGGGCACGCTGAGGAGGTAACATTAAGTGGGACCTGAAGGATGAGAAGGGCATGGTTTAGTTGGGGAAATAAGTTTTCGTGGCAGAAAGTGCAAATGCCCTCAGGCAAGTTGAGAGAAATAGAGGCTTTTGAAAAACCGAACCTTTTAAAGAACTGAAAGAAATCCGAAATGGCTGGAAAGTAGAGAAGCAGGTGATGACGCAGAAGTAGGCAGGGGCCAGGTCTTGAAAAGGCTTATTAGGCCATCTGCTGGGTTTTTGAACTTGTCCTAAGTCTCCTGGGAAGCTATTGAAGGTTTTAAGCAGAAATGTGACATGAAATGAAATGCCGCAAAAAACAAGAGTTTTAGCTCAATGGAACCTTGATGATTTACCAAAAAGGTCATAATCCCTGCAAGGTAAAATATTCTTTCCTCATCTCATTAAAAATTTTGCAACTGCCTTCTTGGTTGATTGTCATTTGTGATACTCTTTTCATTGTTTTTATAGAAATTACCTTCAGTTTTCTAAAGGCTCCTTCTTTTATCCTTCACCAGTCTGTTAACCTTATATAGGAATGTCATTTCTATTTATAACTGAGTTAAAATTTTTTTCTAACAGTTTTAGCTCTCTTCCATATTTAAACTTAAAACTCTTCACTGGTTTTTTTTCCCCCCAGACATCTTTAATCTGCTCAAGGTTTTAATGAAACATTTCATTAAATATCAATATTAAATTTGCTTTATTCTTTTCTTTCCCTAAATACAATGTCTTATGTCTAGTTTAATATTTTTCAGCATTTATGCTATTTCATATTTTATGAAATCTCATTTGAGCACCTACAGTGTTTTTAGAGAATTTTGTTAATAATGTTTAGAATCACTAATCTTTAGCAGGAGTACCATTTTCAAATCTGGTTCACATTCTGTGGTTTTACCATCTTTTATATTAAACTAGTCTCTGTTGAGCTTCTTACTTTCAAGTGAGCTTATGTATATAAAAGTGCTCCACAGGTTTTATTTTATATATCCTGATTTGTTTCTTTCTCCTTGTACAGTATGTATCCCTACATGCTCAGTTCATTTTTGGAAATCTTCAACCACGCTAAGTTTTTCTTGCTTTGATGACTGAACAAGCATTCATTCAGGGCTTCCTTGGTGTAAAATGGTTAGTTTGTGTCAGTATAGAATGCCATTGTGCACTTCCCCTCCATGTATACAAAGAATAACCACAGCATCACCTCCTTCTTCAAATATTTCCTTTGAAATCTACATTTTGATGCAGTCTCTAACTTAGCTCACTTTGGCCTTGAGTTCTGAGGCTTTTCTGAACCATTTTATACCTGCTCTGTATTCTTTCCTTGTTGATTTTTTTTTTTCCTTGTGCTGGTAACTTGAAGAATTTACAGTGGTTTTGTGTCATTACTATTTTCACTTCCTATCCAGCCCAGGACATTTATTTTTAAAGAGTTGCCTCATTTTAGAGTTTGATGTTTTTGTGCTAGTGGTTTCTCTACCATCCACAGTGACTGCCCTTGATTTGGAGTTGTGCTTTCCAGTCTTGTCCCTCTGTGCAGGGTTGGTAAAGGAAGGCCATACTTGTCTTTCTTTGACTAACTTTATGATGAGGTGATGATTTGGGTATCTTGGTGTCACTGTGATGGTAGGTGGTGGAGATACAAAGCCAAGCTGTGGTGTTGTGCCCTTTTATGGAGTTTGTATTCCAGCAGAAGAGGCCAAAAGCAATGACTAAAGAACAGGATGATATGTACATTTAGATGGAAACACAGGGTGCTGGTATTGTAGGCCAGAAGAGGTGCACTTAACGCAGACCTAAGGGGACTGGGGAAAGTAATGATTCCTGAGCATTTGTGAAGAGTCTTAAAGGAGGCCCAGAATGTCAGGTGGAGGGAAGGGGTTTTCTGGTAGAAGGTGTATTCAAACACATGGATCTAAGAGCATATAAAGCTGGGTGAATAGCAAGAAATGACGTGGATTTATATATTGCATGCCTTGCTTTGTTGCTTTGACCCCAGCGACATCCCAGGACCTTGGTTTTCTTTCTTTATGGCCATTTGGCTTTTTTCTGTTCATTTTCACTTTTACCTGAGAGTATACATAGGAAATAAAGCCAGGAGTTTAAATAGGGGTGGGCCTTTGGTAAAATGGATAAGCAGATGGTATCAGTTTTCTACTGTAAGCTCCCTGGAGGCATTGAGTGTTGCCTGTTGTCGCCTGAGCATCTAGTGCATTGCCTGGCACAGAGGAAATGCTCAGTAAATATTTCTCTTATGAAAGGTGCCTTTTTTCCTGCCCCCCCATCTCCTCCTGTCAATGCCTTTTTCCTTGTTGAGTGGTTTCTCTTCTCTGTCAGTTACCTGTCTAGTGGATCTTCCTCTCTGCTCGTCCTATAGACGTGCTTGTCCTGTAGGTCTAGTCACTGGTCTTGGACATAGTTGTGTTATAATCGGATCCGTGTTGATGTATAACTAGGTGCTAATGGCTCCCTCTGTGAGACTCCTCAAACTTCTGTCAACATTTACAGTATGGTAGATGAAGGGGAAGCCAAAGTTTATAAATATAAGAATGATATTTCTTTGAATTTTTTCATGCTTTGTTGCATGAATTCATAGAAGTGCTGAGTTCTGTTCCATAATAAGCTCTTGTGTGTGTGTGCATATGTGTGTTTGTATATATCTGCATTGTACTTTACTTAACATTAAACAAAACCAACATTCTGTGAAGATGTTTGCTTATTTATTATGTGGCTTCACCCCCAACCCCCATCACTGCTTAGGTCCCTCAGATTGGGAAGCTAGTTTTAAATGTGTTACCACATTGAGGTAAAATATGTGTCTTACAGAAAGGCTCTCTAGGATGCAATGATTTCACCAAAGAATCTACCGTACACTAACAGTTGGTTAGTTAGATGGAGGGCTTTTAAAAAAATTATTTATTTTATTTTTAGATGCTGTAGTAGACTTTTAAGTATCTTCTCTACATTTTGGTAATTTCTCATATTATAGGTCCCACTTTCCCAGAAAACTCATCCCCAGTCTCTTTTACAGCTAGGATACAGGCTTGTGACCTAGGTTTGACCAGTCATTTACACAGAGTGAGACTTGTATATAGAAGTGAGCATTGTGAGGTGGCCATCATGTGTAGTTGAATTGATGACCTGGTGATCATGTTGACAGAGGTGTTTGGTGGGGGCAGAGCTTATGGAATTCAGTCTCAAGTGGTGTTGGTGCTCAGCGGTGATAATCATTTTTGTTTGTTTGTTTTTGTTTGTTTTTATCTTCCTATTCTCTGATCATCTGGAATTTGTGTTAGATGTCTTATATTAACTTTGGAATATTTTCAGCCATTATCTCTCCAAATATTTCTTTTGTCCCATTCTCTCTTCTATTTCTGTGATTCCAGTGACCAGTATGTTAGAACCTTTGATATTGTCCCACACCTCTTGAATGTCCTGTTTTGTTTTGTTCTGTTTTTCACTCTTTTTTCTCAGTGTTTTCGGTCGGGGTAATTTCTACTGACATCTTCAAGTTCACTGATTCTTTCCCTGACTGAGTTGAGTCTACTGAAGAGCCCATTGAAGGCATTCTTCATTTTTCTTAACTGTATTTTTAATTTTTAGCACTTTCATTGTATTCTTTCTTATAGTTTCCATCTCTCTGCTGAGTTACCAATCTGATTTTTCATGTTCCCCTTTTGGGTTAGAGCTCGAAACATGTTACTCATAGTATTTTAACTTTGATTCTAGATATTTCCAACATCTGATTCTGTGTCTAGTTCTGACATGTTCTTTGTCTTTTCTGAGTGTTGTTTTTTCCTCTGCTTTTTGTTATGCCTTGTGATTTTTTTTTTATTGTAACACTGACTTATTTTGTAGAACAGTAGAAACTGAGGTGCAAAAATTTTTTTTCACTTTGAAAGCAGTCACTGTTTAAAAACTGACCAGATTACAAAAATAATCATGGTAGATACCTTAGTTTATCCTTCTAATAAGCCTGTTGATCTGGTCTTCCCTGTTGCCAGCATCTCTACATTCTAATGGGTGGTCTTTTTCTTCGTTCCGCCTCATGGAGAAGACAGTTTGAAGGGCCACGGGAAGTTGTTTGCTTCTTTGAAACGTTTTCCAACAGTATAGATCTCGTGAATCAGATCCTCCATGCAGATAATGCCATATTTACAAAGAGATCCAGCAATCAACACGTTATCTGTCAGGGCAATTCACTTGTTGATTTTGCCATAACCATGCTTGTAGATCAATTCATTTACTGACTTCAGGTTTGGATACCCCCATGCAATATATGGTTCCACAATTCTCAGCATGTTAATTGAAGCCTGTTGAGCTTCACATGGGTGCCATTGAAGATCTGACGGAGGTGGAGAAGCTGCAGCACCTTTTGGACCTTTGGGCTCACGCCACTGATATCTCTGATCCTGATGACAAATGCCAATTTGGGCTCTGCAGGTACATAGAAGTTGCTGGCTTTTCTTGTCATCCTCACTATTCAAATCTCAGTTCTGTACATCTGCCTGTATTCCTTGTGATAGTGCTTAGCTTTTTCATAGATAAGCTTCCTCCTTGCCTTTCAAAGCATCTTCTGGGCATACTTCTTTCTCAGGCTCTTGATCTTAAGCTCTGAGAAATTCTTTTGCTTTTTCTTAAGGGTTTCTGGCACAGCAGGAACCTTTTTTTAATTCTCTCTTGCACCCTCCATGGTTCTAGCCGGGAAAGAGCTGAGGTGCATAATTTTCATGTCTGTAAATGGGCACATCTTTCCCTGTGCTAGGCCTTTGGTTCAGGAATTTGAGTTAACCTAGTTTGGAGTTGGGCTGGTTTTAAGTTTGGTTGTTGCTGTGGTCACTCTCAGTATACCTCAGGCTTCAAATTCTCTTTTTATGGTGTCGGGTCTTCCTTCAAGACTGTGACTTAGGGTCTTCTTACATGCTCTTGATCTCCTCCTGTCCCTCTGCCAGTGGTATTATGCTGTTTCCTTGTTATTGGAAGTAGGTTAGCTTAGAGGTGGGGAGTGATGGTGGGGTGTGGTCTTTTGTTCTGATTAAACCTCAGGCTTAGGCCTGCATCAACGTCCCAAGGTCATGCCCCTACCCTAGCTACTGTTGTGGGCTCAGTGTGGAGTCCTGCCCCTCTCCCAGAGTAGGGTGCCCACCCCTTCCTCCGGCTGCAGTGAGTTTTCACCAGTGCTTTAAGGGTAGAAGCACTTATTGGCCTTTCTTTCACAGATAAAGGTTTTTCTTCCCTAGTGGACGTGGGAGGGAAGGATCTGGGTGTACATCTTGCTCCTGAGACACTGCTGCAGTTCCCTTCCCTCAAGTCTGCATCACAGTGGGCACTCCTCAGGGCTCTTTCTGTGAGTGCTTGGTGGCGCTGGTGAAGGAAGATCCTGCAGAAGGCTGGGGTCTCCCCAATTTCTGTGACCTCCATTGGTTTCACACTGTTCCTTCAGCAAGCCACATCGGGCTTTTATCGATTTGCTTTTTATTCTAGCTGAACTCTTGTCAGTGGCCACTTGCAGTCTACCCTAGGTGAGCACAAGGTTGTCTCCTCTCTCCTTGCAGGCCCTTTCTCTCCGAAGATTTTGAGCCAGTTGGTTGTTCTCTGATGGCTTTCAAGAAAGTCATGAATTTGAAATTAGTACAGCTCTTTTTTATTGTAAGGGCGGGCAGCTCTGTTCCTTCCAGCTTTCTTATTCCAGGATGGAAGACAGAAGTTTGGTTACCCTTAGAATTTTAACATGCGCATTTAACTAAGTCAAAGCTTAATTATTATTCCTATCCTCCCAAATAAGACAGAGATTTTAGAATGGCTTACTTTTTAACCCTCATCCCCTCTTCCATGTTAGTTATTTATGCTTTGGTTTTGCCTTGTTGAAACCACCTTAAGTTTGTGAAATAGTGAATATTTACTCATCAACATGTTTTCAATTTTCTTTGCTCACCATTCTTTATTCACCCCATTTCTTCCTTTTGGGTTTAGTTTTCTTCTTTATAAAGAATGTTCTTAAGTAGTTCTTTCACTAAAGGCCTATTAGTAGTAAACATGGTCTAGTGTTTCTGAAAGTGTCTTTGCTTCACTTTTTCTCTTGAATGATTGTTGAGCTGGATACAGAATTTATGTTGACAATTGATAATGTTATTCTCTTGTCTTTTGACGAGTTTTGTTTGTTAATGAGAAGCCTTTAGTCAGTTCAGGTGTAATTTCTTTGTAGGTAAGTAATTATCTTTTCTTTTGGGCTACCTTTAAGATTTTTTCCTTGTTTTTGACTTTTTGCAGTTTCTTTGCGATACCTCTAGATGTGGATTTGTTTTTATTTTTCCTGCTTTTTATTGGTGTACACCATCAGCCTGAAAACTCATGACGCCTTAAATTGTGGGAAAAAATTTTAGCCATTATCTTTTAAAATAATGCTTCTCCATTTTCCATTTCTGGAACCCTTATCGAGATATATGTTGGAGTTTTTCATTGTGTTGCTTAAAGTTTCTTGAATATTTTCTGTTTTTACTTCTGGGTGATTTCCTGACATCTACCTTACAATTCACTAATTTCTGTTTAGCTGTGTCTAGTCTATTGGTTAATCCATTTATTGAAAATTTTCACTGAAAACATTTGACTACATTTTTAAATGTAAAAATTTCTGTGTTTTCTTTCAAGTCTACTTTTTAATTTTCATAAGGACATTTTCTTTTCTTTGAACATTTAAAAATATAGTTATGTTTGTCTCCTTTGGATTATTTTCTTAGCTGTAGTTCTTGAGAAATGAAATCTTCCATTTGTCTTCCCTCCAAGTTTTTCTTATTTCTTTGTGTGGTTTGCAACATTTGACAATTTGGGAATTGTTTGCCTGTGCCTGGCTTGTGGGATGCTCCTTTGGATAGTTTTGCATTTGTCTCTGATGGGACCCTTTGAGTTCACTGCTCCTGGAGAGTTTTTGATCTGTTCTCAGGTGATGGGTTTCTGACATCTGGAGAATGATGTGAATTTGGACTTCATATCTGTGGTAGAGCAAAGACTTGGGTTTTCCGTTTTGCTTTGCTCACTCCTACACACAGCCCTGGGCTGCTGTGTGTAGCTTTTCTTTTTTCTTATTTACCCAAGGGCAACCCTTTGTATTTCATAGCTTTATGTTGGCGGTTCACTTCCAGCTTCTTTCTCATCCACAGACTTGAGGTATCTCCAGTTTCCTGGTCTCATAATCATTTGAGTTTGCAGCCCTTGGTTTAGAGGGCAGGAGTGAGCAGGCCTTTGTCCTGTGAAGAATCTCATTTAATAAGCTCTTGTCTTTGCAGCCACTCCTTTCTATTTTACTGTTCCTGTAGGCCAGGAAGTAGTTTATCCAGTTAAGAACCAGGAAGTAGTTGCAACAACGGGCATCCTCTAACTTGAACAGATTATTTACTGGAAGTTCATTTACATATCACTTATGTTCATCACAGTTCTTATTATCTGATAGGAACTATGTTATTTAAAAAAAATGGGTTACCTTCCCAGGTACCCCTCAGGAGTCTAGTCTTTCCATGATGCAGTTGAAATTCGTATAGACTTGTGAGCTCTTTGGGACTGTAATCAGTACGTAGGTGATTTCTGTGGGGAGATGCATTTTAACATTCTCAGAGCAAGAAGGGAGTATGTGGTTTCCAAACTCTGTTGGTCTTCTCTGGGGTGACCTGCCAGGACTGGTCCCCATTAACTGTTGCAAACCCTAGCCACTGTTCTCAAGCCTGCCACTAAATCATCACCACGCATACTCAGCACACAACCTCGTCTCCACTCCGTTGAGAATATCGAGGGCCTTCTGGCTGATTTTCTCCAGTTTCTGGCACCATCTGTAAATTTATCACTCCCTGTCTCCCCAGAGCTGCCCTTGCCCCTGTCTCTGAGGATGAGGTGCTTCTGCTGCTGTTTGAGGCCAGTTCCTTGCCCCGTGCCTTCAGCTTTGGTGCCGCTGCTTTGGCAGTCTTTTTTCATCAGTTATTCCCCCTCTTTCTCCCCATCCTGTATCCCAGTGGTTCTCAACTGGGAGTGACTTTGCCCCCCAGGGGACATTTGGCAATGTCTGGAAACGTTTTTGGTTGTCACAACTGGGGTGGTGGTATGTGTGCCACTGGCACCTAATGGGTAGAGGCCAGAGATGCTGCTAAACACTTTACAATGCACAGCATAGCCCCCAACAGCAAAGAATGACCTGGTTCAAAATGTCAGTGGTGCTGAGGATCAGTAACCTTGCTCTATCCTTAGAGTCTCCCTTTTGATTTTTTAATTTTTCTCTGCCCATTATCTTATTCCTAAGGTTCTCGTCCTAGAAAACCTTCCCTGAACCAGTTGTCCACTCCTCTCTTAGATACCTAACCTCTCTTCCCCTTCTTCTCTAAACATCTGGGTGTGGTCTATACAGAGTCTATCCATTTCTCATCCACTTCTCACACTTCAGCTCGATCTCTGACTTCCCAGTCTCACATTACTTAAACTGTTTTTGCTGAGATCTCCCATAACGTCTTGTTTGTTGCGTCTAGTGGATTCATTCAGTCCTAATTTTACTTGACATTTCTGTTGCACCTGACACTGTTAGTCACTGTCTCCTTGAAGCAGTGTGTTTCCTTTGCATCCTTGTTCTCCATGTCCTTCTCTTACACTTTTTTCTCTGCATTCTCTGTGGGCTTGTCTCGATCCACTTACTCCTTACACACTACTGTTACCTGGGCTTGACTTCTTGGCCAAGTATTATCCTAGGTCATTGTCTCAGTTACACCCAGAGTTTCAGTTCTACTTACATGCAGATGTATTTCTAAATTTCTAAATTCTTTCCTGTTTTTTCACTATATGCCTTCAGACTCATTCTTAACAACCTGCTGGAAAGCTACACCTGACTATTCTACAGGAACCTTATACTCAGGATGTCTAATATGAAGTACAGCATACTTTCCTCAAACTTGCTCTTCCTCCTTAATTAAAAAAAAAAACAAAACTCTGTTAATGGTTCCACCATCCACCGAGGCTCCTAAGGTGGATAGTTGGGTCTTATCCAACTCAGATATATTATCTACAGTTGCTAGTATGATATAAAACGTGATTTTGATCATGAAACTGATCTGCTTGAAAGCCTGCAGTGGTGCTCTGTTGCTGACAAGAGAAGGAGAAAGTTAGGAGAAAGTCTGATTTCCTTTTATCTGGCTCATCAGGCTCTCCTTGGTGTGTTCTCTGCCTGCCTACCTCTCCAGCCGCACGTCCTTTCCTTGTTTGCCTCAAACACTGCGCTCTCCAGCATGTAGAGTTCTCCATAAAATTGTTTCAAACTTGGTATCTTTGCTTATGCTGTCTCCTTTGTGTGGAACGCAGCATCTACTGTAGACTGTGTGGGTTGCTAGCTCTCTGGTTGGTGGGACTCCCTATTCCTCATGGAAGCTGCAGTTAATTGACATCTTTCCCTACTTCTCTGGCCTCAGTGTTACTGAGGAGTATTCCTTGTCTGAACTATCATTTTGGAGAGCCAGGACTGGGTAAATGCTGGCATCAGTCCTACTGAAAGAAGATAGGGAGTGGGCACAGGTAGAGGTGTTTCACAGCTCTTCAGTTATGTGGTTTACTATTAAGCCATTTCTTTTCTTAGTCCCAGTCTTAACCTTCTTTATAGCTCCTTGGAATTCCTCACAGATCTGTCTGCTGTGAGCCCTCCTATATTCTCAGGGCTGCTCTGGGTTTATTTTTATATTTCTTTTGCCTATTTCAGGGGGTTTTAGGGTGGGAGGAAAGGTAAACGCATGTGTCTGGTTAGCCATTTTAAAGCAGAACTACAGTGCCTTATACTACATGTGGTTTCTCGTTTTTCTCTGTTGTAGACATCATGGCAAAGAATGTCCTTTTTTTTTTTTTAATTTTAATTTTAATTTTTGTCCACACCGCGTGGCTTGTGATCTTAGTTCCCCGACCAGGGATTGAACCCGCGCCCTCCGCAGTGAAAACGCAGCGTCCTAACCACTGGACCGCCAGGGAATTCCCGAATGTTTTTTAAAGTGAATCCTTGTGTACATCTTTGATCCTTTTCTTAGGATACTAGTCTTTTCTTAGGACACTAGTCTTTTTTTTTTTGTAAAATATTTATTTATTTAGGCTGTGCTGGATCTTAGTTGTGGCACGCGGGATCTTTGTTGCGGCATGCAGGATCTTTTTTTTAGTTGCAGTCTGCGGACTTGTTAGTTGCGGCGTGCATGTGGGATCTAGTTCCCCAACCAGGGATCGAACCCAGTCCCCCTGCATTGGGAGTGCGGAGTCTTACCCACTGGACCACTAGGGAAGTCCCTGGAACACTAGTCTTATATCCCCCCTTGAGGATCACCGGGGGTGATGATAGGTGACACTGATGGGAGTGTGCCATACCTGTGAAGGGTGTACAGGGAACACTGCTGGTTCACCTAAAGGAAAGGTTGCAAGTTAAAAATGTTTATTATTTTGGCCATTCTGGTCTGCAATATTGTTTTTTGTTGGATTTAAAAAATTACTTGTAAGATTAAATATTTACAAAATTTATTATTTTGGTCAT
Organism: Eubalaena glacialis; assembly: GCF_028564815.1. NCBI lineage: Eukaryota > Metazoa > Chordata > Mammalia > Artiodactyla > Balaenidae > Eubalaena > Eubalaena glacialis. The sequence goes on from NC_083736.1 coordinate 15,773,302, forward strand.
TTGTATTTTTCTGTGTACATTTTCTTTTCATGTTAATAAATTTTTTTTAAAATACTCTTGTAGTGTTCACTCGATTCTTTCCCTTTAACATGAAATGAGCAAATGCTGCCAAATGTAAGGTCCATTGCTCATTTTTTTTTTTTCTAGTTTGAATTTGTTATGATCTGATTCTTGGAAAATGAAAATCCACTCCTGGTTTTGTGGTTTAATACCTCACAAGGTGGCTGTGAAAATTAAATGAAATAACATAGATGAGGTGCCCAACACAGTAGTTGGTATGTAATAGGCAGCAGTAAATATTAGTTCCTTTTGTGCAGTCTTTCTCCTTTGTCAGATTATTAAAATAACTGCAGTACAACATACCTGAGAGAGAGGGAAAGAAAGAAATCATCACATGTATTTACTGAACCCTTGTTAAATGAAGGGCAGTAAGCCAAATACCTTGAGGGATGCAGAGATGTTTAAGCAGCTTCCTGTCCAGGGGTAAACATTAGCTTACTATACATATCTTTACCTTTCTAGGCTTTTTTTTTTATTTTAGACCATGCTCTTCCAAAAACCTTTCGATCTTTAAACTGTGTTATTTTATTTGAGCACAGAACACTTTAAAGGTTGGTGTGCCACATTTAATCCATTACATTTCTGGGAGAATAGTTATTAGCTCCATTTTATACGTGGGGGCCCTGAAGGGTGTTCTGCCCAGCTTCTGGCTGGGGTAAAAATAGGATATGTTGGGATGTAGAAGAATGCTAACGACTGTATTTCCAGCCTCAGTAAGTGCTGAATAAATATTTGTTGAATGAATGAATCATCTTTTATTAAACGATATGTTAAGCCCACTCCTAAATCGCATCTCTGCTTCTTACTGTTTTACTTTTCCCCTTTTATATTTTATGCTGTGAAAGTGGTTAAATCAGCTTTAAAATTCAATGGTTGGTACACAAGACATTGCAAGTTGGAAGACAAATGCTACTCTGTTTTAGTCATAATGAAAAAAGGCTTTGAGAGGAGGAGATTCTGTGCTGATCTGATTTATTTTTCCAATTTAATTTTTTGCCCTGGTGCTGATTCTTTGCAAGACCACCTTTCTGGTTCCTGTAACAGCTACAAGGGGCTTCCCAAGTTTGGGGCTAGGGTAAATGGCCCAATTCGTTGCACTCTAAGGATGACTCTGCTGTTAACAGTCAGGTTTTTCATATAATCTCTAGTAAAGAAGGAAAAATTAGCAATTATAGTTAGGCTCTGGAGATTTGAGGGGGACACTTTTTAATGGATGAACTAGCAGATATACAAACTTTAATGGAATAAGTGATTAACATCTCAGAGTTTGCTATGTATTTAGCTTTCTGTAGTTGGTTGGCTTGGATAGTGAAATAAGGGTTCTTAGTAAAAATGATAAGACCCTGGAAAGGATTGGTGGTGGGACGTCCATGGACTTACTGCAGAGTAGTGTTAACACATGCATCTTCTTCACTCTGCACATGGAATATTCCATTTATTTATTTATTTATTTGACATCTTTATTGGAGTATAATTGCTTTACAATGTTGTGTTAATTTCTGCTGTATAACAAAGTGAATCAGCTACATGTATACATGTATCCCCATATCCCCTCCCTCTTGCGTCTCCCTCCCACCCTCCCTATCCCACCCGTCTAGGGGATCACAAAGCACTGAGCTGATCTCCCTGTGCTATGCGGCTGCTTCCCACTAGCTATCTATTTTACATTTGGTAGTGTATATATGTCCATGCCACTCTCTCACTTCGCCCCAGCTTACCCTTCCCCCTCCCCGTGTCCTCAAGTCGATTCTCTACGTCTGCATCTTTATTCGTGTCCTGCCCCTAGGTTCATCAGAACCATTTTTTTTTTTTAGATTCCATATATGTGTTAGCACATGGTATTTGTTTTTCTCTTTCTGACTTACTTCACTCTGTATGACAGACTCTAGGTTCATCCACCTCACTACAGATAACTCAATTTCGTTTCGTTTTATGGCTGAGTAATAAATATTCCATTGTATATATGTGCCACATCTTCTTTATCCCTTCATCTGTTGATGGACACTTAGGTTGCTTCCATGTCCTGGCTGTTGTAAACAGTGCTGCAATGAACATTGTGGTACATGACTCTTTTTGAATTATGGTTTTCTCAGCGTATATGCCCAGTAGTGGGATTGCTGGGTCATGTGGTAGTTCTGTTTTTAGTTTTTTAAGGAACCTCCATACTGTTGTCCATATAGTGGCTGTATCAATTTACATTCCCACCAACAGTGCAAGAGGGTTCCCTTTTCTCCACACCCTCTCCAGCATTTATTGTTTGTAGATTTGAACACTCCATTTAGTCTTAAGCTTGCTAAATTCATTTATTTTTACAAGTTTTATGGATAGACCTGTTCATCGCATTTTTGGTTTTCCCACTCCATTTTTCTACTTAGGATGCATTCAGTGAGGCTTACAGACAACTATTGTCTTGTAAAATAATGTCATAGGTAAAAATATGCCTTTGGGGGTTGAAAAAAACCTTGGTTTGATTCTGGCCTTGATACTTCTTAGCTGTGTGACCAGGGACAAGGTACTAATGACTCTGGAACTGTTTTCTTATCTTTTAAAAGTATTAGGATTAAATGTGATAACGTATGTAAAAATACTTAGCATCGCGCCAATGTATGGACGTGCTCCAAAAGCGTGGTTTTAAGCCCTGTGTCTTATCTGTTAAGGATATAGCATAATGGCTAAGTATAGGGATTCTGGAGCTTGACTGTCTGGGTTTGATCCAGTTCTGCCATTTACTGGCTCTTAGTCTCCTTATTGGTAAAATGAAGTTTCTGGTAGTAAAGGACCATAAAGGGTTCTTGTGAGGATGAAACAAATTAATGTAAATAAAGCTGGCTAGATCAGTGCTTAGCACAAAAGTGCTATTTATTTTAACTGTTGTTATTATTTTATCACATTTGAAAACCCGGTAGGCCACCAGATTTTATTTGAAATATTTTGTTCTACTGGAATTTTTTGCTTCTCTTTATGATTTCAAACTCCATGAGAGCAGGGCCCGGTCTGTTTTGTTCACTACTGTATTGCTAACATCTGGTATAGTGACTGCCATAGAGCAGTGGTCCACAACCTTTTTGACACCAGGGACCAGTTTCGTGGAAGACAGTTTTTCCATGGGCGGGGTGGGGGGATGGTTCAGGCGGTAATGTGAGCGATGGGGGGGATGGTTCAGATGGGGGGGATGGTTGAGGTGGTAATGTGTAATGCAAGTGATGGGGAGCAATGGGGAGCGCCTTTGCTCGCTTGCCCGCCACTCACCTCCTGCTGTGTGGCCCAGTTCCTAACAGGCCGTGGACCAGGGGCTTGGGGACCCCTGGCATAGAGTACTTATTCAGTAAACATTTGTGGAATGAATGAATAAATGGATGATGAATGTTCCATTTTCCTTGAATTGTGTTTGCCAATATTCTAACTCAAGTAGTTTTTTCATTGTTAAGTCCCTGTTTAAAAAAAAGAAATGTGTAATAAGACTTGTATAAGTTCCCAGTGTTTACAGATTGAAATCCAAGTTTCTTAGCTTTGCATTAAAAAACCTATGGAATCTAACTGTACCCAGGTTTCTTCTCTTTTAGAATGTGGAGTTTTGACCAGATATCTTTTTCTATCACATTTCAAGTGTATGAATCTCTGGGATGTGAATTAATTCACTGCATTGTTGCGATACCCAGTCACTGAAGTGGTAAACATAAGAGCACTTTGCAAGTTATACAATATTACTATCATCATTATTTATAGTAATCCTCAAGTGTTTTTAGTCCAGTTTTGCTGGAATATGCCCACCCCTTTTGCTCAGTCAACTGTAACCCCACCCATTTTTCCAGACCTAGTTCAAATCCTCTTTCTTGTGTGAAACACAACCTCCCCACTCTAAAACAAGCACTCTTTTCTTTGAACATTTATAGCCACTGTGATCTGTATAGTACATTTGGTAATCATGCATCTGAATCAGTTAATCTTGCCCTGTTGTCTTGATGTATTAACTAGGATCTTGAAATGTTTAACTCTTAATGAAACCAGTAAGTTTATTGAACACCTATATTACCCTTATGTCCGGGCACAGAGTTTTCATGTATTAATTTGGGTTTTCACAATTGAATTGTAAGATGCTGTTAAAACATAAACTGAGGCATGTTAAAATTTTTGAGAGAAAAAATCAATTTGAACTGGACAGTGCCAAGCAGGGAGTGTTAGGAGTGCTTGACTGACAGGAGCCAGGGAAAAGTTTTATACAGAGAAGGTGTGGTGGCAAAGAAAGGAAATTATTTGATTGCCTATAGCTTAAAGCCTAGTTGGCTGTCTGTGATTGGCTGTCCCTAGGTTTTGATTTCATAAACTTGAGGCATTTACAGGCTTAGGTTTTGCCTACAGAGGCCACCAAGGCATTAGAGCCATCTCAGTCTAATAGCCTCCTTGTTTCATTAATTTAACACTACTTTAAGAACGAAGACTATGATATGTACTTCCTGGTTTCATGAATGATTCCTTTTTTTTAAATTTTTATCTATTTATTTATTTGGCTGCATTGGGTCTTAGTTGTGGCATGCGGGATCTTTTTGTTGTGGCGGGTGGGCTCTTAGTTGTGGTGCGTGGGCTTCTCTCTAGTTGCGACGCTCGGGTTTCTCTCTAGTTGTGGCATGCGGGTTTTTTCTTCTCTGGTTGTGGCGCGTGGGCTCCAGGGCACGTGGGCTCTAGAGTGCGTGGGCTCTGTAGTTTGTGGCATGCGGGCTCTCTAGTTGAGGCGTGCGAGCTCAGTAGTTGTGGCGTGCTGTGGCACGTGGGCTTAGTTGCCCCGCGGCATGTGGGATCTTAGTTCCCAGACCAGGGATCCAACCCACGTCCCCTGCATCGGAAGGCGGATTCTTTACCACTGGACCACCAGGGAAGTCCCTGAATGATTCCTTTATACATAACAAAACGTGGCATTGGGTGATTACATAGTCGATGTTTCATTAATGTTAAAATCGAGTTGCAAATATCATTCTCCTTTTCAGAACCAGTCTAGCATTTGTGATACTGGGATTTTTGTTAATATTGGTTCATATTTATATTTTCCTCTTTAGTTTGTTTTCAAATACGTTGACTTATTTCTTACTTATTTCTCCTCCAAGGTAGAAATGCTATCTTTCCTTAAATTGTTTACCTTGAATTTTCACGGATCCTTTTGGACAACTACCATTTCTCTCATATGTTATCTTTGTAAGATCTCTCTCTGCAGTAGTTTACTGAGGTCATTTAGTTTTACTTTTTGAACATCAAGATCAAAAGAAAAAATGTTAATAGAATTTTCATTATCCATAACGAATTTGGTTTTTAAAAGTGGTTTGAGGTTCAAACCAATAGCAGTCTAGCACCAGTTGAGGCTATTTTGAAGAGGCAGTTAATACTCCTGGGGTTTTCTGAAAGAGGTGGCCTTTGTACAGAGACTTTAGTCAGTGTTGGCAAGGTGTTTCTGGTGGGAACCCCCTTATTTGGTGGATTGAAATCAATTATTGGAAAGTTAATTTTAAAAATTATTAAAGTTCTGAGTGATAAGAATGCACATACAACAGAAATATTTTGCCATAAAGCATGTTTCCTTGCCAGTATTTTGATGTAGGGCCAAGGCTTTTTTTTGAGTATGGATCAGCTGACTGAAGTTCTGTGTCATCTCTCTTGTAGGAATCCGTCCTGTCTGTGCAGTAGGTCCAGTTTTGATTTCTTGAAAGTGGAGCAATAATTTAGACAATTTATGAAACCATTTAGTGCAGGATTATAGATTTTAGCAGATTTTTTCCTCCTTTTAATATTTTCTAACTCAGATCTAATTTGACAGCCACATTTTTAAAGTGACATCATTTTTATTGAATCTTGCCATAGCATCCAACCTAATTTTCACAGAACTATAACCTTCTTTTCATTGGCTTACGTACTGTTTAGTTGAAAACCATATCATGGTTACCACAAGAGGAGTGGACAAATATCAGTAGTTTTGGGGAAGAAGTGCAAGTGACTTCTGGATGCCAGGCATGCAGCTCAATTTAAGGGAGCAGAAGTGTGAAGCTGAACTAAACAGTTACCTATTAGCCAGAAACATTTTGTACTGTAGGCATCAGCTGGTCTGTTTTACAAAGGTAATGAGGAGTTGGTAACTGTTAGGTCTGTTAAGTGACATGCTGGAGGCCAATAGGGCTTGAGTGCACAGAGCAAATGAACTTTTGTAGTACCTTTCATACTTTTCAAAAAGTCTATTTTCCATCAATAACATGCTTTTTTTTTTTTAACAATATAACAGAGATAACTGAATTACTCAGAGTGCTTGGAGAAAATCACTCTGTTCAAATAAGATTGCCGTGAAGCCTCTTCCCCAAGTAGTTTCCCCCTTTTCACAGACATAGGTAGTTTCTACCTCTTCTGGGCCTGTAAAACACCTCACATATACCTTTTTGCATTTCTCACATGTGGTTAATTCACCTACCAGTTCTCTTCTATAAGCTCTTCCTGCAAGGAGCTTCTGTACAGCATGTCTGATCCATAGTTGGTGCCCAACAAATTGAATAAAAGAGAAGTTGTGGCCATTTAAACAGATGATACAACCCAATCTCCCTGAGATGTGGTTTTCACTGATGTGCCATAGAAAGTAAGCCATCATTATCTATAAATAAAGTCCGGAAAAGATTTTAGTATAGTTATATTCAGTTGAGTGTATTATATTCTATATGTCCAAGATACTGTGTTATGTCTACAAAGGTACTGAGTTTAATAGTACATGGTTCTTGCTGGAGAGGATGTGGAGAAAAGGGAACCCTCCTGCACTGTTGGGGGGAATGTAAGTTGGTGCAGCCACCGTGGAGAACAGTATGGAGGTTCCTTAAAAAACTAAAAATAGAATTACCATATGATTCAGCAATCCTACTTCTGGGCATATATCTGGACAAAACTATAACTCAAAAAGATACATGCACACCTATGTTCATAGCAGCGCTATTTACAATAGCCAAGACATGGAAACAACCAAATGTCCATCGACAGATGAATGGATAAAGAAGATGTGGTGTGTGTGTATATATATATATATATATATATATATATATATATATACACACACACACACACACACACACACACACACACACACACACACAATGGAATACTACTCAGCCATAAAAAAGAATGAAATAATGCCATTTGCAGCAACATGGATGGACCTAGAGATGATCATACTAAGTGAAGTAAGTCAGAAAGACAAATACTATATGATATCACTTATATGTGGAATCTAAATCTTGGTACCTGCAAAGTTCTGTTCTAGGCATCTCCATATCCAAAGGCCAATAAGTCTCCCATAATCCTAGTCTAATTGATATGGAGACGCATATAATGATACAAAACCAAATATATTGTCACTAGAATTACAAATAAAGGTCTGTGGGGCTTCTGTATCACAGCATATCACATCCTATTTGGGTTGCAGAGAGGGGAAGACACTCATATATGACTTCATGTAGAGGGGTTGCTGTATGAAGTCAATCAATGAAAGGATGTCAGCTGTGGTGGTTGTGCATGCCAGGGGAAGGGAATTGCTTGATGGAGTCATGGAGCAGGAAAGTATCAATATAATCTATACCAAGTGGTTCTCAGAGTGTGGTCCCAGACCAGCAGCATCAGCATCACCTGGAAACCTGTTAGAAATGCAAATTACTGGGCGCCACTCCAGACCTACTGAACCGGAAACTCTGGGAGTTGATCCCAGAAATCTGGGTTTTAACAAGCCCTCCAGGTGGTTGTGATGTGCTGAAGTTTGAGAACCACTGGTCTACACTTGCTTGGTCAGAGAAAAGTCAATTGCCCTTTGCTTGAAGAGTAGGGTTTAAGAAAAGCAGTGATGAGAACAAAAAGACAGGATTACAATAGAGACCTTGAATACTAGAGTAGGAGTATGTAGGGGTCCCCCCAGGGAACCATTTCAGTTAAGGAAGGGACCTTCTGGGGGCTTACTTTAGGAAGAGTGAGTTGACAGACTTTTATAGGGTGAATTAAAACTAAAAGATAATTGGAAGTGGTGAAGTAAATTAGGGGAGGAGTAGCCTTGGGAAATGAAAGGAAACCGCTGCCAAGGAGCAATGTGGCTGGATAAGCCTTGACAGCCACCTGGGTAAGTGTCCAGACAAAGGTAACTGCCTCAGAATAAGCTGAGGCTTTGAACCTGGTGTTGGGAGAGCATGGTGGTGCCTTCTGACACAGTGTGGGCAGAGGGTAGAGATGCCACATGGTATGGGAAGTGGGATATGGGGGAAGGTAATTTTTTCTAAAAATAAGAATAGCTTCTTCCCCAGAATGATACAGGCTCAGTGTAAGAAACACCATAAGGGAAGGTGAGGGCGAAAGCAAAATCATTTCGAATCTCACCTTCCAGTGAAAAGCAATACATTTTTCTATTTAAATATCTGAGTATCCATTTGCTTATTTAAACTCAGTGTTTTATACATAGAATTATACAATCCTAAAAACAGAATTCCGAAGGTAAATTGATCTTGAACACCTGTCAATGTTACACACATGAGTGTACCCAGGTCAGTGTGTGTTTGGAAATTGATGAATTTTATATTTGAGAAACAAAAGGTTTATATAAGCAGCTAATTGTTAAAGAGTGCAGTTTCATTTCACATGGTCATCAAAAGTCCTGTCCATATCATTTATTACAGAGGAAATCTGGCGTAAAACAGTCTCAGATGTCTGGTATGCCAACATTAGTCTAGGGAGAAGAACGCCAACTAACTCTGTGTGTGTGTGTGTGTGTGTGTGTGTATATAAATATATATATATATATATTTTTTTCTTTTTGTAATATGCCACAATTTTTATTGCAACGTGGCCATTTTTGTGAGGGTGGAGAGTTTGATCTCAAAAACAATGTTCCATTTAAGGCTCTTTTATACAGAAATTGCCATCATGACTGATATTCAAAATATCTTTAGTGTTGGAAGACTTACATGGTAAACATAAAACTCCTACACTTATTCAGTAGTGTACACTCAATGGAAAACAGAAAGGCATTAATAACAGCTATTTCTTTTAAGAAGATGCTCAGTGGTTAAGAATCCGCCTGCTAGTGCAGGGGACACAGGTTCGAGCCCTGGTCCGGGAAGATCCCACATGCTGCGGAGCAACTAAGCCCGTGCACCACAACTTTTGAGCCCCTGTGACACAACTACTGAAGCCCGCATGCCTAGAGCCCGTGCTCGGCAACAAGAGAAGCCACCGCAATGAGAAGCCTGTGCACTGCAACAAAGAGTAGCCCCCGCTCACCGCAAGTAGAGAAAGCCCGCATGCAGCAACGAAGACCCAACGCCGCCAAAAATAAATAAATAAAATAAATTTATTTAAAAAAAAAAAGATACGCAGGTATGGGAATGAACACTGAGGTACTAGGATAAGTTGATGACACAGTTAACACAACTTAATTGGCATTCCTTTTGGGGTAGGGGATTAAACTCTACAAAAAAAATGCTTTCAATGCATAGTGTTATATCCGTGCTGCTATGTCACAAAAAATAGGCTTGCCAAGGCAGGTGAGGTGTACGAATGCTCAAGCCTCACAGAACTTCAGTCAAGTGCAACTATAAATAATACTGAATAAAGTTTACCATCTCACCAGTGGATAATACTTTCAAGGCATTCAATTAGCTTAACCCTTTGTAGTGTTCTAAGCTATTCGCATTGACAATCACATTCATTGTAGTGCTTGCTGCAAGGGAGGCATAACCAGTTGTTTTGGCTAAAATATGATGGGAAGGCGTTCCTTGGGTTCTACATAAAAGTAACAGTATTAAACAGTCTAATGGCAATCTCTTGATAGTCTGCTTACATGAATGATATTTCCTTCATTCATTGTGTTGGAAGGACCCAGTGGGAAGAGGAAGGAAAAAAAACAAAACCTAATACTATTCCAATTGACTGAGCTGGAGAAATGGAAGCACCTTAAGATCCAGATGGGACTTGACTGTCATTTTATAAGGGTTTTCCTTCAAGTGAAACTACTACCTTGCCTTCCAATTTCTCTCCAAGTGTTGAACGGTCCTTTATATCATACAAGCCATTTACTTGCTACTCATGTTTAATACCTGTAAATTTCTTTTTAATGGCATCTTTAGAGCTAGCATAAATCATCTTGCTTTTTAAAGGTGCACTTTCAGGAGCCCAAGATCTGCTTTGCTTCCTCTACAATTATTTGTCTTTTGTCATCGCTTAAACAGAAGAGAACTGCTTTCTTTGTTTTTTTGATCTCCTCTTGTGTAGAAGATTTCCTTACTTTCACATCATTAAAAACGTTGATGACTTCATCATTCACTGTAACTCCAGAAGCCATAGTGCCCGCGGCTGAGGCCGCTCGGCCTCCAGCGGTATGGCACTGCAGAGGAGAAGGAGGGGCGGCCGGGAGTGCGGCCCAAGAGGCGGCGGCTGCTCCCCAACTATATTTTAAGACGAAAAAGGTGAAACGTTGTGTCTTTTATTAGAATAACAAGGTTATTCTCGTGTCTTATAAGAACCAATTAATATTGGACATAAAATGGTCTCATACATAGGCCAATAGCAAGTTCCAGAATTCTCTTTTTAAATAGGCAGCTAGCTACCAGTGAATTTCTTAAGCGACAAGCAGAGATGTGGAATACAGTTTGCTCATTTCTTAGTTTTGTGAAAAAGGTTTTTTTCATTGACAGAATGAATATACCATGTTCTATAGTATGATTTTTTTTTTTTTTACTTAAAATATTATGGCCACTTTTCTGTATCACTAAATATAGTTAAATAATTTTAGTAGTGATATGATTTTCCATTTATATGATGTGATATCGTTTACTTTATCAATCCTACATTGACTAATGCTAGGTGGTTTTTTGTTGTTGATTATTATGAATAGCACTGCAGTATACAGCCTTTGCAGTATCCATCTTTGTCCATTTGTCTGATGGTCTCCTTAGCATAAATCTCTAGAAGTAGGATGGATTTTTGAATCAAATGGTACTCATACATTTAAAATGTTGATACCTATTGCCAGATTACTTTCCAGAAACCTTTATATTCCTACCTACTGTGAATGTGAGCTCACATTTTCCCAAGAAAGAGCACTAGATATTTGTCAGTTACTTTAATCATTACCAGCCTGATAGGTTAAAAGAGATTTCGCTCTCTTTTTTTTTTTACTTAATTGATGACTAGTGAGATTGAACAGGCTTTCATCGATTTATTAGACAGTTGTATTTCTTTTGTGAAAGGTCGGTTTATATCTGTTCTTTTTCTGTTTTCTCTTTGAGTGTTTACGTTATACTGATTTGTAAGATGCTACTACAATTCTGGGACCAATTCCACTTCTGATCATCAACTAGGATTCTGCATCTAATTCGTGTGTGTGTGCGTGTGTGTGTGTGTGTTTCCCATACCACCAAGCAATCCTCCATCATCAGCTGGGTGTCCTACAATTCAACTCAATTTTGACACTATCTGGAGATAGCATCAGATCCCACAAGTTAAGGGCTCAGATCCTAAAGGACTGCCCCCCCTTTCAGATGCCAGTCACATGTCCAGGTGGTCACCTGGGCTTCTGACTGGCTGGCTGCAGATTGGAGGTTCTAATGACCCCTTCCTTGTGTTAGATTAATTTCCTAGAGCGGCTCACAGAACTCAGAGAAACATTTTACTTCCTAGATTAGCAGTTTATTATAAAAGGATATAATTCAGGGACCCGCCAAATGGAAGAGATGCATAGGGCAAGGTATGGGGGAAGGGAGGGGACGTGGAGCTTCCATGCCCTCTCTGAGACTGCCACTCTGACCAAATCTCCACATGTTCACCAACCCAGAAGCTCTCCGAACCCTATCCCTTTGGGTTTTTATGGGGTCTTCATTACGTAGTCATGATTGATTAGATCATTGGCCACTGATGATTGAACTCATTCTCCAGCCCCTCCCCCCTCCCCAGAGGTAGGGTGGCGGTAGGACTGAAAGTTCCAACCCTCTGATCATGTGGTTGTCTCCACTGGCAAGCCACCCCCACCCTTAGGTTACCTAGGGGCTTTCTAAGTCACCTCATTACCATAACAAGAGACACCTTTGTTGCTTTCATCCCTTAGGAAATTCCAAGAGTTTTAGGAGTGCTGTGCCAGAAACGGTGGAACAAAGACCAAGTATGTATTTCTTATTCTTGTCACAATACCACACTAACATATTAAGGGTATTCAACTTTTGTCTCTTTTTTTATTATTATTTTGTAAATTAAGAGGTGTACATACTCATTCATTGACTTTTTTCTTTTAAATTTTTTTAATTAAAAAAATTGAGGTATAATTGATTTACAATATTATATTAGTTTCAGGTGTACAGCATACAGTGATTCAAAAATTTTATAGGTTATATCCATTTATAGTTATTATAAAATATTGGCTATATTCCCTGTGCTGTACAATATATCCTTGTTGCTTATTTTATACATAGTTGTTCATACCTCTTAATTCCCTACCCCTATCTTGCCCCTTCCCCGTCCTTCTTCCTACTGGTAACTTCTAATTTGTTCTCTATATCTGTGAGGCTGTTTCTTTTTTGTTATACTCACTAGTTCTATTTTTTTTTTAGATTCCACATATAAGTGATAACATACAGTATTTGTCTTGCTCTGACTTATTTCAGTAAGCATAATACTCTCCAGGTCCATCTATGTTGTTGCAAATGGTAAAATTTCCATCCACAAAACAAAAAGACAACCTACTGAATGGGAGAAAATATTTGCAAATGATATTACCAATAAGAGATTAATATCCACAATATATAAACAGCTCATATAACTCAATATCAAAAAAAACCCAAGCACTATGATTAAAAAATGAGCAGAAGACCTGAATAGACATTTTTCCAAAGAAGACATAGAGATGGTCAACAAGCACATGAAAAGATGCTTTTCATCACTAATCATCAGAGAAATGCAAATCGAAACCACAATGAGATATCACCTCACACCTGTCAGAATGGCTATCATCAGAAAGACCACAAATAACAAAAAAACTAAAACAAAAGTAACAAAAAACCTAAAAATAGAACTACCATATGATCCAGCAATTCCGCTCCTGGGTATATGTCCAAAGAAAATGAAAACACTAATTCAAAAAGATACATGTACCTCAGTGTTCATAACAGCATTATTTACAATAGCCAAGATGGAAGCAACCTAAGTGTCCATTAACAGATGAATGGATAAAGATGTGATACACACACACACACACACACACACACACACACAGAGGAATATTACTCAGCCATAAAAAAGAAAGAAATTTTGCCATTTGCAATCCATTGACTTTTTAAACTATTGTATAGTGAAGCATGATAAACACTTAAGGTATACAAGACATCAGTGAATTGTCACAAAGCCAACACTTATGTAACTTGACCCAGGTGAACATGTAAACACTGCACCAACCCCCCCCCCCCCGCCCCCCCGCTGGCCAAAGTTAGTAGTGTATCAAGGGCTAGGAGAAATGGGTGTGTTCTGCCCCGGGTTCAGACAGTCCACAGTGCATTTTCTATAGAGAATTTAAAATCAATGTAACTACTGACTAAAAGTTGGTCTGCTTTTTATTATCACCATGCATTGACCATTTAAAAAAATGTGTGTGTGTGTAACATCTGTTTTACTCTGTGTCTAGTTTATCTGTCCTTATTGGTTGGTGCTTGTATGCACAAAGAGATATTCTCCTACATTATCTTTTAGGAGCTTTATTGTTTTGACTTTTACATTGAGATCTATAATCCATCTGAAATTAATGTTGTATATGGTATGAGTTAGAGGTCAATTTTAATTTTGTTTTCCTTTATGCATATCCAAATGTCTTAGTACCATTTATTGCAAAGATCAAACTTTCCTCACTGGTCTGCAGTGACAACATTATTGTACAAAAAGCATCCATTTCATGTATGATATTTCTGTGCTTTCTGTTCTTTCCTTTCATCTCTTTGTCTTATACATTGTCTTAATGACTGTGCTTCATAATAAGTCCTGATATCTGGAGAGAAAGTCTTTTTGTTATTCTTCGAGGTGTCTTGTTTTCCTTGGCCATTTGCATTTCTTCATACATTTTTGAACCAGCCTACAAATTTCCATTTAAAAACTTGTTAGGATTGCTTGGGATTCTATTGGATCTCTAGATCAATTTGGATAGAATTGACATCTTTACAATGTTAAATCTCAAGAACATGGAACATCCCTTCACTTATTAGGTGTCCTTTAATTTGTAAAAATACTGTTTTCTTTAGCTTTCTATGTAGAGGTTTACCACTTTTCTTTCTGTTTTTGATAGGAATTTGATATTTTTTGATGGTATTGTAAATGGTATTAAAAATTCATTTTCTAACTTTATTGCTGGTATATAGAAATACAGTTGATTTCTAGATATTATCTTTTGTATCCCTCAGCTTTGATAAACTGATTTTTTTCTGATAGTTTATAGCTTATTTTGGATTTTCTATATGTACAGTCTGAATAATAGTTTTTTCCCTTCATTCCCAGTTGTCATATTTTTGTCCGGCTTTCTACTTGTTTGCAGTGGAACGGTTTGCCTGAATTACGCAGGCAGCTTTACTGGAAGCAGAAATTTTTCTTAAATAAAAAGTTCAAACTGTATTCCATTCTTATTTTTGAATTGCCTTTGAATTTAAACCCAAATCTCTGGGTACTTCAATAGCCATGAAGCCCAGAGAAAGGTACTAGTATCTTTTGAGACATCATTAATGTCCCTAAAGGCTATATAAACAGATCTTATAAAAATCTTTATTTTAAACCTTTAAAATTTAGTTTTAGTGGTGAGAACTCTTAATGTGTATCCCAAGGACTTACGTATGAAAGCTTATCAGTAGTTTGAATAATTCCTCAAAGTAGTGGAGTCACTAGTGAAGCCACAGCGTACCTCTCATGTGCTGTCTTAAGCATCATTCCTAGAAGCCACCCACCCGAGGTAGCCCAGGGAGCTCTCCACTTTGCAGAGGGCATTGGCTTGCCAGGGTAATGCCATGTGGTGCCAATAGAGACGAATTGCAGGAAGAACTCTCGGAACTGCGTGGGGAGAGAAGTGGCGTATGAGTGTCAGTGTGGGGAAGTGTCAGATAGTGTTTCATGGAGGAAAATTCCAAGTTGACTAGTAACTTGGTGGGTTGCAGCTGAGGGATCAGAGTCTTGTTGCAGCTTGTCCTCTGGCAATGTCATGCGTGCCTCTCTGAACTGGAGGAGTCTGGGGGCTACTGTCAGTGAGGTAGTCAACAGATGCTGAGGAGTCTCAGGAAAAAGTGATTGCAGCTTAAAACAGACAACCTCTGCAGGCTCCTCTCCACAGGGGAGTCTGTGCCATCCTGGTTGTGGAATTTCAGTGGTAGCAAAATGGAGCTGTAGTGATGGACCAGCAAGAGGCAATTATGACAAGCAAGGGCTCTATTGACTGTTTGGGAATTATGGGAATGGGCAAACAGAAGCTGCAGCTGTAATTACTGTCATGGAATGAAATCCTCACCACCACCACCCCCCCTTTCACAACACTTTACGCGTGATGGGTGTTCAGTTAATGTGGTATGTGTGCAAATTGTCATTAGACTTTAGAAAACTTTTAGAAACTATTGCAAGTGATGACTCAAATGTGCTCATTAAAAATATTAGTGTCTTTAACCAATCTAGCAGGTTAAATAATTTTATTATTCCTCTAGATTACAATTTTTAAAAGATCAAGTTTAGAGGAAAATCTTGTTCTAATTTTAGAGCATGATATATTTGAATTCAATTTGCAGTTTTCTATCTTAAAAAAATAGCTGTAATTATAAACAGCAAATGGATGGGGTGTGAGACTGATTTAAGTTAAAAAAAATGGTGACCTTAATAATTCAGAATGCTCTGTATTCTTTTCAAAATGTATTGACACTGTAAGTAAAATTTATCTTTATAGTAAATGTTTTAGGATTCTGTAGAAAGCCACATAGAGTAAAATGCTACTTATTTCTTTTCCCAGTGGTGTTTTACTGAGTCATTTTATTAGTTGTATGTGCCTTTCTTGAGTTGGAAATTTATACAGGGGGCTAAAGAAATCCTTTCCACCCAAAATATAAATTCTATACCATTTTGTGGGTAGAAGCCCAACGGTGGGCCTTAAGTAAACACAAATGCTAGCTTTTACAGTTTTTAATGTGTTTTTATAGAATAACACTATCTTGTAAAATAGTCTGTTTCTGAGAGTTTTTCTAGATGGAATAATTTTAAACACTCCTTAAGGATCTTCCTTTCAAATAAATTATGAGGTGACTCCTTTTGTAAAACAAAGGTTCATTTATTAGCATGAATAATTTCCTGATCTTTCCCTCTCCACTCCATGCATATTTTAGCTACTTATAAAGCTGGGTTTTCATATATAGTAATTTTTCTCAGTCACAGGGAGCACTTTAGAGATCGGTACCTGAATCTGGTATTTAATTATAGTTCTTACTTATGGCAGTATATCTTCTCAATTGTGAGTTCTTTTTATGCCCTTGAATGTGGTAGGCTAACTATAGGATATCTTAATGTCATAGTCATGAAAGAAATAGTTGATAATTTATAAAAGCTGTATAAAAATGTATATTAGGCTGTTAAGGTTAAGTTCCAAATAGAGCTTGGGGAATCTTTAGAAAACGTGACTTTAAAAAATATATATATTGTTGAATCAGACTTACTAGTATCTAGTTCAGGCCTTGAGTACTTAGTATATATTTGTTTCTTTTTTGGGGGAAGATGTTTCTAGTGACTACTTGATAAGTTTTGTATTTTTATAATTTTATAATTAGAATTCATGGGCCCAATTCACAGAAGACTTCTTAAAAATAATTAATTTTTAGTCCATTTGTCTCTTCTCTTAGCAAGTCCCCAGATGACAAATTGATTAAAACAACACTTAAATAAACTGAAACATTAACACTTATTAAAACAACTTGGAATAAACAAATACTATAATTTGGATTATTTAATACATATTTTTATGTGCTATATGTAGGAAAATAATTAAAGATGAAAGTAATTGAGCAGTCTTTTTTAGGAATCACTTGATAGAAAGCAGAGAACATTTCCCACTTATAGAAGTAAATGGATGAAGTGTACCTGGTTATCTCAGGAAAAATTCAGCTTAGTATTAACAGGGAAATGGCTTTCAGTCATTCAGTCCATTCTGTCAGTACTGCTGGATTACAAATTAATTGCTGAATTTTGAGTATATTGCTCAGGATTCAGTATGAGAAATTGAACCACTGTGAGTGTTATTGAATAAGGGATTTATTATAGTACTCAGACTGTATACAGATTGTAGGAGTTGCTGGGAATGTGAAAATCAGGAAGAAGGATCAGAAAAATAGTCACTAATAGAGCCTCCTGAATTACTGGTACACGCGTGTAAGTCAGAACTTAGTGGGAAAATTTTAAGAAGCAAGTGTATACAGACATCAAAGTGAGAATGCAAAGAGGATGATCCTGGAGAGGTCTGTGGAAGGCTGTTGCCTCTGTGTAGCTGTTGCTTCCGTGGGTACAAAGCCCAGAGTCAGGCATCTGTTGTTGGGTCTTAGGCCGCTGTTGATCAGGTGAAGAAGAAGAGCTGGACACAGAGGGGATAAGAGGAGAGTTGAGGACAAGCTGAAACCTGCCCCAGGCACCTCTGCATTTATTCTCACCATGTCTCATCGTAAAGACCTTCCAAGAGTTTGGCCATCTCTAACTCGGTATACTATACAGGGAACGAAATTCTGGGAAACACAGTTCCCAGGTGGACCAAGTTCACAATAGAATGATCCAGTGCATTGTGCTTCCCATTTTGGGCTGCTCTTTCAGATTCATCTCATCAGTAGATGATGAGGATGTTATAATACTTTGAGCCTCAAGATTTCCATTTCCTTATGGTATTTACTGAGGAACTGTTCATATGCTATTATCACTTGAGGATTTAAAATGCTGTACTTTGAATAACTTTTCTTCTTTTTCTTATTAACACCATGGCCTTTTCCTAATGTATTTTATTATAATTTCTCTGTACCTTATTTACTGATTTTTCTCTTTGTTATTAAAGTTTTACAATCCCAATAAATTAATTACAGGTCAGAAAATATTCAAATTTTGGAGAGGAAAACAGGTACAAAATTTATTTTTTAAAATTATTTATTTATTTTTGGCTGCGTCGGGTCTTAGTTGTGGCATGCGGGATCTTTCATTGTGGCGGCGCGTGGGCTCTTCGTTGTGGCGCGTGGGCTCTTCGTTGTGGCACGCGGGCTCCAGAGCATGTGGGCTCTGTAGTTGCTGCTTGCGGGCTCTCTAGTTGAGGTGCGTGGGCTTAGTTGCCCCATGGCATGTGGGATCTTAGCTCCCTGACCAGGGATCGAACCCGCGTCCCCTGCATTGGAAGGTGGATTCTTAACCACTGGACCACCAGGGAAGTTCCTTATTTATTTATTTATTTATTTCAAAATTTAAATATGAATAACTACATAGTCTTTGGTGGATTTGGGATTAAAAATAACCGAGTATGCCATAAGACTTTCTGCTGACTTTCTGAAATGTTCATACTCCATTCTAGTAATGGTGAATAAAAGGAGATGACCTTTTGCAAGAGATTTTAATTTGAGAATGTCTAGGCTCTTTGAAATACAGAGCCTCAAAAATTTGTCAGCTAGGTTGATACATTCAGCCAGCAAAATTAAGTGGTCTGCTGTTCTCAGACTCCCACTACATCCTTTGTGCTCCAGGTCTGCTTTCTGTCTCTGGAGTGCATGTGTAACACTTTATAGTTGATTTTTTTTTTTTAATGGATGATCTGACAGGGTAGGGGAGTAAGGACATGATGAAAGATAGAAAGTGCTGAAAATCATTTTCATTTATCTCCTTCCTACAGTCCGTAATGGGGTGGGGGTTCATTTGTCTATTTCCCATTTAATTTTCCTTTTTTTCTTCTCTAGAGTTGGAGAATCTCTTCTAATTTCTTTTAAGAACATTCACTGATAATGACTGAAGTATTCTGGAGAGTTAGATGTACCTCTCAGACATAGTCTTAGAATATTTTTTTAAATTAATTTTTATTGTAGTATAGTTGATTTACAATGTTGTGTTAGTTTCTGCTCTACAGCAAAGTGAATCAGTCATACATATACACATATCCACTCTTAGATTCTTTTCCCATGTAGGCCATTACAGAGTATTGAGTAGAGTTCCCTGTGCTATACAGTAGATCCTTATTAATTATCTATTTTATATATAGTAGTGTGTATGTGTCAATCCCCGTCTTCCAGTTTATCCCTTCCCCTATTTCTAAATAATAATCTTCACTTGCTTCCATCATGTTTTCTTTATTCTTTGATAGTAATTAATTGATAACACTCTTCTTTGGAGTTTAGACTCAGTAACTCACCTCTTCTCTCTGTATTTTATCTTTTGAAAATGAAGCCTCATTTTATTTTCCATAGCTCAGGAAGAATACTTCCCATTTGTAGTCCTCTGACTGTACTTTGTGTGTGTCTTGTTTCTGTGGTTTCTTTCATGAAATCTGATAGGGCTAAAGGTAATTGAAGTGTATTTGCTTTCCTCCACATCAAATCAGTGCTTTACAAATATACCTCAGGAATTCTGCTTATAGATGGCTCTTTGATTTGTCAGTTCTTGTTTTTTGTCTTGGTACAACAGAAGATGATTTACTTTATAAAGTAAGTTGAAGGTTTCTTTGCTTACAAGACTCTAAATTATCAATAATGTTGATAGTGCAATGAAATTTTAGAAGTGGTTCTAGATTTAGCATAGTTCTAAATTGTTTAGGCTGAGTAGAAAATTTTCCAATGATATTGTTTCAACTTAATAAAATAACAGTGCTTTGCAGGTAATTTAATTGTCATCAGAACTGGCAAGACTAAAATATTGCTTGCTTTAAAAATGTTTTATTTACTTTAATAAAAATATTGCTCTTAAAATGCTAATGACATTTCATGAATCTATTATTCCTTATGGGTCTTGACGTAACTTACTTGTCTCATTTGGGGAATTTCTTTAAGCACAGGCTCATAACTGAGATGATAAATCCCACTTTCTTGAGATATTAGCCTTCTTATTTCTGTCATCTATTGTGTTAAATGAATCTTATTATTTAATTACTAATAATAGTTGTTTTTTTATTACATGGCTACTGTGCATCAGAGGCTCTACTTACATAACCTTGAATCCTCACCTGTAAGTAGGTAGTATTAGTCCCTCTTAGTGAATGAGAAAAGAGACTTAAAGAGGTTAAATAACTTGCTCATGGTCACATAATTAATAAAGGTTGAAACCCAGGTGTGTTAGTATTCTCAGAATAGACAGAAAGGTCCAGGTAGAGGAAGGGTTTGTGCCAACAAGCAGTACACTCGGCCTGATTGTTCGTCATCTTAATTAGTCTTGGATTATTGAAATAACGTTATTTCATCTTCTAAGAAGGACATATTAAAGTGTAGAAACTAAAAGAAAATTCACTTTTGATTTTTAAAATTATTAGGATATGTTAGCTTATGTTAACAGTCATGCATATGTTTGCATTATTCAAAATAGATAATAGACAATTTTTAAAAATAAATTTATTTATTTATTTATTTATGGCTGTGTTGGGTCTTCGTTGCTGTGCTCAAGCTTTCTCTAGTTGCGGGGAGCAGGGGCCACTCTTCATTGCGGTGCACAGGCTTCTCACTGCGGTGGCTTTTCTTGTTGCAGAGCACAGGCTCTAAGTGTGCGGGCTCAGTAGCTGTGGCTCGCGGGCTCTAGGGTGCAGGCTCAGTAGCTGTGGCGCACGGGCTCAGTTGCTCCAGGCATGTGGGATCTTCCCGGACCAGGGATCGAACCCGTGTCCCCTGCATTGGCAGGCAGATTCTTAACCATTGCGCCACCAGGGAAGTCCCAATAGACAGTATTTAAATTCAGGATGTGCATGGGTTTCTTTAAAATATTGAATCCTGTGTCTATGATTAAGTAAAGTGGGAGTTATTTCAAGGAAAATGATGATACCACACTGAAGAGCAGGCACCATGGTAACCAGGAAGTTGTCTAGTTTTCCCACCTACTCTGTTGTGAGTGGGGAGAGGGCCCTTCAGTCAGGCTAGAGCAGAGCTCCTCCTCAGAAGCTGGTTAGGAGACTTTGATATAAGCTTTGTTTCCTCATTCCTATAATGAATGGGTATGGTTTATTCTAGCTTTTAAGATTCTCTGATTCCCTGAAGAAGAAGATGGTAGTTTGTATTTCAGAGGGCTTTAGGTATCATATGTATGGAATTAAAAACACAAGTAATTAAGTTAGTACTGTGGAACTGTAAAGCACAATGTACTGTGGCTAATCCACATACAGATAGTAATTGACAGTAATATTGTTTACAAGTTCATTCTCTGTCAGTTACTATTATAAATATGCGTAGTCAATTCTTAATTATTTAAGAATTGTTAGAGTGGTTTATCCCTGTATCTTTCTTTTAGAAATGTGAATCATTACTCTCTCTCAGTTGATAGGCAGAATAGAGTTGAAATGCTGATACAGGATATAGTGGGGATATGGTATCTAGTTTCCAGGAAATTATGTTTTATCTAAGGGAAATAGATATGTATGCAAACAATAAATGTTTAAATAAGTATGTAATGAATGTCATGTAAGTGCTGTATGTAAGAATTTATAGACTGGCTTTTTGAATTTTTATCATGGGAATCTGTTAGTTAATCTTAACTAAAAAAGAACGCAGAGTTTATAGAGAATAACTTCTAGCTAGGCTGAACAGAGAGGAAGTTATAATTTACTTGATTTTTAAAAAAATGATGGCTAATATTTCAGTTGGCAAAGACTGGGGGCACGGGTGGGGAAATGATTGGAACAAAGGCATAGAAATGGGAAAGTGAAAAGGCATGTTCTAGGTGTTGATTAGTAGGTGTAGTTGCTTTGGAGCCAAGGATTCTTATAGTGGAAGAGTGGGTGATCGTCAAAAATTATAGTTAAATTCACAGGAAAGCAATTGCCGAAGGTTATAGTTAATTTCAGATTAAGTAACATAACTGCTATGAGCCTAAATTTTCCCCTCTGTAAAATAAGGTCAGATGAGATGATCCCTAATCTACTTAATAGGTGTTCAGTAGGTATTTGTTGAATGAATAAGTGAGTGAGCAAATGAATGAATGAGTGAAAGAGATGTCTTTAGCTATTTTCCTTGACATCATTGCCTTAGAAATTTGGAATTTTGGTAGGCAGTAGGAAATTAACAATTTTTGATAGTAAAATGATATAACAACTTTAGTCTAAAAAAAATAAGTCATGGTCTTTTCCTATAAATAATGGTTATGTGTTTTAAAATTTGTTTCTTTCTGTAGGAGTCAGTGGATCCCTGTCTGGACTATGAATTGTCAGGGCATTTTTGTTTTAAAATACACTTTCTTTCTTTTAAATTCATTATTTATTTATTTATTTTTTTGGCTGCGCCTCTGGCATGCGGGATCTTAGTTCCCCTATGAGGGATAGAACCAGGGCCGTCTGCGTTGGGAGCAAGGAGTCTTAACCACTGGACCACCGGGGAAGTCCCTGTCAGGGCGCTTTTAACACTTAAAATATTGAGTCTTAAACATATTAAGTATTTTTGTATAAAAATATTTTAAAAGTGAATGTAAGAGTTTAGAAACTTTTATAGCAATTTAACATTTTTACTGTATTTTACAATATAATTTACATGGGATTAAAAAAAAAACTAGACTATTATTCTAAATAGTTTGAGAATCTTTGGTCCGAAAGATTCCAAAGTTTTTGGCTTTGGGTAGATGAAATGCCACGATTACATGAACTCATCTCTTTCCAAGGCATCTTTTCTAAGGATTCTAAAAGGATGTGATTATAATGTATTCATCTGAGAAGTGACTTCATAATGGAGCCTGAGAATACCCATAGAGCAGGTTATATTCTTGATGAAGCTGCCTTAAGTTGGAAATTAAGTTAAGTCTTGAGATTTTTATATTCTCAATTTGTATGACTTACATTCCTTACTGTTGACCTGAAGTTCAACTTTGTATTCATTCAGCTATCCATGATATCTCTGCATTTTGCAGTATAAAACTTCCCATAATAAATGACAATTAAATGACCCCATAATTGTCAATCATGTAATATTGTTTTCCATATGCTCCTCTATGTTCCCAATTTCAGTTATGCCCAGTAGTCAAGGCAGAAATTTTATAATCATCTAGACTTCTCCATTTCTCATTCATCAACTATTTTTAAATTGGCACTGTCTTTTGAGTACACCTCCTAAAAATCTCAAATCTATCCACCTTTCTCTCCTCACTGCTGCTTTAGTTGAGATTTTCATCACTTTCTGCCTGGCCTCCATCAATCAGTAGCTTTCTGATTAGTGTCTCTGTCCTAACCCTCTTCCTGCCTCCATGGTGATTTTTCTGAAACATAATACTGATAGGTACTCATCTAAAAAGCTGCTCTTGATTTACTGTTGTCTATGGCAGTAGCCTTCAAATGTCTTGTGCAGCAGTTGAATCCTTTCTTAAAATATAGGGAAACATACCTGTTGCATGGCATACAAGGCCTTTAATGATTTAGTCCCTGCCTTGTTCCTGTCATTCCTGGACCTGTGCCCTAGATTTCAGAGAAGCTGAATGACTTGGGTTCTACAAACACTGCTTGTTTTCTGGTTTCTTTTTTTTTTTTTTTTGGCCTATTTTAGCAAGAACTTTTCCTCAAATGCCTTTACCCTTTTGTCTGTCTCATATTCTGTTCTTGTCTCAAGATGTCACCTGAATCTCCTGAGTGATGAGTGTCTTTTGTATGCTAATGGATGACTTCTGGCAGAGGCCCCTAGATGACACCAGGATGGGGCCTGGTCACCAGAAGGACTAGCCATGATTAGAAGGTTAGAACTTTCAGCCCCCTTGTCCTATCCCCTACCTCTGGGGAGAAGAGGGGGCCAGAGATTGAGTTCAATTACCAGTGGCCAGGGATTCAATCAGTCATGCCTGTGTACTAAAGCCTCCATGAAGACCCCTAAACAACAGGCTTTGGGGAGGTTCTGAGTTGGTGAACACATTGAAGTGCTGGGAGGTGCTGGGAAGGTGATATACCCTAGGAGGTCATGGAAGCTTTGCTCCTCTTCCCTCCACCCCCTGTAACTTGCCCATTGCACCTCTTCGATTTGGCTGTTCCTGAGTTGTATCCTTTATAATAAACCAGTAATGGTAAGTAAAGCATTTTCTTGAGTTCTGTGAGTCATTCTAGGGAGTTATCAAACCTGAGGAAGCGTTTGTGGGAACCCCCAAATTTTTTAGCCGAGTCAGACAGAAGTGCAGGTGGCCTGGGGACCCGGGACTTGTGACTGGCATCTAAAGTGAGGGAAGTCTGTGGGACTGAGCCCTTAAACCTGCGGAGTCTGGTGTTAACTCTGGGTAGTTAGAGTAGATTGTAGGACGCCCAGGTGTTAGAGATTCGATGTTGGAAAAGATGCCACATATTTGGTGTCAGGGTGACTTAACCTCAGTTTACAAATGGAAACAAACCAAAGCTTCAAGAGACTGCTCAGCTTAATATTAAGTTAGTATGTGGGAGAGAGCTATAGCTTAAAAGTCCTCTTAACCGTATCTTCTTTTGTTTTGTTTTATTTTTAATTGTAATTTCCTTGAGGGAAAGAACCTATCTTTCTTTTCTTTTAACATATTAAATTTTTATTATTTATTAGTTATGTGTTCAAATCTCTTGAACTTAATTGAATGCTTTCATCAATTAATGGCCTTGATAAAATTGCTTATAATTTTGACTGTTCTTTGTTTGGTCAAAGTAGTGTTACTTATCCTTCTAAAGTTAGCAGGACAAACGGCTGGGGAAGTACAAGATCTTTAGCTTGATTTTTTTTTTATTTTTATTTTTTGAGTTCCTTCTGTATTTTAAATAGGACACAAATATCTCTGTAAATAAAAATAACTTCCTCCCAACCCATTTGGAAAATATCCCAGACTTCTTTTTCATGCCTTGCAAAGTTGCTGCTGTCTAGTTACTATTTGTTCTTTCTCTTTGAAATAAGTGACCCTCCCAGGAATAGCTTAATCACCAGATGTTTGGCCAGCAGTATTCCACTTATTCTGGTTTTGTAGTTTTTCTGAAATAGGCTGAAAGGTAATCACTCCATTCCTTCCTTTGTTCTAAAATGATTTTACTCAATTGCTCTTGAAACTTACCTTGGTAAGTGATTTGGAACTGAAATGAAAAGAGAGAAGGTAGGCTATATATATTTTATACTGGTCCTTTATTAACTGACATTTATTAATTGAGAATTTTGACACTCATTTTCAGTTTGAGAGGTTCTGAGTGTTTAGAAATGAAACTGTGGGACTTCCAACAGAGGATCCTTATTTTTTAACTGAGGAAATGAAAGTTGTCAAGGTCAACCATAAAGCTGATACTTTGCCTTGGTGAGAGAAACCCAGGATTTAGAGTCTTTCTGATGTAATTTTCAGTCTACCAGGAATCCGGAGACTTGATAACATCAGTTTGTGACAGCATTAACATTGTTTAGCCTGGAAGCAGCCTTTGTGAATTTTCCAGATTATTTGACAGTGTTTGAAATCACTTGATGTCTTCAGGACCAATGAACTCTACCATGTACTTTTTAAAAAAAAATTAATTAATTAATTAATTTTTGGCTGCGTTGGGTCTTCGTTGCTGCGCGCGGGCTTTCTCTAGTTGCGGTGAGTGGGGGCTACTCTTTGTTGTGGTGAGCGGGCTTCTCCTTGCAGTGGCTTCTCTTGTTGCGGAGCACGGGCTCTAGGCGCGCGGGCTTCGGTAGTTGTGGCACGGCGGCTCAGTAGTTGTGGTTCGCGGGCTCTAGAGCGCAGGCTCAGTAGTTGTGGCGCACGGGCCTAGTTGCTCCATGGCATATGGGATCTTCCGGGACCAGGGCTCGAACCCGTGTCCCCTGCATTGGCAGGCAGATTCTTAACCACTGTGCCACCAGGGACGTCCCTCTACCGTGTACTTTTATCTTTTTCAATTAGTAGATTTTTCAAACTTCCAAAAAATAGCAATAAACCTCCTTTTTCAAATATATCATATATAGAATCAGTGTACAAAACAGATATAAGTGGTATTTAATTAGAATAGAATCTTAAGTTTAGTTTTGATTTATTGGAAAATAAATCATCGAGAAAATTCAAATTTGTGAAATGCTATATTAGAGTATTTCACTTCCATTTCTAACTTAAAGTAACTGAATGGATGTACCATAATTCATTTAATCAGGCCCCTCTTGATATTTAGGTTGTTTCCATTCTTTTGCTTTTGCGCACAATGCTGCAGTGAATAGCATATGCTTATCGTGTGTGTGTGTGTGTGTGTGTGTGTGTGTGTGTGTGTGTGAGAGAGAGAGAGTGTTTTCTGAGGATAAATTCCTAGGAATGTAATTGCTGTGTCATTAGAATATGTTTGTTTTTAGTTTTGAAAGATATCAAATTGGCCTCCAAAAAGTTGTATCTATCTATCTATCTATATACATTCCCACCAGCAATATATGAGTAAGCTTAATTCCCTCATGCGTTCATCAACATGGTACGTTAGTTTTGGGTTTTGCTAATCTGAAAAATTGTATCTCAGTATAGTTTTAATCTTCAGTTTTTATTATATGTAAACTTGAGTAATCTTTTATATGTTTAAGAGCCATTTCTGTTTCCTCTTCTGTGAACTATTTGTTCATATCACTTTGCCCATTTTAAAAATTGGGTTTCTTACCCCTCTTATCAAGCAATAGGAACATTTTATGTTTTAGGGTTCTTTCTTTTTGTGATGTAAGTTGCAGATTCTCTTCCTCATTTTTAAATTTCTCTTTTTCCTTTGGTTTTTGCCTTTTTCATTTTTATGGATATGTAAACTCAAACTTAACATGCCTAAAATGGAATCCTGAATTTCTTCCCTTCCCTTCCCTTAACCTGCTCCTTTTTTAGTTTTCCTCACATCAAGAAGCAGCAACCTCTATCTACTCATAGCCCAAGCCCCAAACCAAGAAGTTATCTTTGATTTGTTTCCCTCACTTCCCATCTCTAATCCATCCCCAGCTGTCTTGGCTTCCCCTCCAAATATATCCTAAATCTTTCCATTTCTCTTCATGTGTACCAATTTAGTCCATCCCGCCCTTATCCTTTCACCTGGGTGGTTGCAGTGGCTTCCTAGTTGTTAAACCCCCAAATTGATAGCTCCCCTTCCGGGCACAGAGCCGTTCTCTACTCTGTAGCTTGTGTGATCTTTTCAAAATGCAAATCATCTGGGCTTCCCTGGTGGCGCAGTGGTTGAGGGTCTGCCTGCCAATGCAGGGGACACGGGTTCGAGCCCTGGTCTGGGAGGATCCCACGTGCCGTGGAGCAACTAGGCCCGTGAGCCACAGTGAGAGGCCTGCGCATCGCGATGAAGAGTGGCCCCCGCTTGCCGCAACTAGAGAAAGCCCTTGCACAGAAACCAAGACCCAACACAGCCAAAAATAAATAATAAATAAATAATAAATTAAAAAAAAATTTAAAAAAATGCAAATCATCTGATTGTCATACCACCCCCTGAACCCATCTCCCATTCTTGTTCAAACCCTCCAGTGGTTCCCTCTGTCTCATGATAAAGATAAAACTACTTAAACAACTTGCAGTTTTTCCAGCCTCACCTTGTACTGGGTTATTAACCACCCAACCCTTGCCACCTTTGAGTCTCTTGTGTTTGCCATGTTCCCTCCTGACCTGGGACTTTTGCATAAATCATTTTCTCCTGGTGCATCCCTCCTCCTCTGTAAGTTTATGTCTAATTGTCCTACAGATCTCAGCCCACTGAAAGCTTTCTCTGGGAAAGCCAACCCTCCCTAATTAGGTGGAAAACCTCTGTACAAGCCCTTGTAGAGCCTTATATCTCTTTTTCATAGCACTTACACTTGCAGTTTTACACTTATTGTGTGATGCTTTGATAAACTCCGTGAGATAAGGGGTTTTGTGTCTTTCCTTTACCGATATATTCCCGGTGACTGTTATAGCGCTTGGCATATAGTTAACTCTCAAGACATATTTATTGAATGATTGCTTACTTTTAAGTTCTCAGGTGTGGAGTTTAAAGAATGTACTGGTTTACCTTTTCTGAAAAAATGTGACTGCATTTGCTCTAGGCCAGTCTTTGTTCTCATCTTCTTTTCCCTATGGCTTTCCCAAGACCACTGAGATTCAGCAATCTCATCTCCAGAGTCTTAAAGCATTTCAGGTATGAAATGTATCTAGGCCAATGGTCTTGAATTCATTTGAAGCCTGTAGGTGTTCTTCAACAGTCTTGACCTTCAGTTCCTTCTCTTTTTTTCCATCTGAAAGTCAGCGTTTTGTTTTTTGTTTGGTTGGTGGCGTTTTTTGTTTGTTTTTGTTTTTTGGTTTTTTTGGAATAGAGGACAATAACTTAGACCACATTTTCTGATCCACATCAACCCAGCAAAATCTAGGTGGCTCCTAACTTCTGTAAGTTTGTTCTAAATTCAGTTATTTAGAATTTGGAGATCAGAACAAATTATCCCATAGAAACCATGATAAAATCGATACATTTTCATGCAAGTGCTTTCAAAACCTTTTACACCAATAGTATATCTTAAGTAGTACAGTGTTAGTGTGAACTCTGAATTTCTCTGATCCCAGTTTAGTTCTCTTTTTCTATCTGAACCTTGAGGCCCTCAGATTCTCAGGAAGGGCTGGGAGTTTAGTAGGGTTGGCAGTGCTAGGAGAAATATCAGGTAACTGGGTAGGAGATACATTGACTGGATTTCCTACCTTGTGGAAGGATTCTAAGGGTAAAGGGTGGGGAGGCAAGCTACATGTTTCACAGTTTGAAATTTTTAAAAATTAATTAATTAATTTAATTGGAGTATAGTTGCTTTTTTTTTTTTTTTAGTTAATAATTTATTTATTTTTGGCTGTGTTGGGTCTTCGTTTCTGTGCGAGGGCTTTCTCTAGTTGCGGCAAGCGGGGGCCACTCTTCATCGCGGTGCGCGGGCCTCTCACCATCGCGGCCTCTCTTGTTGCGGAGCACAGGTTCCAGACACGCAGGCTCAGTAGTTGTGGCTCACGGGCCTAGTTGCTCCGCGGCATGTGGGATCTTCCCAGACCAGGGCTCGAACCCGTGTCCCCTGCATTGGCAGGCAGATTCTCAACCACTGCGCCACCAGGGAAGCCCGAGTATAGTTGCTTTACACTGCTGTGTCAGTTTCTGCTTTACAGCAAAGTGAATCAGCCATACGTATACATATATCCCCTCTTTTTTGGATTTCCTTCCCATTTAGGTCACCACAGAACAATGAGTAGAGTTCCCTGAGCTATACAGTAGGTTCTCATTAGTTATCTGTTTTACATAGAGCAGTGTGTATATGTCAACCTCAATCTCCCAATTCATCCTACTTCCCCTTCCCCCTTGGTATCCCTACATTTGTTCACAGTTTGAAATTTTTATGCTATTAAACTGTGTGTATTTTACTCATGATACTCAAGTATCAGTTTGATTTAATGGGAACTGAATTATAGAGAATGGATTGATGAATCAAAATTACTCTTCACTATTGGGGGAATAAAGCAAAATGAAGATCCTATTAAATATGTCAGGTGGTCCCATGAAGGAAGAAAACTAAATAGGAGTGAGGAGTGCATTATCTCCTCACTTAGAGTCAACATGGAGAATTCTCTGCAAGAGAGTAGGATGTTTTTTTCATAAGGCTGTGCTTTCCACGGAAATGATTTCTTTCTGTACATGGATCACGAGTTTTAAGATGCTTTCAAACCATTCGAACTCTCTTATTATAGCAGAAATTTTGTCATGTACCAAATTCATTCCTATCCAATTTCAGTGACAAAATGGCTCTCTCATTTGTATGTATAAAAACAATGCCAGAAACAAAAACAAAACTCATGATTCAACTGATTTTGTACTTTCTTTGGGAAGAAGAAAAGACCTGTTGAGATGAAGATTATAATTTCAGCAACAGAGGAAACATTCAAGGCTCAGGCAGCTCTTAAATTCAATACTAATAATATATGAAATAAATTATAAGCCTTACATTTCTGTCAGTTCTTGTAGGTACCTGCTTGCCAATGCAGAGACAAGATTGCTTAATTCTAGGTGTCTTTCTTAGTGCAAGAGAAATCCACTTTAAAAAGCATTCTGTTGTTTGTTTACAAAGTTAAATGGTTAGTAATCAGAAACTCAAACGATTTTTGAGAGATTCTTACAGTCTTTTTGTTGGAAGGGACCTTAGGGGACATCTAATTTAGTACACAACTCTTTAATACCACGGCCAGGCCAGACTGCTTCCAGCGGGCTCTTCCTGCCCCCTGCAGGTCCCCTTCTAGTGTGCTGTGCTTCGGATTACAGATCTTTTCTGTTCCTTGTATTTATCAGGCTCTCTAAGACTCTGTACTGCCTTGAACGCTCTTCTCACATCCCTGTTCCCATGGCTGGCTTCTTTACATTAAACAGATTTCGATCAAATTTTACCTCCTCGACAGGCGTTTCCCAGACTACCTTATCTACCTACCCCCCCTTTTCAGTCTCCAAAACTCTCTATCATAAGACTGTTTTCTTTCCTTCATAATAATTGTCACTGTCTGGAATGATCGTGTTTGTCTGTTTATTGTCTGTCTCCCCTCATTGGCTCATGAGAGCAGGGGCTCTGTCTGTGTTGTTCATTGCTGTATCCCGAAGCATCTGTGGTGGGCTGGCCCACTGTAGGATCTGAAAGATATTTATAGAATGAATGAGTAACCATTGATGGTTCATCATTGTCCAAATCACTACTGAGCTGACATCTGTCTCCTTTTCACTTCTACCACTGATCTTAGGTATTCCCCCTGAAACAATCCAAATCACCCGCTCTGCTCCCTCTTTTTCAAAGAGTCTTCACACATTGGGATGCCAGTCATCTCTCATTGAGGCCTATTTTGCCCAGTTTCCTCACCAGCTCCTCCTCTGGCATGGTTTTGGTGTGTGGTCATCATCCAGGTTATCCATCACTGGGAGTTTTTGGTTTTGTTGTTGATACCCAGCACTAGACACACGGCAATATGTGGAGTCTGGAGAGAGAGAGTTCAGGTAAACTTTTTTGGTTAATGTAATATTGAAATGCTTTATCTTTGATAAAAATTATCTTTTGCCTCCATATAAATGACCACGGAACTATTTATGTATGATGTCATTATCAGAATTACTCTCTGACTTCTTAAAAACTTGTTTTATTGTGGAATATAACAACATAGAAATACGTAAAACAAATTTACACTCTAATGAATGTCTGTCTAACTTTCACTCAAGTCAAGAAATAGAACATTACCAGTGCCCCAGAAAGCCCTCCTATGTATCTCTTATCAATCTCAACTCCTCCCTAGAGATAATTAATATCCTCATTTTTATTTTAATTTTTTATTTATTTTTTTAAAATAAATTTATTTATTTACTTTTATTTTTGGCTGTGTTGGGTCTTCATTGCTGTGCGCGGGCCTTCTCTAGTTGCAGCGAGCGGGGGCTGCTCTTCGTTGCGGTGAGCGGGCTTCTCTTTGCGGTGGCTTCTCTTGTTGTGGAGCACGGGCTCTAGGTGTGCAGGCTCAGTAGTTGTGGCATGCGGGCTCTAGAGTGCAGGCTCAGTAGTTGTGGTGCATGGGCTTAGTTGCTCCACGGCATGTGGGATCTTCCCAGACCAGGGCTCGAACCCATGTCCCCTGCATTGGCAGGCGTATTCTTAACCACTGGCCACCAGGGAAGTCCAAATATCCTCATTTTTAAAAGAAACACTTCCATGGTCACTTATTTTTTTAATAGATTTACCACTTATATATGCATACCTAGACAATATAGTTTGTAATTCAACTTTGCCTGTTTTAAAACTGTATATAAATGAAATAGTACTGCTTTATTAGTTTTCTGTTGTTTATGATGAATTACCACAAGCTTAGTGGCTTAAAACAGCACCCATATATTAGCTCACAGCTCTCTAGGTCAGAAGTCTGGCACGGTGTGGCTGGGTTCTCTGCTCAGGATAGCATAAAGCTAGAATTCAGTGTGTTGACTGGGCTGAGTTCTCTTTTGTCCTTGATTAGTTCCAAAGTTGATTTCCGAGATCCAGCTCTTTTGATCTCTTTATAAAATTCTGTGTGTTTTCTATTTCATGAATCTCTGCTCTTAATTATTTCTTTCTTTATACTTTCTTTGGATTTATTTTGCTCTTCTTTTATTTAAAACCTCTCGAGATAGATGCTTAGTTTATTTTTTTATATTTTGTGATATACGCATATATGAGGCTTTCAATTCCCTCCCTAAGCATTGTTTTAGCTTCTTCCCATGAATTTGTATTTTTGTTATTTTTATTTTCTAATTTTTAAAAAATAAATTTATTTATTTATTTTTGGCTGCGTTGGGTCTTTGTTGCTGCGTGCAGGATTTCTCTAGTTGTGGCGAGTAGGGGCTACTGTTCGTTGCGGTGCGTGGGCTTCTCCTTGCGGTGGCTTCTCTTGTTGCGGAGCACGGGCTCTAGGCGCGCGGGCTTCAGTAGTTGTGGCACACGGGCTCAGTAGTTGTGGCTCGCGGGCTCTAGAGCGCAGGCTCAGTAGTTGTGGCGCATGGGCTTAGTCGCTCTGCAGCATGTGGGATCTTCCCGGACCAGGGCTCGAACTTGTGTCCCCTACATTGGCAGGTGGATTCCTAACCACTGCGCCACCAGGGAAGTCCCTATTTTTGTTACTTCTAAATGTTTGTTATGATTTCTTCTTTGACTGACTTATGGATTATTTTAAGAATGTATTTATTAATTTCTAAACATATGAATATTTCCTAGTTATTTCTTTTGTGACTAGTTTCTTGCATACTTGCATTTTGGAGAGAGATCATCCTTGGACTAAAATCCTTGTAATTTGCTTTGAATTGCATTATGGCCTAGCACTTTATCAGTTTTTGTAAATGTTATGTGTGTGCTTGGGGAAAAAATGATATTCTGCAGTTCTTTGCTATACTTTATCTTTTCATTTGTTCAAGTTTTAAAAATGTTTAAAATCTTATGTATCATGATACTTTTTTCTTTATACTGTCTGCTGAGTTCCCTTGGTGGTATTCTATTTTCCAGTTCTGGAATTCTAATTTATTTTTCCAATTTGTTCTTCCACCTTTTGGACCTTCCAGTTCTGTCAAAATGTTCAACCCTTGGGCTTTTATTAATTCAACCCTATAGTGGTCTTATAGGCTATTTCCGATAATTCTGATATTATAAGTCTTTCTGGGTCATTTTCTGTTTTGGTCATTTCTGTTAGTTCTTGTTAATGGTATCTTATTACTTGGTGTATCTGGTTATCTTTGATTATGTACTGCATGATGTAAACAAGAAATTATCTGTAACAATATTGTGATGCCTAGGTTCATGTTACCTTCCTGCAGACTCCTGCCCCCACTGCCTGCCGCCACCCCTTTCAACCAGACAACTGTTGGTATTAACAATCTGAATGTGGGACCACCTCAATCCAAGGTACACTTAGAGGTTTATTTAGGTCACTCAGGTGACATAAAGCTGTAATTCAAGTCTGTCCTAGGACTGATTTTTTTTCTGGTTTCTTTTATCCAAGGAGTATAGCTCTTTGGGGTTTCAGCTTCAAGTGAGTGGTGCTTATCGTTCTTCTTTGAAACGCTTTTTTAAAAATTATTTATTTATTTATTTATATACAGCAGGTTCTTATTACTTATCTATTTTATACATATTAGTGTATATATCTCAATCCCAATCTCCCAATTCATCCCCCCCGCTTTCCTCCCTTGGTGTCCATACGTTTGTTCTCTACATCTGTGTCTCCATTTCTGCCTTGCAAAACGGTTCATCTGTACCATTTTTTTTGAAACACTTTTGCCTTTGACCTTTTTGCCCCTGGATTTATAAAGGTTTCAAGAGCAAGTCTGTTTTTCTCCCATTTTTTCTGAATCTTCCTTCAAGTGTCTGTGAGCTAAAACTGTTTTGGGTGATTTGGATTACCTCTCTGGGTTCTATTCTTTTGCCTTGATTTCAGCCAGGTAATTCTTCATAATCTTGTTAAGTCTTTGGGGCTTTTTAGGCCGTTCTTTAAAAGTATTCCCTCCAGCATTTGTATTTGTCCTCAAAGGGACATTTCATCCAAGTCATTTAGTTACTTGAAGCTGAAGTGTCTGAGTTTTTATGCCTTAAAAAATTAATCAGCGTTATTCATATAAAATTGCAGTTAAATCCAGTTTGGCATAAATTTTTTTCCTCAGTATGAATACTGGTAGTTAAAAGACTGCTCTTGACACCTATGTTATATATTTACTCACACATTTAAATTCTGATTCCCAGTTTGCATTAGTCGATTTTGATTTCCATAGAGAATAGGTGGGACCAAATGTTCTTTATATATACATACTTACATAGAGAACTTTTGGGGGTGCTGAGTCTTCTTAGTAGGAATAATTTAATATTTATCTCTAGTTTCCTTTGAAATGAGCCATACCATTATTGACAGAGAGTAGAATATTTAAATGTTTCCTGGGTGTTCTTCCAAATCAGCCGTAGAAAATGAAACAATGATTCATTCTCAGAAACACTCTGAGCATCTTTTACCTGGAATGTGACTGACTTAGATCTTCATATGGCTGGCTCGTTCTTGTTATTGATATTTCACCTCAAAGGTCACCTTTTTAGAGAGGGGGCTGTCTGTCTGGGTAATCACTCCTTTTTTCTCCCTTCATAACATGTATCACTATCTGATAATAATCTTGTATTTTTTTCCTCCCTCAGTAAAATGTGAAGCTCCATGAGGGCAAGGACCTTGCCTATCTTGTTCACCACTGTCTCGTGTGTCTTATTTACCCATTCTTTGAATCATGTTAGGCAGTGAGTAATTTTTTGTTTAATAAATGAATGAATAGAACAAATGTTTATTTCTTTTGAAATTGTGACATTATTTTCTCTAGATGTCACAGTCATCCTTTAAAAATTTGTGATTCCATTGAATTAAAGTTGTTTTCTAAAATAAGTATAGTGTCTGCTTTCTCTTGCCTTTTTTCAAAAACATTTTTTGGTAAATATTGAATGAAAAATCAGACAATAAGAATCTGACCTAAAGTAAATGTTAGAGTGACAAATATTTAGCATTAGGGACAACTGTGACTTTGTTATATATTGAGCTGGAACGAGGTCAGTGTGGCTGGAGTGGAGCAAGCCAAGGGAGAGAAGAGTCAGAGATGACATCCGAGGAGAGAGGAGGTTAAGACCTGGTGGCTTATGTGAACTTTGACTTTCACTCTTAATGATATGGGAGGCCCCTGGAGGGTTTTGAGCAGAGAAGTGACATGGAGGTGGGTTTGGAGCTATAGGGATTTTGAAGTATGGTCTACTTCTGAGCTCTCATATCAGTTCCACTGGCTAATTTGTCTATCTCTGTGCCAAGACCACCCTGTTTTAATTTTTATAGCTCAATTCTTTTTTTAAAATTAATTAATTAATTAGTTTATTTTTGGTTTCGCTGGGTCTTCGTTGCTGCTCATGGGCTTTCTCTAGTTGCAGCGAGCGGGGGCTACTCTTCGTTGCAGTGCGCGGGCTTCTCATTGCGGTGGCTTCTCTTGTTGAGGAGCACGGGCTCTAGGTGCCCAGGCTTCAGTAGTTGTGCCTCGCGGGCTCTAGTGCACAGGCTCAGTAGTTGTGGCGCACGGGCTTAGGGGCTCCGCAGCATGTGGGATCTTCCCGGACCAGGGCTCGAACCCATGTCCCCTGCATTGGCAGGTGGATTCTTAACCACTGCACCACCAGGGAAGTCCTATAGCTCAATTCTAACCCTCAGTATATTTGGTAGAGAGCATCTTGCCAGCTCCTCCCCTCAAAGCTGAGCCTTCTTATTTTTCTTATTCGGGAGGGTGTTGGCTGTACTTGGAATTCTGCTCTTCCATATATATTTTAGAATCAGATTATTGTAATTCCTCAGAAAACCCTCTTGGGATTCTGATTGGAATTGCATTGACTGTATAGATTAATATGGAGACAATTGATATTCTTATAATGTTGAATTTTCTAGCCTTAAAATTGGGATAACTTCATTGATATACGTCATCTTTAATGCCTTTGAATAAAGTTGACATATATATATATACACACACACGCACACACATGCATATATATGTGTGATCTATATGTGTTTATGTGTGTGTGTATATATATATATATATATATGAATAGAGGTCTTGGGTGTCTTTTATGTTAAATCCTAAGTGCTGTTTTTGTTATTGTAAAGATGATTTTTAAAAAGTACATTTTCTGTTTCTTATTGATGTTTACAAATACAGTTGATATTTGTATATTGAGCTTATATTTAGCTACCTTGTTAACACTTATAATTCTGATAATTTGTAGATTCCTTTGAATTGTCTATGTAGACAATATTATCTGTAAATTCTATTACGTTTTCCTCTTTCCAGTCCTATATAGTTTATTCATTTATTTTTTCTTATTTTACTGAGCTGTCTGGAACCCACCAGGATAATGTTTTTTTGTTTTTTTGTTTTTTTAATTTTTATTTATTTATTTATTTATTTTTGGCTATGTTGGGTCTTCGTTTCCTTGCGAGGGCTTTCTCTAGTTGCGGCAAGCGGGGGCCACTCCTCATCGCGGTGCGCGGGCCTCTCACCATCGCGGCCTCTCCTGTTGCGGAGCACAGGCTCCAGACGCGCAGGCTCAGCAGCTGCGGCTCACGGGCCCAGTTGCTCCGCGGCACGTGGGATCTTCCCAGACCAGGGCTCGAACCCGTGTCCCCTGCATTGGCAGGCAGACTCCCAACCACTGCGCCACCAGGGAAGCCCCAGGATAATGTTTAATAGTAATGTTAATAAGTATTAATAGTAGGACTTCTTGTCACGTTCTTAATTTTTAAAGGGACTATCTAAATATTCCACATTTAAGAATGATATTGTAGGTTTTTGTCAGATACTTTTATCAAGATATGAACATTTAAAAAGCATTTAATTATGGACATTTTACTCTTTAGAAAGTTTACATTCCTACTATTAGTGTACAGAACGGCACACTTTTTCGTGTCAGTACTTTACACCACATGGGGTACTCATATATTTTTAAAGTTTCAAATTTCATAGGCAGCAAAGAAAATTTCTTTACTGGTTTAGATTTATTTCTTCCTTTTAAACCAATATTATATGTTGATACAGCTGTTCTTCTTAAAGATAGGATAGGTTTTTTTGAAACAAAAGAACTTATTTTGAAATAATTTCAGATTTAAAGTTGCAAAGATGGTATAAAGAATTTCCTGTTTCATAGACCCTTGACCCCTATTCCCCAAATGTTAATATTTTATCATATTTGCTTTATCATTCTCTCTCTCTTTCTCTTCCCCCATACACATATACATATTTTTTTCTGAACGGTTTAAGTTGCAAACTTTATCTCTAAAAACTTTGGTGTTCTTCCTCTTTTTTTTCTGGTTAAGCTTTTTTTTTTTTTCCCCCACACACACTGTATTTTATTTTTACAAGAGATAAATAGACTGACACCAAGCATTGTACATGGATGACCACAACAAAAGCAACAATGATTGCAATTACCAAACATGAAACACACTCATACTATGTCATAATATTGACATTCAGTCCAGTAATCCTCCACTGTAACAGCTCCTTTACTTTGCAGTGAAAATTGATTTGTATATTCTTTGCCTCTGAGTTCTTGTGGGATTTTTTCTTTTTTTAAATTCAACCAGAAAGTCACAAAAATTATACTCATCCTCATCAGTTCACTCAGTCCCATGTAATTAATTTTTTTTTTTTCATCTTGATCTTTTGTTAGCACTTTCATGAGCTCATCAGTTTTTCATTAGAGTTCTGAAAATGCTTATTCATTCAGTTCAGCAGTACAGTCAGGTACCAGAAACCT
Organism: Eubalaena glacialis; assembly: GCF_028564815.1. Taxonomy (NCBI): domain Eukaryota; kingdom Metazoa; phylum Chordata; class Mammalia; order Artiodactyla; family Balaenidae; genus Eubalaena; species Eubalaena glacialis. The sequence goes on from NC_083736.1 coordinate 15,811,314, forward strand.
GTACTTGTCAGAGTCTTTTCCATGAATTTCCTGAAGATGAAACCCTTTTATAGGAACATATTTACAAAAGCATCAGAGTACACCCAGAACTGTCTGTAAATGACAAAAGACTTAAAAAATGACCACGGTTAAAGATTTGATGAAAGTTCATAATAATGCAGTTGACAAGAAAATTAGTTATTTCTGAGATATACATTTTAAAGTAATAACTAGGATTATGACTTATAACATTATACCAGAACATATAAGATTTTTAGAAATTTCATATAATGTCTGAAACATTTATATTAACATATTTCCATACAAATAACCCAATGAAAGTTTAGTATTAGTTGTTTTGTTTGTTTGTTTATACTGCAGGTTCTTATTAGTCATCAATTTTATACACATCAGTGTATACATGTCAATCCCAATCGCCCAATTCAGCACACCACTATCCCCACCCCACCGCAGTTTTCCCCCCTTGGTGTCCATATGTCTGTTCTCTACATCTGTGTCTCAACTTCTGCCCTGCAAACCGGCTCATCTGTACCATTTTTCTAGGTTCCACATACATGCGTTAATATACAATATTTGTTTTTCTCTTTCTGACTTACTTCACTCTGTATGACAGTCTCTAGATCCATCCACATCTCAACAAGTGACTCAATTTCGTTCCTTTTTATGGCTGAGTAATATTCCATTGTATATATGTACCACAACTTCTTTATCCATTCGTCTGTTGATGGGCATTTAGGTTGCTTCCATGACCTGGCTATTGTAAATAGTGCTGCAATGAACATTCGGGTGCCTGTGTCTTTTTGAATTACGGTTTTCTCTGGGTATATGCCCAGTAGTGGGATTGCTGGGTCATATGGTAATTCTATTTTTAGTTTTTTAAGGAACCTCCATATTGTTCTCCATAGTGGCTGTATCAATTTACATTCCCACCAACAGTGCAAGAGGGTTCCCTTTTCTCCACACCCTCTCCAGCATTTGTTGTTTGTAGATTTTCTGATGATGCCCATTCTAATGGGTGTGAGGTGATACCTCATTGTAGTTTTGATTTGCATTTCTCTAATAATTAGTGATGTTGAGCATCTTTTCATGTGCTTCGTGGCCATCTGTATGTCTTCTTTGGAGAAATGTCTGTTTAGGTCTTCTGCCCATTTTTGGATTGGGTTGTTTGTTTCTTTAATATTGAGCTGAATGAGCTGTTTATATATTTTGGAGATTAATCCTTTGTCCGTTGATTCGTTTGCAAATATTTTCTCCCATTCTGAGGGTTGTCTTTTCGTCTTGTTTATGGTTTCCTTTGCTGTGCAAAAGCTTTGAAGTTTCATTAGGTCCCATTTGTTTATTTTTGTTTTTATTTCCATTACTCTAGGAGGTGGATCAAAAAAGATCTTGCTGTGATTTATGTCAAAGAGTGTTCTTCCTATGTTTTCCTCTAAGAGTTTTATAGTGTCCAGTCTGACATTTAGGTCTCTAATCCATTTTGAGTTTATTTTTGTGTATGGTGTTAGGGAGTATTCTAATTTCATTCTTTTACATGTAGCTGTCCAGTTTTCCCAGCACCACTTATTGAAGAGACTGTCTTTTCTCCATCGTATATCTTTGCCTCCTTTGTCATAGATTAGTTGACCATAGGTGCATGGGTTTATCTCTGGGCTTTCTATCTTGTTCCATTGATCTATGTTTCTGTTTTTGTGCCAGTACCATATTGTCTTGATTACTGTAGCTTTGTAGTATAGTCTGAAGTCAGGGAGTCTGATTCCTCCAGCTCCGTTTTTTTCCCTCAAGACTGCTTTGGCTATTCGGGGTCTTTTGTGTCTCCATACAAATTTTAAGATGATTTGTTCTAGCTCCGTAAAAAATGCCATTGGTAATTTGATAGGGATTGCATTGAATCTGTAGATTGCTTTGGGTAGTATAGTCATTTTCACAATGTTGATTCTTCCAATCCAAGAACATGGTATATCTCTCCATCTGTTGGTATCATCTTTAATTTCTTTCATCAGTGTCTTATAGTTTTCTACATACAGGTCTTTTGTCTCCCTAGGTAGGTTTATTCCTAGGTATTTTATTCTTTTTGTTGCAATGGTAAATGGGAGTGTTTCCATAATTTCTCTTTCAGATTTTTCATCATTAGTGTATAGGAATGCAAGAGATTTCTGTGCATTAATTTTGTATCCTGCAACTTTACCATATTCATTAATTAGCTCTAGCAGTTTTCTGGTGGCAGTTTTAGGATTCTCTATGTATAGTATCATGTCATCTGCAAACAGTGACAGTTTTACTTCTTCTTTTCCAATTTGTATTCCTTTTATTTCTTTTTCTTCTCTGATTGCCGTGGCTAGGACTTCCAGAACTATGTTGAATAATAGTGGTGAGAGTGGACATCCTTGTCTCGTTCCTGATCGTAGAGGAAATGCTTTCAGTTTTTCACCATTGAGAATGATGTTTGCTGTGGGTTTGTCATATATGGCCTTTATTATGTTGAGATAGGTTCCCTCTGTGCCCACTTTCTGGAGAGTTTTTATCATAAATGGGTGTTGAATTTTGTCAAAAGCTTTTTCTGCATCTATTGAGATGATCATATGGTTTTTATTCTTCAATTTGTTAATATGGTGTATCACATTGATTGATTTGCGTATATTGAAGAATCCTTGCATCCCTGGGATAAATCCCACTTGATCGTGGTGTATGATCCTTTTAATGTGTTGTTGGATTCTGTTTGCTAGTATTTTGTTGAGGATTTTTGCATCTATGTTCATCAGTGATATTGGTCTGTAATTTTCTTTTTTTGTAGTGTCTTTGTCTGGTTTTGGTATGAGGGTGATGGTGGCCTCATAGAATGAGTTTGGGAGTGTTCCTTCCTCTGCAATTTTTTGGAAGAGTTTGAGAAGGATAGGTGTTAGCTCTTCTCTAAATGTTTGATAGAATTCACCTGTGAAGCCATCTGGTCCTGGACTTTTGTTTGTTGGAAGATTTTTAATCACAGTTTCAATTTCATTACTTGTGATTGGTCTGTTCATATTTTCTGCTTCTTCCTGGTTCAGTCTTGGAAGGTTATACCTTTCTAAGAATTTGTCCATTTCTTCCAGGTTGTCCATTTTATTGGCATAAAGTTGCTTGTAGTAGTGTCTTAGGATGCTTTGTATTTCTGCGGTGTCGGTTGTAACTTCTCCTTTTTCATTTCTGATTTTATTGATTTGAGTCCTCTCCCTCTTTTTCTTGATGAGTCTGGCTAATGGCTTATCAATTTTGTTTATCTTCTCAAAGAACCAGCATTTAGTTTTATTGATCTTTGCTATTGTTTTCTTTGTTTCTATTTCATTTATTTCCGCTCTGATCTTTATGATTTCTTTCCTTCTGCTAACTTTGGGTTTTGTTTGTTCTTCTTTCTCTAGTTTCTTTAGGTGTAAGGTTAGATTGTTTACTTGAGATTTTTCTTGTTTCTTTAGGTAGGCTTGTATAGCTATAAACTTCCCTCTTAGAACTGCTTTTGCAGCATCCCATAGGTTTTGGGTTGTCGTGTTTTCATTGTCATTTGTCTCTAGGTATTTTTTGATTTCCTCTTTGATTTCTTCAGTAATCTCTTGGTTATTTAGTAACGTATTGTTTAGCCTCCATGTGTTTGTGTTTTTTACGCTTTTTCCCCTGTAATTCATTTCTAATCTCATAGCGTTGTGGTCAGAAAAGATGCTTGATATGATTTCAATTTTCTTAAATTTACTGAGGCTTGATTTGTGACCCAAGATGTGATCTATCCTGGAGAATGTTCCGTGCACACTTGAGAAGAACGTGTAATCTGCTGTTTTGGGATGGAATGTCCTATAAATATCAATTAAATCTATCTGGTCTATTGTGTCATTTAAAGCTTCTGTTTCCTTATTTATTTTCATTTTGGATGATCTGTCCATTGGTGTAAGTGAGGTGTTAAAGTCCCCCACTATTATTGTGTTACTATCAATTTCCTCTTTTATAGCTGTTAGCAATTGCCTTATGTAATGAGGTGCTCCTATGTTGGGTGCATATATATTTATAATTGTTATATCTTCTTCTTGGATTGATCCCTTGATCATTATGTAGTGTCCTTCCTTGTCTCTTGTAACATTCTTTATTTTAAAGTCTATTTTATGTGATATGAGTATAGCTACTCCAGCTTTCTTTTGATTTCCATTTGCATGGAATATCTTTTTCCATCCCCTCACTTTCAGTCTGTATGTGTCCCTAGGTCTAAAGTGGGTCTCTTGTAGACAGCATATATATGGGTCTTGTTTTTGTATCCATTCAGCAAGCCTGTGTCTTTTGGCTGGAGCATTTAATCCATTCACGTTTAAGGTAATTATCGATATGTATGTTCCTATGACCATTTTCGTAATTGTTTTGGGTTTGTTTTTGTAGGTCCTTTTCTTCTCTTGTGTTTCCCACTTAGAGAAGTTCCTTTAACATTTGTTGTAGAGCTGGTTTGGTGGTGCTGAATTCTCTTAGCTTTTGCTTGTCTGTAAAGCTTTTGATTTCTCCATCAAATCTAAATGAGATCCTTGCCGGGTAGAGTAATCTTGGTTGTAGGTTCTTCCCTTTCATCACTTGAAGTATATCATGCCACTCCCTTCTGGCTTGTAGAGTTTCTGCTGAGAAATCAGCTGTTAACCTTATGGGAGTTCCCTTGTATGTTATTTGTCGTTTTTCCCTTGCTGCTTTCAATAATTTTTCTTTGTCTTTAATTTTTGCCACTTTGATTACTATGTGTCTCGGCATGCTTCTCCTTGGGTTTATCCTGTATGGGACTCTCTGCGCTTCCTGGACTTGGGTGGCTATTTCCTTTCCCATGTTAGGGAAGTTTTCGACTATAATCTCTTCAAATATTTTCTCTGGTCCTTTTTCTCTCTGTCTTCTCCTTCTGGGGCCCCTATAATGCGAATGTTGTTGCGTTTAATGTTGTCCCAGAGGTCTCTTAGGCTGTCTTCATTTCTTTTCATTCTTTTTTCTTTAGTCTGTTCCGCAGCAGTGAATTCCACCATTCTGTCTTCCAGGTCACTTATCCGTTCTTCTGCCTCAGTTATTCTACTATTAATTCCTTCTAGTGTAGTTTTCATTTCAGTTATTGTATTGGTCATCTCTGTTTGTTTGTTCTTTAATTCTTCTAGGTCTTTGTTAATCATTTCTTGCATCTTCTCAATCTTTGCCTCCATTCTTATTCCAAGGTCCTGGATCATCTTCACTATCATTATTCTGAATTCTTTTTCTGGAAGGTTGCCTATCTCCACTTCATTTAGTTGTTTTTCTGGGGTTTTTTCTTGTTCCTTCATCTGGTATATAGCCCTCTGCCTTTTCATCTTGTCTATCTTTCTGTAAATGTGGTTTCTGTTCCACAGGCTGCAGGACTGTAGTTTTTCTTGCTTCTGCTGTCTGCCCTCTGGTGGTTGAGGCTATCTAAGAGGCTTGATGGGAGGCTCTGGAGGTGGGTAGAGCTGACTGTTGCTGTGGCGGTCAGAGCTCTGTAAAACTTTAATCCACTTGACTGTTGCTGGGTGGGGCTGGGTTCCCTCCCTGTTGGTTGTTTTGCCTGAGGCAACCCAACACTGGAGCCTACCTGGGCTCTTTGGTGGGGCTAATGTCAGACTCTGGGAGGGCTCACGCCAAGGAGTACTTCCCAGAACCTCCGCTGCCAGTGTCCTTGTCCCCACGGTGAAACAGAGCCAGCCCCCGCCTCTGCAGGAGACCCCCCAACACCAGCAGTTATGTCTGGTTCAGTCTCCCCCAGGGTCACTGCTCCTTCCCCTGGGTCCCGATGCACACACTATTTTGTGTACGCCCTCCAAGAGTGGGTTCTCTGTTTCCCCCAGTCCTGTCGAAGTCCTGCAATCAATTCCCACTAGGCTTCAAAGTCTGATTCTCTATGAATTCCTCCTCCCGTTGCCGGACCCCCAGGTTGGGAAGCCTGACGTGGGGCTCAGAACTTTCACTCCAGTGGGTGGACTTCTGTGGTATAAGTGCTCGCCAGTCTGTGAGTCACCCACCCAGCAGTTATGGGATTTGATTTTACTCTGATTGCGCCCCTCCTACCATCTCACTGTGGCTTCTCCTCTGTCCTTGGACGTGGGGTATCCTCCTTGGTGAAGTCCAGTGTCTTCCTGTCGATGATTGTCCAGCAGCCAGTTGTGATTCTGGTGCTCTCGCAAGAGGGAGTGAGAGCACGTCCTTCTACTCTGCCATCTCGGTTCTGGTTAAGCTTTTTATTAGACTGTCTTATTCTAGAGATCTGGGCTGTGCCTTATTTATTTATTTTATCAAAATCTAATTGACATATAACATTGGTTTCAAGTGTACAACATAATGATTTGATATTTGTATGTACTGCAAAATGATCACCACAGTAAGTCTAGTTAACATCCATCACCACGCATAGTTACATATTTTTTTCTTGTGATGAGAACTTTTAAGATTTATTCTCTTAGCAACTTTCAAATATACAATACAGTATTATTAACTATAGTCACCATGCTGTACATTGCATCCCTAGGACTTGTTCATTTTATTACTAGAAGTTTGTACCTTTTGAACACCTTCATCCATCTTGTCATTTCTTAAAACAAGAGCATTGTTTTATGTAACCACCTTACTATTGTCAAAAGAAAAAAAATATCGCTGATACAGTATTATTATCTAATCTGTAGACATTTAAATTTTATCAGTTACCCTTTATAGCAAAAAAATTTTTTTCTTGTCTAGGATCCAATCCAGGATCATGCATTATATTTAGTTATCATGACTCTTAATCTTCTTTTCTGGAACAGTTACTCAGTTGTTCCTTGTCTTTCATGATGTAGACATTTTTAAAGAATACAGATCAGTTATTGAGTAGAATGTCCCTTAGTTTGGGCTTGTCTGTTGCTGCCTATGGTTAGATTCATGTTTTACCTTTTTGGAAGAATGTATGTGTGTATGTATATTTACATACACATTTATATCTATTTCTACATCTGTCTATATTAAGAACTGACCCTATATGGTTAACTCTTATTTCCAAGCTTTCCCCGTTTTCATCTTTGTAACTTCCTTTTATGAGAATGAGACCAAACCCACATTATCCACAGTGTATTTACTTATTTGCTCAATCCTAGAATATACATGAAGAAGTTTCATATCTCTGTATAAAAACAAATAACTGAGTATAATACTTGTTTATATTTCTTTTTGTCTTTAGTTCAAGGAGAGTATGTAGTTAAAATACTGTTTTCAGAAGTTACCTGGGGTTAATTCTTTTCCCCCAGCCTCCTTCAGTGTAGTTATATTATTCATTTCAAATACAGTTAGGTACATTTTTTCATTTGTGTTTCATTTTGGGTTCTTCCCTCCTATTATTATTAGCAGCAGTAGTAGTAGTAGTAGTAGTAGTATATGAAACATTAATGTGGTTTTAAAACAACTGTACAAAAAGATTGGTTAGGTTATTAGAGTACTGAGAAATAAAACTTATGACTTTTAATTGTGTTTGTTCTTTCAGGGAATCATTTAATACTTCACCTTAGGACAAATATGTGAAAGTTCCTGCCAACCTGTGAGAATTTCCTCCTTTGGACGTTTTTCGTTCTACTTACTGTACAACTTTCTTAGAAGTTCTTTTTTGATGCCATGTTCTGTGGCTTGCATCAAAAGAGGAGTTTGTCTTCATGAAGATTCCTAACATTGGTAATGTGATGAATAAATTTGAGATCCTTGGGGTTGTAGGTGAAGGTAAGTTTAGCATTCCTTGAGTTTTTGAGCAATGTACTATTATATCTACCACCAAAAAAGTTATTAATTCAGATTGTTACCTTAACCTTTATCAATTCACATATGTGCCTAAGAGTAAAATATTAAAAGTAAAATTACTCTTAAACTATTTGGGTCTTATTCTCCAATTGAACGTTAATAACATTTAAAAATCCTTTAAAGTTTAAGAAATCAGAGATTTCTTAAGGCTGCCTTCATTTCATTCTTTTCATTAGCAATCATGATTTCTTTAGTCTACATTTTTTTGGTTACATTTACTTTTTATGTCAGCTAGGCTTATTTTGACTAACTTAAAATTTGTATGTTAAATTTTCCTTAATACATGATAAATAAATGAATAAATAACTTCTATTTGTCTTTGAGAATAACAAACCACATTTTATAAATTCTGAACCACACAGTTTGGTCATTTTTTAACATCTCTGAAATCAGATGTGTGTTATAATCAGTAGCATGTCATGGTTTGATTGGCAGCACTTTTTCTTTCCTAGTAGTACTAATGCTTATAATCAGTGATATCAATTTGATGAAATATGGTATTTCATTTTCATAAATCTTCCTGATTTTTCCTTCTTAGTAATTTTTGCTCTCGACTTAAAGATAACTTTATGGAGATTTTGATAAATGATTCTGTTAACACGGTATAAATGATTTATAATTATGGCTTCTTAGCATCTGTATCTTTAAAGCAAATATTACAAAAACTTGATATTTCAGAATTTTCACGTAATTTTGAATTTCAAAAGAAGTTTTAAAATTTACCTATGTCAACAGGATAGTTGTTCTGGATTTTAATATTAAGTTGTTAAATCCTTTTCAAATAAATAGAAACAATTCAAATATTGTCTAATCATTGGGTGTTTGCTTCAGGGTCTGAAGTTTGAAACCATATAAAAAGAATGGATCCTTCTTCCTTCACCAGTCAACTCCTTTTCCTGTTTTTCATTGATATTAATTATGTAGATAAAATTCATTTTCAATGTCTTATCTACTATTAATTTTATAATGCCTGCTTTCTTTATTATTTTTATTTTTGTTTTTTCAAAAGTATTATAGAGACATGCCGTAAAGCTACTCGCTAGAGAAGGTCAGCTCCTTGGGTGTAACAGGGTTGGAATGTTCCAGATTCTGGGCCTAAGTTTTTCTGGATCATAACCTTGTCTTTCTTAGTATACCCATAGGTGATAATCTTCTCAGGGATCGGCTTAGATTAACTAAAACTACCAGACTGTTATATAAATCAGAATATGTCAGTTTTAAGTTGTAGTCAGAACCATCATTGCTATATGTTTTTTTTTTCTTTGTAAACTACCTCAGATGCTTTTCTGGCTATGAAATACATATATATTAAGGAAATTAAAAACTGTCAAGCAAACTCTACATCCCTGCAGCCTAAGCAGTGCATTTTCACCCCATAGAAAAACTAGCATGGGCAGTTAAATGAGGATTGGATGATTGCCTGGTGATTGTGGAGTTGAGTTGGATGGCTGTAATGGCTGGGTTCATCCTAACTGTGATAATAAGATTCATCCATCTCTACCGGGTGAGGGAGACTTATTCTGGCTCTCCAGGCTCTGTTGGAGACACATTTCCTAATTTCCTCTCCCTGAAGTCCTCTTCTCAGAGATGAACATGGGCTTTGCCTGTCTGTAAATGTCAATCATTTCTACAAACTTCAGTTATCATATATTATATTTTGATTCTCCTAATTAGATTTTTTCACATTATAACTTTTGCCTCAATTTCCTTGCTGTCAACTCTGTGTTCTGCCTCTAAGGAAGTAGCTTACTGGCTAGTTAATTGTATAAGTAACCCAAAAGGTAGTGATGTATCTCATTTGAAATATATCAGAGAAAGTGGGAGTGCTTGGCTATAAATGGCCAGAGATCCTTGGACTCCTCTGCTGGTGCCATTGAATTTAATATTTATGGCAAAAATGTAGCAACTCCTACTAGTTATTAATTGGAATGCTGAGGTGAGGCCTGTACTATTTTGCTAGTCAGGGAAAACATTCCAGTATCTTAGAAGAGAATTTAAATGTCTCCTAGGACAGAGAACATATTTGGTAGGCTCCATGCTTGAGCCTACCTTTGTGAAACCATTAACTCTTAAAGTTTGAGTTCCCTAGAATCTTTTGAGGTAATTTTAATTTACTCTTAAAGTTCTTATGTCCAAATCTTGTCTCTAGAAATTTTTAAGCTTAAGTTTAAAAATGCCTCAAGTGAAATTTTCTTTAAAAAGAGAAACATTTAAGAATATGCACTTGTTGGGGAAATGGGTTGCTTATACTCTTGGTTTATAAAAAATGTATAATAAATATTCATGCTCTCTTTGTATATGGCTCATTGCATTATCACTGCAGAATATTATCATTTTAGGAATCATTATTATACCATATATTGATAACCAATGTAAATATAATAGAACTTTGATTCTGCAGTCTCCAAGAGCTGTAATTTGTATACGTGCCCCTAATTGTTTACTTCTTTTTATTATAGGAGCCTATGGAGTTGTACTTAAATGCAGACACAAGGCAAGTACATAGTTTTTAAAAAGAAAATATCTATATATGTTTAACTGTTTTGAAACTAATGTAGTGTTCTGTGCATGTGGGCATATAATTAAAACTGGCTATGATGATGATGATGCTTAATAAAGGAGAATTAATATGGGAACCCTGAAAAAAGAGACTACTTTGGGTAAGCTTTATCATGATTAAGTAGTTGTTAGTTCTTTACAGTCATGTGCTCTTTTTTTCACCTGACCTATGTGTAGGTGAAAAGCTGCCTAATGGGAAGAGAGAAAAGATGGTAGAGAAGAAATCAAAGTAGTGACAGATTTAATTTATGTTCAAGTACTTAAGAGCAAGGAGGAGTTTCATGTCAATATTTTTCTTGTAGACCCATTAACTTAGATTGCTTATTGGGTCAGAATCCAGATTTTGAAGGGTAGTGGATAGGTGTTTGGTTATGAAATAGGGCTTGGGGTAATAGTGTATGATTATGACTATTAGCTGTAGTTGATCACGCTTGAACAGCCTTGAAATGAATCTTATATATATAGATTATTTGACTATAATTAATAATCACCAGTTATTCAGGGAGGTTATTTCAAGTTTCCATAGGTGTTGCTCAGTTTTGAGGATGTTTTACTCAGAGACTACCTTTAAGATGGCAAGTGTTGAAGCTGTAACAATTTCAAACATTAGGTTAAATAGTTTTCTATTATGGTATACCTAGTTTGAATATTAATATCTGGCCTCATACTATTTTGTGTATAATTTGTTAAGACCAAGGTTTAAAGATTTTTGTGATATTTTATAATGATATAATTTATGTCTGAGATGAGCTTAGCAATTTAGCCTAAGCCATTTAATTTAAACTCTCAAATCTATCAATCTGTCATAACATATATGTATGTGTGTGTGTGTATATATATATATATATATACACACACACATAAAGATGATATAATTTTTATGTTTGCTTTTTCTTTCCCATTGTACAAAATATTACTTACATTTTGAATTTAAGGCTTCATGACAGTTGATGTATTTTGGGTTTTACATCACAAATCTCTTTAATTCAAAGAATTTTCTATTATTCTTGAAATTGGGTGTTTGAGTTATTTTATGTTGATAATAGTTATCTGAAGATCTCTGCCAGTGAATCCTAAAAAATGGTTTGAATACTGTTGGCTCTTGATTCAGGATGACTAAGAATTTAAAATAATAAATTAAATATAATCAAAATAAATTTAGCACCTTAAATTCCTAATTAAGAAATATCACTGCAGTTTGAAATTAAACAAATAGAAAGCTCTCTGGTGAAGTGCTGTGCTTTTAAGGAGATGCCTTGAGTTAAAATAAATTTAGGAAGCTTTAAAAAAATAAAATTCTTGGGTAGATACTACTCATGGGAAATAGGTTGTTAGTGTCCAAATTAAATTTGACTCTTTCATGAACATAATACCCCTTTTTGTACTATGGCTCTGTTGATACAACATAGCAAACGGAAGCTTCAGTTCTTAGTCTTAATCCTTGAATTTTAAAACCCAGGGATTTCTGATATATAATGACAAATCTTCCAATAGTATTTTCTCTCAGTCGTTGTCACACTTCTTCCTGTGACCTTTTCCCCTATACTTCTTTTTTTAAATTAAAAAATTTTTTTTATTTTTTAATAGATCTTTATTGGAGTCTAATTGCTTCACCATACTGTGTTAGTTTCCGTTGCACAACAAAGAGAATCAGCCATATGCATGACCTTATCTAAGCTCTCCTGCCTTTTATGTAAAAATAACGTTTAGTAGTTGAGTATATTGTTTTTATCTTTCCATATATCTGGTTTACTCATTTGTTAAAACATGCTTGTTAACTGTACCTCGTTCTCATAATACACACTATTAGTGCCAGCAAGATGGGCTCAGAGTGAAAGTGGACGAGAACAGGCATCTCTGCTCTTGGGAAACTGACTCTAAATGTGAACTCTGATTCTTAGTGGCCATGTGCAAAGCATTTTGAGTTACAAGGATGAATAAACCATAGTTTTCTTGCCCTTGTATGTCTTATGGTCTGTCTGAATAGATAGAAGAATAGATAAAAAATAACCTGTGAGATTGCTGCAAATGAGATTGCATCTAAAAAAATACCTCTTTTTACTGCCCTTCACTAAATGAGGGCCCTACAGACCAGCTCTCTGAGTATCGTTGCTTTTTCCTTTCATGTACCTAAAAAGATAGCACTGGATGGAAAATTTGAAGCATAAGTTAGTGCCTAACTCAGAGTAATATAAAATTCTTTCTAGAATTTGCAACTGTTTAGTCATTAGACTTCTTAGAGTATACCCTTTTTTCAGCTAGAATCAGACCTTCAAATCTTTACCCCACTATCCAAAAATAGAGAATTTGATGCTTCTGATAAGATTTACCCGTTAGGATCAAACGAATGGATAACTATGAAATCTCATATTATAGTCAAAAATGGATATAATCCTCCCTTTTGTGCTTATTATGTGTAAAGTGATCATGCCCATATATTTTGCATACCTTTTAAATTTTTAATAAAATGCTTATAAAAATGTATAAATCAGGTCTCTTGTGATTACTTACACAGGTATATGTGATCACATGCATAAATTTGATCTCTTTCTGAGAATGTTGGCTATGATTGTATATATAATTAAATAATTCCTGATTCCTAGCATATGGTGTATTTGAACAAGTATGAAAGAAAGTCACTGTTTTAATGTGTCCTGTTGCAAGAAATTTAGAGGTCATGTTTATCAACAGATATATCTTGTCTTTTGTGAACATAATACGATGTTGAGCTATTCCAGGCCAAAGATCATACTTCTTAATTTACTGAAAGAAATGCTGCCCAATTAAAAAAGAAAAATGTAACTGTACTCTCTTTTTGACAACTTCTGTTTATTGTTATATATACGTATTGGCATGTATATGAACACTCTTAGCAGTGACTATTAAACTCTTTATGGAGCTTTATGATTACTCGCACTTGGAAGAAGTTCTGGCTTGGACCTTTGCCCTGTAAATATGCATTGCTGATTTTCTTTTTCTTTACGTGTCTGCTTTGAAGTGCCTGTGAGAGGGGAGGCATGTTTTACAGTACACTTTTCTTCCCAGAAACCCAAAAAGGTCATCCTCACAACAAAGTAGGGAGAATGGAATGGAGTTGAAATAGGGAGATGCGATTAGAACTTGAGGCAAGAGAGAGGTTAGAGAAAGGTTGGAGATTGATGCTAATTGAGCCTAGGACAGAGAAGTGCTGATTCATGTAGTTCCTTTCCTATGGCTGGGTTGACTTATGAGAAGTTTTTGTTTGTTTTGAAGTAGTAGGTAACGAATGCTCTTGAATAGCTAGTTATACAAAGCTGTGAACAATCGAGTACTGGGGTACAGCTGTAAGTATTAAATAAATGATAAACTTGACTTAAATTACAGAACCAAAAAGGAAGGACACTGTAGAGAGCTTTTGCACAGTGGCGGGTCCCTGTGGAGGGATTAAAGATGATCCCAAGGATTTGTGGTAAACTGCAAAAGCAATGGTATCATTTATCTGACTGGGAAACTTGTAAAGGGTGTATAAGTTTGGAGGGAGAGATAATGAGTTTGGCTTTCATAATAAAGAATAAAATGTCAACAGAATACCAAACCTGATATTAGTAAATACCACATATTGAGCATCTACCATATATGGTAGATAGGCACTCTGTTTGATGTTTTACATTTAATCCCCACAATCCCCACTCTCATCCCTATTTTACATATGAGGAAACTGAGTCAGAGAGAGGCTATGTAACGGGGCCAAGATTATGCAGCTGATAAGTGGCGAAACCAGGCTTTGATCTGACTCCAGAAATGGCTACCTTGAACCTGAGATGGAAGTGTGAAATGATATGAACCTTCCAAGAGGAAGTACAGAGCAGAGTGAAAGACGTGTTTAAAATGATCATACTGAAAGGAGAGGGAGTAGACCTCTTGAAAGCAAGGAAGAAAGATTTTTTTAAAATGGTATTCACCAATAATGTTAAAAATCCATAAAAAAAGATCCATAATGATAAGGATTGAGGGGTGAGAAAATCCATTTCATTTAAGAATGCCATTTATTAATGACTTCTTTAAGTCAAATGATACATTAATGCCAAATTGCAAGAGGGTAAGGAGAGAGTAGATAGAGAAGATCTGGATTGTGTCATTTTTCTCTTTTGAGAGTTTATAAATTGATATTGAGAGTAGTAGGAAGAGTAGATTTGATTAAATATTTTCTAGTTAGGAATACCCATATTTTCCCCTACTAAAAGGCATTCTTTGGATGTTTGTTATTACTTAATATTCACAAATTTGTCTTTTGTTATAAGCCTTCATTTTTAGCAAGCAATATGCATTTTGGATTAATGATTCCATTTTTCTTTTTCAGATTAATTTTATTTTTCCACCAAAAAGCTGAATGATGATTTGGTTACTTTTTTTTAATCAAACTATTTTGAGAAGATGCTTAAGGAAAAGTCAATGAACCATTATCAATTTAACAGATTATTTATAGTTGCCATCTAAAACCATACAGTTATTTTCTACTAGACCAAAATAAACTTATTTTTTCAGGTTTTTTTCCCACATTAAATAAAACAAATGTTTTTCTTTAATTTTTAGTTTTAGGTTTTACATGTTATTTGAGTTTTTAAAACTTAAAAAAGATGTCAACAATGAGAAACAGAATATATGGGATATTATATTATTTACTTTGTCATTTTATTCCTCCTTATTTAAATAAAAATAAGATGTGGTTTCTTGCTTTTGTGTGCAAAATTTCTAGCATTTGAAGAAGATTATAGCGAGGCTTGGGGTTTTTCATAAAGATTGTAGGAAGCTGGAAGTATTTCAGTATTAATTGATTATTTTATCATAATCTTTTTTTAAGTAATTGCACTGTCTGAAATTATGTGAATTTACTGCAGGTTATGAAGATTAATGAGATGTCAATGTTAAACTGGACTTCAGGTCAGGAACAAAGATAGTAGGAATCATTAATGGGGGAAAACATCTGCCTCTTCTTACAGAGGCACTCATGTAGAACCTTACTTCTGTGTGGTTTCCTCTCTTTTTTTTTTTTTTTTTTTATAAATACATTTATTTATTTTTGGCTGCGTTGGATCTTCATTGCTGCCCGCGGTCTTTCTCTTGTTGCGGCCGCGGTGTGCGGGCTTCTCATTGCAGTGGCTTCTCTTGTTGCAGAGCACGGGCTCTAGGGCTCATGGGCTCATGGGCTTAGTTGCTCCACGGCACATGGGATCTTCCCAGACCAGGGCTCGAACCCGTGTCTCCGGAATTGGCAGGCGGATTCTTAACCACTGCGCCACCAGGGAAGCCCTGGTTTCCTCTCTTGACCGGGTTTTTGTTGCTGATCCAATTGACTGTAGAACAGTCTGTGGAACACGACAAAAGTCTCACCAAAATCGTACTTCTTTGTACTATAATATTTTGTATTTCCAATTCTGCTAGTCTGTTGATATAGGAAAAACTACCCATGTTTCTGTTGTCTTGTTATCAGTAAAAGAAACAATGGCTCAGGTGTCAATTTCCAGATGAGTCTGACTTCTTCAGGGAACCAGAAGAATCGGGGGCTTTTGCAGGCTTCCTGGTTGCCTTTATCCTCATCGTCCTAATCTGGATTTGGTTTTCTGTTTGTTTTTTAGTAAATGAGATAAGGGAATGGTCAAATTAGAACTAGCCCCACTACTAGCTCTGCATGCATTGTCTACACAGAAGACTTTACCTCATTTGTCCTTCTTATAGTGACTCAGTTCCCCCCCACTCCACAGCCCCCCAGTCTAGAGGACGAGTTGGCTGGAGCACTAGATGGACTTTAAAGTCCCCTTTTCTGCCAATCATAAAACATAATTATTTCCTTCTTTAAGAGAACATTCTTGGGACTTCCCTGGTGGTTCAGTGGTTAAGACTCTGTGCTCCCGATGCAGAGGGCCCGGGTTCAATCCCTGGTCGGGGAACTAGGTCCCACATGCCTGCACACCACAACTAAGACCCGGAGCAGTCAAATAAATAAATAAATAAACATTAAAAAAAAAGAGAGAGAGAACATTCTTTCTACATCTTCTTAAGATGAGTAATTTCATTAGTCTTTGATAAATGTCTCTGCTTAAGGGATTTAACTAGTTCTTTAATGTGACTTTAAAACTTCAGGAACCAAAAATGAGTGTGAATCATTTTTCTACACGGTCTGAAGTATATATTCACTGGAAATATAAGAAAAGGAACTGATCAACAAATGCCCGTATAGTGGACACTTTTAAATAGTTAAGCGTAACTCTTTATCAGTTGTTGAAATCAGTAACTGGAAAGTAGTGCATGGGGATCTATTTTTATATAAAAAGTAACGCACCCCTGAAATACCATTAGAAGCTATAGTTCATATTCTGCAGTGCTTTTGAGCTTTACTATTTCTTAATTTAAAGGTTTGTTTCCTATGTTAAAGCATTTTAATTTAAAAAATCAAATTAAATTTTTTTTCTACCTCCTGTACTTAAAACACTGTGTTCTAGGCATGGTATTACAAAGTAAAATTCAACCAAATATTTGTTTAAGAAAAATCTGTTGAGTGCCTGTGGGCCGAATCTGGCCTGCCACTTATTTTATGGAACATAGCCACACTCATTCATTTACGTATTTTCTATGGATGCTTTTGCGCTAAAATGACAGAGTTAAGTAGTTGCAACAGAGACCGTATGACATACGAAGCCTAAAATACAGGATTTGTTTTGTGGCCCTTCCTAAACAGAAAAAGTTTGCTGACTTCTGATGCTGAGCAGCCCTAACTAGGAGAATACAGTGGAAACAGCATAGTGGCCTCAGTGGGCCAACAATCTCAGTTTCTATTTGTCTCTTTGCCCTTGGTGCTCTTGGAGTCTGAGGAATAGAATTAATAAAGTGTGGAACTTCCACTGAAAATTACTTTTCCCTTGAGCTGGGCTTGGGTAAATCTTTTGGCTGGCTAAGTAGGAAATTTTATATTGGTTACCTCGTTCATGATCAACTGTCAGAACGGAGAAGTGGACTTTGCTAGGAACTGGGCATACGGAGACACATACAATCTATTCACCCTGACTGTGTTCCATCACTGGCCTGAATATCTCTCTTTTCGTCCAAAATGAATACAAAGAAGAAAACAGTCTCCACTGAGACTGTGAAAGATTACTTGAGTTCAAGAGAAGGACATTCTCACAAATATGAAGAGTTAAATTCTTTGGAGACAAAAAACTTGAGATATCTTCCTAATATAATTCAAGTGGCCATAAATGAGAAATTAAGTTAAGAAGCAATAGTAATAATCTCTGTTTCAAGTACCTCTTAACTTCCAGGCATTGTGCTATGGCTAGGTGCTTTTTTTTTTTTTTTAAATATAAATTATTTATTTATTTATTTGTTTTTGGCTGCTTTGGGTCTTTGTTGCTGCGAGCAGGGGCTACTTTTCGTTGAGGTGCGTGGGCTTCTCACTGCGGTGGCTTCTCGTTGCGGAGCACAGGCTCTAGGTGTGCGGGCTTCAGTAGTTGTGGCTCGCGGACTCTAGAGGGCAGGCTCAGTAGTTGTGGCACATGGGCTTAGTTGCTCCACGGCATGTGGGATCTTCCCGGACCAGGGATCGAACCCGTGTCCCCCTGCATTGGCAGGCGGATTCTTAACCACTGTGCCAACAGGGAAGTCCTACGCTAGGTGCTTTATTTTCATTACTCTTTAGATCCTCATAGCAACTATAAAAGTTAGAAAGAATTACCTTCCTTTAACATGAGGGAAACTGTTGCTCAAATATAATAGGTTAATTTCCTGAAGGCCATACAAGTCAGTAGGTGGTAGAGCCAGGAAGTAAGCCTCATTAGGCCCATCTTCTTTTTTTGTTTTTTAATCAATGAATAGTTGATTTACAATGTTGTGACCTTTTTTTAAAAAAAAATTGAGGTAAAATTCACGTAATGTAAAACCAACCATTTTAAAGTGTACAACTCAGTAGCATTTAGTGCATTCACAATGTTGTACAATCACTACCTCTATCAAGTTCCAAAACACTTTTATCACCCCAAAAGAAAACCCCAGACCCATCAAGTACTCACTCCCTGTTTCTTCCTCTCTCTATCCCTGGCAAACACCAATCTGATTTCTCTATAGATTTACCTATTCTGGATATTTCATATAAATGCAATCACATACAATTTGTGACCATTTGAGTTTTTCTTTCACTTAGTGTAATGTTTTTGAGGTTCATCCATGTAGCCTGTGTCATTACTTCATTCCTTTTTTATGACTGAGTAATATTCTGTTGTATGGACATATTACATTTTGTTTATCCATTTATCTGTGGATGGACATTTGGGTTGTTTTCACCTTTTGATTATCGTGAATACTGTTGCTGTGAACTTTTGTGGTCAAGTTTTGTTTGAGTCCCCGTTTTCAGTTCTTTTGGGGTATATAGCAAGAAGTGGAAATGCTAGCTAGGTATATGGGAATTCTGTGTTTAACTTTTTTGAGGAACCACCAAACTGTTTTCCTCGGTGACTGCACCACTTTACATTCTTGCCAGCACTGTGCAAAGGTTCCAATTTCTCCACATCCTCGCCAACACTTGTTTCCTTATTTTTTTTTATTGTAGCCGTCCTAGTTGATGTAAAATGGTATCATTTTGTGGTTTTGATTTGCATGACACTAATGATTAGTGATGTTGGACATCTTTTCATGTGCTCTTGGCTATTTGTATGTCTTTGGAGAAATGTCTAGTCAAGTCCTTTGCCCATTTTTTGATTAGGTTATTTCAACCATTTGTTGAAAGGACTTCTTTCTCCATTGGATTGCCTCTGCTTCTTTATCAAAGATCAGCTGTGTTTGTGTTGAGTCTAGTTTTGGGTTCTGTGTTCTGTTTCATTGATCTGTGTGTCTATTCTTCACCAATATCATACTGTCTTGATTTACTGTAGCTTCGTAGTAAGTCTTAAAGTCAGGTAGTGTCAGTCCTCCAATTTTGTTGTTCTTTTTCAGTATTGTGTTGGCTATTCCAGGTCTTTTGCCTTTATGTTTTATCTTTTAAATCAGTTTGTTGATATCCACAAAATAGCTTGCTAGGATTGGGATTGCATTGAATCTGTAGATCAAGTTGAGAATTGACATCTTAACAATATTGTGTGTTCTAATCAATGACCACAGAATATCTCTCCATTTGATTTTTCTCTCTTTGATTTCTTTCAACAAAGTTATTTAGTTTTTCACATACATATCTTACGATTGTTTTGTTAGATTTATACCTAAGTCGTTTTTTTCTTTTGGTGATAGTATAAATGGTATTGTTTTTAATTTTTAAATTCCAGTTGTTCCTTGCTGGTATATAGGAAAGTGATTGACTTTTGTATATTAGCTTCGTATCCTGTGACCTTGCTAGAATTGCGTATTAGTTCCAGTGTTTTTTCGGGGGTAAATTCTTTGGGATTTTCTTCATAATCAGTCATGTCATTTGCGAACAAAATAGTTTTACTTCTTCTTTCCCAAAATGTATACCTTTTACTTCCTTTACTTGTCTTGTATTAGTTATGACTTCCAGTACAATGTTTAATACAGATGGTGAGAGAGGACATTCTTGTCTGGTTCCTGAGCTTAGTGGGAAGGCATGCAGTTTCTTACCATTAAATACAATGTTAACTGTAGGTTTCTTGTAGATGTTCTTTATCAAGTTGAGGAAGTTCTCTCTATTCTTAGATTGCTAAGAGTATTTATCACAAATGGGTATTGGGTTTTGTCAAATGCTTTTCTGCATCACTTGGTATGATCATGTGGTGTTTTTACTTTCATCTGTTGATTATGAATTGATTTTAGGATGTTGAATCAGCCTCGCATACATGGGATAAATTCCACGTAGTTGAGATGTGTATTTCTTTTTATACATTGCTGGATTTGGTTTGATAATATTGGTTGAGGATTTCTACATCTGTGTTCATGTAGTTTGCCTTTCTTTAATGTCTTTATCTAGTTTTGGTATTGGTAATACCCTAATGTGTCCTCATAGAGTGAGCTTTGAAGTGTTTCTCTACTTCTGTTTTCTGGAAGCGATTGTAGAGAATTTCTTCCTTAATTTCTTCCTTAAATGTTTGGTAGAATTCACCAGTGAAACCATCTAGGTATGGGACTTTCTTTCTGGGAAGTTTATTAATTATTGTTTGAGTTTCTTCCATAGATATAGGCCTCTTCAGATTATCTATTATTCCTTGTGTAAATTTTCATAGTTTGTATCTTTTAAGGAATTGGTCCACTTATCTAAGTTATAAAATGTGTAGGCATAGATTTGTTCATAATATTCTTTTATTATCCTTTTAATGTCCACCTGATTGGTAATGATGACACTTCTTTCATTTCTGATATTAATAATTTGTGTCTTCGCTCTTTTTTTCTTGGTTATCCTGGCTAGAGGTTTATCAATTGTATCAGTCTTTGCAAAGAACCATCTTTTGTTTCCATTGATTTTTTTCACTACTGAGTTCCTGTTTTCAATTTCATTGATTACTGCTATAATTTTTATTGTTCTATCCTTTTATCCATTTGCTTTAGTCTTAAATTGTCCTTCTTTGCCTTATATCCTAAGGTAGAAGCTTAGGTTATTGATTTTAAGTCTGTTTTCTTTTCTAATATATGCATTCAGTGCTATAAGCTTTTCTCTAAGCCCTGCTTTTGCTGCATCATACAAATTTTGATTTGTATTTTCTTTTTCATTTAGTTCAAAATATTTAAAAAGTCCTCTTTAGATTTCCTCTTTGACCTATGTATTATTTAGAAATGTGTTGTTTAATGGCTAAATATTTTGAGATTTTTCCATCTATCTTTTTGTTATTGTTTTCTAGTTTAATTCCATTGTGGTGTGAGAAAATACTTTGTATGATTTTTATTCTTTAAAATTTGCTAATTTGTGTTTTGTGGTGCAGAATTTGGTCTATCTCGATGAATATTCCATGTGAGCTTGAGAAGAACATGTATTCTGCTGCTGTTGGATGAAGTATTATGTAAATGGCAGGTAGATTTAGTTGCTTGATTGTGCTATTGAATTCACCTATCTTTATTCTCTTTTTTTTTTTGTCTACTGAAAGGGGGTGTTGAAGTCTCCAACTATAATAGTGGATTTGTCTATTTCTCTTCGCAGGTCTATCTTTTGCCTCATATATTTTGTTTTGTTTTGTTTTCTTGTTCAGTATTTTTATTTAATTTTTTAACAGACAATTTACATACCTCCCCCACCCCTTCCTTTAAGTTAGTGTGACAATTTTCCATAATAAACTACTTAAAGAGAAGCTTTGGTCAAGAATGGAATGAAATAGCAAAAGAAAAAAACAAAAAAAAACACGCAAATCACTGCTGCTTTTAAAAAACCAACACTTTCACCAACTACACTCAAACAAAACACACAACAAGGTTTGCGCCATATGCGTCTTCAGTGTTTCCTGGAGGCTGGCTCTCCTCCCCGTCATGCAAATGGCAGAGTTGCTCGGTGCAGCCTGTCTGTCCTCATGCTGGATCTGGGAGGCTCGCTCAGCTTCACATTATCCAAAGGCCCTGGATAGAAGACTCTAAGGTCTTGGAATCCCAAATGGTCATGGCTCCATCAATGCCAGTAGTGCAAAATTTGCGACAATCTTGCTTGTCCACCTCATAAATAGACACTTGAGAGATGCTGTTCTGGTGCAGCGTCTCCAGGGCTGTGTTTCGGTCCTCGGTCGTGGCCCACTTGTCCATGTTGCGGAAGCGCTCCATGGCCAACATGTTGCACTGGATGCTCTGTTTCGGGATGTCTAGTTTGGAGATGAAGGTCAAGTAGCCGCAGTCGTCGTAGTTAAAGAGCATGGGGCAGCAGTCATGGCCAGCAGCCACAACGCTGTTTTCCGAGTCGAACGACACAATCAGGAGGGGCAGGAACTCTGTCTTCAGAGTTGAGACCTGCACACTTTTTGAGGCATCAACAACAGACACGGTGCCGTCGTGGCTGACCCAGGCCAGGCGGCTCCCGCTGGTGAAGAAGCTGACCCCGTTCACCCAGCCGCCAGTGCCACTGCCATTGCCACCAAACTCTGACATCAGCTGACCAAAAGGCATCTTGCTGCCCCAGGGCGTACTGGTGACCGTGGAGCGAATGGGTTTTTTTATGTGCTTGCTTACCCACCAGTCATTTTCTGACTCGAAGTAACAAACAGAAATGAGTCGTGCTCTGCTGCCCTCGGCAAATTTGTTCTCTGGCAGGGACCACTTGACAAAGGTGGCTGCACAGTTAATTCTCAGGATCACCAGGGTCGGCTTCCAGACTCCACCTTTCTGACCCCAGACGTAGGCATTGCGGTCGGCCCCGCAAGTGACCATGCGGTCACTCTTGGGAGCCCAGTCGATACCTGTGATGTGTCCGTTGTGCTCCTTGAATTCATGAGCTTTCACCCACTGGCTCCCGTTCTTATAGATGTGGACTTCGTGGTTATTGGGGCTAAGGGCAATCTGGGTATGATCCCTGTTCCAGGCATGGCAGGTGATTGGCTCTAGTAAAAATTGATGCAGGGACATTATTCTTAGTGTTTTCAAAGGATAGACAGCTGGGAGTTGGGGCCGTCCGGACAGGCTCGGAGCATTGAATTCGTGGACTCTGGTCAGTGGACACGAACAGGCTCTGGCGGACGCGGGCGGAGAACCGAGGCCCAGAGGGAGCCCCTTATATATTTTGATGCTGTCTTGTGTGGTGCATACATATTAAGGATTGTTATGCCTTCTTGGAGAATGTATCATTTTCTAATGCCCTCTTTATCCCTGATGATTTTTCTCGTTCTGAAGTCTACTTTGTCTAAAACTGATATAGCTATTCCAGCTTTCTTTTGATTAATATTAACATGGTATATCTTTCTTTATCCCTTTGCTTTGAACCTAGATGAATCTTTATATTTAATGTGAGTTTTTAAAATCTACTCTGACAATCTCTTTTAATTGGTATATTTAGGCCATTCGCATTTAAAGTGAGTATCTATACTTGGATTAATATGAACCATGTTTGTAACTTTTCTATTTGTTATACTTCTTTTTTTTTTAAACAATAACAGGTCCCCCTTTTCTACCTTCCCTGATTTCAGTTGACCATTTTGTATGATTCTGTTTTCTCTCCTGTCTTAGTATATCCATTATATTTCTTTTAAAAAGGGTTTTTAGTTGTTGCTCTGGAGTTTACAGTGTATATTTACAACTTATCTAAGTCCACTACCAGATAACTCTACTCTGCTTCTCAGATAGTACAGGTACCTTTCATTTTACTTATCCATTTGCTATAATTAGCAAATACGCTATTACTATTATTACTTAGAACAGTTATCTATTAAGAATAGGAAAAATAGGTTTTATTTTACCTTCATTTATTCCTTCTCCAATGCTCTTTCTTTCTTTGTGTAGATCTGACTTTCTGACCTATGTCATTTTCTTTCTCTGAAGAACTTTTTAAAACAGTTTTTACTAGGCAGGTCTACTGGTGACAAATTCCCTCAGTTTTTGTTTATCTGAGAAAGTTTTTATCTCTCCTTCACTTTTGAAGGATAATTTCACTGAATACCTTCTAGGCTGGTTTTTTTTTTTTTTTTTTCTTTCAACACTAAATATTTCACTTCATGGCTTCTGACAAGAAGTCAAATGTACTTCTTATCCTTGTTCTCTATAAGTAAGGTGTTTTTTTCCCTCTGGCTTCTTTCATGATTTTCTCTTTGTGTTTGGTTTTCTGTAGTTTGAATACGATATGTTTAGGTGTAGAGTTTTTGGGTATTTATCTTGCTTGGTGTGCTCTGAGCTTCCTGGATGTGTGATTTCGTGTCTGTTATTAATTCTCAGCCATTATTCCTTCAAATATTTTTTCTCTTTTGTCTCATTCTTCTTCTGGTATTCCAGTGACACCTTTTGTAATTGTCCCATAGTTCTTGGATATTCTTTTCTCCTTTTTTTTTTTTTTTTAATTGTTATTTATTTATTTATGGCTGTGTTGGGTCTTCGTTTCTGTGCGAGGGCTTTCTCTAGTTGGGGCAAGCGGGGGCCACTCTTCATCGCGGTGCGCGGGCCTCTCACTGTCGCGGCCTCTCCTGTTGCAGAGCACAGGCTCCAGACGCGCAGGCTCAGTAATTATGGCTCACGGGCCCAGTTGCTCCGCGGCATGAGGGATCTTCCCAGACCAGGGCTCGAACCCGTGTCCCCTGCACTGGCAGGCAGACTCTCAACCACTGTGCCACCAGGGAAGCCCCTCTTTTCTCCTTTTTAAAATTCTTTTTTCTGTTTGCATTTTAGTTTGGGAAGTTTCTCTTGACATATCTTTAAGTTCACTGATTCTTTCCTTGGCCATGTCCAGTCTACTGATGAGCCCATTAAAGGTATTATTCATTTTTGTTATGGTGTTTTTGATTTTTAGCATTTCCTTTTAATTCTTCCTTAGAGTTGTATATACTTACATTACCTGTCTGTTCTTGCATGTTGTCTACCTTTTCCATTGGAGTGCTTACCATAGTAATCATAGTTGCTTTAAATTCCCTGTCTGAAATTATCCCTGGTAATCCCCAAACCTGTGCCATATCTAAGTCTTGTTCTGATGCTTGCTTAATCTCCTCACACTCTGTTTTCCCTTGCCTTTTAGCATACTTTTTAGTGTTTTTTAAAAGCCAGGTAGGATATATTGGATAATAGAAATGGAGGTAAATAGGCCTGTAGTATAAGGTTTCATGTTAATTTGGCTAGGAGCTAGGCTGTGTTTAATGTTTGTTGTAGGTGTAGATGCCAGAGGCTTCAGTTTCCTCTAGTGTCTTTATTTTTAAAATTTTCTCCCCCATTATCTTTGGGTTTCCCTAAGAAGTCCTTTTTAAGTAGAGTCTGTTTCTTGCAACTCTTTCCGTTGTAATCCACTGTTATTGGATTACTGTGGAACCTCGGTGACGTGGTGGTAGAGTGTGGGGAAGGGCCAGTGTTTTATAATCTTATGACCAAGTCTTAGTCTTTTGGTGGGCCTGAGCCCTGGACTGCAACCTTCAGAAGTATTTCTTAGCCTTCCCCCAACCCCTGCTTCCTTTAGGTGAAACAAGTCTAGAGAAGTCTGTGTTGGCTAATTTCCCCTCTCCCAGGACAGTATAGAAGGCTCTGGTATATTTTCCCTTGGAGTGTTGGCCTTTGCTATGGAGAACCTTCTGGGTTTATTTCAAAACTGTTACTTTTTCCCATGGGTGTATTTCAGAATCATCACTTCTCTCTTCCTCTTACCGAAAAGGGGAGGAGATTGTTCTTGTATCTTCACAGTCAGAACCTGGTGAGGTTCCTGGAGGTAAAGCCATGAGAGTATAGAGGCTCTCCTAAGATCGGGCCCCCAGGAGTTCTTACTCACAAGCCTTTGTCAAAATTACGATTTAAGTTTTCTTACTAGTGTATTAACTCCAGCACCTTCTGCTCCAGGTAAGCTGATCTTGGATGTGATTCTCTGTATTTGCCTGTTTCTCCAGATTTCAAGAGTTCAGTTTGCCCTGTGTCCTCAATTCTCTGATAAGCCTAATAAAAGTTGCTGATTGGCAGTTTGTTCAGGTTTTTTTTGTTGTAAGGACAGGAGTGACAATATCCAAGCACTTTATGTGTTGGAGCCGATCCTGAAGTCTTATATTTATATTTTCAAATTGGAAATACCTTGTCCAGTTTAAAAATAATGTTCAACAAGAGGCTTTTAACTTGCCTATGAGCCATTTGCTTAGCTAGATAGTTATTTTCATCCCTTTGAATCTCAGATCTGTATATTTTCAAAGTGCTTAGTAAGAACTTTTTCCAGGCAAAATATTTGAAAAAGTTGAGAACTTTCATGTAGTTCTAGAAAATTGCTAATAACTTTATCCTAAAGTAACTAGAATTATTGACGACCGACCCCCACCCCCACCCCGCCCCCGCAGCACTGTTTTTTGTTTTATCAGATACCTTCTATAAAACACACTAAAGTAGTTTCAGGGATTATTTCCTTTAACCTTCATTTGTTGTTATTTTACCCCACTTGTTTTTGAAGAAGTAACTCAATTTTTAAAGGCATTTTGAAATCTCTGGAGACTAAGCCTTGGTTGAATTTGAAAAACTAATGAGAGTAAATGCCCAACTCTTATGCTGCAAATGGTCTATTTTCGATTAACCTTGAAGAATGTATTAATCATAAACTACATCTTGGTGATTTTAGCTTAATAGGATTACTTTCAGAATCTGTGTGATAGAGGACAGTTTGGCTAAAATGTGTTATTTAAGCAACTGAGAAAGCACTGTGTGTGCTTTTAAGCCTTATAATTTGATTACTTGCTAAAAAATTGCATTTTGGGAGGCTTCAGTTCTTATTCTTGGAGAACAGTTGTAACCGACTTTGGGTGGTTGAGACATTGTAAATTGTATTAACCTTGCCCCCCCTTTTTAGGTTTTAAGTTTTATTCTTCTTACTGAATCTACTGTGAGGAACAGCCATTAAACCAAGAAACAAATAAGCTGTATAGTATTTAAGATTGCTTATTAGTAGGCAAATTCATATTATTTTTACTTTAAGAAATATTTTCCTCTTTTAATTTTCCTACTTGTTTACAATGAATATCTACCTTTGGGAATTAAATTTTTTAAAGTGGGGGAATTAAAATATAAATATTATGAATGTTGTCTTAATATACTAAATAAAGTTTGTTTTAAAAATGATGAGTCAGTGCTGTATTGAGATAATTTGGTTGAAAATAATTATTTTTACCATGTAATGATCAGTTAGCTGTGGTCCTCCGTTTTAAAGTAAGATCTGTTTGTCTGGCGTGCTCTGAATTAGAGGCAGAAACTTTTCCCTAGGCTTTTTGCTCAGAGATGTTTCTTATAAAGAAAGAAGGCTGTCAGGAGGAAATGGAGAAAGAATAGAAGGTCTTCAGTAGTGGCACAGCAGGTGTATGTTGTGCCCTGTGCCAGGTTCCACCCACTCTCAACAGATTGGTGGGTGGTATCAGAGTTGCTCCTCCTGAGATTTTTTTTTTAAAAGCTCTTGAGAAGAAACCCACAAGAATGAACACAGTGTGTCAGTATTTTAGTCTTAACAAAAAAGCTTCCATGTGCTAACAATTCAACTGAAGATAATGGTCCACATTCAGTAAATAAGTATTTAAATTGAGGCCCCTGTTGGCAGAGACCTGACTTCAGTTCTCACATAAGGAGAGAGTAGCAGCTCCTCTGTTTTAGTCCTGATCTTGCTACTACTCCCTGCTAACTGGAATGGCAGCTACCCTTGCAAAATGCCCCTTTATTCACCACAGCATTCAGGACCACAGCACTAGTATAGATTGCATATTTCCCTCTCCAGAGACTCTCAGGATCAGACCCATGATTCTTTTTTTTTTTTTTTAATTAATTAATTTATTTTTTTTTTTAATTTTTATTTTTGGCTGCATTGGGTCTTCGTTGCTGCGCGTGGGCTTTCTCTGGTTGCAGCGATCGGGGGCTACTCTTCATTGCGGTGCGCGGGCTCTAGGCACGCGGGCTTCGGTAGTTGTGGCACACGGGCTCAGTAGTTGTGGCTCGTGGGCTCTAGAGCGCAGGCTCAGTAGTTGTGGCACACGGGCTTAGTTGCTCTGCGGCATGTGGGATCTTCCCGGGCCAGGGCTCGAACCCGTGTCCCCTGCATTGGCAGGTGGATTCTTAACCACTGTGCCACCAGGGAAGCCCAGACCCATGATTCTTGACATCCTCTTTTACTTTCTGTCACCACCGAAACTCACTGGCCGTCCATTAGCCCAGAACCCTTGTCTCTGTACTGATCTGTACATCCCTCTATCACATCCTGGTTCCTCCCCCAACCCTCCCACTGTCCCCTAGAGCTCCCGACCTGCCATTAATAATTTCTCCAATGGCCTCAATCTTGCCCCAGCCTCACAGTGTAATTTCACTTTCTGCCTCTGGGATTCTCTGCTACTGCCAAGCAGATGCCTGAGGTAGCCCCCTCTGGCACCATTCTGCTACCTCTGCCTACTACCTGGTAACCATGCTGCCTGCCTTTGAGCTAGCTCCTTGAGTACAGTGAGTCCTTCCCTCTTCAAATTTTTGCCCATGCTGCTGCTTCACATGCAGCGGTTTTTCCAGTCTTTGCTTGGCTGACTCTATACATTCTAATCTGGGTTTCCTTGTGCTAATCTCTGTTGGTGCCTATTTGTTTCCTTCTTGGCACTTATTTAAATTTGCAGTTGTATATTCACTTACTCACTTAGCCTTTTTCATTGATTCTAAGATATACATTTCCCCCCACATTTCTGAAATTGGGGCACATCTTACCCTGGATACCTTGATTGCTTTCTGAATGGTAAATAAAATAATGGCTTATCTTACAATTAATTGTAATTAAAAAATCAATAAAATACTGTGCTTTTGATTATCTGTTCCGCTAGTTGATTGTGAGTTCCAAAGGAATCACAGTAGGAGCCAGTGCCTAGTACAGTACCTGGCACCTAGTAGGCACTCCATAAATAATGCTTGGATGAATATCATTATCTGTTTGGGAGATGATGGCCCTGATACGTCTGAAGATGAATCAGTCAGTATATGCATGTAAATTTTTAATTCAGTGTCTGTGTTTGAGTTTTTAATCTTTGGAGATTGCCTTATTCTGGAATTGAAGATATTTAAATGTGTCTATTTTGTTCCCCTATTTATGTAAATTGTCCCATTATCAATATATGTACATCCTTATTTGAGAGTATTTACTCACCATGTATGAAAAATGAATCCACATAAGCTTTTATCAGGTATCAGCAATTGCTCTTCATTAGGGGGAAGAATGAGGAAGGTACCAAAGAGTAGCAGACTTGTAAGCTTTAGACAGTTTTGAGTGCTTGAACTTGCTTTTTCGTTTTACTTCGTCCTCTAAGGAGTGCAGTCACTTGGCGTGCCTACTTCACTTTTAAGGGAAAGAACAGCGAACAGGCAGCATGAGTGACTGGAGTGCCTTAGGCCAACTCCTCGACAGGGTTCAAGCTTACTCCACAGCTGGAGGGAAGGTATGGCTCTCAGTCCTTTTCATTTTCTGAATCCTGCTACTGGGGATAGCAGTTGAGTCAACCTGGGATGATGAGTAGTTTGCCTTTTGTTGTAACACTCGACAGCCTGGTTGTGAAAACGTCTGCTACGATAAGTCCTTCCCAATCTCTCATGTGTGCTTCTGGGTCCTGCAGATTGTTTTTGCATCTGTCCCCACACTTTTGTACCTAGCACACGTGATCTGTGTGATGCGAAAGGAAGAGAAGTTGAACAAGAAAGAGGAGCAACTCAAAGTTGCCCCAACCGATGGTGCCACTGTGGAGGTGCACTTGGAGGAAATTGAAATCAAGAAGTTCAAGTATGGCATTGAAGAACATGGCAAGGTGAAAATGAGGGGGGCTTGCTGTGAACCTATACCATCTGTTTCTTCTTCAAGACAGTCTTTGAGGTGGCTTTCCTGCTGAGCCAGTGGTACATCTATGGCTTCCGCCTGAATGCGGTTTACACTTGCAAATGAGACCCCTGCCGCGTCAGGTGGACTGCTTCCTCTCTCGTCCCACAGAGAAAAGCATCTTCGTCCTCTTCATGCTGCTGGTGTCCTTGGTGTCTCTTGCCTTGAATATCATAGAGCTTTTCTATGTCTTTCTCAAGAGCATTAAAGACCATGTGAAGAATCCAGAGCGTGAGCCTTACCACAATACGTCTGGTCTGCCAAGCCCCTCCAATGGCTCCTTATCAACTGTTGCTCTCTCCACCATGTCCCTTCACAGGGACAAGCTGGTTCCTGGAGACAGAAACAGTTCTTCCTGCGACAGTTACAGCAAACAAGGAAGTGAGCAGAACCCTGCTAATTACAGCACATAGCAAGTTCGAATGGGACAGGCAGGAAGCACCGTTTCTAACTCACATACACAGCCTTTTGATTTCCCTGTTGACAAGCGGAATTCTAAAAAAAATCTAGCTAGTGGACACTGGCCATTGCAGCCCAGCAGCCGTTCTGCAGAGCCAGCAGTCATGCCAGCAGCAGTGTAAATGACCTAGAAATCTACACACATGGTTGAAAGCATTACAGTTCTGCTCAATTGTTAAAGAAAAGGAAAGTGCAATAGACAGTGTACTTTTGTTTCAGTGACTCAACAACCTCAGTGGTGAGGCTTAGCAGATACAAAGACATTAGACTACCACGGTTCTTTTGAGGTGTCTGGGATAGAAGGATGGAGAGAGAGGGATTAACAGAGGTACATGTTGATATTTAAAATGGTTGACTCAACTTGCATTCTAAGTAAAAGTTGCACTAGGTGATGCATAAGTAAGGCCTTTTTCTCTCCCATATTCCCCTAGAATGGTTCAGTGTATGTGAAAGTGATAGATATTTGCCACGTATTGGTATAAACAGATGCAGTATAAACTCACAAACGTAGATTTTAAAATAATGCTCACAGTGTTCAAATTTGAGCTTTTCTCGTGGATTTTTTGGTGTGGGTCAAAATGATGTTTGCATTACATAATTTCTACTGTGAAAATAAAGCACTGTTTTTTTCCTAACCCCCCCACCCCTAGTGTATCCTATTATAGATACTGGTTCTATTCATTATAATTTTTTCTCTTTTGTAGAAAGTTGTCACAAATGATTTCCTTTTTCTGAAATGTAATCATTGATGCTTGAATGATAGAATTTTAGTACTGTAAACAGAACTCATTAATGTGAGAAACTTAAAAGAAATGCTTAGAGCTGGACTACTAAGCGTTCTTGCATGAATTTTGCAGTAACTGACAGTTCTTGCCTTTATCCAATTTAATAAACCCTACTGAATAAACATTATTTCGGAACTTATATTCTTTTGAGTTTGACAGTCTGTCTTTTGGGGTGGCTAGCATTTTTGATATTTGTCCTAAGATTTTATTTGGAATGCAAGAGAGGTTGAAAGAGGTTTGAGTATTATCCATGTAACTAATTTGTTTGAAATATATACCAAAGAAATCTAACCATTTCTTCAAATGTCTTTTAAAGCTCATCACAGATGATTGGTGAAAATGCTGAGCTTAATACTTTATTCTTGCACAGCAGCTACATAAGCAGTTTTGTACAGTGAGAAATACTAATTTGTTTAACATTTCACATTGAACTACTGTCATGTTCAGCTTTATTGCACGCAATGTAGACCTAGCCCATCATATATTCTAGAGAGTGTTCTTTGTTCAATAAAGTTTTAAGAGAGCAGTCTGCATCACTGCCTTCTCTGAGAGCTTCTAGCTGCACTGATCTTCGTAGTCTTTTGAATTCTTCACTGGTACATCTTTATCTAAGCAAAATACGCTAGAATAGATTTTTGGAGATGGAATTGTGGAGACTATGTTAGAGAAGGTTTTAGTATTAGCATTTTTAATTATATGTAGCAGGATCACAGATATACTTACTACTTTCAGATGTGCAAAAAAATGTAGCTTCTTTTTTTTAAATTTTATTTATTTATTTATTTATGGCTGTGTTGGGTCTTCGTTTCTGTGTGAGGGCTTTCTCTAGTTGCGGCAAGCGGGGGCCACTCCTCATCGCGGTGCGCGGGCCTCTCATTATCGCGGCCTCTCTTGTTGCGGAGCACAGACTCCAGACGCGCAGGCTCAGTAGTTGTGGCACACGGACTTAGTTGCTCCGCGGCATGTGGGATCTTCCCCGACCAGGGCTCGAACCCGTGTCCCC
Source organism: Eubalaena glacialis (assembly GCF_028564815.1). NCBI lineage: Eukaryota > Metazoa > Chordata > Mammalia > Artiodactyla > Balaenidae > Eubalaena > Eubalaena glacialis. Next base: position 15,843,340 of record NC_083736.1, read on the forward strand.
TGCATTGGCAGGCAGATTCTCAACCACTGCGCCACCAGGGAAGCCCTGTTTTTCTTTTAACTGATCTATTCTTCATCAGAAGCTTCCTCCCACCCCACAGGGCACCGGGGGAAGGTGAAGCTGGGGACAGCATTCAGCCTGCCAGTCCATCTGACTGCATCTTGCTCTGACAGTCTCATCTGGAAAACCCATTCTCTAGGTTCAGTCAAGAGTGTTTCACATTTCCTCCTCACAAACCTTTTCTTGAGGAAGAATCACTATTATTTTCTAATGGGGTGTGTGTTTCTGTGGAAGACTGCAAAACTCCTGAAACCTTGGAATCAGATTGGACACTGCCACCCTCACTTCCTGTTTCACATTAATTTTCACCTATTGCTTGCTTGATTTTCTTTAAATTTTTATCTTGAGATACAGATTCACATGCAATTATAAGAAATAATAGATTCCATATATCCTTCAACTCATTTCTCCCAATTGTAATATCTTACATAATTATAGCAGAATATCATAACCAGAAAACTGACATTGATATAATCCATGGACCTTATTCAGCTTTCACCAATTTTACGTGCACTTGTGTGTGTGTGTGGTGTGTGTGTGTGTGTGTATGTGTGTGTAGTTCTATCACTTGTGTAGATTCGTGTGACCACCACAGTCAAGATATAGAACAGTTTCATCACCAGCATTCCTTATGCAATCTTTTTATAGCCACAGCTGCATCCCTCCCTTCCCCTCTATCTATCCTCTGGCAACCACTGATCTATTTATCTCTGTAATTTTGTCATTTCAAGAATGCTATTTAAATGGAATGATATATAACCTTTTGAGATTGGCCTTTTTCACTCAGCTTAACTCCCTTGAGACCCATCCAAGTTTTTGTGTGGACCAATAGTTTGTTCTTTTTTATTGCTGAGTAGTATTCCACAGAGTGGAGGTGTCACGGTTTATTCACCTATTGAAGGACCTTCAGGTTGTTTCTAGTTTTTGGCTATTACAAATAAAACTGCTTTGAACATTCTTGTACAGGTTTCTTTGTGAATGTAAGTTTTCATTTCCCTGGAATAAATGCCCAAGAGTGTAATTGCTGAGTTGTATGGTAAATGAGCATATAGTTTTGTAAGAAACTAGCATACTCTTTTTCCAGAGTGGTTTCTATTCCCATCAGCAATGTATGACTGGTCTCGTTTCTCCATGTGCTCACCAGCATTTGGTATTATCACTATTTTTTATTTTAGCCATTCTGATAGGTATGTAGGTGAACTCATGGTAGTTTAAATTTGCATTTCTGTAATGGCTAATAATGTTGAATATATTTTCATGTGCTTATTTGGCATCTCTGTATCCTCTTCAGTGAAATATCTGTTTGTGTCTTTTGTCCATTTTCTAGTTGAATGTTTGTTTTATTACTGTTCAGTTTAAGGAGTTTTTAAAATATATATATTCTGGATTAAAATCCTTTGTTGGATATGTTTGAAAATATTTTCTTCCAGCTTGTAGCTTGTCTTTTCATTGCTTAATAGGGTCTTTCACAGAGCAGAATATTTTAATTTTGATGAGGTGATTTAACAATTTTTTTCCTTGTGTGTATTGTATTTTTGGTGGTAAGTCTAAGAACGCTTTGTCTAGTCCTTTATCCTAAAGATTTTCTCCTTTGTTTGCTTCTAAAATTTTATAGATTTACATTTTGCATTTAAGCCCATGATCCATTTTGAGTTAATTTTTGTGTAAGTTGTTTGAGAGATGTAGGTTGAGGCTTTTTGTTTTTTGGCCTGTGGATGACCAGTTGCTATAGCACCACTTGTTGAAAAGTCTCTCCTTCCTCCATTGAATTTCTTTTGCAGGCAAAAATCAGTTGAGCATATTTGTGTGGCTCTATTTCTGGATTCTCTGAGGTGTCCCATTGATCGATGTGTTTATCCTTCTGCCAGTATCATGGTGTCTTGACTACTGATATGTAGCTCTGTAGCAAGCCTCAACATCAGATATAGTGATTCCTCCCACCTTATTCTGCTTTTTCGAAATTTCTTTAGCTATTCCAGGTCATATGCCTTTCAATTTCTGTTTTAGAATAAGCTTTCCTATATCTATAAAACACTTGCTGGGATTTTGATAGGAATTACTTTAAATTTATACATCATTTTGGGGAGAATTGGCATCTTGTTGAGTCTTATGATACATGAGTACAGTATGTTTCTCAATTTATTTAGGTTCTCTTCAATTTTTTTCATTAACATTTTATAATTTTCAGGATACAGATCCTATAGATTTTTTTTTAGGTTTATATTTCATTTCCGTGGAGCAATTGTAAATGGTATTTTGCTTCTAATTTCTGTCTCCACATTTTTATAGTTTGTATATAGAAATGTGATTGATTTTTGTGTGTTTATCTTGTATCCTACGATCTTGCTAAACTCACTAGTTCTAGGAGTTTTTTGGTGGATTCCTTGGGATTCTATATGTAGACAATCATGTCATCTGCAAATTGTGTCCATTTTATTCCTTTGTTTACAATGTGTTTGCTTTTTATTTTTCTTCGCTTATTACTCTGATTAGAACTTACAATACTGTGTTAAGTAACAATGATTAGAGCAGACTTTCTTGTCTTGTTTGCGATCTTAGGGAAAAAGCATTGTCTTTCACCGTTAAATATGATGTTAGCGGTAGGGTTTTGTGGATGATATTTATCAAGTTTAGGAAATTACCTTCCATTCTTAGCTTGCTAGAGAGTTTCTTTTTTTTTTTTAAATCACGAATGGGTGTTGGATTTTGTCAAATTCTTCTATTGCATGATTTTCCTTCTTTACCGTGTTGATATGGTTTTCAAATATTGAATCAGCCTTGCATATTTGGAATAAATCCAACTTGGTCATGGTGCATACTTCTTTTTATATATCGCTGGATTTGATTTGCTAATATTTTGAGGATTTTTGTCCCTGAGTTCATGAGCGATATCAGTCTATAGTTTCCATTTTTTGTGCTGTCTGACAGGGTTTTGGTATACACATAGTAGTAGCCTCATAAAATGAGCTAGGAAGTGTTTCTTCCTCTTCTAATTTCTGGAAGAGATTATGTAAAATTGATGCTGATTCGTCTTTAAATGTTTGGTAGAATTCTCCAGTGAACCCATCAGAGCCTGAAGATTTCTTTTATTGGAAACTCTAAAATTACAAATTCACTGTATTTAATAATTATCTGACTATTGTTTATTTCATCTTGGTTAAGTTTTGGTAGCTTGTGGTTTTCAAGGAATTGGCCCATTTTTTTGTAAGTTGTCAAATTTATGAGTGTAAAATTTGTGGTATTTATTTACTATCCTTTGAATGGCTACAGGATTGTAGGCATCTCCCCTATTTCATTCCTGATATTGATGATTTTTGTCTTCTCTCTTTTTAAAAATCTTTATCAGTCTTGGTAGAGGTTAATCAACTTTATCAATTTTTTTGTGGAAACAGATTTTGCTTCAATTGATTTTTTTCAGTCATTTTCCTGTTTGAAATTTCATTGCTTTCTGCTTTTATCTTTATTATTTCCTTCCATGTTGCTTTGGGTTTATTTTCTTTTTCTAGTGTAGAGGTAAGAATTTAGATTATTGATTTGAGACCTTCTTTTCTAACATATGGATTTAGTGCTATAAATTTCTCTCTTAGTATTGCTTTAGCTGCATCCCACATATTTTGATATATTTTCATTAAGTGATATGAAATTAAAATTTCCTTTAGACTTCTTTGTATGATGGCTGCTTTGAAATCTTTATCGGATAATTCTGACATCTCTGTGTTAGCATCTCGATAGTCTTCTCTCATTCGTGTTGAGGTTTTCCAGGTCGTTAGCATGACAAGTCATTTTCTATTGAAACCTGGACATTTTGGACATTATGTCGTTAGATTCGACCTTATTTAATCTTCTGTCTTATCTGGCCTCCTTTGACATTCCTCTGGCAGGGGACGGGGGCACCAGATGGGGATGGAAATTTGGTTTCCTCAGTTCGCCTCCATTGACACCCACTGGAGAGGGGCTCCTTGTGACTGGTGTGGTTGGGAGTTGGGCTCTCCACTAGGCCTCTGTTTGTAATAGGGGCTGGGTGGGCACACAGCTGAGAGCACGAGAGCACGCGGCCATTACCGCACAACTGTTAGCGCGAGATCCTTAGCATGGTGGTTAGAGGTCGAGCTCTGCCAATGGTTGGCCAGACAGTGGTCCTCGTGGTGGAGAGCGCGATGAGAGGCAGATAGCGGCCGTCAGGTGAGCTGGGGGCCCAGGGGACAGGCTGTGGGCTGTGTCCCAAAGAGCTCCGGAGCCCTCGCCACGGCTGCCCACTGGCCAGGCCCAGGCCTTGAGGCGATGGCAAACCTGTCCCCCATCCCCGCCTCTTTGACCTAATGGCGGCGGCGGTCTCCATGGGTCACAGTCCACAGGACCCGCCCCCCCAACCCCCTTTGGGCAGCCTGAGGGCCGGCTGGGTCCTGGACGCCTGGCTCCCTCAGTGATGACGGCTGGGCGGGTGCCGCCAGCTGAGAGCTGCCTCTTCAGCTGGGCCTGGGCACTGGTGGGAGGACCCAGACTGGGTGCTAGATGAACGCTCCCTCTCAGGGACCCCCTTTTCTTAGCCAGGGCCTGGACCTTGGAGGGCGAAAGTCGATCCTTGGAACCTTGCCCTTTCTTGTCAGAACAGGGAATAACATTTGTTTAGGTGGAGGTTTACAGGAACATCATGACCTGACCTCAAGAACAAAGGATCTGACACCAAGAAGTTTGCAACAACTAACCACACCCCTCCCTCACCTTTCTTATAAAAGGGCTTTGTTGAAAGCTTTTGGGGAGTTCAGGGTTTTTAAGGCATGAGCCACCCACCTCCTTGCATGGCCCCGCAATAAACCTTTCTGTGCTCCAAACGCTGACGTTTTGGTATCGTTTGGCCTCACTGTGCGTCGGGCGCACGGACTTGCATGTGGTAACATGTTGACCACCCTGGTTAGGAGGGGCAGGAGGGGCAGGTGTGCCTTGTTACTGCTCCCCACGTGGCCTCCACTGACACTACCCTGGCAGGGGATTGGGTCTGCTTCCCACTCTGCCTTTGCTGGTGTGAATGGAGTCACAATTTTTACTGTTTCATCTGGCTGCAGTAGAGTGGTTATTGTCTAAAAGTTTTCCATCTTGCTAGGCTGCTCCTTTTCTGGTCTTTTAGTTCGAGAGAGAGCAGGCTTTGGTTGGGGCTATTTTTTGTCTGTGTCATGGGCATTTTGGGGTTGCTTGTTGAAGTAGTTTTATTAGAGTTGCTTTAAAATCCTTGTCAGATAATTCCAACATTTATTTCATCTTGGTGGATGTCTCTTCTCATTCAAGTTGTGACTTTCCAGGTCCTTGGTACTAGTGATTTTTTATTCTATCCTGGTCAATTTGTATATTATGAGACTCTGGATCCTTTTTGATTTTTTTTGTTAAACAGGCAGCCTCCCTGTTGCGGGATTGTGTGAGGGGCGGGTGGGGGGTGTATGTTCAGTTTCCTGCTTGGCCCCCCTGACACCACCTCTGCAGAAGCGTTGCTCTTACTCCCACTGCCTCCTTGCAGATGGATGGGGCAGATGTTCAGCTCCTCACTTGGCCCTGCTAATACCTTCCCAGAGAAAGTGGACCACTAATTCGCACTGCCTCTGCTCTGTCCTGCAGACACTACCCTCGCAGGGGCGCCAGAGTACTGTTGCCTCCTTCTGCCTAGGGGAAGATAGAAGATCAGCTCAGGGTCTGGACCCACCAACGCCACAAGAGGGGAATGGAGCGCTGCCTGCTTCTGCCAGGCTGGGGATGGAAGATTAGGTCCCTGCTTCCTCGGAGTGTGTGTGTGTGTGTGTGTGTGTGTGTGTGTGTGTGTGTGTGTAAGAATGTCTACCCGCTTAGCCCCACTGAAACCTCAGTGGGGTGGTGGTGCAGTTTTTCCATTCATGTTTGCCTGAGTAGGGTGAGTATTGCCAGAAAGATTTTCCATTGTTAGCTCATCCTTTTCTTGGTCTTTTAGCGGTGGGAACAGGCTTTTCTTGGCACTTTTTTATATTTGCCTCTTGTCGGTTCCAGGTCAGAGGCTTCTGTGGCACCCTGTTGGGGATACATAGGAGACAATGAGGAATCCCAGGGAACTCACTGCCAGGGAACTCACTGCCGTGGTGTGAGTCTGAAGTCTCTAGGCACTTGTCCTCCTCCTTTCCACCCTTTCTTCCTATCTTTGTGTGTTATGTACAGGGGTTTTTAGTTTTAAGAGGAAGGACCTGGGAGAAATGGGGCTACTCCATCTTTACTAAAAGTACAAGTTTTCGTGTGTGTGAAAATTCTGTAAACACCATTTATGTGATAATAAACATCAGTTCATTCTTCATATATACCATGTATCAGACACTGTGATTGAGACTTAGTCCTTACCTTCAGAGATCTCACAGTTTTATGGAGTCGAAGTCCTGTGAAATAGATTTTAATTTGCCCCATGGCATTCGGGTAGAAACACAATTTTTTATTTTAGAAATAAAACTAAATCTAACTCCACACCACCTGGCTTGTTGGTATTACCGGCGCTCCTTTGCTTCCCATGGACTGATACAAGCCTCCTTTGTTTTATGACATACCAGGCAAATGGGGCAAGGGGCGTAGTCCTTAGTGCTTTGTTGTTACCATGGTTACCATTGCTTGTTACTCAGGTTACCATTAAACCCTTTGCCAGGAGCTGCCCTCCAATGGGCATTGGTTCCCTGGCCCCAGCTCTCCAGGCTCTGGTGCTTAGTGATCAGACTGGAGGGATCTCTTCAAGCACCACCACTGTCCCAAGTCCTGGACACTCCTCTGCCTCCTGCAGAAGCTGCAGCCCCGTAATCCTCCCAGTCCGGTAGGAATGTCAGCTTTCTTTGGCATTAGAGTATTGGACGGGAAGTTTGGCTTTGCTGTGAGTCTGGACTTTATGTAGTAAGGACTGTTAGTTCTCTCCAGGGTCAGGAGAAGCCCCTCAGGGACAAATCCCATGCTCTTGGCTTTCCTCTGGAAACTTGCTTTAGTGATTTGGGAATGCCCCGCAGCAGAGCATTTTGAACTTGATGATGGTAATAACGGTAATAACATTTAGCTCATGTGCTGTTCTGAACATTTTCCTTGTAAGCTCTCATTTAATCCTAATAGCAACCTCAGGAATAAGTGATATCATTAGACCCAGTTTTCTGGTCTAATGCTCTGCTAATTGATGCTTTTCCATTAGACAAAGGAAATTGAGGCACCGAGAAGTTAACAAACTTGCCTAAAGTCTCTCAGCTAGTAGATGGTGGAGCCAGGATTCAAACTTGCCTAAAGTCTCTCAGCTAGTAGATGGTGGAGCCAGGATTCAAGCCAGGCAGTGTGGCTCTGGATCTGAAGTGCTCACACTTCTTCTGGATGTGTGACATCCTTTGACTTTCAGTTTGCTGTATTATTATTTGTTTGAAATCAAGATTGTGTCTGAAAGAAGTGCTTCTGGGCTTCTGAAAATTATCGCAGAATTAAATGTAATTAAACAGTGTTTCTAATCAGAAACACTTTTTGTTTTCTTTCTTATGAAACCATATAGATAGATCTGGCAACAGGAGTATGAAAAATAAGCTGTACATATCTTATATTTTAAGCTGGAGTATATAGTCCTCTAATCAGATTTTTTTATTTGTTTCTGAAAGTAGGAAATAATGATTTTGTTAGAAATTTCTGCCTTTTTCTTTGGTTGTTTAGGGCTCAAGAGAAAATTTAACCAGGTTATTTTTTATGATATATCTATTATTTATCACAGTTCTTTATACAGTTGTGACATTTTCTATTGCTTTAGGTGCCTTTTTGTTCAAATACAGGTAGTAGAATAACTAGAAGGATGTGATTCACAAGTCATTATATGAATATTATCCATGCCCTTAGATTTAAATTCTACTTTAGGGGCTTATTATAAAGTGATTATAATGTAGCCAAGTTCCTTTGTTCAGAAAAGATTTGTGCTGCCCTTTAACTTGATTTTTCAGTGAAAATATGTAAATTTTTCCATTCATTTAAAATGTGGAATCAAGTTTCATTTACATATATATTCTATGTACTTGATAGTATAATCTAACGGTTTGTTCTGTTCCTTATAAACACACAGTGTTGAATATAAAATTTCTGCCATGTTTTGTTAGAGAATAATGTATAATTTCTCTTAAAGTCATCCATTAATTTGCGTTTTTTCATACCACTGGTTCTTAAATTTCTACAGGCACTTTCTCACTATGTGATTTATCTGAATAACTGCGTGATTTATCTGAAGCAGATATCTTTTTCAAATTTGTATTGATTTTTATCATCCATGCCGTTTAAATACATTCTTTGTTGATATATAAAGATTCTTTGTTAGTTCTGGCTCAAGAGAAACCACAGGAGTGAGCTTTGAAACTTAAAATGTAATTCATTAAGCAGACATCTGTTAAAACACCTGCTATAGTGGGTCCTGCTGGATGTTTGGAATAAAAAACAGGAAGGACATGATTAGTGATTGTAGAGAACCCACATTCTGGAAGGGAAAGGCTCATGACAGCATAATGATTGAGGTGTGGTCTCTGCCCTTGAGGAGTTCTTGGGCCAACAGAGAATGAAAATGTCACAAAACACATCATTTCAAAACTCAGGGGACTGGTCCTTTTAACAAAAATAATATTTCAGTCTTTATTTTCTGTGATGTTTTTAGTTATGATAAAATTTACATATCCCGTTTCTATGCCCTGTGTGTCCATTGCCTCATTTCTTCTTGGTCCCTGTAAGATCCTTAAGAAGTACTTAGAGCAATTGAACTGCTTAATTCACCCAGCCCACCCATTTGGAGGCCTTTCTGCTAGGTCTTAGGGGTGAGAGTTATGTGGAGTGCCTGTACTCTTGGATCTTAACTGTGGTCTGAGGTGGGCGTTGAGGCAGGATTGCAAACCAGAGATTCCAGGGAAGTTGTGGTAAGAGCTTGGTAGGAGGTGTGGTTAGTGTGCTACCGACCGCAAGAGAGGAGCACACAAAACAAGCTGGGGGATCATGCAGTGCTTCCCGAAGGAGGGTTTTGAAGGAGGAAAAGAAGAATTAACTAGAAGTAGCAGGGTTGGCTTCCTATCATTTAAGTAGCAGCTAAAACATCACTTCCTTGGGTACTCCCTTACCCAAATCAACACTCTATTAAGTTGACCTGTTTTGCTTTCTTTTATAGCAGTTACTGTTATCTTCTTGTCTGATACTTGTTCACTTATTATGTCTCTTCCCTCCAGAATGTAACTGCCGTAAGAACAGGGACCCTCCCCCGATTTGTCTTGTTTCCTATGTATCCGCACTGCTAAGCACAGTGCCTGTCACCTAATAGGAGCTTGGGAAATGTTTGTTGATTGAACAAATGAATGAATGAAGAAAGGATGAATGCTGGAGGCAGAGTGTGAGCAGATAAAAGCAAGTATGTGTGAAGGCTCAGTTGAGAAACTGCGAATAATTAGCTGTGACAGGAGCAGGGGTGCTTTTCCTTAAAAGTTAGGAGATGAAGCATGGAATTAAAACTTTATCCTGGAAGTCTTGAACAGCTTCCAGGCTGCATGAAATGTAATATATGTTTCTTTTCCTGAATCCAGTGATTGACAAGCAGAGTATATTTGAAATATCTATTAGGTGCAAAACTGATGACCTCACTGAGGCCTTGGGAGAATGTTACTAGAAGAGGATTTCAACTAGAAAGCTTCCGTGATAATCTTGACATCAAGTAGCCAGACATATCAGAATTTTGTTAGGTTTACAGTGTTCTTTGGCTAATTCTCTTGAAACATTGCACTGCTTGAGATTTATATTCCATGGTTGTTTCAAAGGCACGGCCACTTTTGGAATTTTTCTCTCCCTCCTCCCCCTCCTTTTCTTTTTTGCTTTAGTGCTTAAGGTAGCATATATGAGGTCATCCAGCTTCTTTATGTGATGGTGGTAAACAGTTCCTCTTCCATGACTGTGTGAAAATATGGTACAGTTCACTTCAGCAGACCTTTATTACATACCTATCACATGTAAGATAAAGTGCTGGCTACTTAGATATAAAGATAAGCCAGACTTTTAGCTCTTTCAAAAATATTACAGGTTGCTGATTTATGTTTGATATACATCTCTTTCTATGGTAAGAGAAAGTGAATCTGGCATTTTCTAGTTTTCCCCACAATGCATAACATAACAAGTTTTCAATAAATTAACTAGATACTTTGAAAATAAGTTTTTTAAGAAAAGAAAAATTGTTACTACCTAAGTTGAATGTACTTTTCAGTTTTCTACATGGATTATGGTTATGGCAAAAAGGTGTGACTTGGAACTTTTTTCAGATTTTGGTTGTACCATTCTGTTTCCTTGTCTGCCTATGTGTGAACAGATCTATCTGTCAGAAAGCATGATCACAGGGTCCCTAGAGGTAATCCAGCTCAGTTATTTGAGTAGGGAGCTTCTCAGTTTCTCTTGCTTTACCTATCGGCCTTTCACATCTTGGCAGTGTCGTAGTAATCCCGCACCTAGGACCTTATGCCTTACTACCCTAAAGATATTATACAGAACATAATTTCTGTTGCTTTTGGACTTTGGAGTTTCCTTAAGCATGTTTCTGTCCTAAAACCCTGGCATATTTTTCATGAATTGGAAAAGACTAAGCCTCGGTGGTGTTGGGACTCAAGGTGGGTCACCCCAAAATATGCCACAATGGCACATTGATTATTTTGAATTGACGTTGCTTGAGAAACAGCTGATGCAAGAAGGAAACTCTGACCTACCTCTGTCCCCCTAAAAGCAGAAAATAAATCTCCCATGTGAAAGGTGCACTCGCTGTATCCAGAGATAGAGGGACACCCTTATCATCAGAGATAGGAAACCTGGAGCCGAGAAGCCTGTATATATAAACCTTGTTACTTCTTTAATTTACTACCCCAAGCCCAAGCTCTTTTAAAATTCTTCACTAATTGAGCACCCAAAGCCCAAGTTTCTTTGTCTTGTCAATTCCTCACAAATTTATTGTTTCTTTGTCTAAAAAGTATAAAAGCGGCCTGCTTTGGCCACTTCTTAGGTCCTATTTCTAGGAGACCTTTGTGCGCATGAATCTCCCCCTCCCTGACAGTGTGTTAGCTTTCTTTACCAGGCTTTACTCATTTTCTTATTTTATAAGAAATTGTCAAATTAGGGCAAAGTATTTGCCCAAAATCAAGAATCATAGATTTTATATTTTATATATACATATGCATAATTCATCAGTTTATTGATTAATAAAAGCAGAATAGAATCAGATATTCTTAAGCAATGATTTAATAACCATATTAGCTATACTGTCTCTAACTTCAGCAGAAGGTATGAGTCTATACTCATGGGTCTGGTTTTTGCTAGGCTCCCAGGAAGCAGTGAGCATCTTGCCTCTATAGTAGCAATTATCATTGCTACTATAACAATTTGCTGTTGTTAGAGTTCTGTACATTGTTTACCCACCAATGTCTGCAAAACTTAATATGCTGACTTCAATGGTATCTATATAATTTACTGGGAAAATTGGCCGTGAGAGAGTTAGGCACAGTCAGTTCTTCTCTCAATCAAGGAATCTGTACCAAGCTGTCTCTATAACTAGTTCAACAGAAAATAGATGTTTGCCTTCTTTGGACCATGTATTTTTATGTCGATCATCAGTCCATTTTAATTCTAAACCTTTCTTTGTTTATTCTTCTATCATTATACCTGAATGTTTATATATTTAACAGAGATAATCTTTCTGGAATACCTGGTGATGTATCTTTGGTCAATAAATTGGTTTTTCTCTCCTGATCTTTTCTTATCATGGTTCCATGTGAGAGACTAGGGTGAATGCCTCTTCATAGGGGAAGTTCCTTTGAGACTTAAAAGAGAAACAAAAGACAGCCCTTCCAGGTGCCAAAGGAATGTGGATAGAAGAGGTGGAGTTAAGGCAGGCAAGTCTTGACATTCTCTTCCCCCACCCCTCCCACCACCTCAGGGGACTGAAATTGTGGGTTTAGGAGGACAGTAGGTTGAGGGTAAAGCCAAAAGAGAAAGACGCTTATGTCCCATTCCCCTCGTGGAACTCAGGGAAGAAACTGCCTTGCAAGGTTGCCTCATCACAATGGAAGCAGTGACAGCAGAGTAAAATGTGGCATGATATAGTTAGGCAGAGAGAGGATGCCTAGGCCTCCTTCAGCTTGTGAGTGTCTTCCAAGGAATCCCAAAGTTACTACACACCCCAGGTAGCTAGGTTGAGAGCCAGTGAACCTGTCAGTGGGGATGCTGTGTTGAGGGGCAAGCTGATAGCAACACTATAGTTGTTGGCCAGGTAGCAGGTGTAAATGAGATTGCAGCGTCTAGATGGCTTTACCAGTTAAAACTGAGGAGCCAAACAACCAGGCCAGACCCCTGGGCTCTAAGCCAAGAGCACATACCTGAGCCCACAGCCTGCACAGGGTCCAACATTAGCATCAGGCCAGTGTCTGGGGTCCAGGCCTATAAGGAACCTTGTCTTGGGGACCATAGAGCCCCAGGGGACAGCACAAGGGCCCGTGCCTGTTTATCTATGAGCCCTTCCCTTACCACAGTGAAGTTACATAACCCCACCCACATCCATACACCCAGCTGCCATCTTGGTAGGAGCAGGGAGAAAATCTGAAGGGAGAAACTGAGCGTTTGCCTGAAAGAAACTAAAAACAAGCAAGGACTGAGCTACTGCAGAATGCAAGTTAAAGTCAAGGTCAGAGCTTGAAAAGCAAGGTTAAATCAGTTGTAGAAAATTAAAGAGCTACATTTTCTTGGCACATCTTAGATTTAGTCTTAGAGGATGTATTTCCATCATTTAAATTTTGTCCACTATTGAACACAGCTTAAATCCAATGATTGTCTGATTGAGGTTGTAGATTGCCTGCATTTGGCATGCCTAATTAATGCTATCTTTGTCTCAATTACTTGATCACTAGAAATGGAGTTTTCATTTTCTCATTATCTATTCATTGTTATAAAATGAAGGCAAAATGAAATAAAATTGTAACACAATTGCACAATAACTACAGTACGAACATGATGGTTAATATTACTAAACTGAAATGCTGTCTGGCAGGCATTATTACCATGTACTCTTTGAAATTTCCATTCATTTGCTGACAGTACCAAGTCTGAGTTTGGTGTAGACAAGGTGGTTTGAGAGCATCTGTACATAATGTCTGGAAGTGTGGGCTGTATGAAATCAAGTACACCTAGAATTTTGTGTGATCTATAAATATGGAGCTAAATTGTTTTGAAAGTTCACCTATCTCTTTCTAGTGAAGAGAGTTGCTATTTGCTTTGCTAGAGGGGTTAGTGAAAATTGTTCTTTGGGTGCCTCATCTTTTATCTTGATACCTACATTTTATTTTTTGAACATTTCATTAACTACCTAATCTATCATAATAACTAGGGTAGTCAATTTATATTAGTCTATAACTATGAGGTGAATTATTTTTAAATGATGCATTTAAAATCAACTCTATTCAAAAAAAAACTCTATTGAGGTATAATTTACATACAAAGAATGTACCTTCTTATATACAATGAGAGGTACCCATTTTAAGTGTACAATTCTGTATGAACTAGTTTCCTTAGTTCGTCATGGTTACATCCTTTGACATTGTCAGCCAATATCCTTTCAGGTTGATACTGATCCACTAACAGTTATACTGGGCCATATTAAAAGTACTTATAAGGGCTTTCTAGGTGTGTGAGTTTGTTTGCATTTATCAGCTAAATGGTCCTAGACTTTTATGTTTTTTATTCTTATATTTGTGGCACTCAGATGTCAGCCATCTCGGTGGCTCCAAGTCTCACAGCCTTACTGGGTACACTCACTTGTAATGTTCAAGTAAAAACAGTTCAGGACTTTACTGTGGAAATTCTAGTGGCTTCCTTAAGAATGTGGCTTACATTTTCAAGAGAGCCTCTCCCTTTGATTTTCTCTTCCCACTAAACTCATGTTCTTATATCTCACCTCTAGAGGCTCTTCCCTTCTTTCTGTTCCATATCGGCCCAAGCTTTACTCCTCTTCCTACATTTCCTGGAACTCCGCTAATACAAAATGACTGGAAGCATTTGTAGCACGTGTGCACTGAGGATTTGGGGACCATGTTACTATACAGCACTGAGCGCGATGTATTAGCTAGTTCCGGGTCTGTGACAATTTCCTTCACTGGGAGTATCTCATACCGCACACATGTTAGATATTAGTAATTATGTGACATCTCTGTTTTCATATTATGTTTTGCCAGACTAGAGGAAATCTTTTAGTTTTGTCACAGAATGGAATAGAGGTGATGGTGAAGGAGAGCAATCCTTGTTTCAGGTGGAGAAATGAATCAATAAATAATAATTTTTTAATTTAGTAAGCCTTCTCATATAACTTGATAAATACTGGCAGCCTAGTAACTGCAATCATTTTGCTGGCAACCTAGTAACTGCAAACATTTTATACCAATGCCATGGAAGAATTTTTAACAAAAAGAAAGCGATATTGGTTTTGCAGTGCCTTTTTAAGATCTGCAGGAGGCCAGAGTAGCCAAATAGCAAAAGAGATTCTTAATCAAGACAGTATAATTCTTCTGAACTTTAAGAGCTTATTCAGATTCCTGCCTGCTGAAGGACTTCTGGAGAGGGCCAGATGAAGTTTTGAAGGCTCTTACGTTCTTTCATTATCTTCATTTTTTGAAACTTTCTGAAGAAAGAAGGAAACAGATCTATCTTAATAAGTCTCCCAGGGATACACTGTCCTTAAAAAAAATAAATGTGTATATTTGTATTCTGTGTTTGTTTGTTTTAGTTCCTTGTATACCAAGGAATGTCTTTTATTCTTTTTAAAATTATGGTAGGAAAAGGTATTTCTCTGTTAAGCTGTGGCAGAATTAGTAAATGACGTCCAAACAGACACATGACACGGGCCGGCAAGATGTGAGGTTTGAATAGGTGATGCAGTGCATGAGACATTTGCACTAGATCTTTCTCTCTCGCTCAGCATACTTTTAGACCAGTCATACATTTGTTTCTCACCTACATACTTGCAGTCCAGTGGTAGAATCAGATAAATATGTGAAGGTGTCACTTTAATACAAGTTATGAAGGAGAGGTGTCTGCTCAGAGAGCATTTGGGGCTTCAGACGTAGCCACGGGGCTATGGGAAGACTTCCTTGAGGAAGTGAGGATTGAGCTAAGGCCTAAGAGATAGTGCAGGGTTGAATGGCACAGGGAGGGCCAAGCTTTTTGGAGGAAAGGGAACAGGCTCAATAGCAGGAGACATCGTGGTGAGGATGGTGAGGGCTCAGCAAGCAAGGGAGACCTAGGGAGAGGAGGTTGGAGAGCATCCCTTGCTGGCCAGGCGAAGGGGCTTTGATGTGGTCCTTAGGGCAGGGGAGTTTGGGGAGAATTCTAAGGGGAATGGTGGGGCAGTCAAATCAGATTTTCCTTTGCAAATGAAGAGCCTGGTTGCTGAGTGGCAGACATTAAAAGGGTTAGGAGGTTAGGCAGTACCCCAGGTGGGAATGCCAAGGGCTCCAACTGAGCTGGGAGTGTCCAGGTAGAGAAGAACAGTGGACCAATTTGAAAAAGATTTAGGAAGCAAAAATCAACAGCACTTGGTGATAACCTGGATGGATTTGGGATTGCAGAGATGGGAAGAGTGATCCTAAATTTCTGGCTAGGGTTCACTGAGATATGGGACAGGAGACAGGACCAGGTTCAGAGGGGGAAGATGAGGGGATGGTTAGGCATGATGTCTAAATATTTTACTTTTACTTATTCTCATTTTACATCTCAATAAAGATTCATGGAGGGCAGATCCAGACCAGAGTGGGTAGAAGGGATTTTTTTTTTTTATATCTTTATTGGAGTATAATTGCTTTACAATGTTGTGTTAGTTTCTGCTGTACAACAAAGTGAATCAGCTATACGTATACATATATCCCCATATCCCCTCCCTCTTGAGCCTCCCTCCCACCCTCCCTATCCCACCCCTCTAGGTCGTCACAAAGCATTGAGCTGATCTTCCTGTGCTATGCAGCAGCTTCCCACTAGCCATCCATTTTACATTTGGTAGCGTATATATGTCAGTGCTACTCTCTCACTTCGTCCCAGCTTCCCCTTCCCACCCTGTGTCCTCAAGTCCGTTCTCTACGTCTGAGTCTTTATTCCTGCCCTGCCGCTAGGTTCATCAGAACTGTTTTTTAAGATTCCATATATGTGCGTTAGCATAGAGTGTTTGCTTTTCTCTTTGGTAGAAGGGATTTGATGTTTTATTGGAAACAAAGGAGAAAATAGATTTTGTTATGTAGGAATTTTATTACTGACTTGGCTTGAAGGCAGTTGTTTTATAGAAGACTCTTTCTTTGTTAAGATCCCACTTCCCACATCTTCCTTTCTTGGCTGCATGCTCTCTCATGTTCTTGATGATGTATTACTATTTTCATAAGACTATCCTCTTTTTAGAGTCTGAGCATGAAGTAAATTCATTGGGAGTTTTCCTTATGATGCTTTTTAAAATGTGAGAGTTTTTAACAACAAAGAAGAATATGTTTTAATTTATCTTTTGGTATTTCACTATATAATGCTCTAATGGAGCCATATTGCAAAAGTTATTACAAAAGTAGTCGTTTTATGAAAATGAGATGAATGTAGACATTTTAGTGCCATGACTAATAGCTTTAATAATTTTTGAAGAATTAATCTTTTAATCATCCCGTTTTCAACTAAAATTTCTTTTCACAGTGTATTAGTCTTTTCCAAAGCTTTACCTGATCTCAACAAATGGTCAGTCTCTCTTTTAAGGGGGAGTGTTTATAGTGGACTACTACAAAACCGTTACAATGAATAATCTAGAGCAGGGTTTCTCAACATCAGCACTTTTGACATTTGGGGCCAGGTAATTCTTTGTGGTGGGGACTGTCCTGTGCACTGTAGGGTGTTCAGCAGTATCCATAGCCTTTACCCACTAGATGTAAGTACCCCCCACCCCATAGTGACAACCAATAGTGTCTCCAGACATTGCCAGATGTCCCCTGGGGGCCACAATTATCCCCAGTTGACTAGATTTATGTTTAAATCTCAGATATACCATGTTGTACTTAAAAAAAAAATTGTTGCAAAAAGGTGTGTACAATAACATGCCAGTTATATGATCTTTAATGTACAAAATAGTAGTCAATTTGCTTATGGGTAAATTCATCGGTAGTAATAAAAATGTGCATGGGAACACTACATACCAACTTCAGAGTGAAAGTTACCTCTGGGGTGAGAAGGAATGGGAATGAACGAAGATATATTTATGACATTTTACATTTCAGAAAGAGAGAGATCAGAAGCAAATAAACCAACATATTGTAAACTTAAATCTCAAAGGGGTATGCAGTTTTTTCTTTATATTCACCTGATCAATCTGTTTTAAACTTCTGCAGCATATCATATAACATTCATGGTACTTTTTAACTTTTGTCATAAATTTTTACTTACTATCATGCATTATTACACACCAGGATGTAAGCTTCTGTATGTATGAGATGCTTTATTTACTCACTCTTGTTAAACCTAGGATGTCACATAAAAAACCTCACATAAGGCAGAGGCCCAATAGATAGTTCTTAGCTGACTGACTGAAATGCTCCCCTGGGTATTAATCTTTCCTGATTAAGTCTGCAGTACTTAAATTTAGTAGTTAATCTAACTTTTAGTATTGGCAGACTATGGTAGTTTACAAGTAATAAATAATACAAGTCAAGGAAAGATCTTTAAAGGATTCCTTAGGAAACAGTCTGGTTTTTATCATTGCGTATCCTGGATAATGTTTTGTATTTCTATTAGCTCCATTGTATCTACCTGCCATGGAATGTATCCTGTGCTTGAATTTACTCCCATTTTATAATTTTGCTCATAATGTAAAAATAACTTAAACAATTTGTCTAAGTTGAGAAGATTCTGTGAAATACAAGTTGGAATATAGATAAAGATGGAAACAATGAAATATTTGCACATTCTTTTAGTTGTATAAATATAGCAGACATTAGAAAACTATTTGAAATGTTTTGTTGGTGCTACATGTACTTTTGAGAAAACACAGAAGAGAAATAATCACGCCTCCCCCTCCCCAGGAGTGAGAGTGTGTGTGTGTGTGTGCGTGTGTGTGCGCGTGTGTGTTTCAGAATATATCCTTTTCAACAATAGAACTTACATATATGACTTGCAACAGTGAATAGCATTGCCATGGTTCAGAACTGGCCTCCAGGATCAATCTTCCTGGGTTTAAAAATTTAGCCCTATTACTTCTTAGTTGTATGATCTTGGGGCAAATTATGGAACTTCTTTAAAATTCAGTACATTCTCATCTGTAAAATGAACATAATGATAAGATTCTCTTCAGAGTATTGATTTGAAGATTAAATGAAATAATACATGGGAAGCACAGACCCTGGCACAAAAGTACTTAAAAATAATAACCTAAAATAAAGGATACTTTTTCAGTTACCATATCTGTCTATAAGGTGATAATATTTATGTTTGTAGGAGTTTGCTTCTGCTGAAGGAGCATGTCAGTGTTTGAAAACACTTAGTGTGGTATTTGCAAACCAAATGCAGATTGAAATATTTTAAAATACTTTAGTTGTCAAGTTGTATTCCTGCTATCTAGATGAAAAAATAAAGAATTTCTCCCAAGGAAGGGCTTCCTCAGAGAATAATTAGAAAATGAATTGTAGAGCATAACCTTTGGAATGTTTTAATCCATGAATAGCAGAGTAAAATAAAATCAGTATTTTTTTTCTGTTCTGTTTCATAATGCATGTTGGATATTTTAAATTACAGAGCAAAACATTTAAAACAGTGACTCCTGCTACTTCCTTAAAACAGTGTATGATTGGTTTAGGGAATTCACTGTTCCAAAGCATAATTAAATCAAGTTATGTAACTGCATTTAAAATAACTTAGTAAATCTTATGATTGTTAATACCAATCGGTTGCTTTGCCAACATCTTAAGAAGGGATAATTGATTCTGGGAATAAAGCAATGACTGAGGAACTTTAGACAGTCAGTAGCAGGAATGAGTTTTGGTTACAAGTCTCTGTGTTCATTATGGTTGTTCACTGATTGAGTCATGGTTTTTATGAGGTGGAGGATCTTGAGAATACTGGAAGAAATATAAGACACATAGTAATTTTTTGACAAAAATTAAAGACAAAGAAAAATTATTAAAAGCAACAAGGGAAAAATGACAAATAACATACAAGGGAACTCCCATAAGGTTAACAGCTGATTTCGCAGCAGAAACTCTACAAGCCAGAAGGGAGTGGCATGATATATTTAAAGTGATGAACGGGAAGAACCTACAGCCAAGATTACTCTACCCGGCAAGGATCTCATTCAGATTCGATGGAGAAATCAAAAGCTTTACAGACAAGCAAAAGCTAAGAGAGTTCAGCACCACCAAACCAGCTCTACAACGGATGCTAAAGGAACTTCTCTAAGTGGGAAACACAAGAGAAGAAGAGGACCTACAAAAACAAACCCAAAACAATTACGAAAATGGTCATAGGAACATACATATCGATAATTACCTTAAACATGAAGGGATTAAATGCTCCAACCAAAAGACACAGGCTCGCTGAATGGATACAAAAACAAGACCCATATATATGCTGTCTACAAGAGACGCACTTCAGACCTAGGGACACATACAGACTGAAAGTGAGGGGATGGAAAAAGATTCCATGCAAATGGAAATCAAAAGAAAGCTGGAGTAGCAATACTCATATCAGATAAAATAGACTTTAAAATAAAGAATGTTACAAGAGACAAGGAAGGACACTACATAATGATCAAGGGATCAATCCAAGAAGAAGATACAACAATTATAAATATATACGCACCCAACACAGGAGCACCTCAATACATAAGGCAACTGCTAACAGCTATAAAAGAGGAAATGGACAGTAAGACAATAATAGTGGGAGACTTTAACACCTCACTTAACACCAATGGACAGATCATCCAAAGTGAAAATAAATAAGGAAACAGAAGCTTTAAATGACACAATAGACCAGATAGATTTAATTGATATTTATGGGACATTCCATCCAAAAACAGCAGATTACACTTTCTTCTCAAGTGCGCACGGAACATTCTCCAGGATAGATCATATCTTGGGTCACAAATCAAGCCTCAGTAAATTTAAGAAAACTGAAATCATATCAAGCATCTTTTCTGACCACAACACTATTAGATTAGAAATGAATTACAGGGAAGAAAACATAAAAAACACAAACACATGGAGGCTAAACAATACATTACTAAATAACCAAGAGATCACTGAAGAAATCAAAGAGGAAATCAAAAAATACCTAGAGACAAACGACAATGAAAACACGACGATCCAAAACCTATGGGATGCAGCAAAAGCAGTTCTAAGAGGGAAGTTTATAGCTATACAAGCCTACCTCAAGAAACAAGAAAAACCTCAAACAATCTAACCTTACACCTAAAGGAACTAGAGAAAGAAGAACAAACAAAACCCAAAGTTAGCAGAAGAAAAGAAATCATAAAGATCAGAGCAGAAATAAATGAAATAGAAACAAAGGAAACAAAAGCAAAGATCAATAAAACTAAAAGCTGGTTCTTTGAGAAGGTAAACAAAATTAATAAACCATTAGCCAGACTCATCAAGAAAAAGAAGGAGAGGACTCAAATCAATAAAATTAGAAATGAAAAAGGAGAAGTTACAACAGACACTGCACAAATACAAAGCATCCTAAGAGACTACTACAAGCAACTCTATGCCAATAAAATGGACAACCTGGAAGAAATGGACAAATTCTTAGAAAGATATAACCTTCCAACACTGAACCAGGAAGAAGTAGAAAATATGAACAGACCAATCACAAGTAATGAAATTGAAACTGTGATTAAAAATCTTCCAACAAACAAAAGTCCAGGACCAGGTGGCTTCACAGGTGGATTCTATCAAACATTTAGAGAAGAGCTAACACCCATCCTTCTCAAACTCTTCCAAAAAATTGCAGAGGAAGGAACACTCCCAAACTCATTCTATGAGGCCACCATCACCCTGATACCACAACCAGACAAAGATACTACAAAAAAAGAAAATTACAGACCAATATCACTGATGAATATAGATGCAAAAATCCTCAACAAAATACTAGCAAACAGAATCCAACAACACATTAAAAGGATCATACACCATGATCAAGTGGAATTTATCCCAGGGATGCAAGGATTGTTCAATATACGCAAATCAATCAATGTGATACACCATATTAACAAATTGAAGAATAAAAACCATATGATCATCTCAATTGATGCAGAGAAAGCTTTTGACAAAATTCAACACCCATTTATGATAAAAAACTCTCCAGAAAGTGGGCATAGAGGGAACCTACCTCAACATAATAAAGGCCGTATATGACAAACCCACAGCAAACATCATTCTCAATGGTGAAAAACTGAAAGCATTTCCTCTAAGATCAGGAACGAGACAAGGATGTCCACTCTCACCACTATTATTCAACATAGTTTTGGAAGTCCTAGCCACGGCAATCAGAGAAGGAAAAGAACTAAAAGGAATACAAATTGGAAAAGAAGAAGTAAAACTGTCACTGTCTGCAGATGACATGATACTATACATAGAGAATCCTAAAGATGCCACCAGAAAACTACTAGAGCTAATCAATGAATTTGGTAAAGTTGCTGGTTACAAAATTAATGCACAGGAATCTCTTGCATCCCTATACGCTAATGATGAAAAATCTGAAAGAGAAATTAAGGAAGCACTCCCATTTACCATTGCAACAAAAAGAATAAAATACCTAGGAATAATCCTACCTAGGGAGACAAAAGACCTCTATGCAGAAAACTATAAGACACTGATGAAAGAAATTAAAGATGGTACCAACAGATGGAGAGATATACCATGTTCTTGGATTGGAAGAATCAATATTGTGAAAATGACTATACTACCCAAAGCCATCTACAGATTCAATGGAATCCCTATCAAATTACCAATGGCATTTTTTACAGAACTAGAACAAAAAATCTTAAAATTTGTATGGAGACACAAAAGACCCCGAATAGCCAAAGCGGTCTTGAGGGAAAAAATGCTGAGCTGGAGGAATCAGACTCCCAGACTTCAGACTATACTACAAAGCTACAGTAATCACGACAATATGGTACTGGCACAAAAACAGAAATATAGATCAATGGAACAAGATAGAAAGCCCAGAGATAAACCCACGCACCTATGGTCAACTAATCTATGACAAAGGAGGCAAGGATATACAATGGAGAAAAGACAGTCTCTTCAATAAGTGGTGCTGGGAAAACTGGACAGCTACATGTAAAAGAATGAAATTAGAACACTCCCTAACACCATACACAAAAATAAACTCAAAATGGATTAGAGACCTAAATATAAGACCGGACACTATAAAACTCTTAGAGGAAAACATAGGAAGAACATTCTTTGACATACATCACAGCAAGATGTTTTTTGATCCACCTCCTAGAGTAATGGAAATAAAAACAGAAATAAACAAGTGGGGCCTAATGAAACTTCAAAGCTTTTGCACAGCAAAGGAAACCATAAACAAGACGAAAAGACAACCCTCAGAATGGGAGAAAATATTTGCAAACGAATCAATGGACAAAGGATTAATCTCCAAAATATATAAACAGCTCACACATCTCAATATTAAAAAAACGAACAACCCAATCCAAAAATGGGCAGAAGACCTAAATAGACATTTCTCCAAAGTAGACATACAGATGGCCAAGAAGCACATGAAAAGCTGCTCAACCACTATGGAGAACAGTATGGAGGTCCCTTAAAAAACTAAAAATAGAATTACCATATGATCCAGCAATCCCACTACTGGGCATATACCCAGAGAAAACCGTAATTCAAAAAGACACATGCACCCCAGTGTTCATTGCAGCACTATTTACAATAACCGGGTCATGGAAGCAACCTAAATGCCCATCGACAGACGAATGGATAAAGATGTGGTACATATATACACGATGGAATATTACTCAGCCATAAAAAGGAACGAACTTGGGTCATTTGTAGAGACGTGGATGGATCTAGAGACTGTCATACAGAGTGAAGTAAGTCAGAAAGAGAAAAACAAATATTGTGTGTTAACGCATATATGTGGAACCTAGAAAAATGGTACAGATGAACCGGTTTGCAGGGCAGAAATTGAGACACAGATGTAGAGAACAAACGTATGGACAGCAAGGGGGGAAAGCGTTAGGGGGGTGGAGGTGGTGGTGTGATGAATTGGGCGATTGAGATTGACATGTATACACTGATGTGTATAAAATTGATGACTAGTAAGAACCTGCTGTAAAGAAAAATAAATAAAATTCAAAAAGGAAATAAAATAAAATAAATTAAAAAAAGAAATATAAGCCCTAGAGGTATTTTTCTGTTTGTTCCTATTCACAAAATTTATTTTTCTTTCTCTTTCTAATTTTTTTTTTTCAGTTGTAGAAATTTATTCTGGGAAATGTTAAATGCCTTGATATAGCTTATTCACTCATGAAGATAGTAGTACAATTCAGGAACCTCTGTCTTTCTGCATTCCAAAGTAATATAATTCCTATTCTGAGGCAAAATTAAGGGTGAGACATGGAATTATCATTAGTGTTTACTTATATATTTTATTACATCCTTAGTTTGTTATTTAAAATGTGAGCTCTTAACTAACTCATTGTTTAAACAGGTAAGCAATTTACACCTATCTTGTTAACTACAGCTGGTGACATTCTCTTGCAGACATTGTGGGGGCAATGGTGTGCTTTTGTGAATAAATTGAATTTAAAACACAGTTCTTTGGAGTTATTTTTCATATATTTGTCCTTTGTCTACACCTGTATTACATGTAGCATCTCGGGGTGGTGGCATGAATTTATTTAAAAGCAAAACCAAAAACTCATAAAAGTTCTGTAAGCTAAGAAACTGAACATTGAAGATCATTGGCAAAGTCCAGGGAGATAAATTGAACAATACATGCTATCTATTCTACGTTCTGAACCAGAATAGGGCAAACTGTCCAAAGGGAATAGGAAAAGACTTGGACCGATGCCCACAGGGGCTGGAAACAGGCAGCTATCTCAGGGTAGTAACTTTATCTGACCCTTCAGGAGCTGGAGTTCTCTATCCCCCATAGCCCACATCAGCACCTGTATTGCCAGATCATTTCAGAGGCAAAATGCCCCAAATGCAGTAAGGCAAGAAGTAGAGACGGATAGGAAGCAGCGTGTTGTATCCTAGGATTCATGGACCCCATGGCAAGCTGTGGTGAAGATTAGTGGGAGCAGGATGTGCTAGGAATTGTGGGCTGGGCAAACAGCTTCTTCAGAGAACCTTGCCCAGGCGGCCCAGCCTCAGACCAGCCAACCCAACGAGAAGGATGTTTGCTAAGGATCTAGGTTTTGAAATTGGGCTCCGGTGCATCAATCTGCCTTTGAAATTGAGGTTGCTAAAAAACCCAACTACCTGTTTTGCTGCCAGACACCAAGCATGGTGAATCTCTTCCTATCTTAGTGAGGATGAGTTAAAAATGGGAGTCGGGGTGTGGCTTATGAAAAGACATGGCTACCCATGTCTTTCACTGCTCTGAAGATTTAAGAGCAGCACATAGTTCTAAAAAAATTTTTTTTTGTAACAAGCAGATGAAGTTGTCTCCTGAAGGAAAGCCAGGAGGATATGACCTCTATAGTGATAACAAGCTGAAACAAGGCAAAAATTGCAGAAGTCGGCTGAGATAAGGAAAGAAGATGAAGAAACCTAAAATGAAAGAAGTAAAAGAACAAAACTGATGTAGCAGTTTTGATTAATTCACTCATGAAATAGTCATTCATTAAATATTTATTGAACATCTATTATGCGCCTGCCATTCTAGGCACTTGTGATGCAGTAGTGAACAAAACATATAAAACAATTATGAAAAGTTCAACCTAAAAGTTACAAGATTTCTAGTGGAAACTATTAGAAAGATAGGAGTAGAAACAACATTTAAGGTTGCTAGAAGAAAACTTTTCTAAGTTCTTTGATTTCCAGGTACTATTAGTTCAAAATACACACACACACACACACACACACACACACACACACACCCCTAGATATATTCTGATAATTTAAAATTTCCATTCCAAGGAAAAGGAAAAGTCCTAACAGCATCTAGGCAGAAAAAAAGAAGTTATCTACATCCAAACAAAAACCAAATTGACCTCGGAGTTCTTTTCTACAACACAAATACCAGAAGACCATCAGGGCATCGCTAGCCCGTTTGGAGCCTTATGTGGATTAGAAAATGGCAATTCTTCTTTTAAGATCTTTCATTTTCTTTTCTTTTTCTTTTTTGTTTGGCCAGGCCGCGCGGCTTGTGGGATCTTAGTTCTCTGACCAGGGACTGAACCTGGGCCCTCAGCAGTGAAAGTGCGGAGTCCTAACCACTGGACTGCCATGGAATTCCCTTCATTTTCTTCTTGGAAAAGTATCTTAGTGTACGGATTTTGTTACAACAAGACACTTTACTCCTAACTACTGGAAAGTTGCTTTAATAGACATACAAACCTGAGACATCTATGATGTGAATGGCACTTTCCAGGGCTTTGCAGGACGCACAACCTTACAGTGACCCTGAGGATGGTGGAGAACATAAGGTTGTCTTCCTGAGAATTTTGTGCCTTCCAAGTTGCCATTCACGTGTGAGGACTTTCAGATATATGTAAAGACCTGGAAAGTAGGATACTTACTCAGAAAGCCATCCAAAGATAAATAGTGGCTGAGCAAAAACTTAATGCAAATTGAACACTCAAATATGTGAAAAACCACGGTAGGAAATGTGTAAAGAAATAGAGACTATACACCTGAAACTAACACAGCAGTGTAAATCAACTATATTTCAATAAAAAAAATTTTTTAAATGATCCAGACTCAGAGATACGGAGAACAGGCATGTGGTTGCCAAGGGGGAGAGGGGTAGGGAAAGGAAGGATTGGGAGCTTGGGATTAACAGATGCAAACTATTATATATAGGGTGGATAAACAACAAGGTCCTACCATATAGTGCAGGGAACTATATTCAATATCCTGTGATAAACCATAATGGAAAAGAATATGAAAAAGCGTATATATGTAAAACTGAATCACTTTGCTGTACAGCAGAAATTGACACATTGTAAATTGACTATACTTCAATAAAAATTTTAAAAATAATAAAAATAAAAATAAACATGATCCAACTATATGCTGTCTGTGAAAGACTCACTTTAGATCCAAAGAGACAAAAAGGTTGAAGTGGAAGAATGGAAAGAGGTATTCCACAGAAATAGGAACCAAAAGAGAACAAGTGATTATATTATATATTATCAGACAAAATAGACTTTAATTTTTTTTTAAAAGGTTACAAGAGACAAGGACATTATACGTTAACAAAAAGGTCAAATATAGGTGACTTCCCTGGCAGTGCAGTGGTTAAGACTCCACACTTCCGTTGCAGGGAGCACAGGTTCCATCCCTGGACAGGGAAATAAGATCCAACATGCTGCAAAACGCGGCCAAAAAAAAAAGAGGTCAAATATAGCAAGAGGATAACAAAAAAAAAAAAAAAAAAAAAAAGAAATAGAGACTAAATATAATAGCTCATGTGTGTGTAATTACAAATTAAATATAGCAGCCAAAACCTATTCTCAATAATAAATTTATTTAACAAAATGATATAAGAAGTATCAGGGTCAGTAACCCCAGAGTAATTTAAAAACAGCTTAAGGTCACAGTAATTTAAACTGGTTCTGGCATAAGAATCAACAGGTCAATAGTATAGACTAGATTAAAAAGCTCTGAAAGAAAATCTAGAGTATATATATAAGGATGCTAAGATGCAGCAGAACTAAAAATCCATGGTAAAAGGTACTGGGAAAATTGGTTCAGTTTTTAGAAATTTAAATTTAGATTCCCTCACCATATAGCATATTAAAATAAATTACAAGTGAATAAAGACTTAAGGAACAAGATTAAATCATTGAAATATCGAGACAGATAAATGTGGATGAATATTAATCATATACAAGCTAAGTAAGGAGTTTGAGCACAAAAGTTGTGCACTTAATAACAAAGGCATGTATCAATAAATTTGGCTATATAGTAATAAACTATGTTCAGCAACAATAACAACAACACCCTAAATAATTCCATGTCCACAACAATCTGGGGAAAATATTTGTAACAAAATTTGTCAACAAGTTCACATTCATGAATCAGTAAGAAAAACATTAAGGTTAGTACACCTTATTTCACTTACCAGTTCATAGAAGCAAACCTTTGATCTCATTGGTGTCTAAAGATTTTTTTAATGATTGTATTTAGTGTTGGCTATGGTTGTAGCGTGGGTTCTCATGCTGCTGAAGGGAACTGTAAAATGATATATTTTTGGATATCAGTTTGGCAGTATTAGGAGCCTTTACCGTTCATACCCTTTAACCCAGTTATATCAGTTACAGAATTTACTTTATGGAAATGAAGATGCAGATGTAGAAGTATGTTCATTGATAGACTGGTTAAATAACCATCCATTAAAAATGGTGGTTTTAAAAATTATTTAATGACAGGTCAAATGTTCCTTATACAATATCAAGTGAAATAAAAGCAACATACAGCACAATATATGTGTTCTCAAATTCTTTCAATTTGAGAAAAATTTACTGGAAGAGAATATACCAAAATGTTATTAGGAAGGGTTATATAGTTTTTTATTTCTTTTTATGTTCCTCTTATACTCTTATACCCCTTTATGTTCTTTTATATTAGTTTGTATTATTTTTATAAGTAGTTTGAATAAAAGTAAAATGTTAAATTTTTTCCAGCATCTTCTGCCCTCATTGCATGTGTTTTCCACCAAACATTGGATTTTATGTAGAAAACTTCCGTCTGTTTGGCTTCGTTCTATAAGTAAATGTATAAACCATATTGAGTGTGTATGTGTCTCTGTGTGAGTGTTGAGGAGAAAGAGGATTTTCATGGTATCGGTGAAAGGATAAATAAAAGAATAAACATTTCATCTTATTTGACCCCCCTTCGGGCAACTGTTTTATACTGTAAATTCTATTTATGAGATGCCAGGAGAAAAAAATCTGATGAATTTCTTTCTTCAAGATGGTAGTCATAAATTTAAATATGTAGTCATATCAGTGGACAGTTTTGACCTAAGCAAGACCTTTTATAAAATCAGGCAAAGTTTTAACACTTAGGATGCCATTTAAAAAATGTGCAATATAGGATGAAATGGTACCTGGAACAACACTCAGTTGAAATGTGGGCAGTCCTCCTCTCTTCCTGGATGCAATCCTGTTGCCCCTTTCTTTGTGCTGTGAGCGGTTTCTTGATAGGGCTTTGTACTTTCTCTTAGGCCGCAGGTGGGTAGCTAGCTAGAGCCATTTGAAAAGGAGCAGGGTAAGAAAACAGTGTCAGTGTATTAAGAGAGAGTAGCATACCTAGCAGAGTTACCTGGTACTACCTCTACTAATATTCTAGGTGATCATCCTCCACATCACTTTGACTTTGCAGTTATTCCTTCTCAATAATGAAACAGTTACAATATCAGAAAGTACCTGGGTGGCTGAGTTTAAGTCAGAAGGTCTGCTGATGTACAAATAAATTGTATCCCCAAAGCTCTCTGTACTCTACAATTCTGTTCCTCCCTTAAAAACAAAAACATAATAACCTTAATCAGAATCTTTTTCCTCAATAGCCTATGGCACTTTCAGATAATTTTTCCCCTGTAACACAAATATGAAAGCTGGTATTTTCTTCTTTTTTCAATGGGCAGGTGAGAAACAGGGTTTGATTTACAGATATAGTTACGACTCAGAGTTTGTCTTTCAGCATAATGACTGAAATGGTAGCTTTTTTAAAATTTCTTTTTCCCCCCCTACTTATTTGATTCTCTTTGCTTTTGTAAGGAATCTAGGAGAAAAGCATATATTTTTAATAAGTTAATGATTTTGTACCCTGTTGGTTATTGCCTCGTATTGTGTCTGTTTTTCAAGTCTTTGTTTTGATGCAGGGACAAAGTTTTATAAAAGATTTGCTCTTACAGATCTGAAAGTATACCCACTTAGAGTAAAAAAGAACAGGCCTGAATCATTCAGAAGACCTTTTTATATGACATGTTGGCTTTGAAGAATCTATATATTATTTTACCAAAAGCTTTTTTATTCCTTTTATAGACTAGAATATCTTACATGAATTATTTAGCCTAGTTATACTTAATCTTTACCATTTTCATTTCCTTCCCAGCCCTTATTTTCTTGTCTTCCAGCCAAAAAAGACCAGAAAAAAGGATTTGTGATGTTTTCAGTTTAAAATAGGGTTCTTCTCACCAACTACTTCTGCTAGTTCAGGAGAGCTAAATAAAGGCAGGGGAAAGTTGGTGATTGGTATTTGGTGGCAAATGTTTATCCCACTTTGGATATGAAATGGCTATCAATGGGGAAGAGCTGGTGAACAACTAGATAGGTTTGTTAGGAAGAGGTAAGTGAAGGGAGGAGACTTGGAAGAGGTATTCTGCTACCAGCAACTACCAAGTATTATAGAAGCCTTTCCTCTGGTCTTAGAAACCCAATTAAATGTGTCCCTGGGTTTCAGAGGGCAGTATAGATGCCAGTCTATTGTCAGCCATCCTGGCACTTTTGCGTAGTCTCAAGACATGGACACTGCTGGTTCATCCATATTCTATTGCCAAATCTGCTCTTCGTCCCCCAGCCCCTCCACCTTCTCCTTTTCCTTCCCTGACAATGCCTGCAGGGTAGTAAGAAAGAGAATTTTGGAACTGAGAAATGAGGGACTGGGGAAGAGGAGGATTTATTTTTTATTCTCTGGGTTCTTGTTACTCTGTTTCAGAATGTACCCCCAGACAGTTGGGATTCCCAGTTTGAAAAACACTGGAGAATGACTTTTCTTCTGCCTCTTTTCCTTTGCAGGAAACGCATGAAATTGTGGCAATCAAGAAATTCAAGGACAGTGAAGGTATATATATACTTTTTCTTTTTTTATTTAGTTTTTGTGAATAGAATATGGAAGAGATGAAATCTAGCTGATTAGACTCTGTTCCTCAGATTTTACAGTCTCAATCTCAGTAAATATATCTTAATTATCATCATGCTTTGCTTTGAAACATTTAGTTCCTCCCGTGTGAATCTTTTCAAATCTCATGATATCAGAAAATTCATCTTGTGTTTTAAGGGACAGTCAACACTGGAAATCTTGCTTCAAATGCTGGATGGAAAACATGCTATTTACACTGTTTCTAAATACTAACAGTTTAAAATGATAAAACTTACTTGAAGTAAATACTTCCTGGGTTCACACAAGTAACAAGTGTTATGTTAAAGGCTTCAATATTGGTTACTGCGATCTCTGCTTCCTAGTTAGCTAGAAATATAAAGATAAGTGGTATGTAAACAGTACAGAGGGAATGGTTTTATATTTAGAATAACTCATTGGGAAAATAAAAGCTTTTCAAGAAGAAATACCATACTTGGAGGCTTTGGTCACACATCCAGACCATTTCAAATGGAGTATTAAAATTACCCTATCCTGGGCAAGAAAGTTTAAAATAAAGGATTAACAACAACAACAACAAAAAATAATGCACCAAAAAAAAAGTAATGTACAAAAGAAAAAATAAATAAAGCATTTCATTGCCATTAGGTTTTAAATCCAGACTCTTGGCCATCCAGATACAGCCAAGTAGAAAAACTGACCACAAAGACACACATGGCCTTTAAGAAGCTCTAGGCAGCATTTTTGCAATTTTTTTTTTGACAGAGATCCGACAGCAGAAGTATTTTTTACCTCCTACACAGTATCCTCATACATAATGTCATATATATAACTGAAGCAAAAGTTTCACAAAATTATTTATTTTACTAATGTGAGGTTCTCCATTTTCTGTTCTTTCTTGCTCATATAAATTCATATAAGTGCCTATTTTGGCATGAAATACGTTGATGTCACCACTAATGAGTCACAACCTGCCATTTGAAAACAAGTGCTGCAGGAGTAAGAGGCCCCACCATAGCATCAACCTTCGTATCTAATTGGAAGTGTGACAATAGGCATTCATAGCCTACCTTCATCAGCACACAGTGACTGTGCTGTAAGACACCAGCCTCTGTATTTGTGAAGTTTCATCACCCCTACCTTAGAGACTTAGCAAACATTAAATAACAAAAGGGCCTCGCTAACAACTTCTGGGGTAGATGCAGTAGTATTTGATGTAACCCAGCTCTGATGTGCTGGTTATGTGGAGCACAAGCACGTCAGCCAGGAATTTTAGCATTGGCTTAGCAGCCTTAAGGAGAAGGCACAAAAAAATACTTTAGCTTGTTCTTTAAAAACAAAAACCAAAAAAGCCCTGCTTCCAATCATGTACCCGTAGTCTAGTGGGAAGCAATAGCCCCAGGCCAACCCCCTAGGAGACCATTGGAAATAAGCTCTTTGAGCAGTGGCTTTGGGCTAACCGCAGGTGGCCAGGAGACAAATGGTGATCTACTAAAAAGAGTGGTTGCAACAGTAGATCAAAGCATAACCTTTGCCTGTATATAAAGACTTCTGGCTGTGCATTCATCTTGTAAGGCACATTGTCAACCATCAGCTACCACCAAAAATAATAATTGTCATCAAATTTTTGAAAAGCAGTGCAATCTAGGCCATGTATGTCATTGCTGTTTTTAGGAAAACTAAATACCCAATTCTTCACAACCTCTATCCTATGAATACCAGTTCTTAGCTTCAATTAAACAATATATTAGTCCCTGAATTACAGTACCTTCAGATTGGCAATCAGTAGTGTATCTGTTAAAATTCATTGAGCACTGGGGACTTCCCTGGCTGTCCAGCAGTTAAGACTTCGCACTTCCACTGCAGGGGGCTCGGGTTCGATCCCTGATCAGGGGAACTAAGATCCCACATGCCGTGTGGCGCGGCCAAAAAAAAAAAAAAGAAAAGAAAAATTCATTGAGCACTGAGCCAGGTGCTATAAGAACAGTGAAGGTAAATCAGGTCCGGATACTTTGAAGAAACTTCTGACCTATTAACAGAATTAAGACCTGTAAATAAAAAGCAGTAAAACGGAGTAGAAAGCAGTCAGTGCCTGAATGACTTTGTATAATTTTGAGGTGAGAGAGATTGTTTCTAGCTGTGGCATCCCAGGGGTGTATGGATAGTCTAAACATTATAGGAAACATTTGATCAGTTTTTATTTCACTGAGCTGACAAAACATGAATCCACTCTGCCCTCATCTCTGCTGGGCCATTATCAGTTGCCATACCTCACAGGCATGCAGCCGCATCACCCACCCACTTTGCAGATGGACAGCTTTGTAAGCACGCCTATACATACTTCCAGAGGGACACTTCCTAAATATTTCAGCAATAGAATCTAAAAACATATCCAATTATTCATAACTTTTTAGTTCCAAGCCTATTCTAGGCACACTTTCCTATTGTTTCCAGTTCTCCCTGGGAGATCTCACACAATCTTTTCTGTCTTTACCCTTTTCCTCCCGCCAGAGTAGTATCATGCTTAATGGAAAGTAAGGGAAAATGTGTGGTAAACACCCTTTTGGAGTGTGAAGTGTACATAGATAGTCTAGTATAGGTGAGGATGTCCATTCAACCCCTATGTAAACCACTTAATTCTGTATCAGTTTATCATCTTAAATTTTAGTCAGGCTAATTATAATAAAGAATACAGTTTCATGATAATATTGCCCTTATTGTCATATAGCTCTCATGAATTTCTTTTATTAGTTACTCTGAATATATTCTTTTGATATTTTGGTAGTGACTTTTCCAAATCCAATGTTTAAAAATATTCGTGAAGGTAATGAAATAATCCTGTGAAAGCATTGTTAAGCTGAAATAGGATCTGAAATTGGTCTGACCCACGTTCAAGCTAATCAAGTATTCTTATGCTGATTATATCAAGGAATATTTTATGAGTATATATTACCTCCTGTTAGCTTTAAAGGATTATGATAATGTCCTGTTTTCTTGTTAAATTCATATGTATGCACAAATTTGCATGAAACATTTTTTTAAAAAATAATTATTTATTTATTTATTTATTTATTTTTGGCTGTGTTGGGTCTTCGTTTCTGTGCGAGGGCTTTGTCCAGTTGCGGCAAGCGGGGGCCACTCTTCATCGCGGTGCGCGGGCCTCTCACTATCGCGGCTCTCTTATTGCGGAGCACAGGCTCCAGACGCGCAGGCTCAGCAGCCGTGGCTCACGGGCCCAGCTGCTCTGCGGCATATGGGATCTTCCCAGACCAGGGCTCGAACCCGTGTCCCCTGCACCGGCAGGCAGACTCTCAACCACTGCGCCACCAGGGAAGCCCGCATGAAACATTTTTTAAACAACATTTTAAGGTAGACCACTATTTAGTTCAAGAAGTCCTTATTATCTCAGGACAATAGATTACTATTTAAAATGGAAACCAAAATTTCATAGTAAATAAAAAGTTAGATCGGGAGTTTAAGTTGAAAAAATGAAACTAAAATTATAAAAATAAGTTTATCTTATAGTTAACACGATTTAGATTATAATAGCAACTATGTACTGTTTCTTCGAAAAAAGAATCAATTGTTATCTTTTGGCAGGGCGGGGCAATTTTTACAGTAAAATTGTAGGCTAGGTCAGTGAATGACTTCCACAATAAAAAGGTCATTAAAAATATACAGAAGGCTCTGTCACTCTTCTCTTGGTTTTTGTATGTTCCTGTTTTTTTGCCTTCGTCCTTGTTCATTTTTTATTCTCCAGTTGTTAGCTGATATAACACCATCAGATCATTTATCAGTGTCTGTGCCTATGATTTTCCCTGAAAGACTTTGACACACTGGTGGGAATCAACACCTGTTAAAAGGAAGGAATGTTTGAGTGATGACAGTTTTATTTGAGATCACTTCATTTGTTAATATTTTCTTGTTTTGATGACTTTTGCTTCTTTATACATCATCACAAATGTGGAGTCTCAGATAATGAATTCTTAATGATATCCTGAATGATAGTATTATAAATTTGTCTATTAATGTAAATTCCCACATAGAAACATTAACTAATAAATACCTAACTGACCAGAAGTCTCCACAGAAATTTTTTTTTAATTAATTAATTTATTTATTTATGGCTGTGTTGGGTCTTTGTTGCTGCGTGCAGGCTTTCTCTAGTTGCAGCGAGGGGGGGCTACTCTTCGTTGCGGTGCGCGGGCTTCTCATTGCAGTGGCTTCTCTTGTTGTGGAGCACGGGCTCTAGGCACGTGGGCTTCAGTAGTTGTGGCTCGTGAGCTCTAGAGCGCAGGCTCAGTAGTGGTGGGGTACGGGGCTTAGTTGCTCCGCAGCATGTGGGATCTTCCCAGACCGGGGATCGAACCCATGTCCCCTGCATTGGCAGGCGGATTCTTAACCAGTGCGCCACCAGGGAAGTCCCCTCCATAGAATTAATTCTGCTCGGTACATATTTGGATTTTTCTGAGAAGAGAAAAATGACCACAGACCAAAAAGATACTAGAGATTATTTAGTTAAAAGGTACTTTTCAGACTATGTATAATAATAAATTTAGCCTAATCCTCCTACCTTTCCTATAATTCCAATCTTGTACAATGAGATTTGATGTTCAGATGATAATCTTCTATCACTATTGGATCATCATTTTCACGTACACACATGTGCCAGTGTCTACCGTCCTCAATTTTTTAAATAATCCAAGAGCACTGATATAGATTAGATAGCTTTGGACCAGCAAGAATAAAAACATTGTTTAACCTTTAATTGAAGAAGTCCTGTGGTCTAAAATTTATATTTGACAAACATTTGGATCTTCTGATGTGACAACACCTTCTGTTTATTTGAACTTTTCAGTCCTTCCTGAATGTATGGGTGATGGGGTGAGGAGGGATCCTCCCCACTTGTCACCGGGCCTCCGTACATGGCAAGGAGGCTGACTCTCAGGGAGCTGTGTTGTAATCCATGGTTAACATGGAATTTAGGTTGTGTCTTTGCTTTTATATCAAATAAAATTGCTTGCATTTCATATCCTGCTGCTGCTTCTATTTCTATAGATAAATATTTTCCCTTGGAATGGACATCTTTGTTCTTAATCATGAGAAAATGTTTAATTGATCATCTGTTCTTTGCTCCAGTTTATTTCATCCTTATTTTTACCCAGACACTAGAAAGCTCTATCCTGATTTTGGGATCAGGGGAACTCCGGTCTCTTATTTTGTATATTTGTAGAAAACAAGGGTTCATAATCTTTAAATTCAAGAACCGGATTTCTCTGTAAGAGAGGCTTTGAGTCAAACTTTCCAAACCTTGGTTAAATAGAGAAATCAATTAACTAAGCTTGAGCATTCTGGCTAGTCATGATTTCACCACACTTCTTTTTAATGACCAAAATGGATCTCTTTCAAACTTCAGGGATTCTTCTAAGATTTGGTGACCATTTTGCACCTTTCATGGTTTAATACATTTCCATTGTGCTTTACCTGGCCTTCATCTCTGAAGATTTAAGTTTTCTCATCATTTTTGGTATATATGACAGCAGCACCACCATTCAAAACCCCCTGGCCATGTTACTTGCCCTCCTGTTGATGTTCCTTCTTCAGTCAGGGCAACCAGACTCAAAAATGGCACCCTTATGGTTTTGTACAAGGATGGCTTGACTTTTCCCCACATTGTACCTGTTTAAAGGTCCATTATGGGGGGGGCCTCTTTGGCTATACAAAGATGTCAGGTTTGTGATTTCATAAAGTAGGTTATAGTTATTTCTGGATTTCTTTTCTAAGCCCACAGTTCTTTAAAAATAGTTTTACAGAAGAGTTTCTGCTCATCTTTAGATTTTTCTCTTTTCGTCACTTACTTATCTTTGCATTTCTTTTGCTCCTGTGATCTTTATTCTTAAAAATTGTTTTCTTTTACTTTGAATCTCCCTTCTTGCTTTTTAGGTGTGTTAACTTGCAGCCTTACTGGCAAGCTTAGAAATAGGTTAGTTGTTTTTTTTTTTAACTTAATGTCCTTCTTCTACCATGCCATTTATATAGAATTAACTGAGACTAAGACACAGACCCCAGGATCTTCATTGAGTTTTTCTTCCGCCCACACCATGCTGCTTTGCCACATAGTTAAGCAGAAACAGAGTCTAGACTTGGGTGTTCCGACTTGGGTGTTCCGACTCACTCTCCAAAGCTCGCTCACTGCCTTACACCAAGGCGCCTCCGTCCCTGTGTTCTACTCGGTGTGACATTCCCTTCACTTACCCTGAGAAAGTTACTCTTTCTAGACTTGGTTTCTTCATTTGTGAACTGGAGGAGCCTAGCCTAAGTAAAAAGCCATGAGATTATTTCAACTGAAAGGCAGGGGTGTTTGTGCCCCCTTTAGTGGGCTGTGCTTCCACCTTTAAAAAACTGGCTCACTCAGCAGCTTTGCTACTTTCTGAACCTCTGAGGAGAGAAGCATTTGTAAGTGGAATGTTCATTCCTTTTCCCGATCATCTGATCATTTAGTGCCACAGTTTTCATTATAAAGTACAGTGGGTAGGCCAGGAACCTTAAAAGTACTCAGAGGAACAAAATGATAGGACTTCCAAATAATGAAGAGTGTGCATTTTGCTTGCACTTACGGAATTAATAACTCCACTTTCTACCTGTTCCCATTCATTACAATCTTAGTGCCGAAGTGCTTGCCTCAACTTTTAATAACTTTGACTGACATAAATTAGAGGAGCCTTCATTTCCTAAACAAGATGACTGCTCAAATGAGGTGGTTTTGGCTCTGCATGCTAAGTGATTTTGTGAGCTTCTTTTTGAAGATTTGTTTCCCTTTTCTCTCTAGCCATTGTTTAGCAAAGTCAGTATAGATTCGAATGATATAAATATATATAACAAAGTACCAAAATTCAGTGAGGTTTAGGCTCATAATCAATGAGATTTTAATGAAGAGAAATCATGGATTATTAGATTTGGAAAAGGCCATGGGACTTTTTAGGGTACATGTGTGGGTGCAGAGGAGTGCCCATTTAGTTATTTAATGAATGAAAAGTTAAATGGCTTGCCCGAAGTCACATGTTACAGTGTTAGCTGGTTAAAAGGGTCCAAAATCTAGGTCTCCCAGATCCTACTCCAACGTTCCTTCTACGATAGCCATTCTGCTTTGGCCATTCGGCTTTATCTGTTAGCAAGGTGAAACTGCCACAAGTTGCTAATGATACAAAGCTCCCTTTTTTCAGTGCCAAGAATTCACCAAGCTTTTGATTAGAAAAGGCATTCCAACTTTATTTACCTTTGACTTTGTTGCACCATTTATTTGTAACCAGCTCCAGCATAGCTTAGGGATGTTCTAATGACCGAATATATATGTGTTCTTGACTCTTGGTGCAGTCGGTTTTCTGGAGCCTCCATTTTTTATAATCACATATTGTAGAAGACTACCGGGGCAGAGGTGAATAGGGGAAAATAAATTCAGTTTGTCTTAACTGTCTGAAAAGCTGCCCTTTCAAAGTTCTGGAGAGAGAAGATTGAAAGCAGTGTCCTCAAAACTGAGAGGGCAAAGTGCCTATTGTTTGCTATCACATTGCTGCTTCCCATGTTTTAAGGGAATAAGAGCTAGCCACATATGGGCAAGGATTTCCTCATGGCACCAGTGAAGGCATTCGTGTAGGAAGTATTTATTGATCCCCTCTGTGCCGGGTCCGGTCCTAGGTGGTTGGGTGTGTGTTGTTGAACAGCAAGCAGAACTTAGACCTGTCCTCCTAGAGCTCTCGGATTAGCATGGGGATGGAGGCTTGCTTTGGTTTAGTGATCAAGTGACACTTAAACTGCAGCCTGAAGGAGCTAGCCCTGTAAAGAGTCTGGTAGTATAATGAGAGTTCTCGGCAGAGGGAACAAGCTCAAAGGCCCTAAGTTTGAAAAATAAAGTTTGGGGCTATTTTGGGAACCGAAAGACTAACGTGAGGGAGGGAGAGAAGGGCATGAGATGGGGATGGAAATGCAGACAAGGATCAGGTCATGAGTAGTATAGTTGTCTCTTACTGAATTACTTCCTTATTAGAAGTAATTTTATTTGCTTCATATTGAGATCTGTGTGGCAGATCTTAGAGACAGGTGGATTTTAGTTTGATTACCCTAACCTTGGGAGTAACTCAGATGGGACAGCAGAGAAGCAGGTTAACCTTCTTCATAAGACTGAAGACTTTTAGCTTCCCTAGGCTTTAGCAGTTCTGACAGTTACAAAATACTACTTCTCTGGTGCAGCCCCAATTTGCAGAACAGCTGGACATTTATCCCCCCCACAAGCCTCTCAGCCACTTCGGGAAGTCCCCTAATCATGTCACACACATTGCCCCTACTGCCAGGTGGCCCCCCTGTTTCATGCTCTGACATGGGCCCTGTGAGTACCCAGTTCCCAGTTGACCCCCCTGATGTGGGCTATGCTACTGTCAGCCTTTGCTACTGCTGCTTCCTGCCTTCTGATAGGCAGTATCTCTCTCCTTTCCTAATCTGTGCTCCAGCATTCTCCAACAGTTTTCTTGAAGTAGGGAGAATATTTCCCTTGTGTAACCATTTCGCAAAGGAGTGTTGACTTTGTTTTCTGTTTGTTACAGATATTCTGGGGCTACTGCGAAGCCCATGGTTTTGTTATAGTCTCTTTTCTTTAAACTCAGTTTGAATGGGGGTTAGGGGAATTCCCTGGCGGTCCAGTAGTTAGGACTTGGCGCTTTCACTGCCGGGCCGGGTTCAATCCCTGGTCTGGGAACTAAGATCCTGCACCGCGAGGTACAACCATAATCTGAGAAGTACTCCTGGTACTGCATTTAGGATCTCCCCTCCCCCTTTGGCCCCATTTAGGTTCTTTTCTCTTGTGTATCTTGCTTAGGAAACATTTCTTCCTTGAAGGCATCTTCATCTTTCTCATCCCTGTCCCCAAACTATTTTCTACCTTCCCAGACATGCCTGAACTTGAGGGTTACACAGCTTAGACTTTCAAGCTAGGATTCTGACCATTACCCAAAACCTTGGGGCCAAATGTATTCTAGAATTCATAACTTTTAGATTTTAGAATGGAAATATGGCATGTCACTTTAGCATCCTGTAATCAGGTATTATTTCTAAAGCACAGC
Source organism: Eubalaena glacialis (assembly GCF_028564815.1). NCBI lineage: Eukaryota > Metazoa > Chordata > Mammalia > Artiodactyla > Balaenidae > Eubalaena > Eubalaena glacialis. Next base: position 15,882,590 of record NC_083736.1, read on the forward strand.
ATATGAATATTCATACTAAGTAGGATAAACAAAGACTGTCAGTGGTCTCGTATTAGTTCAGGATTTGCCTCTAAAGAGATTTGCCTTAAAGTTAGAAAAAGTATTCAATTTTTAGACTGATTTTTTTTTTTTTTTTTTGGATTTTGGAATGCAGATAAGGGATTATGAACCTGTATCCTTCCTTGTATATACATATGTAAACATGACGGTTAGAATTTCCTGGCTAAATCTAAAGCTATTATAAAAACTCCTTTAACATGAAATATTGCCTTCCCTGCTCCCCTGCCAATTGATCCATTAGAGTTAATGTGACTTCTGTCCTTCCTCTGTGTCTGTGGGGGTTATCATGAGTGGAGTTGATGATACGAAAGGGTGTATTGGTTCAGCATAAGTTCTCCATCCCAGTACAGCTACACTACCTGGGATGGACAGACGGACGTGTCACAGGAGGACAGCAGGAACATGCAGCAGCCGCTATTCAAAGAGAAGATCAGACACCCTTAGAGTTCCCTGCAACTTGACTGTGACCTGCATTGTGCATGCCTGGCATATGACCTCTGCTTACAGAGGTGACTCACATGCAGCCTGGGGAATAAAATGCTCTTTTAAGACAAAGCTTCAGGCCAAACTTTAAAACATCAACTGCTACAGATGTTGCATAAAGGCTCCTCTGCACACTGATGTGGTTAATTCCTTTTTACCCTTTTAAACTCCTTCTTCCTCAGTATGTAGTGTTAGAGTTAAAATGACAGTGGATTTATATGTCGTATCTATAAGTCTGTTTTACATAAACACTTTGCAATAAGGAGTATAAGAAAATACAAGCAGAAAATTAGGTTCATGCTGGTCAAGTAAGCCTTTTCTTCTTTAAGTTTCTTATTCTTGATCCTTTCAACAAGAAAATGTGATATTGAATATTCCATCCTTGGACTTCTTATGCAGAAGTACTCAAAGTGGAAAGTGAAATTGGTATGTTTTCAATGTTCTTAGAATTTTTTGAATAGTGGTTTGAAAACTTTAATTTTACTCTATTCACCATTGTTTACATTCTAGAAAATGAAGAAGTCAAGGAAACGACTTTACGAGAGCTTAAAATGCTTCGTACTCTCAAGCAGGAAAACATTGTGGAGTTAAAGGAAGCCTTTCGTCGGAGGGGGAAATTGTACTTGGTGTTTGAGTATGTTGAAAAAGTAAGTCACTAACTGACGCAATAGAGATTTGCCTCATTCTTTTATTTAGGGCTGTTTCTGATACTATTAAAGAAAGTATTATTATCTAGTATGACTTGTCATTGTGCTCATAATCTGACTTTAAAAATGACAGTAGTACCCATAATCATTAGAAGTCCTGAAAATATATTGAAGGATTTTGTACAATTTAACTGTAGAGAGATAATCTTAAATTTAAACAGTGTATTGGTTTGACTTCTGAAGTCTTAGACTCTATCTTCAACAAGTAATTTTTAGACTTGGTTTATTTTAATTAAACCTAAGCAAGGCCTCTGAGGGAGAGGCACGTAAATTGACAGTGATGACAGGCATAGGATGGGTGTCTGAATCAGACCTACAGTGGCTAATGAGCGGGCTCATGAAGCAGCCTTTTGTGAATTGCCAGTGCCGTGGCTTTATCTGAGGGAAGAAGATGTGCCAGGAGCCATAAGGTAAAGCTTGAGGAGGTAGATGTGACCACAAGTAAGGAATTAGAAGCATGGGAGAAAAGAAGAAAAGCACACATTGTTCGAGTTGTCTCTGTAATTGCTTCAATTTTTTTTTTAATTGTTAACTCTTAGTGACAGTTTTTTTTTTTTTTTAATGTAAGCTTCACATTTTTTTTTTTTAAATTATTAGCACCTTTAATTATTATTTATTTATTTATTTGGCTGTGTTGGGTCTTCGTTTCTGCGCGAGGGCTTCCTCTAGTTGCGGCAAGCGGGGGCCACTCTTCATCGCGGCGCGCGGGCCTCTCACTGTTGCGGCCTCTCTTGTTGCGGAGCACAGGCTCCAGACGCGCAGGCTCAGTAGTTGTGGCTCACGGGCCTAGTTGCTCCGCGGCATGTGGGATCTTCCCAGACCAGGGCTCAAACCCGTGTCCCCTGCATTAGCAGGCAGACTCTCAACCACTGCGCCACCAGGGAAGCCCTTAGTGACAGTTTTAATCATATGACCTAAGGGCAAATGTCCGATACAGTAAACAATATTGTGTGCCTATGAATTTCTTGGACAGCAGCTGACTTATCACAGTTGGTTATTGTCAAGAACTAAGTGCCTTAACAAGAGTAGAATAAACTGGAGTCAGACAGAAATTTTACGGGTTTCCTTCGTGAGCAAAGGTGGCTCCTGCTGATTTCCTGTTATTATCTAAAGAAAATTAAGACTGGAGAGGTTTATCTTTGCTTTAGTCAATTCCCAGGTGCTTTTTATGTCATAAATGACAGAGTATCACCACCAGCATCATCATCACGAAATGGAAAGCAGTGTTGCCAAGACGGCTGACCAGTAAATGTGGGTTTTTAATTAATTCAACCTTTACAAGTTATTTTTCTAATTAATATATATATATAGTGATTTCATTACAAGCAAAACTTGAAAAAATATTACAAGGCTCTTTGTTGTTTTAAAACACTGTTTTATGTTTCTTTTCAAAAATCTGTTTAAAGGCTTCCTTTTCTTTGTCAATTTAGGTGTTTTCCTAAGGGGCATTTCCCACCAAAATAAAACTGAAGTTTGATATTTAAAAAAAAGTTATAAAAAAGGATTGCTGTAAAATCAGATGCTTACTTTTTAGTTGTCAAAAATAATCATGCAGTTTGCAGTTTTCACTGCCAAATAATAAAATTCTGACAGATCTATTTCAGTTATCTTTTTTATTTCTGTTCTACTCATGGTGATTGTTCACGGTTAATAACAATTTCATATGAACAAATGGAGAAATTACCTCTGTGTATCAGACACTATGTAATGTCTCCAATCTCTGCTGGTAAGTGGCAGAGCTGCTACCAGAACTCCAGTCCTCTGACCTGCGAGCCTGGGATTCTTGTGCTGGCCTTATGGTTTTTCAGTGGAAGGTGACCATCACCCTCCCATCAGTGGCGGTGCCTAACGATTGACAGTGAGTCTCAAGAGGGCAAGGAGAAAGATACTCTTAGGGGTAGGGGGTTGTAACAGAGACGCAGGATTACAGTGGCTTAAACAAAATAGAAGTTTCTCTCTCAGGTACAAATACAAAGGTAGGCGGGTATGGTAACTCTGCTCCACAGCCATAGGAGACCCAGGTTGCTTCTGCCTTTCTGCTCTACCACCCCTGAAATGTGGCCCTTGTCCTCAAGGTCAAGATGGAGCTCCAGCTATCACATCCCATTGGCCAGGACTTAGTTGCGTGGCCACACTAGCTGCAAGGCACAAAGAAAGTGTACTCTTCATTCTGGACACTTAGGCATCCACTTACAAGTTGTATTACTCTAGTAAGGGAAGAATGGATATTGGGGGACATTCCTCTCTATAACTCAGGAATTTAGAGTTGAATATGAAATGAGACATACAATTTATGTTCTTTATTACAAAGCCCTCTTATTCCTCCTGTGCATTTGGGACCTCCTGTGCATTTGTTAATTGAAAAAGACAATTTGAGTGGAGAATCACTAAAAAATGATGCATATATACTTTAAACATTTTGTTTTAACTTAAAACATATCAATATACATTCACTTTCCACTCTCTTTAGAGGCAGGGTCAAGGCCTTTTGAGTATTGATCTTCTGGTTGGAGTTCTGATGGGTTTTCTTACATACATCCTACCCATAATGTATCAGTGATATCCTGTGTCAGCTTCTTTAAAGTGAAGTGAAAACTTAAAAACATTGCAAAGGAATGGCAAGTAAACAGTTTATTGCAATATATTATTGTGCATGTTGGGATGGAGGAAAGCAGAAAGAGCTGAGGAAGCAGGGGCAGGACTATTTCACCTGAGAATCTTTGAGAGTAGCATAGGATAAGGGTACAAAAATGTGTGCTTCAGAGATGACTGGCCTGAGTTTAAGCCAAACTCCATTATTTACCAGCTGTGTGATCCTGGCACTGTCCTTGGCTTCTCTCCATGACGATTCCTGACTCGTGGCCCTGGCAATCTTGGGAAAACATCATCCAGTTTCTTGGATCCAGATCCTTGGGCCTCCCTTTCCCCAGCACCACCCCCACCCAGCCTGGATGCATTGACCCAACCGTTTCCTAGGACACGCCCTCCCCACCTCCTTTGGACCTTCGCCCTGTCCTGGACCAGAAGTTGGCCTCATTCCCCATCAGCTTCCAAAGTCTGACCTAGGCCTCTACTACCCTGAAGCGGGCTAACCTGACACATAGCCGTGTGGCTGACAGGGTCTTGGTGCTGCGGCCGGGTGTCAGGCCTGAACTCTGAGGTGGGAGAGCCGAGTTGAGGACATTGGACCACCAGAGACCTCCTGACCCCACATAGTATCAATCAGCAAGAGCTCTCCCAGAGATCTCTGTCTCAACACTAAGACCCAGCTCCACTCAACGACCAGCAAGCTCCAGTGCTGGACACCCCATGCCAAACAACTAGCAAGACAGGAACACAGCCCCACCCATTAGCAGAGAGGCTACCTAAAATCATAATAAGTTCACAGACACCCCAAAACACACCACCAGGCACGGTCCTGCCCACCAGAAAGGCAAGATCCAGCCTCATCCACCAGAACATAGGCACCAGTTCCCTCCATCAGGAAGCATGTACAACCCACTGAACCAACCTTACCCACTGGGGGCAGACACCAAAAACAATGGGAACTACGAACCTGCAGACTGTGAAAAGGATACCCCAAACACAGTAAGTTAAGCAAAATTAGAAGACAGAGAAATACGCAGCAGATGAAGGAGCAAGATAAAAACCCACCAGACCAAACAAATGAAGAGGAAATAGGCAGTCTACCTGAAAAAGAATTCAGCGTAATGATAGTAAAGATGATCCAAAATCTGGGAAATAGAATGGAGAAAATACAAGACACGTTTAACAAGGACCTAGAAAAACTAAAGACCAAACAAACAATGATGAACAACACAATAAATGAAATTAGAAATTCTCTAGAAGGAATCAATAGCAGAATAACTGAGGCAGAAGAACGGATAAGTGACCTGGAAGATAAAATAGTGGAAATAACTACCTCACAGCAGAATAAAGAAAAAAGAATGAAAAGAATTGAGGACAGTCTCGGAGACCTGTGGGACAACATTAAACGCACCAACATTCGAATTCTAGAGGTCCCAGAATAAGAAATGAAAAAGAAAGGGTCTGAGAAAATATTTGAAGAGACTATAGTTGAAAACTTCCCTAACATAGGAAAGGAAATAGTTAATCAAGTCCAGGAAGCACAGAGGGTCCCATACAGGATAAATCCAAGGAGAAACACGCCAACACATATTAATCAAACTATCAATAATTAAATACAAAGAAAAAATATTAAAAGCAGCAAGGGAAAAGCAACAAATAACATACAAGGGAATCTCCATAAGGTTAAAAGCTGATCTTTCAGTGGAAACTGTGCAAGCCAGAAGGGAGGGGCAGGACATATTTAAAATGATGAAAGGGAAAAACCTACAACCAAGATTAGTCTGCCCAGCAAGGATCTCATTCAGATTCGAGAGAGAAATTAAAACCTCTACAGACAAGCAAAAGCTGAGAGAATTCAGCACCACCAAACCAGCTTTACAACAAATGCTAAAGGAACTTCTCTAGGCAGGAAACACAAGAGAAGGAAAAGACCTACAATAACAAACCCCAAACAATTAAGAAAATGGTAATAGGAACATACATGTCGATAATTACCTTAAGTGTAAATGGATTAAATGCTCCCACCAAAAGACATAGACTGGCTGAATGGATACAAAAACAAGACCCATATATATGCAGTCAACAAGAGACCCACTTCAGACCTAGGGACACATACAGACCGAAAGTGAGGGGATGGAAAAAGATATTCCATGCAAATGGAAATCAAAAGAAATCTGGAGTAGCAATTCTCATATCAGACAAAATAGATTTTAAAATAAAGACTATTACAGGAGACAAAGAAGGACACTACATAATGATCAAGGGGTCAATCCAAGAAAAAGATATAACAATTGTAAATATTTATGCACCCAACATAGGAGCACCTCAATACATAAGGCAAATGCTAACAGCCATAAAAGGGGAACTCGAAAGTAACACAGTGATAGTAGGGGACTTTAACACCCCACTTTCACCAGTGGACAGATCATCCAAAATGAAAATAAATAAGGAAACACAAACTTTAAATGAAGTATTAAACAAGATGGACTTAATTGACATTTATAGGACATTCCATCCAAAAACAACAGAATACACATTCTTCTCAAGTGCTCATGGAACATTCTCCAGGATAGATCATATCTTGGGTCACAAATCAAACCTTGGTAAATTTAAGAAAATTAAAATCGTATCAAGTATCTTTTCCGACCACAACGCTATGAGACTAGATACCAGTTACAGGAAAAAAACTGTAAAAAATACAAACACATGGAGGCTAAGCAATATGCTACTAAATAACCAAGAGATCACTGAAGAAATCAAAGAGGAGATCAAAAAATACCTAGAAACAAATGACAATGAAAACACGACGACCCAAAACCTGTGGCATGCAGCAAAAGCAGTTCTAAGAGGGAAGTTTATAGCAATACAAGCCTACCTCAAGAAACAAGAAAAATCTCAAATAAACAACCTAACCTTATACCTAAAGCAATCAGAGAAGGAAGAACAAAAAAACCCCGAAGTTAGCAGAAGGAAAGAAATCATAAAGATCAGATCAGAAATAAATGAAAAAGAAATGAAGGAAACGATCGCAAAGATCAATAAAACTAAAAGCTGGTTCTTTGAGAAGATAAACAACGTTGATAAACCATTAGCCGGACTCATCAAGAAAAAAAGGCAGAAGACTCAAATCAACAGAATTAGACATGAAAAAGGAGAAGTAACAACTGACACTGCAGAAATACAAAGGATCATGAGAGATTACTACAAGCAACTATATGCCAATAAAATGGACAACCTGGGAGAAATGGACAATTTCTTAGAAAAGTACAACCTTCCGAGACTGAAACAGGAAGAAATAGAAAATATGAACAGAGCAATCACAAGCACTGAAATTGAAACTGTGATTAAAAATCTTCCAACAGGGACTGAGCTGAGGGCTGGTGACGCGGAGCTACCAGATCGGTCCGAGATGGCAGAGGTGGAGGAGACACTGAAGCGAATTCAGAGCCAGAAGGGCGTGCAGGGAATCATCGTGGTGAACACAGAAGGCATTCCCATCAAGAGCACCATGGACAATCCCAACACCACACAGTACGCCAACCTCATGCACAACTTCATCTAGAAGGCCCGGAGCACCGTGCGTGAAATTGACCCCCAGAATGACCTCACCTTCCTTCAAATTTGCTCCAAGAAAAATAAAATTATGGTTGCACCAGATAAAGACTATTTCCTGACTGTGATTGAGAACCAACCAAAGAAGCCGCTCTCTTGGCTCCCTGCGTCATTCCTTAATTTAATGCCCCTCAAGAATAATAGCGTTAATCATGTCAACTGACTGGCATATGGAAGTCACCTTAGAGCCCTCTCAGACCAATCTGGCTGCAGCTCCACCTACCCCACCAAAGTCATCCCTCTGCTGGCCAGTCGCACCTGATTTTCCAGGAGGAAAATCACATCCAGGTTTATGGAGCAAGAGTTTGTGAGAAGCCCACACACCCTGTTTCCTTCTGACTGAGTTCACTTTGTTGCCCTTGGAAAAGGCTGTTTTTCTTTAACTAAAAATAACCAAAACACTTAAAAAAAAAATCTTCCAACAAACAAAAGCCCAGGAACAGATGGCTTCACAGGCGAATTCTATCAAACATTGAGAGAAGAGCTAACACCTAACCTTCTGAAACTCTTCCAAAATATAGCAGAGGGAGGAACACTCCCAAACTCATTCTACGAGGCCGCCATCACCCTGATAACAAAACCAGACAAAGATGTCACAAAAAAGGAAAACTACAGACCAATATCACTGATGAACATAGATGCAAAAATCCTTAACAAAATATTAGCAAACAGAATCCAACAGCACATTAAAAGGATCATACACCATGATCAAGTGGGGTTTATCCCAGGAATGCAAGGATTCTTCAATATATGAAATCAATCAATGTGATACACCATACTAACAAATTGAAGGATAAAAACCATATGATAATCTCATTAGATGCAGAAAAACCTTTTGACAAAATTCAACACTCATTTATGATAAAAACTCTCCAGAAAGTAGGCACAGAGGGAACTTACCTCAACATAATAAAGGCCATATATGACAAACCCACAGCCAACATCGTTCTCAATGGTGAAAAACTGAAACCATTTCCTGTAAGATCAGGAACAAGACAAGGTTGCCCACTCTCACCACTATTATTCAACATAGTTTTGGAAGTTTTAGCCACAGCAATCAGAGAAGAAAAAGAAATCCGAATCGGAAAAGAAGAAGTAAAACTGTCACTGCAGATGACGTGATACTATACATAGAGAATCCTAAAGATGCTACCAGAAAACTACTAGAATTAATCAATGAATTTGGTAAAGTAGCAGGATACAAAATGAATGCATAGAAATCTCTTGCATTCCTATACACTAATGTTGAAAAATCTGAAAGAGAAATTAAGGAAACACTCCCATTTACCACTGCAACAAAAAGAATAAAATACCCAGGAACAAACCTACCTAAAGAGACAGAAGACCTGTATGCAGAAAACTATAAGACACTGATGAAAGAAATTAAAGATGATACAAACAGATGGAGAGACATACCATGTTCTTGGATTGTAAGAATCAACATTGTGAAAATGACTATACTACCCAAAGCAATCTACAGATTCAATGCAATCCCTATCAAACTACCAATGGCACGTTTCACAGAACTGGAACAAAAAATTTCACAATTTTTATAGAAACACAAAAGACCCCGAATAGACAAAGCAATCTTGAGAAAGAAAAGACTATACTATAAAGCTACAGTAGGGCTTCCCTGGTGGTGCAGTGGTTGAGAATCTGCCTGCCAATGCAGGGGACACGGGTTCGAGCCCTGGTCTGGGAAGATCCCACATGCCACGGAGCAACTAAGCCCGTGAGCCACAAATACTGAGCCTGCACGTCGGGAGCCTGTGCTCTGCAACGGGAGAGGCCGTGACAGTGAGAGGCCCGCGCACCGCGATGAAGAGCGGCCCCCGCTCGCCGCAACTGGAGAAAGCCCTCGCACAGAAACGAAGACCCAACACAGCCAAAAATAAATAAATTAATTAATTAATTAAGAAAAAAAAAAGCTACAGTAATCAAGACAGTATGGTACTGGTACAAAAACAGAAATATAGATCAATGAAACAGGATAGAAAGCCAGAGATAAACCCACGCACATATGGTCACCTTATCTTTGATAAAGGAGGCAAGAATATACAGTGGAGAAAAGACAGCTTCTTCAATAAGTGGTGCTGGGAAAACTGGACAGCTACATGTAGAAGAATGAAATTAGAACACTTCCTAACACCATACACAAAAATAAACTCAAATGGATTAAAGACCTAAATGTAAGGCCAGCCACTATAGAACTCTTAGAGGAAAACATAGGCAGAACACTCTATGACATAAATCACAGCAAGATCCTTTTTGACCCAGCTCCTAGAGAAACGGAAATAAAAACAAAAATAAACAAATGGGACCTAATGAAACTTAAAAGCTTTTGCACAGCAAAGGAAACCATAAACAAGACGAAAAGACAACCCTCAGAATGGGAGAAAATATTTGCAAACGAAGCAACTGACAAAGGATTAATCTGCAAAATATACAAGCAGCTCATGCAGCTCAATATCAAAAAAACAAACAACCCAATCCAAAAATGGGCAGAAGACCTAAATAGACATTTCTCCAAAGAAGATATACAGATTGCCAACAAACACATGAAAAACTGCTCAACATCACTAATCATTAGAGAAATGCAAATCAAAACTACAATGAGGTATCACCTCACACCGGTCAGAATGGCCATCATCAAAAAATCTACAAAGAATAAGTGCTGGAGAGGGTGTGGAGAAAAGGGAGCCCTCTTGTACTGTTGGTGGGAATGTAAATAGATGCAGCCACTATGGAGAACAGTATGGAGGTTCCTTAAAAAACTAAAAATAGAACTGCCATACGACCCAGCAATCCCACTACTGGGCATATACCCTGAGAAAACCATAATTCAAAGAGTCATGGACCACAATGTTCATTGCAGCACTATTTACAATAGCCGGGACATGGAAGCAGCCTAAGTGTCCATCGACAGATGAAGGGATAAAGAAGATGTGGTAACATATATACAATGGAATATTACTCAGCCATAAAGAGAAACGAAATTGAGTTATTTGTAGTGAGGTGGATGGACCTAGAGTCTGTCATACAGAGTGAAGTAAGTCAGAAAGAGAAAAACAAATACCGTATGCTAACACATACATATGGAATCTAAGAAAAAGAAAAAAAAGGTTCTGATGAACCGAGGGGCAGGACACGAATAAAGACACAGACGTAGAGAATGGACTTGAGGACACAGGGAGGGGGAAGGGTAAGCTGGGACGAAGTGAGAGAGTGGCATGGACATATATACACTACCAAATTAAAAATAGATAGCTAGTGGGAAGCAGCCGCATAGCACAGGGAGATCAGCTCGGTGCTTTGTGACCACCTAGAGGGGTGGGATAGTGAGGGTGGGAGGGAGACGCAAGAGGGAGGAGATATGGGGATATATGTATACGTATAGCTGATTCACTTTGTTATTACAGCAGAAACTAACACACCATTGTAAAGCAATTATACTCCAATAAAGATGTTAAAAAACAAAAAAACATTGCGAAGTAGTTTCAGTGAAGAATCCGTACCACACCACCGTCCCTTGCCAGTGTTTTATAGTTGTTGCACTCACAATCGATTAGATAGCATTATGTGTGGTAGCTTTCCTTTATTACGTCTTTTCAAAGTATTAAACTTCGTTTTCTTGTAAACAGCAAATCTCTTTTTTAAAAACATTATTTCATTGGTTTATATGATATTTAATTATATTAAAATAACAAGTGCATCTGTTATAAATACATATGGGAGTATTATAAACAACTGATTGTTTATATGAATACAACTTGACTGGCGGGAACCACATTGTAAAGTTGTAGTAGAGCAGCAACTTTTTGGTCTTAGGACTCCATTTACAGTCTTAACATTATTGGGAACCCTAAGAGCTTTGTATTTATGTGAGTTTTATCTATTAATATTTATCATATTAGAAGTCAAAACTGAGCAATATAAAAATATTTATTAATTCATTTAAGAATAATAATAGACCCATTACATGTTAACATAAATGCCTGTGTATCCGTCATTCTTTCAAGTAAAAATGGTGTACCTGAAGAAAAATGACTAGTTCAGTTTATAACTCTGTTACCCAAGTGCTTTTCCCCATGACAGCTATCGTATTTTGATATGCAGCAGAAGTGCTTTACGCGTATTCCTCATTTTACCATGTAGATTTCTAAAAAGACATGTACTCAAGAACTGAAATTTAATAAAAGTAATAATTTTTACTGCTTCATCAAAGACATCCTTTACTAAAATTGGCCTTTTTCTTTTTTTTTTTTTTAACTGTAACGTTGTGGCATTGAAAAATCCAATGCCTTGATTCATGCTAAGGTGCCACCAGTTTACCCATCATTGCTTTGTGCCATCAGTGTAAATACCAACACAGTGAAAAAGGCAAATAACTGAGTGCTGTCATGACTATAGTTTTGACTTCATGGGTCCTCTGAGACCCCCCCCTCCTCCGAGATCCACAGATCACACTTTGAGAACTGCTGTCCTAGATGGTCATCTACAAACAATAAGCTCTAATCATGCTGTAGACCTTAGTCTTATGCTTTACAGAGGGAATGGAGAATATTTAGTTAATCTGGAAATTCAGCAGAAATTGGTTAAGTGGAATTTCTACTTTAAAAATGTGCATGAGTTTTAGAATGGTCTCTGACTCCAGACTAAGATTTTTGAATATTGGTTTGTTTGGAGTCTGTGAATTTTTATTTCAACAGTATTTTGTAGCCTGTTTAAATATTTGTTCTGATTATATTGATCACTGCTAACCTTAGGGATCATTTAAGAATATTTTCCAGGTCTCCCAGAAATATTTCAAGGCTTGATTTTATTTCAAAGTTCTATTGGAGATGCACAGTGCACTATGTTAAAATGACTGTTTCCCCTCTCTTCTATACATTACAGTGTCTTTTCTCTACTTTATGTTGTTTTTCCCTCGAAATTAGGCTAAAATGATGCCTGATGGGTTTTAGGGAGAGTGAAAAGTGCACAGGGTTATTATTTGAGATAGCATTGGGGAGTAGTAAAAATGGAATTTCTCTTAAAAGAGAACCTTGATTTAATACAATATGCTGCTTCACGAGAAAGCTTGTAAATGGAAAGCAAAACAATTTTAAAAATATGCATGCTGTGTATTAGATGAATTATCGTCCAAGGTGCTTTTTTAAATTGTTAATACATGATTTATGTGCCACCTAATTTTGGAGATCAATGGCTCTCTATTTAATTTTTAGAATATGCTTGAATTGCTGGAAGAAATGCCAAATGGAGTTCCACCTGAAAAAGTAAAAAGTTATATCTATCAGCTAATCAAAGCTATTCACTGGTGCCATAAGAATGATATTGTTCATCGAGGTAAGTATGGAATTTTTGAAATGGAAAATATTAAAATATCAAATAAAGTTAACAAAATATTTCACACAGGCACTGACATTCCATTTAAATTAAATACATTTTGAAAGTATAGGATATGAAACATTGTTTGGGCTCCAAGTCTCCTTTTGTATCACCAAAAGGATGGACTGCACATTTATTTGGATATTATGGTGAGATCTCTGTGTTTGTAAAACCAGATCCGCTTTCAATAGCAGACGCACCTAGTGATAAAACGAACTCAACAAATGCAAACTTTGAAGCTTACTTGCGGGGGGAACTACCCTCTCCATTGCCTTTTGGTCCTGCAGGTAGACCAGGTAATGTGAAACAAGCCAGAATCAGGCTTTAGAGGCGGTGCTAAGTCACTGGCCCCCATTGACAGTCACTTCTCATTTCCTCTTAGACTTAGATCTCTAGTATGTACCTTTACCTCCTGATTTTCCCTACCTGTTCATGAAAAGTGCCCATTGTTTGCAGGTTGTAGGCATGATCAACCTTGCATAAAGGCCATGATTATACTTCCATAAACTGTTCTATTTTGTCCTTTATTGCCATGAAGTGGGTGGTTTATAGCAGTAAAAGGGAAATTACTTGCTCAGCAAGATCTTTAATCTATACCATTTATCTTTTCCTGGTAATCTCTTGCATTCAAGGGACACAAATTGATACAATAATGAAGCTAAAAGATGTTTGTCAGAAAATGTTGCAGTATCCACTTCTTATCTTTGAATTATCAGACAAATGAATACTACATTTTAATTTATCTAAACAGACACACAAGGATATCACTTTAAAAATAGGCTCACTTTAAGAATAGCTTAAAGGTCATGTGAAGAATGCCAACTCTTATTATTTCTGGAAAGAGACAGTTTGTATTTCTCTTGCATTTGACTTTCATAGCAGTTACATTATGAAGGTTGTTGGCAGCATGGAGAGATGTCTTGGTCACCTGGACATCTAGTGTCTAGGGTAATGATTCTAATAACAGTCTCTACTACAGTTTGAGGATATTAAGAAACTGATTTAGCTGCATTTCCATAGTGATACTGTGATTTGGTTAAGTGTATAGTGAATTAATGGTTGTGAATTAATTCAGAAACCATGATTCTGAAATCTACAGACCTCACTCCTACCTCTTCCCTTTGTCCATTTTCACTTCTACCATATAATATAGATGATGGGTACTCTAAAAATAGAATTGTGAGATGCCTCCAAAGGGAGGGAATTAAACTGCATTTTCTATGTATTTCTACTCCTTAACTCCCACCACATCTTCAAAAGATCCACGGAAAAAATGAGAAATCTTATCTTGACTCATCCATCATAGCTTCAGCACTAGATATTTATGATTGTGAACCACATCATAGAAAACCTAAAGAGATATATAAATATAGAAATTATACAGAAAATCATAACAAACAATGTATCTTATTTGTATTTTTTTCTCCAGTAAACATAATGCTACCTACTTACTCTCATATGTGTTTTTAAAGTATCTTGTGGGTGTAAACATTTTATAGTCTATCTCCAAAAATTTGTATTATTAGTATTTTATAAAGTAAAAATAGTTCCTTAAAATGTGGTAGCCTAGATTTAATCATTCTTGAATTCCTTTCAGAGATCCAATTAATGCCTTTAAGATTTAAGGGGAAAAATATTTTTGAAATGGTGGTCTGCATGTTTTTCAAAAAGAAATTAATTGGAACTTTTGTGTACCAGCATAAAATGTGTTACTCTGCTTTTCACTGCCACAGTTTTCTATTCATATTACTCTGGATATTTCTAATTAGGTGCCATTACAGTGCTCTAACAGTGTCAATCAGCAGTACATGGAACATTTTTTAATAATTGTTTTTTAATCTTGATACTCCAGATATAAAACCAGAAAATCTCTTAATCAGCCACAATGATGTTTTGAAACTGTGTGACTTTGGTAAGTTAAAAAGAAATTGAGCCCTGTAAGTACAGAATTAATTTAATATAACACTTAGGTAGCTTTTACAGGTGTATTAAAAGTATTTTTTATCTTTTGACTTAAATTAGCAAATGAACATTCTATTGGGTTGTATATTAAAAAAAGGATTGTGGGAAGAGTTCTACTCTCTCTTTGCATAGTTTTGTCTACTATTTTAAAAAATTCATCATGCAGTATTTGTTTAATGAGAATTCAAAGCAAATACATGCATGTGCATATATTCATAAGCCCAGTACTTAATGACCTCAGAGAAAGAATTTTCCAGAAAATACCACTATGGCCTTCTGGCTTGAGTAGGATAAAAAATTTTTTAATATTTTAAATATTGATAGAAATTGTTTCAGGCATAATCATAAACACTGAAAATATAGCTATGTAAATACCTATGTATTGTATATATGCAATAGTTATATATCTGTAAGGTTAAAAGACATTTTTAGAATGATTCCATTTATTCCCTTTAAATGTTCAATGGGGGACTTCCCTGGTGGTCCAGTGGTTAAGAATCCTTCCAATGCAGAGGATGCAGGTTCGATTCCTGGTCAGGGAACTAAGATGCCACATGCCATGGGGCAACTAAGCCCACGCACCACAGCTACTGCGCTCACGTGCCTCAACTAGAGAGCCCGCGTGCCGCAAACTACAGAGCCCACACACTCTGGAGCCCGCACGCCACAACTAGAGAAGAGAAAACCTACACGCCACAACTAGAGAGGAGCCCACGCGCCGCAACAAAGAGCCTGCGTGCTGCAACGAAGAGCCTGCATGCTGCAACTAAGACCCGATGCAGCCAAAAAAATAAAAATAAATTAATTAAAAAAAAATACTGCAAAGAAGAGTCCTGCTGTACCTAAACATCTTAACAAATACTTAGGAGCTGAAATTTGTCAAGCAAGTTATAAATAAAAAAGATGCATATAGAATGGTTAATAATAGGAAAAAAGTATCCTTAGTCTAGCATCATTTCTTAAAGAAAAGACAGCTTTAAACGGTCAGGAAGTTCCACATGACGGCTCCACATGTGGCGTTCTGTGCCCTGCACATCCCCACCAAGAACCTCCTGATTGTTTTCCCTCCCAGAGTGTGTAGCTGCTTTGTCTGGCTTGAAGAATCCCACTAAAAAATATGAATATTTCTTCCAAATATGTCTTATAAAGAAGTGTTGATTAACTGAAGTTAGGGGGTTTGTCTTTGCTGTGGTTATTTTTATTTTTTTACTGTTCCACTTTAAGAAACACTATTTTCTATTTCTTGAAACTGACATACACCTTAACTTTTACCTTTAATTTTAATACTCTGGTTCTCTGTAACTATTTACAGTGAACCTATATTGCTTTTGGTGAGTTAGATGGGTAATTAACCTACCTGCCAGTTTATTTTGTGGCCCCAAAACCTCTTGAAAAGGTTGTTACTTGGGGGGGGGGCAGGTAGCAATAGAGTCTGTAAGGTAATTAAGATATCCCTAATATGCTTCTCAGTCACATTAGGAGATAAAAATCATTTTAGCCTGCTTTGTTTCCATCATTGCCAAACCCTACTGTTAGTTGTTTACATAATGGCCGGAGCTGATCAGCACCAATAGATATACAAATACTATCTAAGGTCCCACATAGCAGAATTAATGACTATCTGCGACATGCTAATTTAGCTTTGACTTCTGGCTCTTGTGGAGTCTTCATTTTGTTTCTAAGATTTACACTTATTGGAAAAGCTCTGAATGCTTATAAAAGCATGCAATGACTTTGAAAACAGATTTCTTTATCAGAGAGGAGAGACTGGTTTTGTAGTGAATACATTGTATATGTTAATTGACGAATGAACAATAGACTAACTTTTTTTTTTTTTTTTTTTTTTTGGCTGGGTTGGGTCTTCGTTTCTGTGCGAGGGCTTTCTCCAGCTGTGGCGAGCGGGGGCCACTCTTCATCACGGTGCGCGGGCCTCTCACTATCGCGGCCTCTCCCGTTGCGGAGCACAGGCTCCAGACGCGCAGGCTCAGTAATTGTGGCTCACGGGCTTAGCTGCTCCGCGGCACGTGGGATCTTCGCAGACCAGGGCTCGAACCCGTGTCCCCTACATTGGCAGGCAGATTCTTAACCACTGCGCCACCAGGGAAGCCCTGGACTAACTTTTTTAAATGACAAGGACACTGTTAATAAACAGCCCATTCAATAACAATCATTATGTTCTTTTGATGTTCCTTTAAGGTATTAATAGCACTGAAATATTTTGTCAACATGAAGTTAATTCTTTTTCAAAATTACACGTTTGGGCTTTGCTATCTTTCAGGTTTTGCTCGGAATCTATCAGAAGGCAATAATGCTAATTATACAGAATATGTGGCCACCAGGTGGTATCGGTCCCCAGAACTCTTACTTGGGTGAGTTACCTTCCCAGAATAGAATGACATCTACATATTTGCTGATCCTCTATTGTTAACTTTGGGATTATCTGTGGAAGATAAGAACTTGAGTTAATTAAATGCCAGTTACCTATTGCAGTATAGCAAACCACCTAAAAACTTAATGACATAAAGCAAGCACCATTTTATTTGCTCACAATTCTGGGTGCCATCGGGTTGGGGGAGTCAGCTATTTGAGTTCAACTGGATGATTCTTCTGCTGGTCTCAACTGGAGTTGCTCATGTAGCTACAGTCAGCAGGTCATCTGGAGGCTGGTTGGTTTAGGGCCTCAGCTGGGACAAACTATCTCTGTTCCATGGGAACTCATCCTCCAGTGGGTTAGTCCAAGTTTCTTCATATAATAGCAGAAGAATTCCCTGAGCAGAGGGCAAGCCCAAAAGCAAAGGTGGTTTTCAAGCCTCTTTGCATGACTTTTGCCTCATTGGCCAAAGCACGTTACTTGTCTAAGCCCTGATTCAAGGGATGGAGGAATAAACTTCGCCTCTTGATGGGAGGAGTGGCAGAGTCACATTACAAAGTGGCAGGTGTATGGAAATGGGGGGGGGAATTATTGCTGCCATCTTTGTTAATAATCTTCCACATTAAGAATGTGGATATCCACAGTTTGACATTCCGGCTTCTCTGTTTGTTCATGTATTCATTCGTTCATTCAGCAGATACTTATGGAGTATCTCTTATGCCTAGCCACTTTTCTGTAAATATTGAACCAACTGCTATTTTCCTTCCGAACATTGTAAATCCTGTTTGATGATAAATGGCTTTCCAAACTAGTACAGTGATGATTTTCTCAGCAACACTGCCATATCCATCCAGTTTGTGCCACCCTTCCACTTTCAGTGGTATTTCATTCACCTGTCAACACCAGAAAAGCATTTTCTGATAAGATACTTCTTCCTCTTAATATATTTTAACTTTAGAACCTAAGAAAGGACCTGTAGTCTTGATCTCCATCACACAGTTTCACTAATAATTCTCTACCTATCGTAGTTGTATTATTTTCTTATTTTTCCTAGATCGTATTTCCTTCTTTGGGACCATCAAAGAATTGAGGTAGAAGACACACTCTACAAATAAAATTAGATATGGTGGTAATGATGACCAGTGCACAAATTATTATAGGTTTCATCTCTTTTCTTTAGTGTGCCATACATGTATCTAGGGGACATGAGAAATTTAATTTTTAAAAGATATCTTTTACAACATTGTAAACCATACTTCAATTTAAAAAAATTTTAATAAATAAAGGTGCTTTTTATATAATAGAAATATAAATTTCTGTATTTCTTCTGAAGATCATGATGACTATATGTTTAAGCTACTCACTGAGGGTTTATTTTATTTTATTTATTTTTTACACAGCAGGTTCTTATTAGTTATCTATTTTATACATATTAGGGTATATGTGTCAATCCCAATCTCCCAGTTCATCCCACCACCACCACCACCACCACCACCACCACCACCACCACCACCCCCCCACTGAGGGTTTATTTTTATTTTTATTTTTTTTACACTTGTGGTCAATTGATTTTCTTTATGTTTTCATTATTTAAAAAAAGTTTTTTTATTGGGGTATAATTGTTTTACAATGTTGTGTTAGTTTCTACTGTACAGTGAAGTGGAGTTCCCTGTACTATGCAGCAGGTTCTCATTGAGGGTTTATTTTGAAGTTAACAATTGATTTCCCAGTGTCTGCCAACCATTTGGTGTTAATTCTTGTTTCATTGCTGACCTAGAGCCTATAAGAATTATTGGTGTCAGTTATTGAAAGCTTTACCACTTTTTTTAAAATCAAAAGCTTGTGCTTCATCCTGTGAAATAAATGGTGGCTAGTCACTTTATTATCCCTCCTTGTGTGGATAGATTTTAGAATTTCTGTGCTCATTTTTCAACTTGGATTTAGGATTGATTTTCTTTTGTGTTGTCTGTGTTTCTTCTGTGTACCTCTGTCTGGACTCACTCTAATGTGTAGTCCATTCATCTGTCCATTCTTTTGGGAGGGATTGGGAGTTTGAAATTCCTGGACAGGATTTGCCAAAGAAGAAATGAGTACGATGTAAATCATTCTTAGAACCCCATCTGAGGATTCAAGTATGGTAGAGGGACTCATTATAATATGGTTTTGTCTATAAGATGTCCCTGAGGAGTTCATTCTGAGGACAGCCTTATTATGAAACTTCAGAGAGTATTTGCTGCCTAATAATACCTCCTGGAAAACTGAGCTATGTTTATAGCTCATAAACTGAGTTATGTTTAGAGCTATATGGGAACTACCAAAAGTAGATGGGGACTCCAACTAATTTGAGCCAAATTGAATATTACTAATTAAATGATTGTCAAGTACTGGTTGAAGAACCATATTATTTGTATAAAAATCCCATTGAAATCAGTTGATATTTGGTTAACATGAAGAATTTACAGATTTTTGTACATTCTCAAGACTTTGTCCTTGACCTTCAAAGTAGTTACAGCTGCATAAATTATTCAAATTAGTTGACAGAAGAAAAATAGCTTATGGTGGGTATGTAAAGATTTTCCATAGTTTTCTCCATCTAGCACAAGTTTTGTCTTTCTCATACTTGTATGAAAGAAAGATCAGTATCCTTCCCTTCCCAGCAAGCTACCAAAAAAATCTAAATGAAGTTTCCTAGTATGGTTCTTGGGTTTTTATGGGAGGAAATGAGATAAATAAAATATTGACTTATTGTTACAATGATTTATTATCCTAGAAACATATTCTGTATTATGTTAAAAGTGCTTTAGAGTATTTGTTAAAAGTTTTATATTACTACTATAGCACTATGGCATTCTAGAATTTTAATTCCTTTTTTTTTCAGATATTTTATTTTGGCTTTCCCTTCTTAAAACTTAGATAATTTATGTTTGAAACTAAAGAAAAATATGATTTCTTAATCTGCCTTATGTAATTTGACTTAAGGCTATAGATATTGCGGTATACATGTAAAGCTTTTTTGGGGATACGTAGATTTTCATGTATAGCTGATTAGCAACAGTAGTACTCCAAAAGCCCTCTGGTAAACTCAGACCTTGGAAGATAGCTATAAATCCCTAAAGAAGTGGAAAAAATGCTTTGAGGGAAATGCCTGTCATAAAGCCCCGTAAACAAAGGGTATAAATAGGTTGAAGTAAATAATCCAATAGCGTTTAGCACAATCTTAGCTGTTTTGACTCTGTGCAATCAGAGGTTAAATAATATTAAGTGTTTGTTGTTTAAGAAGACACATAAGTCAGTGGTACATTTTAATAGGCTGAACTCAAAAAATGGATCTGTATAACTTGTTGACATTTAGAGAGCTAAAGGATAATTACCTAGAAAATACATTTCTTGGGAGCATTTCATTCTCCAAGTGAGTGGTAACTCATCAGACATGTGTGCTGTATTTAGGGTTTATTAATCCATTCATATTCAAAATATATCTGGATGTGAATAGATTTCAAATCAGTGTATACTAACTAATTTTTATTAAACTGATGGCTTTATTAGCATAGATTTATTCACTTGTGTTCTGAAGTTTTACTTTGATATCCATAATTCCTTTTTTTCAGCCTCACTTTTGTCCATGTGGTATTTTTTAATTCCTTAAATACCCAAATATGCTTTAAATCATGAATCTGTTCAAAATAATTTGGAAATTATTAAAACTTATTTCTTCAGTTGCCAAGATAATCTCTCCCTTTGCTTTTCAGAGCTCCCTATGGCAAGTCTGTAGATATGTGGTCGGTGGGCTGTATTCTTGGGGAGCTTAGTGATGGACAGCCTTTATTTCCTGGAGAAAGCGAAATTGACCAACTTTTTACTATTCAGAAGGTGCTAGGACCACTTCCACCTGAGCAAATGAAGCTCTTCTACAGTAATCCTCGCTTCCACGGGCTCCGGGTAAGAGGCTTTGCTAAAACCCCAAATGGAATCAGTACGTACACTAGTATTTAAATCATTGTTCATTGCACAGTGGAATGCTAAGCTATCCATCGAATACTATTGCCTTTCCCATTACAGTGTTTATAATCCCCATTATAATATTTTATTTTTGAATTTTACATAGTATTTGTGAATTTTAAAAAGTCTAAATTCGAAAGTGGGAGCTGCTAATATTTTCCTAATTTGTAAGTTCCAATTTTTCAAAATCTTTTTTAGTGTATGCATTATTCTAAACTTTGGTTATCTCAGAATGTTTCTTTATGCAAAATATTAAGCATCCCCAAAAGATAGAAAAATGTATAAATGGCTATTGCTTATTTGAGCAAACATATTTGTAGTGGTTTGAGGAAGATGATGAATACTCACATTCTGCATATTTAAAGGTGCTGTTCTAGTGGGTATTTCCTGTTTAGTGAAACATCAATTCTTCTTTTCAAACTAGTGTATTGTCTTGGGCAGCCTTTTCTAGACTTGCTAACTTTGTGCAAAACCTGATTTCAGAAAATATGCTAAAAAGAGTCTTAAAGTATAAACTTTCCCCAAATGAGGGACAACCAAGTCGCAGGAGGCATCTTACTGGAGTGGCCAGTTACAAGCTGCTTCTCTGTTCCATCCACCCTCAAAGCAACTTTTTTAGTTTTCAACTACCCTGTTTGGGCCAACATGCCAGTTGGTGGCCCTTGTGGGAACTATAAAATAAGCTCACCACCACTTCTTTTCTTTCTCTTAAATGCATAATTCTCAAACCATGTTTTCTTGACATTTGCAAAGCACTTTGTTTTTTTCCTTTGACTTTCTGGCCTCAGTTTATTTCACTTTGAAGAGTACCCCTCCTCACACGTGAATGCCCAGCACAGTATCCCTCCTGCTAGGCTCAATGAGTGTGGAAGAAAGAAAGGAACAGAAATGCAAACATTTCTCTTCCATCCCCTTCCTGCTTTCTCTCTCTTCCAAATCTGTCTGAGCTACCTCAGGCAAGTTTCTTTTTTCTCCTTTTATTTTTGCTTGTGTAAGCTGAAAAATAGCCAAATTATGACCATTAATTAGGGTGCAAATAGTTCAACAGTTATTGAGCATTTGTTCTACTAGATGCTGAAAATATAATAAGTAGGACTTGCCCTCAGTCCAGAAGAAAGGAAAATCTATTCTAGTCAGAAATAAAGCGAGTCATAACTAATGAATTCCTGTCTCACTGAGAATGCATCCAAACTCCTTCCCATCAGACCTTGCCTTTTCTGGGCCCTTCTAGCTCCCTGACTTCAGCTCATACCCCTTTCCATTCCCATCCCTTTCCAGACTTTCATCACACTTACCTTTCTTTTTCTTTAACTTCCATAAACATTCCCAGGTGTTCCAGCTTCATGAAATTGGGACTTGTGACTCCTTTTCCCAGGAAGGCACTTCCCTTGCGTGGCCCCTTCTCATTTTATAAATCTCAGCTCCAAGAATGCCCCCTGTCTCTGACCCCCCAACATACTTCCCCCACCTCCTTCTTGGTCTCTCCCATAGCACCCTTCTTTTTCCATCATAGCACTTATCATAGTATGTAACTATTTTGTTTATTTTTTAATTATGAATGTTAGAAATCATCTGTTTTATTGCTGTATTTCCAGCATCTAGCTTAGCCCAGCACATGTAGTAGGGACTCGATGAATATTTGAACGCTCTCTTGAACCAATCTGCATTATCAGCAGTCAAGCTCAATTATGTTTCCCTTCTCTCCATCTCTAATGCTTCTTTCACTCTTACCACCTTTTACCTGAACAACCACTCCCAAACTGATTTCTCCAAGTTTCTCTCTTCACTACAGTCTTCACATTGCTTTTAGAATGATCTTCCTGCAAACTGCCCATTTAATTCTGTCGACTTTGTGCTGAAAACCTCTACAAGATTGCTTATTAAATTTAAACTCCTTAGGATAGCATTAAAAACCCCTTGCTCCTAGCCCTCCAGCCTTGTCTCCCACCTTTTCCAACCCCCTGCCCCCTGCTCTGCAGCCACATTGAACTTGTCACCATTTCCTTGTTTCTGCAGTGCTATGTTTTCATTTCTATAATTCTCCCAATACTTACCCCACTTCCTGGAAAGCTCTCCATCCTCTCTCCCCCCAGACTCAGGTCAAGTGTCCTTCCATGAAGCCCTTCTAGACTTCTCCAGGGGGAATGGGTGCCTCCCCCTTCTGCGCTCCTGAAGCACTCTGGTCATAGCTCTTGTAGCACACATGGCAGTCTCTTTTAAATAGCTGTTTGACACAACACTGTAAATTAACTATACTTCAGTTTTTTAAAAATTGTAATAAAAATTTTTTTTAAAAAAAAGCTTTTTGAAAAATGTATCCTCACTGGACTAATGAATTCTTTAAAGAAATGAGCTATCATGGCCACCGTTATATTCACAACACACCTAGAGTTGCTCTTACTAGGTTGAATAGTATTAAATGATTGAATATTTGACCTGGAGCATCAAGCTTGGTCTTCTGGCTGCCTTATTCTTTGCCTGGTTAAAGAGGCTCTAAGCTGGATTCTCTGAAGAGAGTGTAAACAGATCTGCCATGGTACCTGGCTTTAATAACTTGTAAACTAGCTGAAGAATTAAGACTTTTGTGCATGAAATAATTAGAAAACAATATAATTTATAATAAAGCGTGGTATATAATAAAGTACTACATTCTTTACTACATTGTACTGTTTTCTAATACATCTAAATATAGTTGAGACCTTGAGAATGTTAAACATTCTAGAAAGTTGGCTAGATTCACTAGGAATGATTTATAGAGGATTTGCAGTTTGAAATGGATATTGAAGAATGAGTAGCATTTGGATTAGATAGGCCAAACAAAGGAGATCTTTCACTCCTTTGTCTATGGTCCTGTTTGTTTACAGACCTCCTCACTAAATAGTATTATCGGTAAAATGCTAGACAGTACATGACAGTGCTGCTTGTAAATATCCTTTGGAGAAATTGCTGCTTCCCTGACACTTTGATTTTTATAAAGCGTAATGTTTTTACATTTTAGTCTGAAAGTGTTTGTGGTGTTTTAACTAAATTAGTTTAACCTTTTTGGAGGTTTAACCACATCTTTTGAGGGAAAAGTCTTCCTTTATCATTTACTTGAGAATGTCTGAGACATTCTCAGCTAAGCGTACAGGGTGTGTGAACTGCAACTGCCTTGAAACATGGACTTACCAGTAACCAGTCCAGTGTGATTTGTATTTTGATTCAGTTGTGTAGAGATTGGAAAATCAACAAGATGTTGCTCTAACAGTATGTATTATTTTGAAAAAAATAACAATTGCTATCCCATAATATAGGGCCTAGACTTTGAAGTTAGGCTGCTGAGGTTCAAAGCCTGACTCCATATTTACTACTTGAATGACCTACGGCAAGTTCCTTGTGCCTCTTTTTCTTCATGTGTAAAATGGTGATAACAGAAGTACCACCTGATGGGGTTGTTGTGAAGATTAAACGTTATAATATATGTAAAATACCCAGACCAGTGCCTGACACATAGTAAGTGCTCAGTAAAGAGGCACTCTCATTGTATCGTATTGGCCAAGTGATCAAGAAAGAAAGGAAAGAAAAAACAAACTACTGATTGAGATATACTTTAAACTTCTATGCTTGAGTTTTGGTTATTTGTTGAATTACCTAATATGAGAATGGTGTCTTTCTTTCAAAAAAACATAAATTAATTTTTTAAAGTTAGGAGTTTGTGTGGTCATTTAAAAATCATATTTCTAATACCTTTTGACTCTGGGCATTAATTTTCTTATTGATGAAATGTTACTTCTGGAAAAAAAGGAGGGGGTATTTGGTAGCATAAGATAGACCTCATAAGCAAGATATTAATTAAAATCTACTGGTATAGAGTCTTTTATCACAGCATGACAGGTGTCTCTCTCTCTGGGCTGATGTTTAATGCTCCAGTAACATCCAGAGGAACCTCTGTACCTCCTTTAGGAAAGGCGCCCATGTTTAGAAAAAATGTGGGTTTGGATCACAGACCTGGGTGCAAATACAAGTTCTGCTTTTTGATTATGTAACCTGCCTTGAACCATTTATTTGAATTTTCTGATCGTCACCTTCTTCATCTCTGAAATAAGAAGAATAACAATTGTTAAAATGTCTCGCAGAGCATTACTTCCCTCAGAAATCAGTTTTAGGTTATTGCCTGTGTGTCTGTGTTAAATTCATGTTATTCCCTCTACGTCCTCTATCTAGAAGGTGCTGTCCTACTTTTCTCTATCCTCACATTTTTTCTTATCTTTCAAAAGCTAGTTCAGATATTATCTATGTATGACTCTTTCTTCTACAGCTGCAAACAACCTTGGCCTCTCCTTTCTCTTAGCTTCAACTAGAATTTATGGCCACACAGTTTCGTACTGATTGCTTTCACAATCAGACTGAGGGTTGCTTACATGCAAGGTTTTGGTCTTACCCATATTCTGCATCTCCTGCCATACCTAGCACTGTGTGGGGATGACGTCTTAATACCTTGTTTGAATTTTTCTACGTAACTACTTCTCTCATCCACTTATTTAGCATGTTTAGAGATTTCAGGCTTTGAAATGCTCTTATGTTGGTATAAAGGAAATACATATTAAAAGCAAAGTAGCCCTCCCATTGGGAGGGAGTACATGGCATTGGACTCTAATACTTTACCATCCACTTAGATACTGTGAAATGTGAGTTGGCAGAGGGAAGGACAGAGCATCTGAATAAACTAGACCCTTTCCCCTCATTTTATTTAAAAATGCATTTGTTAATTTAGGAGCCTGTTTGCCTTCTGTTCCAACTTACATAAAGGAAGGAATTGAAAACAGGTCATTCAAAGAGTATATTAAAAGCAATAATAGAACGTGTGTCTGAATTCATTATTTGTACTTCGGTAGCCTTTCACGTACTGGCCTTTTTCTCTTTTTTTACTTCTCTAATTTTCAGGAGTAAATGATATGTTGTTGTGAAAAGGGTGTAAGAATTGTCGGTATAAACAGACAAATTCTATATGAACTCTATTATAACCAAATTATTTGTATAAGTAGACAAGACTGTATAAACTGAATAGTTTCAAATTTTTATATTGTTTTGTTTTACACGCTTCAGTATTGTCCGACTAGATTTAAGTATCATCTTTCACTTGTGAGTTTTCCTGTCATTTAACACCCAATCCTATTAATCCCTACCTCAAATACATAGACACCAAAAGTAATATACATGTGAAATAAATTTGACTTTGGCACTAGGGCAGTAGCTTCTGCTCATCTGCTACCTTCTCCAACACTCAAAGCACATGCACACACATAGCCTTACCCACGTGCTAATACTTCTGTCATGTTGTTGTTACAGTTTCCAGCTGTTAACCATCCTCAGTCATTGGAGAGAAGATACCTTGGAATTTTAAATAGCGTTTTACTTGACTTAATGAAGGTGGGACAAGTTGATGTTATCTGTACAAAATGTCTTTTGGTTTGTGATTTCTCTTGTGTCTATATATGACCATAGCCTGCTTTTATGAATTAAATGTTTTGTTAATAGGTGTATAGTGGTGAATAATGGGGGACTGTGTCATCTGAAGAGGCATGCAATTTATTTATTTATTTTATTATTATTATTATTATTTTTAACATCTTTATTGGAGTATAATTGCTTTACAATGGTGTGTTAGTTTCTGCTTTATAACAAAGTGAATCAGTTATACGTATACATATATCCCCTTGCAGTTTATTTAAAATTGCAGAAGTATCTGGTATTGTAACATTCCGTCTAGACAGGACCATGAGATACCTAAATTAGATTCCTAAAATGGACAGAATAGTAACAATCTAAATATAAATAATGAGAAATAAATCATTTAAAAATTTATCCAGCACTTGAGCTGCTCAGGCATAAGGTTTTAAAACAAATCTTAAAATGAATGTTGAAAGAAAAGAGATTCGAATATTTTTTGCATATTCAAGGCCTCCCATAAGATTATTTTATCAGCGAACCTAATTCTGCCCTTTTTCTAACTTGATTTCTCTCCCTCTGGCTCTTCATTTGACAACCGCAAGATCACTGCTACTACCATGCCTGAGTGTTCCTCCTCATGCTGGTGCCACTGTCCAGAAGGTCTTCATGCTCTGGACTACTGAGTGCCACAGTTTTTTTGTTTTTTTTTTAATAACCTTTCTTTTTTTAAAAAAATATTTATTTATTTGTTTATGGCTGTGTTGGGTCTTCGTTGCTGTGCGCAGGCTTTCTCTAGTTGCGGCGAGCGGGGGCTACTCTTTGTTGCGATGCATGGGCTTCTCATTGCGGTGGCTTCTCTTGTTGCGGAGCACGGGCTCTAGGCACACGGGCTTCAGTAGTTGTGGCATGCAGGCTCAGTAGTTGTGGCTGGCAGGCTCTAGAGTGCAGGCTCAGTAGTTGTGGCACACGGGCTTAGTTGCTCCACGGCATGTGGGATCTTCCCGGACCAGGGCCTGAACCCGTGTTCCCTGCGTTGGCAGGCGGATTCTTTTTTTTTTTTAACTCCAAAGCTTGGGATGGGACCCAAGCATGAGTTTGTTATTTTTTAATTTATTTATTTATTTATTTATTTATTTTTGGCTGTGTTGGGTCTTCGTTTCTGTGCGAGGGCTTTCCTCTAGTTGCGGCGAGCGGGGGCCACTCTTCATTGCGGTGCGTGGGCCTCTCACTGTCGCGGCCTCTCTTGTTGCGGAGCACAGGCTCCAGACGCACAGGCTCAGTAGTTGTGGCTCACGGGCCTAGTTGCTCCGCGGCATGTGGGATCTTCCCAGACCAGGGCTCGAACCCGTGTCCCCTGCATTGGCAGGCAGATTCTCAACCACTGCGCCACCAGGGAAGCCCGGCA
Organism: Eubalaena glacialis; assembly: GCF_028564815.1. NCBI lineage: Eukaryota > Metazoa > Chordata > Mammalia > Artiodactyla > Balaenidae > Eubalaena > Eubalaena glacialis. The sequence continues at coordinate 15,910,596 of NC_083736.1, forward strand.
GGCGGATTCTTAACCACTGTGCCACCAGGGAAGCCCTTTCACAGTTTCTTATTCAAGCTTTTCTACCCAAGTAGATAGCCCTTTGAGTGAGAACTACTTTTTCATATTTCTCCAGCTTTCATTGCAGCCAGCCAGTGCATAAGCAAGTGCTAGTTATTTGACAGTAGACCTTCAAAAGATACTTGTTGGGTCTTCCGTGGTGGCGCCGTGGTTGGGGGTCTGCCTGCCAGTGCAGGGGACATGGGTTCGAGCCCTGGTCCGGGAGGATCCCACATGCTGCGGAACGGCTAAGCCCGTGCGCCACAACTACTGAGCCCGCGTGCCACAACTGCTGAAGCCTGCGCGCCTAGAGCCCGTGCTCCTCAACAAGAGAAGCCACCCACCGCAATGAGAAGCCCACGCACCGCAACAAAGAGTAGCCCCCGCTCGCTGCAACTAGAGGAAGCCCGCGTGCAGCAACAGAGAGCCAAAGCAGCCAAAAGTAAATAAATAAAATAAATTTATTTAAAAAAAAAAGATACTTGTCAATGGATCAATTTTATTTTCTGCCCATTCAGTCAACTGTCAAAAACAGAGGAGTTTACACTGTGCACAGAACCTTTAAAGGCATACTTAGCACAGTTGGAAATTGCTGAGCAGCACTCTCAGAACTTTGCTCTGCTTTAAAACTATGTTAATCTGTGTTCCGAGGAACCCTGTGTAAATAGGTGTGGGGGCGGAGGTGGGCGAGGGGGTGTGGCCTTTGGGAAAGGCCACTTACCATATGACCTTTCTTAGAGAGTCACAATATTCATTAACTTATAAAGGCTTTCAGAAATCCCACAGTAAAGAAGCATTTCCTAAATTTAATTAAATACTAAATACTTAAAAAAAATAAAATGCTACAGCACTAGTGTTCTTCTGAACACAGATTGAGAGATGCTATTTAAAAAATCCTCAAGGCTCTTTAAGGTTAATTAGGCATAAATTATCTCTTAAATCATTTGCGTTTTGTCATATGTTCTTTCAAGCAGTCTATATTTATTTATCAGGGCTTTAATTATTTGGTAACTTTTAAAATGTAAATAGAGTAAAATAGAAGAACTGAAATACAATTTCATGTTTTCTACCTTTTGTCTCTTTTAGTTAAAAATAACTGAACTTCTTTTGTTAAATCATTACCAAATGTAATTACCAAGTATCAGCGTGGCACCTGGTAAACGCTAACACAGATAAAAATACGAAGATAACCTGAACCATTATGCATTTACACCAGTTTGAAAGTTGAACAGTTGAATTCCCATTCATTTAATATATTTACCCTCAAATTTCTTTAATGTTAAATAAACATTTTATTGAAACGTATACTTAGAAGGTACACAAATTATAAATGTACCTCGGAGTAAAACTTTATAATGTAAATGTATCCATGTAACCCCACCCGGATTGAGATATAGGAAATTATTAACACCCCTGAAATCTCTTCATGACCCCTTCCCAGGTGCCCCTTCCCACTCTTGAAAACCAGGACTTTGACCTCTATCACCAAAGTTTAATACTGCCTTGTTATTATTGAATGTTATATAAATAGAATTATTCCTTTTGTCTTTTAGCTATTTTTGAAAATGGATTTGAAAAATAAATAGTACCATTTATCCTTTCATGAAGAAATTTATCCTCTATGCCATCCCCTAAAGCAGATTTGATAATTTTGTCCATATATAAATACCTAAAATGGCCATCTCATCCTGTGTCTATTTATACATATCAGCCATTTTAGTGGGGATACAAGTTACCAGAATTAATCAAAGCTCCTAATAATATAAAGAATAGCTACGATAATTATATGGGCTCTATTTTAGTTAAAATTGTTTTTTCCCCCAAATACTGAATTTTGAAACTATTTACTAAGTTTCATACTTTCCTCATAATGGCCTCATCCTTCCAAGTGTTTGAAAATTAACAGCTGTGTTCATAAATATAAAAATAGTTCATTGTATGTGCAGCAATTTCTACCCTTGATAATCTTAAATAAATGAAAATAGCACTTTAATGCTAGTAGATGTTTAGCTTCTAAAAGGTCGTATGTACTTTAATTTCCTTTGTTTTTAACTAGTACCATACAGTTGAAACCATTTTGATATTAACTGCCTTAACTGCCAGTAAGACCAAAATCATTTCATATACCTCCACAGTTTTTGTTTTCTAATAAAGAAGGAGAAAGCGTTGAGATAATTTTAGAGTTGTGCCTGAGTCAACATAGGATAGAATACGATAGGATCAGAATTCAAATTTTCTGTGGTGCTGGGTTGAAGGTGGTTGTCTGAAATTGAATTCTGGCTTATTGAGAACAAATTGAGGTTTGTTCTCACTGTACAGTATTGGATCACAAAGAAATTGACTGTGGGCAAAGCCAATGAAAGTGAGCTAGAGACGCATTTGGGAATGCTGGAATTTCACCCTTCTTCCTTTCTCTGAGGGAAAATGCCCATCACTCAAAAGAACAAATGTCAGTGTGCTCTATTGAGTTGTGTTAGGTTATGTAGGTTATGCTTCTTTATGTATTTGCTTAACTTGTCAATAAAAATCAATTAATTTTTAAAATAAATTTATTTATTTATTTTTAAAATTTGTTCGTTTGTTTATTTATTTATTTTTGGCTGCTTTGGGTCTTCGTTGCTGCGCGCGGGCTTTCTCTAGTTGCAGCGAGCGGAGGGCTACTCTTCATTGCGGTGCGCGGGCTTCTCATGGCAGTGGCTTCTCTTGTTGCAGAGCACAGGCTCTAGGCACACGGGCTTCAGTAGTTGTGGCACACGGGCTCAGTAGTTGTAGCGCACGGGCTTAGTTGCTCCGTGGCATGTGGGATCCTCCCGGACCAGGGCTCAAACCCGTGTCCCCTCCATTGGCAGACGGATTCTTAACCACTGCACCACCAGAGAAGCCCAAAAATCAACTAATTTTAATAATGATTCACCTTTAAAAATCTTGTCCAATTACTAATCAGATAAATAATGTTAGAAGAAAACATTTTAGTTATTAAAAAAAAAAATTAGTACCTTAATGAATAAAGAACACATACGAATAAATTAGGACAATTACACAAATAGAAAAATACGAAAAGAAGGAATATAAGTAAACATAAAAATATTCAACCTCACTATTAATCAAAGATATGAATTAAAACAGCTGTGAGATACCATTTTTTAAATAGCTAATTTACAAGTATGTGCTAAAAAGAATGATAATGCCTATTGTTGATGAGGGTGCCAGGAAATTGGTAGACTCTCAATTGCTCAGAGAAGTACTATTTGAGACAGCCTTCCTAGGGGGTAATTTGGCAACACATAGAAGGTAATCCTTAAGAGTTTGCCTACCTACCAGTTCCATATCTGGGAACTTATCCTATGCAAGGGATCATGGATATATGCAACAATTTCAGGTATACATCACAGCATTAATTATAATAGTGCAAAGTGGCAGCCACCTAAACATCCAACAATAAATCATTAAATAAATCATACCACAAACTTCCATGTAGTCATTTAAAACATGTTGTAAAGGTATTTGTTGCATCATTGTTCATAATAATAAAAGACGGAAAACAAAATGCTGCCTAAGGTACGTCTAAAATTGAGGCTGTTTACTGATATGGAATGATCTCTTAAGATCTAATGTTGAGTGGAAAGAAAGCTAAGTACAGCCTATTGTGTGTATGCTGCTGTTTGGATAAAATAAAAGGAGCAGATAGAGATATATACAAAGTACCTGTGGAAGGATTCACAAGATGCTGGTACCATGGGCTGCCTCCAGAGAGGAGGACAAGAAAAAGATGAAGAATGTATATTCTTTGATATGAATATATACTTATTTAAAAATATATTTTAGAGAATTCCCTGGCAGTCCAGTGGTTAGGACTCCGCGCTTTCACTGCCGAGGGCTCGGGTTCGATCCCTGGTCAGGGAACTAAGATCTCACAAGCTGCACGGTGCGTCCAAAAATAAAATAAAAAATAAAAATATATTTTAGATGTTTAAATTATGTTGTAAAAAATGATTTTGATTAGTAAGTGAAAAGTGCAGTATACAAAACTTATGTGTATAATATAAGCCCGATTTTATAAAAGAAAAAATATATACATGATATTTTTTAAAGGGCTGGGAGGGCATATTCCCAGAGGACAACAATGGTAAGGTTATGGGTGATTTAGATAGTCCTTTAAAAATTTTTTTTTTGGACTAAACTGTGTTTGCTAGATATTCTGCAATGACCATGCATTTCTTTTATAAGGAAAAGAAATATGGTTTTTATTACAATTTAAATTTGACTTTGTGATGTTCTTTCCAATCCTAACTTTATTTCCTAAGAATTTACTGAAGTTGGACCCAGCTGACAGATACTTGACAGAACAGTGTTTGAATCACCCTACATTCCAAACCCAGAGACTTTTGGATCGCTCCCCTTCAAGGTCAGCAAAAAGAAAACCTTACCACGTGGAAAGCAGCACTTTGTCTAATAGGTAAATATTCCCTTTTAAGGAAATACAGATGCAGTATTGGTCTTACAAGTAGGTGGAGGAGGTGGCTGCTTAAATGATGCAATTAGAGAAAAGAAGGAAAGCCCTCCTTATTCAAAAATATCTTTCTTATGCTTATTGCATGATTCAGAACCATAATTAAAGAGTTGTGTGGGTCATAAAGACTTTCTTATCTTTTACAAGATTTTCCAAGGGAAACCTATGCATTCCCTGGGAAAGGTAGCATGGGTTAGCAACTAAGGGGGTTTCTGGCCTCATGAGCTAGAAGATCCTGTGTACATGGGACCCAGGGGTGATTCCTGGAGGAAGAAGGATGCGTGAGGGCAAAGGGATTCCTGAAGGGAGCGGAGGATGCCAAACACAGGTGGGTGGGAAGGCACCTAGGACAACCTTTGCAACTGAACCAAGTAGTTCTGGCTCCATAGCAGGGGCTTGTGTTTTTGTTGCTCTTGTCTTTTAATCATTGAGTTGAGAAATTAGTTTTTCATAAGAATAAGAATATAGAAATAGTAAAGTTAGTTTGGTAGATAGTGATTAAAATTGATGCTTTCTAATGTAATTTTCAGCATGATCTTTAAAAAAACATTTATTTCCTGGGGAGGGGGGGAGCAAGGAGGGGCACAAGGAGTTGGACCCTGCAATCAGGTTCTCTCTCCAAAAGTGACATTCCTTAATTCTGTTGGCTGCATTTTCAGGGGCAGTGTCCTTCCTCTCCTTGTCTTCCTTCCTCTTCCAAGAAGCTGGTCTTGTCATCTAGCGTTGCTTAAATTATGGAAGATAGGAAATAGTTTCTCTTATCTACTATTAGAAGAGAAGTAGAAAACAATAATTCTTAATGTGAAGCTTTTCTTATATAAGTTTTTTCCCATGTCCCCCCTTTCTCTCCACATAGAACAATTATTTTTAACCAATTGGAATTTTGAAAGCTTAAGACCTGGTACTTTTTAGATCTGTGAGTGCATCTATAAATAAGCAATAACCATTTACCCTGTATTTTCTCTGCTTAACTGCGATGGTGTGATTGTGTTTTATAGCTGTTCTCTATTTAAAATGAGTGGTTTGGTCATTGTTTCCCTCACATCTTATAAAACATTCTTACCTGTTTGTTTTCAAGGAGGCCTGGGAGATTCAAATTCAAATTCTATTTCACCAAGTTTGTGTTCACTTTGTTGTCAGTTTCCATGAGATCGGTGCACTAAGGCAAGGACCAGTATTCATCTTTCAGTTGCTCCTTTGAGTTTAGGAGGTTCACATTATGCCTGTGTCTTATCTGGGGTCACTCCCAGTTCAGGTGCTTTTGTCTCCCTTCTAGCTTGATTGTCACTTGACTCCTCTAGTTTACATTTGCAAAGAAAAAGGATCTCGATAGAAAGTTCAGTAGACTGATGATAAATTTTTGATTTGTGCTGTAGTGATTGGTGGTATAACCATACCATAAAAGGAGGCCTGTGTATTCGTCCTGTAATGACTCACTTGGGAGAAATCCCCATGGGGATCCATGGCTCTCCTTGGGAACCCTCTTCAGGGATCTGTCAAGGAGGATGTGTGTGGCCATGAGGATACGGTTCATATGGGTTTTTGAGGAGTCCTACAAAATCGCCTTTTGAAGCAGATGAGAATAAAAATTATAAGTAAATAAAAATCTCTGGAAGAATTTGTTTTCAGGTCTTGACACTGTATTAAATATATTAAGGAAACAGTCCTAAATGGTTTCTGTAGGAAAGAAACCATTAGCTCAGTTTACACGTATCTGGAAATATTTCTGCTCCACGCTTGCCTATGGTCCATATTTCCTCCATGGAAGCTCTTGTTGGGGACACTAATTCCGCACAAACCATGGCTCCATTGGACTTCCTAGCACCATTGTAGAGATGTTCAGGGCACCATATCGTGGTGGTGCCCTGCATTGTCCCTGAGACACACCAGTATCCTCATACACATATCCTCACACACCCTGTCTTCTGTCTTCCACGTTCATGTCTCTGTAGGAGAGGCAGTGGACTCTGCATTACCTAGCCCTTGCCTAAGTCTCCTTCAGACTCTCCTGAGGTTCTGCTCACCTTGGACATGGTGGGATGGTGCTTCATCCTGCCACACACTGCCCTCTCAGCAGTCCTGCTTCGCCAGTCTTCCACATAAAAATGTAGTTTTGCGTCTTTGATGTTTGGTTTGAAAAGTTATTTTAACTAGAAATTAACCATCTATTTATCCATCCTGCCAACCATTTAAGAAGGGTTTATATATAAAATCCTCTTAAGTGGTTGGCAGTTTAACACGGATTCCTTACAGTTGTGTGTCAAAGAGATCTATGGAATTTCCAAAGCAGTTTTTTATTGTGCTTTGGCAGAGCTCCAATTTGAAGACAATATGATGCCCTTTCTATGTAGGAGTTGTGTGCAGAGCTCAGTGGCTTCAGATTAATACCGAGACAGAAACTTTCAGAATAGCGGTTTAGGCACTTTGTACATTTATGGGAAACCTAACTCTGTGACAAATGTTTCCACCTTAACTTTATAGCCTCTCTTTTCACATTAGAAAGTATATCTTATGTTACTATGAATATGTTCTTCCTAACATACGTAGGTTTGTGCTCCACATTGAGAGCAGTGTTTCCAAGAGTTTCAAAAGCTCTAGCAGGTATCTTCACTCTTCTCTACCCTTTTCTGGATGTCCTCTTTGGAGCTTCGGACATTTCACAACATCTGCATGAGTTATCTCTGCGATTACCCTCTCTAGGCCTGAAGGAGAAAGAGGAAGAAATAGGGTTGTGAGAGTCCAGGGGAGCCAGGCAGGGGAAACCACCCTGTGGGAGCTGTAATCTAGAGGCACAGCTATGATCTGAGTCAGGGAGCCACTGCCGGGGGAGACAGCCCCCAGCCCCTTGCACTGCTAAGCCCAACTGGGAGTTAGGTGACAAGGGAGGCTGGGTCACACTCTGTAGTGTTGGGTTCCCCAGACCCAGGATGGGGCAGAGAGGAATGGAGAATGGATTGGGGGTTGGGAACGTGGGGAATAACCAACACACTTAGTCAGATCTATTTATGGGTGAGACTGTCTATCATCATTTGGGTTTTTTGAGAAGTTGCTGAGATATTTTAGTTACCAGGATATAAGTTGACAAACAACTCTAATGGTTTAAAACCTGACATAAGGACTGTCCTCTATAGATCTGGAGATAGACTCTGTTAACATCATTTAACAGAAAGTGAAACTTTCCTTTCTTTGTAATTTCTTTCTGGGTCTGGGGTCTGCCATTTAGTTAGCTCATATTTTTCTTTTTTAAACAAAATCCACATTTATTTAGGTTGAAATAAACTATACAAAATTGATTTTCTTCACCCAAAATAACAGCAATATTTTCTGTATTATTCCTAGATAAACCATAAAACACTTATTTTTGTAGGTTTTCTAGGTTTTGCTTGTAAATCAGGATGAGGCAGTAGATACGGTCATGGAAAAAGACAGAAGAAAACAGACAAATCAGTTGTCAGTATCCATGGACTCTGATCCTGTCAGTTAGCTCATATTTAAGTGACCTTATTTAATGTTGCAATTTTTGTGACCCGATTGGGAGAGATATTAGTAAGTGCGTTTTGGAGATGAGGCCTTCCACACTATTACAGGCATGCTTGATATCAGATACTTTTTAACACTCCTCTGAAAGGTAGGAGGAAAGGATGAGGGCCCTTACCTTTGATGCCTGAACGAGTGGATTCTCATAGAGAAAATAGGAAGGCATAGTTTCACAGATTACCACTCTACAGGGGAAAAAAATGTGACTATTCCTCTAATTAGTGTGCAATGGGAACAAAACTCTCCCAGATCAAACCGTCTTTAGCAATAGCAATATATGCAGCAAATTTTTTGGAATGCATAGTAAAAAGGGAATTGTGTAAGTTATTGTTCATTTAAAAGGATTCTTACCTATCTCAAACCACAATTTGGTCCTTTAAATAGTTACAGTAGAACAAACTGACCTTGCTGCGATGTCAGCTTCAGCTTTCAGATAGAGGACAGGGTTTTCCTCAGGACTTATATTTTGTATTTTAAACCAAGTAGGAAATGAAGCTTTCAGTCCTAAAGATTTCAGTCCAAATGAAGCCTCAGCCCATTTGGAATAATGAAGTGTGAAATGAAGAAGAGAATAAATTGTGTCTTTTGGAGAGAAATTACCTGTTTAGATCCCTGTGATCCAGTTAGAGACATGCTCCTGTTTAGTATACAGGTGGTATCTGACACTGACATGCCCCGAGTATTGCCGCTTCTCTAATACATAAACGTTGATCATCATGTTTTCCAACAAACCTCACTAGGCAGTTCACACGTCTTTTCAGAGTATCATTTTCTTTTCTTGAGTACCTTGGTAGAATTCTCATTCGTTGATTATACAGGCTAAAGACAAAAGAGACATTGGTGCTTGTGTGTATGTGCTGTGAGTGTGTACCTCTGAGGCAGGCTGTGAGTTTTACGAATAAAAACGAAGTTCAAGGAACACAGTGATCTGCAAGTCTCAGTGTCTCCTTCTGATGTTCAAGCAGAGAAAGAGTTATAGAGAGTTTGCCTATAGCTCAGCCCTCTTCTTCTTTGCAGGCTTTCTATAGCACACACCCATGTGAGCACCAACATAGCAAAAGCAAGTTTGCCCAGATTATCAGTTAGAAGCTGTGTTGGCAGTAAGTTAGCTGAGCATTGAAGAATGCCAAAGCGCTTCATCAGGACCAGTGCTTTGTGGCAGAGTGACTTGATCTAAGCAACTTACTTCTTACTGATAGATTACGTGTTATTTATAGTCACATGTTTGCGAGAGTTACTGTTTTTAGTCTTTGCAGTGTTTTAGGTATTTGTTCTTTTTTGTTTTAATGATACTTTTTGTGCGTCTGCTCTTGAGGGAAACTGATATACTTCTTTCGTTTTTGACATAGAAACCAAGCCAGCAAAAGTGCGGCTTTGCAGTCTCATCACAGATCTAACAGCAAGGACATCCAGAACCTAGGTGTGGGTCTGCCCCGGGCTGACGAAGGTCTTCCTGCCAACGAAAGCTTCCTGAACGGAAACCTTGCTGGAGCTACTCTTAGTCCCATGCACACCAAAACCTACCAAGCGGGCAGCCAGCCTGGGTCTACCAGCAAAGATCTGACCAACAACAACATACCACACCTTCTCAGCCCAAAAGAAGCCAAATCAAAGACAGAGTTTGATTTTAATATTGACCCAAAGCCTTCGGAAGGCCCGGGCACGAAGTACCTCAAGTCAAGCAGCAGATCTCAGCAGAACCGGCACTCATTTATGGAAAGTTCTCAGAGCAAAGCCGGGACGCTGCAGCCCAGTGAAAAGCAGAGTCGGCATAGCTACATCGACACCATTCCCCAGTCCTCTAGGAGTCCTTCCTATAGGACCAAGGCCAAAAGCCATGGGGCATTGAGTGACTCCAAGTCTGTGAGCAACCTTTCCGAAGCCAGGGCCCAGATCGCAGAGTCCAGCACCAGTAGGTACTTCCCATCCAGCTGTTTGGACTTGAACTCTCCCACCAGCCCAACCCTCACCAGGCACAGCGACACAAGAACTTTGCTCAGCCCCTCGGGGAGAAATAACCGAAGTGAGGGCACTCTTGACTCACGCCGAACCACAACCAGGCATTCTAAGACAATGGAGGAGTTGAAGCTGCCCGAACACATGGACAGCAGCCATTCCCATTCGCTGTCTGCGCCTCATGAATCCTTTTCGTACGGGCTTGGCTACACCAGCCCCTTCTCCTCCCAGCAGCGTCCACACAGGCATTCCATGTATGTGACCCGGGACAAAGTGAGAGCCAAAGGCTTGGATGGAAGCTTGAGCGTAGGGCAAGGGATGGCGGCCAGAGCCAACAGCCTGCAGCTCTTATCACCTCAGGTACAACTTAGGACCTTGACCAGATCTGTCGGCTCATCGTGGGAAGGTGGTGCGGGGATGTGATGGGGTCAGTGTGCAGTTGTCCCTACTGCAGGAGGTCATACTTTCTTGATAGGACACATTTAAGGAAGCAATATTTGAAGGACTAATCTGTTAAAACATTTTTTTTTTAGTTTTTGAAGCTAATTGTTGAGTACTCAACACAGAAAGCTTGTTTTTCAAAATCTGTTTCCTTTCTTAAATGTTCCTTTCTGGCATATTTTGTTCATATTTTGTCCTATTTTTTTTTTCATTTATTTTTTATTGAAGTATAGTTGAATTACAATGTGTTAATTATTGCTGTACAGCAAAGTGACTCAGTTATACATACATATACATTCTTTTTCATATTCTTTTCCATTATGGTTTATCACAGGATACGGAATATAGTTCCCTGTGCTGTACAGTAGGACCTTGTTGTTTATCCATTCTGTATATACCAGTTTGCATCTGCTAATCCCAAACTCCAAATCCAACCCTCTCTCACCTCCCTCCCCCTTGGCAACCACCAGTCTGTCCTCTATGTCCCTGATTTTGTTTCTGTTTCATAGATAGGTTCATTTGTGTCATATTTTAGATTCCACATGTAAGTGATATCATATGGTATTTGTCTTTCTCCTTCTGACTTACTTCACTTAATATGATACTCTCTGGTTGCATCCATGTTGCTGCAAATGGCATTATTTCATTCTTTTTTATGGCTGAGTAGTATTCCATTGTATATATGTACCGCATCTTCTTTATCCATTCATCTGTCGATAGACATTTAGGTTGTTTCCATGTCTTGGCTATTGTGAATAGTGCTGCTGTGAACATAGGGGTGCAGGTATCTTTTTAAATTATAGTTTTGTCCAGATATATGCCCAGGAGTGGGATTGCTGGATCATATGGTAATTCTATTTTTACTTTTCTGAGGAACCTCCATACTGTTTTCCACAGTGGCTGCACCAACTTACGTTCCCAGTAACAGTGTAGGAGGGTTCCCTTTTCTCCACACCCTCTCCAGCATTTGTTATTTGTAGACTTTTTATTGATGGCCATTCTGACCGACATGAGGTGGTACCTAATTGTAGTTTTGATTTGCATTAGAGAATCCTATTTTGATTTATTACAGAATTCATCAGCTATATGGGTTAGTTTTTAATTTTCTCAAAATTCATTGTGAATTCATGGGGATTTTCTCTAATCTCTCCAAACCACATTTGCTTAAATCAAACCCTTTTGCTAATACCTTACTCGATATCTTAACTGAATTGAAAAGTTTTAAATTAATCCAGAACTATAGGTAAATATAACTTCAGGCCAGGATAAATGCTAATTTTCAGTCTTTTGGGTTGTTTTTAAATCTCAAGGCAATGTTTTTAGCATAATGCTCCCTCTATCTTACTGATCTTCAGACTCTAGAACTGACACTAACCTGTTTAAAAGAAGCAGCATTCTTGTAATAGAACACATATTTTTAAAATTATATTTTCGTGATATGAAACATTCACCTGCATCAAAGAAATGAAGGTGGAGAAAAACCAGTGTTAGAAGAAGAAAAGACTGTCATGTAGGAAAAGTACTCTCCTTTTAGAGGATACAAAAATTGGTTCATCAGCATGTGTCAGAGCTCCAGAAAATAAGATGGACTGTGCAGTGGGAAGCTTAGCAAGATGAGTGCTGGGGAGGGGGAGACTGTCAGTAACTGAGCAGTTGGTGTAGCAAAGCAGCTAAGATCTTGAGCTGGAAAGCCAGGCAGATCTTGAGCTGGAAAGCCAGGCAGCCAGTCCTGCAGTGTGCTTCAAACTCTGTAAATTTGGGGAAGTGATATAATCTTTCTGTGCCTTGATTCCTCATCTGAGTGTTATTGTGAGGATTAAACATGGTGTATAAAGCACTGTGTGCCCTATGCCAGGCACAGAGTAAATGTCTTCGTTGTTGCTACTGCTTCTGGGATGATGGGGGCTGTTCTTTAGACACTGAATACCTTCTCTATGCTGGGTATTCTTGGGCACTCAAAGGAGTCTGAGGCAGGGTTCTTGCTCTTGAGAAATTTATCTTCTCTCAAGGAAGATTAAATTATACATGATAAAAATGAAATAATTAAGAACCAGATTTCTGTGGCACTGGCTATAAAAGGTACTTGAGGACAGGGAGAGATCATTGTGAGCAGGAGCAGTCAGAAATGGCTTTAGGAGCAACTGAAGGCCTTGCTTAGAGCTCAGATGTGGAGAGAGGTTTTGTGGCGAAAGGATGAAGACGTATTCAGGCATTTACTGAGCTAGGCACAATGATAGGCTCTGATGAAAAAGATGTGGTCCCCGTCCTCTTAGAATGTATGGGCTGGAGGTGGTGGGATGACACTTGCCAATAGATAGGTGGTAATAATACTGTAAGGCTGCATGCCCACACTGTGCTAGAGCTGTGTGCACCGCAGGGGCAGAGGGGAGTGGCACAGTCCCAGCGGGGGGTTGTAGGAGGCCCCCAGGGGGCAGGGGTGGAATCTGAGCAGAAACTTCTGAGATGTTGGGGGTTTCACCAGTGGAAGAAAGTAGAGTGGACATCAGGAAAGAGGCTCGAGGGAGGGCCAAAAAGGATATCAGGAAGTTAAGAGGATAATTGAGACCTTAAGTAGCATGGTGGGTTGTGGGATTGCAACTTGGGCCACGTGGCTGGAGTGAAAAAATGCAAGATTTAGAGTGGCTTTTGCAATAATCCAAGCATGGGGTGAGGAGAATATGTTCTGGACTAAGTCAGTACCAGTGGGAAGACAGAGAAAGAGTGGGTCTAAAGACTCCTCAGAAGTAGACACGGGACTTGTGAATTGAAGGATTGAATATAGAAAAAAAGAAGCCTTCAAGGTTTCTCTTCTAGGAGCTCCTTTTCAGAGTAGAAGAGAGGACTTGAAGTCACCTCATTCAACCCCTCTGTTGCACAGATGAGCATGCTGAGGCTCTGAGAGGTTGGGTGGATTGCCCAAGTTTACCCAACTAGTTCAGGGTGGAGCTGGGATCCTGGGGCTCTGAGAGGTTGGGTGGATTGCCCAAGTTTACCCAACTAGTTCAGGGTGGAGCTGGGATGCTGAGGCAATGTCCAGGTCCCTAGGCCAGAGCTTTTTGCATCATGTCATGCTGACATATTGAGGTTGAAGCGTGACCCTGGGCCCCTATGCAGAGATGTTCTCCACGAGGTTGGAAAGACTGTCTGGGGCCCAGGTGAGAGGAGGGGTAGGAGATGTCATGATTGGAGTCAGAGCAGTCGTCGGAGGAGCCCCTCTAGAGAGAAGGGATCATTTAGGGCCTAGAAAGATGTCTAGAGTCTGGCAGCTACACATAGACGTTACATGGAGGTCAAAGCCAGTAAAGTGTGTTAGCATTAAGCATAGTGTAAATAGAGAAGAAGTTAAAAACAAAAAACAAAAAAACTATACCTTGGAAAATGGACAAATGGACTGGCTCTCTGAGAGTGCTAGAGAAAAGGCTTCATGAACGTGGTGGAAATAAGCTAATTATAAAACAATAACTGTCGGCTAAACACAGATCCAACTGTTGCTGAATTTTAAGTCCAGTTCAGGAAATGCAGTACCAAGCTGCAAGAAAGTACAAGTTTAAAGGCACAAAGATGGCAGATTGGCTTGACAAGTAACTGAAGCTGTGAATAATGATGGGAATCAACTCTCTTGCAAAGTGCTGTAGGCACCTTCAAGAGCAAGGGGACTGGACTGGCTCTGTCGCTTAGAGTTTATGTTCGATGTAGAGGTCTTTGTAAACAATGCAGGTGATAAAATTCAAATGAGATCTTGTCACAAAGTAGAAAGAAGAAAGGCTACATTGGATAATTTCCTGCCCAGAATCCTTTCGTAGTACATTTGGGGAGTGAGGGGAAGAAAGAGAAAATCATATTTTAAATTTTAAATAAACCGTTTTTGACACACCATGTAAGGCTCAAAATAATACTCTTTCTGTGCATAATATACAGATATGCAATTCAGCTAACTCCTCTGAATGGCTTGGTAATTTTATTCCTTAATCTTTTTTTTCTGAGGGTAGAAAATGCTACTTTTCCCCTCAATGAACACCACTGTGGACCAAGGCTGCTTTTAGCTTGTGACTCACTTCCTTGAGAGAAATAGGTAGTGTCTCCGGAGATGAGTGCTGTCATGATTATTAAGAAAATACGTGAAGTATAAGTACTGTTATCCTAGAGAAGATTAAGAAGAGAACTTAAGTACAAAAACTACAGTAGTTAGGGAGTTTTTAAGACAGAAATTATTAAGGGTACTGATTCAATTCCTTGATATAGCCAAAGAACGTTTGTTTTCATCTTAATCTGCCATGTAAGTCCTTCATGAAAAATAATTTTGCATCTGTAGTTCTTTTTTGAGAACTCAGCCTAAAATCTGCTAGAGAAATTTTGGATTAACTAACAGAATCTCTATTCTAATTGAGTGCTGCTCAGACCATGACTTTCTATATATTAGGAAGATAATTTTCTTTGTTTTTAATAATTAATTGAACTATTTTCAGAGTAATTCATTCCCTGCTGCATTAACTTTAATGAGAATTTCACTTTCCATCTGTGTGACATTTGTTTGACTTATTTTACATTCATCAGATGATTCACTCTTTTATGGGACAATTTGTGTTTTAACCAATTCACATTTTTAATTTTAGCCAGTTAAGGTACTGGTTATACCAAATAAAACCCATGGCAATTTAGGTGATTTTCATCCCTAGGAACAGGACACTCTTATAAATCCTTTGAAATTTGACTTCCAGCCCGGAGAGCAACTCCCTCCAGAGATGACCGTGGCGCGATCTTCCGTTAAGGAGTCCTCCAGAGAAGGCACCTCTTCATTCCATGCACGGCAGAAGTCTGAGGTCTGAATTTTCTAGAGCTGCTACCTTTTACAGTAGAACATGTCTGTAAAGATTGGTCACTCAACATCATTACGGTCTATCTTTTAAGATTTATTCGTACCCAATCTCCCACAGATAATTCGAACTGGCTTATAAAGTAAGCAGTTTTCCTCATGCCATAATTCTGAGTTTTCTCTTAAATAGATCCCGGAGTAAATTATAGATCAATTAGGCACTGTTCTACGTTCACAGGCTACCTCATTATCTCTCTGTTGTTTACTTTTTATAAACCTATTTTTTATCTCAGGGTGGAGCGTATCATGACCCCCACTCTGATGATGGCACTGTCCCCAAAGAAAACAGACACCTGTACAATGATCCTGTTCCGAGGAGAGTTGGCAGCTTCTACCGAGGTAAACCCAGCTCCTAGCACCCATCAGGGTCCTCTCTTCTCTCCCCCTCACTACACATCCAGGCTGCACTCTCCCCTACATTTCACTGCCCTGACTTCCGGTAAGCATCATTCTTACCTGCACTACTGCCTTCCACCTCGTCTCCCTGCCTTGGTTCCCGCTGTCTTAGTTCAGACCCTTGTGGCTTCTGACTTGGGTACTTTGAGTAGCCTCCCAACTGCTCTCCCTATCTCTAAGGTCACCATCAAAACGGTCCCTGGAATGATCCTTCTGAAGCTATGTTCTGACCACACCACTCATTCATTCGATTAAGTCATAACATATATATTTTAAAATTTATTTATTTTTGGCTGCGTCAGGTCTTAGTTGTGGCATGCGGGATCTTTCTTTGCGGCACGCAGGCTCTTCCCTGCGGCGCGGGGGCTTCTCTGTAGTTGTTGCGCGTAGGCTCCAGAGCGCGTGGACTCTGTAGTTGCAGTGCACAGGCTTAGTTGCCCTGTGGCATGTGGGATCTTAGCTCCCCGACCAGGAATCGAACCTGCGTCCCCTGCATTGGAAGGCGGATTCTTAACCACTGGACCACCAGGGAAGTCCCAAGTCATAAAATATTTATCGATGTCACTTGTATGTCTGACACTTCTAATTTAGAACGTCAGTGAACAAGAGAGCCAAAGGTCTCCACCCTCACAGAGCTCACATTCTCATGAGGAGAGAGCAACACTAAATGTAATAATTACATAGAGCAGTAAAAGATAATAAATGCTACAGGGAAAAAAATATAGCAGGGCAATCCATTGCCTCCACCCCAGCCCCAGACCTCTATCTCTCATCTGCTGAGAGTCCTCTGGCGACTTCCCATTGACATCAGGACAAAATCTGAGTTCCCTAAGATGGCATTCTAGACTTTCTGTGCCCTGGCCCTTGCTATCCTCTCCAGCTCCTCCTCCTCCACTCTGGTGCCCAGCCTGTGGGACTCACACAGGCCGTGCCCTCCTCTGACCTGAATGCAGTACTCCCCCCTGCTTGGACAACTTGTTTCTGTCCCTTTTGAGATTCTGCTTTGAGGTCCTCTGCAGTGTGATGGCTTCCCTGCCCACCTAGGTGAAGTGAAGTGTTTCCTCTTTTGTTCCGCCCATGGCCCTCTGTCTCTAACATGACACACACCAACCACATGGTACTGATTCTTTGTTTGCATTTCTCTCTCACATGGTTACAAGGCCCTTTACCTTTTCCTCTTTTATCCTCATTGACTAGCATACTGCCTGGCAGTTTCATAAATATTTGTTGATTGGATGAAAGAAAATCTTCAAGTGTACTTGCATGACCTTAAAAATGTGCTTTGATGTTTGACAACTATAACATGTTTCAGTGGCTGAATGGATTTAGGAGAGATTGAGAGAGAAAGGTTTCACCTTTAAGGAGCTATGTAGTAATAGAGTGGGAGCCCCCAGGAATCCCCAGCCCCTAGTGGTGAGACTGGCAGTAAGCCCACTCGGTAAGCCTCCTGAGTCCGTGAGGCTCAGCTTCTCAAAGCCTCCTTCAAGGGTCACCACGACCTTCTACAGCTGCCACATCCACATTGCCCAGCTTCTCGTTATTCTGTTGATCTGGGAGGACAGCTGGAAAGGGCAGGAACTGGGGGGTAACACGGACAACTGCTTGGTCATTTTAACTAGGAACCTGAGCTAAATAAATGCATACAAGTGTTATGCAGGACCTAATGTATATTGAATGATTAGGCTACTCTGTTCCCTCCTAGCCCAACCTTTGAGAAAAGAATAAGGCATTGAATATGCCTTTTGATGCATTTATTATTCTTTTTTCTGATGCCGTGGTTACTTTAGAACCTTATGGGACTAAAACTTTAATTCAGATTAAAGTTAATTAAACATGGGACTTCCCTGGTGGCGCAGTGGTTAAGAATCCGTCTGCCAATGCAGGGGACACGGGTTCGAGCCCTGGTCCGCGAAGATCCCACATGCTGCGGAGCAACTAAGCCCATGCGCCACAACTACTGAGCCTGCGCTCTAGAGCCCGCGAGCCACAATTACTGAGCCCATGCACCACAACTACTGAAGCCCGCGCGCTCTAGGGCCTGCGTGCCGCAGCCACTGAGCCCACGTGCTGCAACTACTAAAGCCCGCGTGCCTAGAGCCCGTGCTCCACAACAAGAGAAGCCACCCAATGAGAAGCCCGCGCACCGCAACGAAGAGTAGCCCCCATTCACCACGACAGAGAAAGCCCGCGTGCAGCAACGAAGACCCAACACTGCCAAAAATAAATAAAAATTTTTTTAAAAAGTTAATTAAACAAAATATTGTAGTGTACATATAAGCAAAAGTCTTTTCTTCTCTCACTGTAAGTTTTACTTCCAAAGTGGATCATACACGTGTTATTTCTATAGATGTCTGGAGAGTATACTTTAATATTAAAATGTTAACTAAGTTTTCAATTAACTAATTAGTCCTTGACCTCTAGAAACACGGTTTTATTTTGATTGCAAGTGAATTAACTTGGTTACTATCAGCAAAGCCCCTCATAATCGACTTCACTGTTTGGCAGGTAGAACATTTTTATTTTAGAAAGTCCAGAAATGGAAGGAAAAGATTTAACTAGGTGAAACATTTGGAGACATCGCTTATTTCAATCATGCTACTAAATCTAACTGGATGAAGATTTAGTGGTATCATTGAAATGACAGAGTTTTTAGTATATTTCCCATTTTCAGTCCTGCTGGCCAAGAGTCAAGTAATATGGTGTCATTTGTCTTTATATACAGCCTGTATATTCCTTTTGTGATGAAATTTGCAATATATTTTCATTTATGACCAAGCTTAGAAATTGATAGAAAAAGATAATACCCACCCACCCTCCAAAGAAAAGCAGACAAGTATTTACTCACATACATTGTGGTTTTTTTGTTTATTCCTGGATTAAAAACTTAGAGAAAAATAGTATTTTTGTACAAATAACCAAATCTCTTTGGAATTGAGTTTAAAAAAATATAAAATTGATGCCACCTCCCAAGTGGCAAGGCTTAAACTGTAGTTTGTGTATTCCAGTACACATACTGTTAAGAATCACTTCACACTAAGAATAGATTTTACGTAGTTGGGTCTATGATGTAAGAAAGCCTCAACTTGAAAGAATGTCAAAACAGGGAGATGGGGATCATATTCATACTTTTAAATCTCCTACGATATTCTCCAGTTTATCAGCTGACACATCAATTTATGCCTTGAATATATATTGCCTGGTGTTAATTGACCCTTGCAAGTTACTGTCATAAGCAGCTGGGGGTGGGGGGAATGCTCCCTGGAATGCCTCCAGCCTCAGAAAACGTAAGAGTTATATGAAGGGCAAATAAGGATTTTGACTTATCCTTTTGTTAGTTTATTTTGTTTGTGTGAGAGAAAGTGCAATAGAACAACATGAGAACTGCTTTAACCAAAAGAGTATATCAGTGGCTTACTTTTTCTTTGTTCAGTGCCATCTCCACGTCCAGATAATTCTTTCCATGAAAATAATGTGTCAACCAGAGTTTCTTCCCTACCATCAGAAAGCAGTTCTGGAACTAACCACTCAAAAAGACAACCAGCATTTGATCCATGGTGGGTATTTTAGCTTGTTTTTACTCTTCTTTTTTCTAATTGTAGATTTTAGATTTCATAGAAATTCTGGAAAAACTTCTTAGCATTCTTTCCCCTGCTAGGCCTTTCTTTCTAAAGAGAGATTGTTTAATAAGGGAAATGTGATTTGTCATTACTTACAATAATTTCTTTCATGTTCACCATTTATATTAAACACCTTGTAAAAGAAAGAAAATATCCTGGGTCAGTACATACCTCATAAGTCTTCCATCGCCTTCTTCTGACATGATTGATGTCCTTTGCTGTCTTCTCCACTTGTTGCTGTTGAATCATGTAGCAGACACTTTGCTTAGCCCTTTGTGTGCACTGTCTCACTCAGTACTCACAATCAGCCTTTGAAGTAGGGGTGCCTCCCACTCTCCAGATGAGGAAACTGCAGCTTAGAAAAGGTAAGGAGCCTGCCTGGTGCTGAACAGCCAGAAACAGGGAGGAGGGAGCCGGGATCTAGACCTAGATGCATTCTGACTCCAAAGCTCGTGTCCTTTACTTCTGTGCCACCTGATTTTCATTCAGGGTGAAAAGAGAGAAATAGGGGAACAACCCTTCATGCTACCACAAAAATGTACTGGTAGTCAGAGGATAAAATGATGCGCCAATTTTGCTTATCCTTTCATCTTTGTGTCATGTGTAATAAAAATTTAAGGAGAGAATTATAACATACATCAAGTCTCATTAGCAGATCTTGTCTTGGGGGTAGGACTATTTTTTTAATAATGTAGACTTTATATTCTCAGCTGCCCAGAAAGACTTCCCAGAATCTAGATGTGAGGGATGTTTATGTATTTCATAGAGCTGCTAAGTTCTCCACCAAGAGAATAAAATGGTGCCTCATTGTAACTCACTGGATTGAGAACGAGACCAATCTGTCAGATTCCATCTCTGCTGTTTACTGCCAGAATTCACACAATTTGGACCGTGTTGGCAGGGTTATATCAAGGTTTCAGTGTTACCATGCCCTATGCGGAAAATAACTTACTTATTTTTACAATAATAAAAACGGTTTTCTTAAAGCTATAAATACTTTTTCTTTTATAAGCACACTTTATATCTATCGCCTTATTTATAAAATGAGAGTTTTAACATTAGTGACTCAGAGGTTAGACCCTGGAAATAGGATATCTTGACTAGTGTCACCTTTTGGCCATGTGACCTTCAGCTCTCTGCCCCTCAGTTTCCTTGTCTGTAAAATAGGCTAAGAATATCACCTCCCTCATCGGGTAAATATGATCATTAAATGAAGTCAAACATCAAAAGCATCTAGAGCAGTGCCTGGCACCGTTGTGACTTGTTAACTTTAGCAGCTGTGGTTTTTGCCATAAATGTTCTCTAACTTCAGTATGACTTGCCAGGTGTCTCCTCTCCACTTACTTTGCTGATGAACTTCAGTGCGTTCTTTCTCCGTGTAACGGTAGACAAGATCTATACATTAACCTGAGAGCACAGGTACAACTTCTTTAAGTTACCAGCGTTGACAGTTTTCAAGTGTGGTTTTGACAAGCTGTGAGAATAGTGTCTAAGTTGTGAGAACACAGAAGTACAGATGGAGCTGTTTTTCATCTTGGTCATTGCATGATGAAGTGGTGATGGTTTAAAAGTGCGTCGATTGCATGTTAACATAGTCCTATGAAAATTAGGTAGGTCAGATTAAAACTAAATCCAAATGTGGGATTAACAGTCTTAACAGCGTATTGTTTCTGTCTTTTTGATAATCAGTTTAAGTAGAGCTTGTTTAGACCTGGATATGTGTAGAAACCTAACAACAATTGTTTTAAAAAAGAGGCATAGTTGGGATGCTGACCTTTAGATAAGTCTTCATCAAGTCATCCTTACTCTGATACTGCTGTTATGAGGCTTGAGAGAATTCCAGAATTGCCAGGGATGAATTGGCTATATTCTTTTGTTCTTACTACCCCTCATGATAATGCTGCTATGATAGTTCTCCACGCATCATATCTAACTTAGTCTCATCCATTAAGCTTGACTTGTCTTGGATTTTTTTCTTGAACAATATCTCTCATTGGTTCACCATATTTATATTTGAGAGAAATGCCGTTTGATAACTGTTACAAAAACATGAACAAACCATGGTGACATAGTGAATTGCTGTTCCTAAATTATCACTTACCTAAGAGCAGTCTGTTTCTCCTTGTTAGTAGTACTTCCATTTCTTTGGAGAAGAGGATATTTGTACAGTGTCCACATTTCTTGCAATGGAAAAATCAAGGTACTATGTCATAGTTTAAAGTGATAAATGGATAGTGTAGTATAATGTCCAGAGCTGTTATTCTGGCCATCCCAGCTGTCCAGAATCCAGTTAAGAACTGGGAGATAAGCCAAAATATTTCAGAACAACAAAAATAGGGTTAATGCAGTCAGATCGATCATCTTTACTAATGGGAAAACACCTCCACCCTCCCTGTGAGCTTGTTTATTCTTCTTTTATGCACAGTTCTAGCAGTTGGCACTGAGGTTGTCAGGCAAGAAATAATCCCAGGTAACAGTACGGTGTGCAGAGGGAGAAGGATCCTAAGCAATAGCTGTAGAGAGAAGAGGGGTATTTTTGCTTTTTCTCAGGCCCCAGTGGGAAAATCATTTCTAGCTGTATGGTCTTATACATAGAACAGATATCCATGTAGAGTATGTATCTTTAAAATAGGCTGCTCTTACTTTCCATAAAAAGACAAAGTGTTTAGAAAGACTGCTGTCAAAATTGGGTTAAAAATTGACTCTTAAATAGTAAACCAAATTAATTAGAAATCCCAGTAGTTGAGATAAGTGAAGAATTGCTGTCACTCACTTGCACAATCCCAGGCTTTCTCTTCTTGTAAAGTTATGAAGACATTGGTATCCATTATTACTTGTCATGATAACTCGCAGAATTATTCCTGTAGAATTAGTCGCTGACTTCCTACTCTCAGACATTAGCCGACCCACCCTAGTCACACTGGCAGGGCGGGAGGGTGGCAGGGAAAGTGTCACAGAGTAAGCGTCTCTCCTCTTCTGCGCGCCTCCATGCTGCTGCTCTTGGGGGGATTATGCTGGCGCTTCCTGGCCCTCCGTCAAACCTGTGGGTCTCTTGCCTTGAGTCTGTGAGCAGCTTGAGGTCACACTCCTTGTTTTAGTTTTTCTCTGTATCTCCAACACCTAACACAGATCCTGGTGCATACACAGTACTCTGTAAGTGTTGGTTGGCTTTGATTCAGTCAGTTTTAATTCCTTCCCTTTTTTAGGTGAGTCTTTTGAATTCTCTTTCCTCTTAACCCCTTATGGAAGTAGTAGCTGTTGTGGTAGATACTGTTCGAGTCCCATGACTGTTCAGGAAGGAGACTGTTATTGTTAACCGCCCCACACACACCCCTCCCCCATCATCCTCACTGCCCACCCCACCCCCCCACTGTGCTGAGTGACTAGCTGGGTGGTCCTTCTGAAAGCTCCTGTCCCTGTGATTTATGTGATCACCCACTTGCCCTTCTCTTGTGCTACTCCTCTTGAACCCATCTGTTGCCTGTACAGTTAGTTAGCTCAGCTCAGCACACACTGTTGACCATACCAGGTAGAATCAATAGCAGGGTCCAGAATTCACAAATGAGATTAAGTCATGCGGCTCACTCTTACCCTTTGGGTGCACTACTGGTTATAAATGTTCAAGTCTTTTCATTCATTTGTACAGCACACAGCTTTTTAGGTGCCTGTGTTCCAGGCAGCTTCTCTCCATCCCTGAGTCTCTCTCACAGGCTTTTCTCCCTTCTGTTTCTCTGTTAATTCTCTGTATGTGTATGATTCAGTGTAGCTTCTCCCTCTCTTTGTCTTTTCCCTCTCTGTCTCCCTCTCTCTCCTCCCGACTGGCACTCTTTCTTTCTCTCTGACTTCCTTTTGTGTCTTTTGTGATGCATGCATACTCATGCCTTACTCCTAGCTTTCATCCTCTAGTCCAAGGGTAATTTATTTTCTTTTTTGCTTTGGCCCCTGGAATCTTTTCCCACCTGGATCTTGGCCCTACCGCCTCTCTGCAGCTCCAGTTTGAGGATGTTTTCCTCATCATTCCCCTTTCCCTCCGGGCTCTAGTTTATCCAGTGCCTCTGAAGAGACCCTGCGGAGAGTCTTTGATTCATCCTCTGTGTTTTGGGGACACAAGGAACTGCAAACACCGGGCTTTTTGTCCTGCAGCTTCTTCTCTTTCAGTACCCTTCCCCCACCCCACCCCCATCCTCTCACTTTTATTTTATTGGACAGACTCTTCTTCCTACCCAAATCCTGCTCCTCCTAGGACTAGTGTCACAAGCCTTCACTTCCTCTCATGCCAACGTTAACATTCTTACAGTAACGCCCATTCCCATCCTGAGATTGTGGTCATGGTGAATGTGTCCCCCTTAAAGATTTCCTGGGTTGGCAGAAAGCACTTTAACTACTGACCCTCAGCAGACCTTAGAGATTTTGTTAGACTTTAATTCTGATTAGCAAAAACTTCTACCTGTTAATCTGAGTACTCTGTTGTGCTTCTAGGTTATGTGCAGACCCCATTATGGAAGGACATAAGCTATATCATAAGCATATAATTCTTTAACTTCTGGAAGTTACAGAACATTAGGAATAGTATTGCTGGTTGGACTAGATGCTCTCTAAGGTTCCTTTCAATTCTAAGAGTGGTGCTTTTGTGATTCCAGCAAACTACTTACACTGTTCTGCTGTGTTCCGTAGAACCCTCACATAACTGAATGCTGTGGCCTGGAATTTAGTTTAGGTCAGTCTGTCTTTAGGCCCCATCCAAGGGTTTCATCTCCTTAATCTCAACAGTACTTGTCATAAGAAACTTTGACCGAATAGGCCCAGTCTGTCATTAGGATGAGAGTGCTTTTTCCAGCACTACAACACTGAGTTTAAAGAATCTTTAACTTTTCCCTATTCCATTCTCACTCATTCCATCATGTCTGAAGTTTTTTAGCTTTCAAAATTTTAAATGCATCATTCTGAGTCCCAGTGCTAATTATTTTATTGGTTGTGTTGTATTACAAAACTTTAACTTGCAGAACTTGGAACTCTCTCAGTGAGGTTTAAAATTGCAGGTCCTAATGAGTTTCAAGAACACTTGAGCTTACAGTACATGTTTTTACTTCTTTGGCATTCCCATTAACTTTTAGGCCAAACACTTAAGAAGAAATGACCATTGCTGCTTCAAACAGTCATGGTTTTTACTTCTTGTTTTTTGTCTGTTTGTCTCTCTCTCTCTCTCTCTCTAAATTGTTTCCCTTGTGGTCTTTGATCATGAGTTTGTGGCTTTTCAAATGAATTTTGTGTGGTTTGTAAAACCTTTTTATTATATCTGCAGTACATATTTGTTGTTGAAATTAAAAAGAAGTTAACAACAAATCACCAATAATCCTACTACCCAGAAATGATAACTATTAAGATTTTTAAAAATTTTCTTCCTGCTTTTTAAAAAATGTGTGTATATATACACATATATGCCTTTTTAAAAAAATCCAGTTGGGCTCATATTATGTAGAAAGTTTTGAATCCTGCTGTTTTCACTTCATATTGTAGTTGGAATATTCCTTCATATTAGTGAAAAATCTGTGAAGATGTGATTTTTTGAAATAGCTTCATGGTGTTTTCTATCATGTGGATCTGTAACGGTTTGTATAGATGTTTTCTGCCTTCACACAGGTTTAATCAAGTAAAGGGTGCTGGTTTGCTCATATTTTTTTAGATGTTCTGGTAACTTTACTGTTCAGTACTCTGAAACCATAAATGTGAATGAATTCTGTCACCTTTAATGTTTCTACTCTTGATTTTGGGGAATAGCTAATAGAAGGAATTCAGTCATTTGAGAAAATGGTTTTCCACAGTCATCTAGATGTTCAAATTCAAAATAGGGCCCGTGGAATGTGCCTTTTTCAAGAATGACACCATTCCAGTTGTTTTTTAAAGACCATAAATTAATTTAAGTAATATAGGGCCTCTGTTAACATACAAATAGTCATCTTCTTGGGGCTGAGGTGTCTTGTTTACTCTCTTTTAATATCTCCTATTTGTATTAAAATACCTGGTGGTGTCAGTGGTATGAAGCTTAATGTTGTTATTTTCAGTTAGAAGCTTTTTTTCCAGAAGAGTGCTTTGTATTAAAGCATTCATCCTGTCTCCATTTTTTCATACCTTATCTATTTTTTATTTAGTTTTAATAAATAGATATAAGATTTTTATAAAGGGATTTTCCAGTTTCAGGCAATTTTTACTTTTATTTGTCAGGTTTCTGTAGCAGTATTGATTTTTTTTTTTTTTAATGTTCAGTACCTTGGCAAGCCACTAATAATGAACTTGTTAAGCTGGTTTTTAAAAGGTAAATAGAAAAACGAAGATACTGAAAATGTTTCTGTTTCTCTCAGAGGGTTACAGAAAAGCCATCCTTCAAAGCGTGTGCTTTTCAGACTCTCTAATTCTGAGGTTTTCAACAGCATGAAAATGGTCCTGCAGCATAGTTACAGATCATTTGTAATAATGCTCAAATTGCTAGTTCGAGTGAGCCTTTGCCAAAGGCTAATCATTAACCATGGTTGATGAGATTCAGTTCCTTCTGTGCTTTTTAGAGGCTCTTTACCTATGTGCTTGATTCTTCATGGCTATTTGAACCTGGTGTCATGCATTTTTAGTCTTCATTATATTTGTCATATAATGGCAGGAGAATGATTGAAAGGTCAATATGATAAAAATGTCTTCCCATTTAGGAAAAGTCCTGAAAACATTAGTCATTCTGAACAACTCAAGGAAAAGGAAAAACAAGGTTTTTTCAGGTCAATGAAAAAGAAAAAGAAGAAATCTCAAACAGTAAGTAGATGGCCAGTTTCTATTTACAGTGGCATCCGTATGAGTCTACATTAGTCTGTGGGTACTTTACACTTTGTATGTGACAATCAAAGTGAATTATTTTCTTATTGAGACTTAACATGCATATACTGTATATGTTTCTTTCTCAAATTCTATACAAGTATCCTCCTCTCACAGAGCCTTTTCTATGTTCAACAGAATCTCCAGGAATAGAAGAAATTTAATTTGGATGAAAGAGAATGCTTTAACCCTTTCTCAATAAACATCTTATCCATGTGGGTTTATAGTCATGTAAAAACTATGAAGCTGCAGGATTTATTTCTCTCTGAGCGTTAAAGATACGTGAAAATTTAGGAAATGGTTTTGGCTTGTGTTTAAATCTTAAAATTCTTAACTAACCATCGTTCATTATTCTCCCCTGGCTGGTTATCTGATTCCCATGTTGACAAGTGCCTTTCTGGGCTGCCTAGTCACAGACAGGTCATAGTATTTGACATTTCAGGGCTTGCTTTAGTAGGACATGTTTATCTTGTGATTGAACTGTGAAATGGAATGAGTCTCATTTCCTGAGAGCTCTCCACCTGAACCAAGGGCTGGTTGCATGGAACTGTGCACGTCACATCACTGAACCAACCAGGCAAGGATTCTGCTGGTTAGTGACGTGAGAACACGTGGGGAAGCCAGGCCTCCAGGCCAGCAGGAACGTCTTCACCCACACAAGGCATTCTTCTTCCTTTGCTTTATAGACACCTTTGAGACTAGACAAGGTTGAGTCAGCCATTTTAAATTATTTTGTTTCTAGTTTTACTTCATATATGATTGACTCTTGTTTATTTAAAAAGGAAAAAGGCATAATCAAAATGACCTACTCAGATGGACTTCATTGATTTCATCTCTTAAGATGAATAGATTAGACTCAGTTTTTCTGAGGTCTGTTCGGTTATGAAAAGTCTAGGATTATGACTCAGTGGTGAGTAAAGATGAGATAGATGATAGTAAAAAGGAATATAATATTTGAAGTAAGGATTTAATAAAGGCCTTCCTAGATTACCTTTCTAGATTACTCTTTACTTGCTTGTTTGTTACATTTATGATGTCACTATAATATAAATATGAGCTCATTACAGAAAAATTGAGAAAAAAATGATCATTTCTAATCTCACCACCCTATCACAACTAGTATTAGGATTTTGGTATATTTACTCCTAGCTTTTTGGCCTGTGCATATGTTTATGGAAAGAAGGTGGTTTTTTAGTTTGTTTTAAATAATAGTAGTCATTCTAGTATAATTTTGTATTCTGGCTTTTTAATAGTATTTCTGTCACACATACACACAATATGCTCGTTACTCCACAGATTTTATTATCTTCATTTTAATGGCTGCATAATATTCCTGAAATGTTTATTTAGAAAAAAAACAAAACCTGCCTATATGGCTAACTGAAACTCACTTAAAGTAGAAGGTCCAGTCAATATGTCACTTAGTTGCATATTAACTACATATGTTATTTAGACCAGATGAACAGAATAGACCTGATTTGAAGTAGAGAAGCTTAAAATACGTAAAGTGCTAATAAAACTTATATCATCATCTGTGGAACATATTTATCCATCATGAACATTAAACTTAGACTACCTCCTCCTACCCACTGTTATTTTTATTTCGAGTTTGTTTTTGTTCTTAACCTCAGGCCCGTAGCCATTGTGGGGTGATTAAGTGGAAGAAAGTAGCAAGGACACAGGAATTGAAGGTGTTTTTGTATGTAGATTTAGCTTTTGATGTCTGCCTTAGGCCGACGTTAAACCTGCGGCTCACCATGGCATGAGTCAAGTATGTACATGTTGACTGACTATCATTCAGGATCTGGTTCAAATTTTAGATGTTTAAATAGTGTAGAGTAGGGTAAATAGGAAATTTACTATTCTCTAACATATTCTCCACTTGAACTTACTTTTTTTAGGGTTTCATACTTTTCATTTTTGATATGTAAAGCAACTGCAAAATATCTCTGCACAGGTCACAGTGACTTAAGCCTTCCAAACCAAAAGTTGTTTATACCCTCTGCATTTTTTTTAATTAAAAGAGGAAAAAAAAAATGTTTAAAGGACTTTGATATCTAGAGTAAGATTTCCAAAAAGCACTCAGCATAGTACTTCCTGGCAGACCTCAGGCTCCCAAGCTTGACATTGTGTTAACTCTGCCTCCTTCAAATGAGCATTGGAACAGAATTAAATTTAACTTTTTTTCACTCTCTAGAACTCAGCAAAAGGAAACTAGGTAAATGAACTTTGAAAGATTTAAAGCATTGTGGCCTTTGCATAAGATTCAACAAAATGGTAATCTGATACCCAGTGCACAGAGAGAAGCCTCTGTGGGTCCTAAATCTAGTTTAACCCCTGTATTTTGCTAACTGCCCAGGCAAGTTGTGACCTGCCCAAAGTTGCACAATCAGTTGGGCGAACGGGAGGTGGGTTCTCCTGAATAGTAGGCCTAGCTCAGTCCCTGCCAGGGGCCCACCGTTGCAGAGCGCCTCCGGCTACTTGTCTTTTTTTTTTTTTTTTTTTTAATTGAAGTATAATTGATTTACAATATTATATTTGTTTCAGGTGTACAGCATAATGATTCAGTATTTTTGCAGTTTACACTCAAAAGTTATTATAAGATAATGGCTAGAATTCCCTGTGCTATACATTATATCCTTGTTGCTTCTCTATTTTATTTTATTTATTATTTTTTTTATTGGAGTATAGTTGATTTACAATGTTGTGTCACTTTTTGCTGTACAGCAAAGTGAATCAGTTATACATATACATGTCTGAGGGCTTTCTTGTGGCCTCCTTAGACATGCAAGTTAAACTCTTCCTGGATCCCTGTCTTGGGAGCAGGAAACCTTATGGGCTATTTTACTCGAATGTCTTCATACACACCAATAAAAGATGATCTGAACACCTTCATATACATTCTGGTTCTCTGACAATTGAAATATCCAAAACAGGGAAAAGTCGTGCCAGAAAATCATTCTGTATTGTAAAGATACCTGCTTTGACTCAAGCAAATCTGGAAGCCTCCTTGGGAAATCTGGCTTCAGTTCCACATTCAGACAGTTACATAAGCCCTCAGAGCATATGGTGACTTTGCCAACGTGGTAATTTTACCCTAGTTAGTATCTCAACTGGTAATCATGCTTCAGTTTAAAGATTGAACTTTGTTTCTTCACTTTTGTGGCGTATTCTGAATTGTGCCAGCTATTTTCCATGGGGTGAATACTTCTCACAGTGTAGAACCAGGCTTCTTCCTCAACGGTAGAATCCTGCAATATTGATATATTCCTCTTCCAAGTGATGTTTTCTGGTTCAAGAGTTGACCACGTTCAGAAAGGTTTGCGGTGTCTTTTTCTTTTTTCCTAATAGGCAGGCAGATTACATGGTAGATTATTTAGTTGCTTAAGTCCTCTGGCAATTAGGAAAAGATTGAAGTTCATCAGTAGCCCTTTAAACATAATTCTTTGTAACAGTCCTATTTCTGATAATAAATAAATAAATCCTTAAATGTTTTGTAAGCTTAATGTGAATATGTGTGTGTGTAGGTCTCTAGAGACATTCCTGCTATAGGTATTGAGCCTGTCCGAATGTTCTTTATATACACAGAAGTTTCTACATGTCTTGAATTTACATTATTGGCATCTTCATGTCCAGGTGAGGAATGGCACAGAACCTCTCAAGTTGCGCACACAGCACAGAGATTCTTTCAGTGACTGTTAATATTTAACAATTTGAGGGCATCCAAGGGCTAGGAGTTTCGATAAGAACACCTTCTTTTTTTTCCTTGGCAATTAGTTTATTTGTATCTTATATTGCAGACAGATTCCACCAACGGGGAGAATCCAAGCATCAAGAAATCCCTCTTTCCTCTTTTTAATTCAAAGAATCATTTAAAGCATAGTTCTTCTTTGAAAAAGCTTCCTGTAGTCACTCCACCCATGGTACCCATTTTTACGTATGGTAGCCCTGAAAACTGCTCCAGTAAACTTGTTTTACTGATGACAACAGCATGTCTTTTATTTTCATGGGGTCATATTCTCTTTGTGCTAGTTAAGTACCTGAGCCAGTTCCATAAATTCACTGAGATACAAATTCTTCGACATTCTGGATTTTCTGAATCAGTTAAGGAGGTTGAAGCGTAAAAGGCTATTAAACAAACAAACTAGTGAAAGGCTAGTTTGGGTTGTCTGATTAGCCAGTTGTTGGCAGACAGTATTCATAAAATCCCTCATTTCCTGTAAAGAATTTGATTAACATTTACAATTAACAAATGTCTTTTGGTTTGGCTCACAAAGTTTGTTAACACTTGGTTGGCAGTTTGTCTCTTTGAAACCAAGTGAAATTGACCAAATTGGGTGAGCTTGCAGGCTCCATGAAAAAACAGCTTCTGTTAGTTGGTGATTTGCTCTTTCCTTGCCTGGCTCTAGCTTTTGCTGGTCACTTAGTTGAAGGCCAGGGCTTTTGCACTCTCCTCTGTCCACCAAAATCAGTGAGTGGACCAATTGCATTCGTCTGGAATTTGTGGCACAAATTTCTAGCACTCTCATAGTGCATAATGCTAGACCCAGATTTACTGGGTAGTGTCTTGGGAATATGATTCAAACCATACTTTCTCACTTTGCTATCCTTAAAAGCCTGCTAGACTTCTTTGGCACCACCAAACACAGTGTATGGATCATTTTCCCAGCAGGAACAAATTTTTGTTTTATTGAACTGGTTCATAACCTAACTGCAATATGGAATGAGGATACGGCAGCAGTTCCTGGTACAGCTCAATTTAACTGCTCTCTCTTACAGCGACTAAAACTAACAGCATGGGAATGCTTTGAGGGTTGAGGTTTAACAAAGCTGCATGACATCTGCCAATTTTTCCTAATGCAGGGAAAATTATTAAGAGGGCAGCAGACTTTAACTAGCATCACTTGCATTGTGAACATTGGGAGAGTTCTGATTTCTTTTTTTATTGAGTCTTCTTTGGAGGGGAGGGGGTTGAGTTTTGGTTTGGTTTGATTTGCTTTCGTTCTCCTCTTGCGTGTGGTTGCATATCCTATTTAGGCTTACTGGTGTGATTATTGAATCCTTGTCCATATTCTGCTCTAGGTGCCCAATTCTGACGGCCCTGATCTTCTGACATTACAGAAAGCCATTCACTCTGCTAGCACCCCAAGCAGCAGACCAAAGGAGTGGCGTCCTGAGAAGATCTCTGATCTACAGACCCAAGTGAGTGGTGCCTGCATCACTCCTAGACTCTCAGACTCTGCAGTGACCGGTCTCTCCTGAAGAGAGGACAGGGTTGAGAAATTTAGCCTCTCAATGTTACAGCAAGGCTGAGAGTCTCCCCAGAATATACCCTCAGAAATAGCCAGATGCATGTTGGGGGTCCGGATGAATGGAGAAAAAAAGCGACCTTCTATTAGTCTTCACCTGCGGGTCGGGGGAGGACGATTAAGGGGAATGAATAAGATACGGTTCCAGTCCACAGAAACTCTGCAGCCTAGGAGAGAGAGAAAATTCACAGATGACCATGATTCATGGTAAAAGTGAAGCGCACCATAAAATGTAGGGGAGGGTAAGAGGAGGTAGTGCGAAGATTAAGGGTTCGTTAAAGGTGGTAGCCTACAAACTGCGCCTTGAAAGACAGATATAATAAGCTTTCTGAAAGACTGTTTAAGCTTCTGAAATCCATACTAGTTTTGATAGAAAACCGGCAAACATTTGCATTAGGAACTGCATATTAGAAAGTATGTATAGTCACGTTTCTCTGCCATAATGGGGGAATAAGCAGAAACCGAATCCATAAATTTTTCAGGTAACTGAGGTCTTATCTCCTTGAAGCAAACTGTTTTGATGGAAATTTTAAAATATTGTATCTTTTCAGCATCCCATAATGAGCATAGTAACATAATCTAACTTGTTTTTCATTATATTCAATATTTTATAAATCTCTTATTCCTCTGTACTGCAATTTCTCACAACCCTCATGAGCTTTTGAGGCTGTAGGGTTACTTGTGCCTATAAATGTTACTGTGCCTGTAAATGACCATGCATTTCTGTGATTTGGAGGAGGAGGTTCTATTTTATAGGTTTATTGTTTACTCTCTTTAACTATAAGCTGTTACTTAGAGCTGCTGAGAAGAGCTCCCTAAATTTCAACTGTATTTGCCCAACCATTTATATTTTCTGCTTCTAACATAATATTGGCTGGAGGAGCGAAGACAGTGTAGAGAACCAGATATCCCAGTTATTGGACGTGTACCCGAACTAAAAGCACAAGGCTCTGAGAGGGCCTGATGTTCTATTCCTCATCTATTTAAAAAAAAAAGAGAGAGAGAGAAAGTACAGGGTTTTAGAACCTTCCTTGTGTAACCACTTCTTTTGCTGAGAAGCTCTTTTCAGGTAACTTTATATCTCCATCTGAACTATTGTGATTGTTCAATAGTTACATGTGGTCAGGGCTGTAAAAATCACCAGGAATGACCATGGAGGATGCTTCCCCAGGAGCAATTTCTACTTGAGTCAGTGCTCAAGCAGTAGCCCCTGGATTTCAATGCCCTGTTCCTCCGACTCTTTAGTATTTCTTGAGATTATCAACATTTTACTTTGCTGAGCCCTTCAAAGCCTTGAGGCCCTTGAGGATTGGTGAGGGCCTTGAATGTCAGGGTGCTTTCCCATGCCTCTTCTGACGGTGACCCCATCAAGCCTGATAAAGAGGAAAGGGGCGTGAGTCAACTTTGGCCAGTGAGGAGCCTGTGGGGCAGATGGCTTCTGGGACCCTCCCTGCTGTTTTGAAGTGCCCCCCCCCACAGTGCAGCACCCCATGAGGCCCAGGTCCCAGACCCACAGCAGACAGACTGTTAGGAGTCGAAGGCTTCCTATGAGTGAATTGTGTTTTAGAGTCTCTAGGGCTTTTGCTTATTTCTGTGTGCTTTGCATTTTTAGTGCCCAAACTTTACCTCCCCCTCAAAACAGTAAAAAACCAAAAAAATGATAAAGTGCAGAAAGGGAACATTGGGATTTTGCAATGCCAAGGGAAAGGGAAAATCAGGGAGATAAGAACAGAAGGGGGTACACAATCTTTAGCCAAGTATGTTGCTACCTATTGAAACATTACATTTTTTCAGTTACTCTTGCCGCTAGATATGGTCGAATGGCTGAGTTTTAGCAGGTGAAATCTAAGTGGCAACTTTATGCGGAGCTGTTGGGAAGGAAGTCTTCTCGAAAGGGAGAAGCACATCCCTTCTTTTGCTTCTTCCTGATGGTTGGCGCATGAGACCTCCCCCCTCCCCCCCCACAAAGATGGGATGCAGCCAGACAGAAGGTGCCTAAGCCTTTGATCAGTCACCATACCAGCTCTAGATTTCTTCTACGTTTCTAGGCTTTTTCATTAAAGAAAAATAACTTCAATCTTGCCTGAAAAAGAACAAAAGAACAGATAAGGCTGGACTGGCCCGTCCTCCCCCACACCCGCCCTCCCTGGCTCCACGCAGTCATCTCAGGTCTGTGCTCCGTTTCCTCCCAGCTTTCAAGTCTACTCTAAATTAAATCCTACATGCACCCTCATCTTTTCTTTCAGAGCCAGCCATTAAAATCACTGCGCAAGCTGTTACATCTCTCTTCAGCCTCAAATCACCCGGCTTCCTCAGACCCCCGCTTCCAGCCCTTAACAACTCAACAAGCCAAAAATTCCTTCTCAGAAATTCGGATTCACCCACTGAGCCAGGCCTCTGGTGGGAGCAGTAACATCCGGCAGGAGCCAACACCAAAGGGCAGGCCGGCCCTCCAGCTGCCAGGTCAGATGGACCCTGGTTGGCACGTGTCGTC
This sequence comes from Eubalaena glacialis, assembly GCF_028564815.1. Taxonomy (NCBI): domain Eukaryota; kingdom Metazoa; phylum Chordata; class Mammalia; order Artiodactyla; family Balaenidae; genus Eubalaena; species Eubalaena glacialis. Next base: position 15,944,626 of record NC_083736.1, read on the forward strand.
TGTGACCCGGAGTGCCACAGAGGGGCCTTCCTACTCTGAACAGCTGGGTGCCAAGAGTGGGCCAAACGGGCACCCTTATAACAGAACAAATAGGTCCCGAATGCCAAATCTGAATGATTTAAAAGAGACAGCCTTGTAATGTGTGCTGGAGTGGGGGTGGGGGGGAAAGGGACAATCCGGTTAGGAGGGGAGGGGCGGGGGTGGGGTGGGTGGGGAATGGGCGGGGCCGGGGTGGTAAGCCAGTATTTTCAGCTTTATCAAGGTGTGTGCAATATTGTATGTGTGGAGCCAGCTGGCTCCTCACGGCCACAAATGCTAGTCAGGGATCTTAGAGCCCCAGGAGTTCCTTAGGGATCGCCAGTCCCCACGAGTCTTGTGTGCGAGTGGATAGTGTGCAGCTGAGGAAGAAGACAGTTTTGCCAGGTTCTCCCCCTTAGGTTCCAGCTCTAGTGCAATCGCCGTTGAACTTGGGAAAGCCAGGATGTGTTTTGGCACTGCAAGGGATAGAAAAATACGTGTTGACCGATGTCCTTACCACAGATTTTTTTCCGCCTAGACTAAATGTGGGGTTTATTGTAATCCAAGAGTATCCCTTTGAAGGGTTAGCAGATGAACTAACTGTATGTCTTAAATTGTTTTCTAAACTTCCATATTTGATAGGGTTTGTAACATTTATTTATAATTAATTAATATTGTACTGTTATAATCATACCTTTTCTGTTAAACGTAAAGTTATTTTGAGCTGTTTGGAACATTGTGAAGCAGTGGGACAGCTACAGTAGTTTCTATAAAAACTAAACAGTAACGTTTATATATTGCATCAGGAGTATTTTATTCTATATATAAATATATATATGGTAAATATCTGTCTGTTTTATAAATATAATCATTTAAAGAAAGTATCGTTATGACACTATCTGCCATATTTTTATACATTTGTGATATGAAGTGAGTATTATACTTCTAATCAAGGGAGTTGAATTGTGGCTGCTCGTGACTGTAACGGTAGGAACCTTGCTAAACTTTCAGGCGCCAGCGGCAGCTTCTAGACACGATCCTTGGTAGCAGACGAGATGCAGCATCTCCTTCTGAACCCACAGGGAAAGAAAGTTGGCTAGGCCAGTGAGAACTCCAGCAGGCCTGTTCCGTCCTCACACAGTTGGCTCCTCTTCGTGTCCAGGGACGTTCCTTGCACCTGAGGGGAGAACAGATCCAGGGTTACTCATGGGTCTTTGTAGAGAGAATGTGCTCTTCTACTTAGCATTAGTGTAGGGCATAGACCAAAGATTTGCCAGTGAACATTCCTAGTTGCGAGGTTGTAAAAGGTATCTGCAGATCTTGCAAACCAGCTCTATGCTCCTGAATCCTGTGCACTGTACTGGAGACTCTTGGCTGGTAGGGTGTGAGATACATGTGTGGCATTTCTATTTCTAAATGCTTTTTTTGTTCTCGCTCTTTCCAATATATTTAAAAGGCTCCTGAAGCAATTCCAGATGTAGAGAAAATTGCTGTACTCATCTTCCTGAGACGGTCCATTTATAACAAGCTTATCATGCACATCAATAAACACACATACGCGCACACACACGTGGCCAGAACAGGACTTATCTTTCCCTCATTTGATCTCCTTCAACTCCCAAGTTATTCCCAAGTATCATCAAGGCCTTTGGCCAACAAGGGTCATAGCCCCGCGTTTCTGGGCCATCCTTGACAGAAATCACCTTAATACCATCATCCATCAAGAGTATTAGATTTTCGGAAGTAGTCTCTTAGCAATAATATTTTTAAAGGTCCCCTCCCACCCCTCAAAGAGGTAACTTCTCAGTATTTATTACTTGTCCCAGGATTGTGAGAGTATCAGCCCCTGAATCAAGTTGGCTATAATTGAAATCTGCTGAGTTACTGTTCCCCTCCCCCAACAGTTTAAGAATCATAGCTCTGATGATTATGAAGATTATAAAGAAAAAGGTCTTAGTTTCTTTGAAGCTTAAATTGTGTGCATATTGCATTTTTATATAACTACTATAATGATGTGTATTGATTATATATAGAGGTCATTTTAAGGTGCTTTTAATTTAACTTTAATAAGTGTAATAGGCACTAAAATAAAACTCAACTAGGTACTATCATTGAAACAATTTGATTCAAACCAATAGTTTGCATGCTCTTCGGTTCTTTTTATATCTTACTGCTTTCACCAGTTCAGTGCTGTCTGAGTAGCTCTGAATTCTGGCTTTTTCCAGGCAGCTGCCCAGTTATATAGTGATGTGGACCCTTAGCAGTTTTTGCCTGGATACTAATGACTCTAAAAGGGTGTGTAACTCTTCTTTTTTAAACTCAACCTGTACCTTGTATTCCCCCTTGCAAACCAGAAACTCCATTTTTTCCTCTGGAAAGACTTCTCACTGTGCTGTGCGCTTAGGAACTGCGCAGTCACATTGCCATGCCGTGGCATTTGAGGCTCGTTGTCACCTAGGGGCTGGTTTCCCATGTTTTCGTCCTTGCTAACATTGGGATCTCAGATATTTGCAGAACATTTATATTCGTGATGGTTCTTCAAAGAAGGGCTAGAATAATTGCCTTCTACCTAGAGCAAAGTAAACCTAACTGATGAAGAGTCAATACATACTTTTCGTACATTCCCAGATTTGAGCCAGAAAATATCTGCAATGTTTTCAACTAGTGTTTTTGAGGTAGCTCTTTTATCCTCTTCTCAGCTTTTGTCCATTCTGACTTTCATTGACCTCAGTAAGCTGTAAATGATCTACAATTCGCATTTCTAGCATGCATATTTCTCTTCCTGCTCACATGGTAAAGTTTTCTCTCAAATCTAATGGGCCCTCTTTTAGCTCTTAACTTATTTTCCTCTGGTTGATGAATTATTGGCCTCACAAAGATTGCCATCTGTGATAAGATTAAGGACTTGACTTAAGGTCACAAAAGTCTGCGTTTTCTTTAGGAAGGGAAGTTTATGACATCCATGTTCTATCATCTGCCCTGACTTCCTAAAGGATAAAAAGGTTGAATGAAGGCTTATGAATTGCTTTGTCTTATGGAAGTATCGCTGATCTTTTGAAAAGAAACTCTGCTTTACTGTTTTTCTACTTTTGCTTTACCGCCATCCTCATTATTCTTCTCAGAAGTTCTGAATGAACTTTTACTAAACCTTGTTTGGTCTCAGTCAGAGGTTTAGCCTCTCTAGAGCCCAAGACAAAAAGTGCTCCATGCTGAGGGGCTCAAGTGAGTTATCTCTACAGCAGGATTCTCGACCAGGGCCAATTTTGCCTCCTGGGGACATTTGGCAATGGCAGGAGACATATTTGGTTGTCACAACTGGGGGTGGTGGTGTGCTACTGGGATCTAGTAGGTAGAGGCCAGGGATGCTGCTAAACATCTTGCATGCCCAGGACCGCCCCCACCAGACAAAGAATGATTCAGCCCCAAATGTCAGTAGTGCCGAGGCTGAGAAACCCTGCTCTACCATATTCCAAGCCCACCTGTCTCTACCATATTCCAAGCCCACTAGCTTGGCTCCGCGCTAGTTCTCTGCAGGCTACAAAACTGCAGGTATGAATTCTTTAGCGTTGCATTCTCTTAAAGAGTCTTCTACCACCATTCTTGAATCCCTGGAATCCTATTGTTTGTTTTCATTATCTTGGACCTGCTAAAAGGTGCATCCTTTGGGAGGAGACCAGAGTCACTTTATAGGTGTTTGAGAACTTAAATTCTAGGTCAGCATCCTTAGAAAATCTTTCATAGAGCCATGAAGCTTATATTTAGAAGCAAGCAGCAGCCTGGCAGATTGGCATGATTTTTACCAACTGCTCAAAGGCATCCGTGGCTTTTAGCTGTGTCTCCCAAAAGAAAATGTCTTTGTTTTTTATTTAAGTCATTTAATAACTCTTTACAAATATTGGCGTATGACAGACCGATTAGAAGCAAAAAACTCTTAATTGGTGGTCATGATGTGGCTGTTATAGGAGTATTTGTGCCATGTGCTTTGGTTAAATCTGTTTTAAAATGTACTTTAAGATTCACCATTTGCAGTTGTACTTTAATTCTAAGCTCAGAGCCATGCTGGTTAGTTTCCAGTCGCATCATGTATTATAAAGTATGTTGTGGTTGTAGAGTTAGACAGTTTAGCATATTCCTAACCTGAAAATTAGTGGGCTTTGCTACGAAATGCTATCCCAGTTTTCCTTCCCAGCACCTCTTAGTTAACGTCATAGTACCCTCACTCCTTAAACTAGTTTTTAGAGTAAATAAGGAAAAAAGCCATTTATTTTCTTCTAGCTAAGTATTGAGAATGACTCATAAGTGTACAACTTTTTTTTAAGGCCAAGAGGATTACTTTTCAAGTATGTAGAAGGCTCTGTCCCTTTCTGTTCACCTAGGTCCTGGTGGGGACTCAACTTTTAGCAAGGGCAATGGCTCATTGCGACTTATTCCTAGAGCTCAGCTGGGACTCAGAAATCTGCATAATCTCTCCTGGTCAGAACATATTTTCTGGAGAGCAGTGCTTTTATATCTAGAAGTTTGTTAGCTCCTGCATTATAGTAAGATATAAGCTCCGTGCGAGCACTAAGATCCACAGACTCATACTTTTGTGAACTGGGAATGTGGTATGATACACTGAACCAAGTCAGAAAATATTGAAATATTTCCTTGCCTCCTTCAATTCATCACTAATAAAGTGTGTAGGCAGAGAAAACTTATTTGCAGTTTTAAAAAAAAAAATGGTTTCTTTAAAAGGGGCTGCAGAAACAACAGTACAAATGTCGTAAGTGTCCTGTTGCTAATCCGCAGGGCCAGAATCTCACAAGAAGGCTCTCTTAGAGACTTAAAGGGCCACCTTGCAAAATAAAAACTTGTAAGTGGTTCTGATTTCTTCCTTCTGCATCTTGACCAGCTGAGATATAGAATATAATAACTTGAGGTCTGATTCAGCTGGGTAAAAAATTCTGTCTTAGAAACCATGAGTAAATGCAAGAAAGTGAATCTGTGACAGGATGAGTCCCTTGTCCTTCTGTATACACACAATGTGGTAGAAGTAAAGTGGCTAGGAAACTATGGGCCTGCTGCCCTATTCTATTTCTTCTTTTTTAATCAAATGTACTATAAAATGTCATAGACTTTTGTGCCAAGTCAGTTACTATGTGAATATTCATTTCCCATAGTGCTTTGTTAATACATCAGTGTTAGGCCTGGTCCTGACTCCACCTTTCTCCACTCCAGGCACTGACCCACCTTTCTGTGTATTTCCTATAGGCTATTAAATATGATCACAACCTGCCTTGTACTTCCATTCATTAACTGTTTACTCCCAAGTTTGAGGGAGGTTTGTCTTTTGTTTTGCCAGAAAAAAATTTGTAATAGTCTACACGTTGGATTTCTAGGGCCAGAGAACTGTGGCAGTGAAACTGGTATCTCTTCTAAGGCCCTTCATTACCCACAAGGTTAAGCCCTCTGAACCCCATTTGATCCTTGGGTTGTATTTTGATCTTCCTTTGGAATCTTAAAAATCGGTCTCCATGTTGTATGCAGATTAGAAGTTGCCTTGTTCACTACTCTTCCAGCGCAGAGTATCAGGGAGAAAGAGGCCTTATCTGTTCCTCCATCCCCTCCGTTTTGACAGACTGCAAAGAATTCCTCAGGACTTCCTTTGGTTTGGGATTTTACTTTCCCAGAAGCCTGATCTGATTCATTTCAGGCATAGACAAGCTTGTCCTAGTGCTCTGCTTCAGGGCTAATCAGACAAAACCCAGGAATAGAAAAGGTAGATGCCTTGACTTTTGTCCCTGTTAGGGGATTAAAGTGTTTATCGCCAGAGTTGTCAAAAGCTCCAGTTACAACGCGTTCAGTTTCAAGGGGAAAAAAATGATGCTTTTACTTCTGGAGAACTTTTAAGTTCTCCACAGCAGCTTAGATTTTCCAAAATGGAAAGTAAAGCTTGTATAAAATCTGTTTTCACTAGAGATATACAATCGATTATAGTCACCTCAGTCCATTTCCCTCTCCCTGTTTCCTCCTTGGTCACTGATTGAGTCAGGCTGGAGGGGTAATGCTGTGATTGTAAGAAGTAAATTCTCACGTGAACGTGGACTGATTAACAGAAACAAACCAAACAAAATAGTTGCCCCTAATTCCTATCTCCAAGAATTGCTTTGTGCCATTTTGAATTCAGGTAGTTATTCTGTATATATTTAGAAGACTATCCTGAGCTTCTTCAATCTCTAGGAAGTTTGAAGGGGGTATCTGGGAAGACACAGGGCAGGGAGACTTTGAGAACCCTGCTTGTGCCTGAAAACAAAAATAGGGATAAGCCAGAATGATGTAACATCTAAGTTTGTGGTAGATGAAGAATCAGTTGAAATTCTTAATTGCACAGACTTTATAATCCATAATATAAAGTGTAATTCCATACTTTGTACTGTGGCAAGGGTGTGACGTGGTGTTAACCTTTTTAATTTTTGAATCCAAGCTGAATTTAAAGTGTTGAATATTTAAATTCCTCACAAGCTAATTGTGAACCATTTGTAAAGTGTTTATATAACTCTTTGTATCTATCATGTATTGGTACATCTTATCAAGTTTTTTCTGGCATGTATTCCATTCTAAACTTCTGTAAAATTTCTATTGTTGCTGTAAATATTATACAAATATCTATTCCGTGGTAACCTTAATTATCAGCATGAAATGGTTAATTTTTACTGAGCACAATGTATTTTTGAATGGATCTTCCCAAATGTCTTTAATAAAATGCAGATTTTGCACTGACTGATGTGATTGCAGGCCTTCCCCACCTTGAGCACTGTGGTCCCTCTTGTTTGAACAACAAGCAGCTCCGTGGTAGTTCCTTCTTTGTAAAGAACTCGTTTGAATTCAAATGAGGGATAATGGGCCTTTGAAGTTGGAATCAGTTTAAGGGACAGAAATTATTGTAAAGCAGGGCAAATCCTGTTATTTACTGATGTTGATAATTTTTTTTTTTTTTTTTTTTTTTTTTGTATTTATAAAGCTTTTTTCCCCTTCTGGCATTTTGAAAACTTTGGTTTCTTTTACACTTGAGTGTTGCCTCATTTGCACGTTGCCAGACGCTCACTTGGTGGTTTGGGGAAGATGGGAAGAGATGTCAACCTCCTGCTTAGTGCCATGGAGGAAGCAAAGATGAACAGCTTAATAAGGACGTCTTCATGTTTTAGAGCAAGGGGTTGGCAAACTCTTTCTGTAAAGGGCCAGATAGTAAATATTTGAGGCTCCATGAGCCATTGGATCTCTGACTACTCAACCCTACTCACCATGCAACTCTGCCATTGTAGTGCAAAAGCAATATAGATGATATGTAAATGAATGGGTGTGACTGCGTTCCAGTAAAACTTTATTTACAAACACAGGCAGGGAACCAGATTTGCCAGCCTGTTTCAGGCCCTTACTTTTGTCTTTAAGGATAAGAAGACCAACTAAGTAAATGGGGTGGCAGGGGAGAGCTTAAATTTTGTAATAACATGTATAAATATTCTCCAACTTTCTTTATCTTTCTAAACAAAGGATAGGAGCTAAAACCCTGTGTCACCAAAATCTTCACTCCAAGTTTCTCAAGTGTCATGGAAACTTGTGGCCTGTGATTTCAACGATACTGTTTATCAAGACTGAATCAAAGTAACTGGGGTGGGCTTCCCTGGTGGCGCAGTGGTTAAGAACCCACCTGCCGATGCAGGGGATACGGGTTCGAGACCTGGTCCGGGAAGATCCCACATGCCACGGAGCAACTAAGCCCGCGAGCCACAGCTACTGAAGCCCGCGCACCTAGAGCCAGTGCTCTGCAACAAGAGAAGCCGCTGCAGTGAGAAGCCTGCGCACCTCAACGAAGAGTAGCCCCCGCTCGCTGCAACTAGAGAAAGCCCGCGCGTGGCAACGACGACCCAACGCAGCCAAAAATAAAATTAAATAAATAAATTTAAAAAAAAAACCGCACTGGCCGCCTCCCCCTCCTCCTCGCCTCCAGCTGTGGGCTGAGCATGCCAACCAGCACACACAGCTGTTTAAAAAAAAAAAAAAAAAAAGTAACTGGGGCTTGTCATTTTTTTATGTTCATAGCACTTACTATGGCTGGGCACATTGCCAAGTATTTTACTTTTATTATTACATTTATTTTTTGGAAGACAACAAAGTGGGTAGTATCCCCATTTTGTAGATGAGGAAACTGAGGTTTATGGACTTTATGTTAACCTGCCCAAGGTCACCCAGCTAGGATTTGAAACCAAGTATGTTCACTGGAAAGCCCATACCCTTTAACACTACTATACAGTGCGATCACTATGTCTCCATGTATAGAAACTGACATGGGTTCATGACATGGGGTGATTCATGTACCACCCTTCTTCCCATCTCCCATCAAGTGGTAATTGAACTGATTTGAGAATAGAACATTTCATTGAAACAAGCCACTAGAGGTCCAGAGACTAGTGAAATGGCTGAAAGCACAGGATCTGGGGTCAGATTACCGGAGTGCAATCCTAGCTCCATCACCTACATCTTGTGTGGCTTTATGCAAGTTACTTAACTTTTCTATGCCTCGGTTTCCTTATCTTTAAATGGTAATAATAATAGTGCCTACTTCATAAGGTTGTTGTGAGGATTTAATGAGATGATAACCTGCAAAGCACTTGATAGATTCTCAATAAATACTAGCTGCTACAATATTTTTGCTCTTATTTGTGCCCCAGTTGACAGCCCTATGAAGTTAAAAAGGAATGTCACTGAATCTTGACTACCACTTAATACAGAGCTCATTAAGCACTTTAGGTGCATTTATCTTACTTGATCTTCGCATCAGCCCTGTAAAGTTCTCGTGATTAAGAACCACCCAGCTCAGAGCTACTCTTGGGATCACAGGGGAAGCAATAGCCCTTACAGGTGTGCATTTGTCAGCAAGCCTCAGCAACTATGCTCCAGGCAGACAAAAAGATGGGCTTCTGTCGGTGTCTGTTCAAAGGCTCAATTCAGGGGTGCAATCTTCTGGGCTCTGAGACTGGAATCATAGCAGTACCTTTATTTTGAAATGCCTTTTACCTCGTCTAAGTAACCTCCTCCCACACTGAATACCAAAATCAGCTCAGACTTTTTCTTAACCTTGCCAACACTTAATGCTACTTCTTTGTTCATAGGATTTCATCTAGTTGTTTAAAAATCTCCTGCAGTATGTTACGTATATTTTAACCACAATTAAAAAAAAATGTCCTGCAAGTATAGGCCACACTCTAGAATTTCTGAAAATATTCTTCAACCAAAAGTTTCCCCCACAAAAGAAATAGTACTGCAAACATAGTTCATGTGTTTAATGGCAAGATTCTGTTGGGCTTCAGATGTCCCTCAATAAAAGTTTTATTTTTTATACATTCTGTCATGAATTAAATGAAGTAAAAAATTCATATGCTGTCATAAATAAATTACCTACAGATAAATGTTTTATGAATCTCACTGTTTATTAAATTCTGAAGTACTGAGCAATTTCCAATAGGAAATCTCAGCTGACTTCTTTGCAGAAATTGACAAGTTGATCCTAAAATTCTTACGGAAATTCAAGGGACTCAGAATAGCCAAAATGATCTTGAAGAAGAACAAAGTTGGAAGACTCATGCATTACAATTTGACAACTTCCTACAAAGCTACAGTAATCAAAACAGTGTGGTACTAGCATAATGATAGACATATAGATCAAAGGAATAGAACTGAGTGTCCAGGGAATTCCCTGGCGGTCCAGTGGTTAGGACTCCATGCTTTCACTGCTGAGGGCGCAGGTTCAATCCCTGGTCAGGGAACTAAGATCCCACAAGCTGTGTGGCATGGCCAAAAAAAAAAAAAAAAAAGGAGTGTCCAGAAATATAAACCCTCACCTTTCTGGTCAATTGATTTTCCATAACGGTCCAAGGTCATTCAATGGGGAAGGAGTAGTCTTTTCGACAAATGTGCTGGGACATTTGGATATCCACATGCAAAGAATGAAGTTAGACCCCTACCTCATATCATATACAAAAATTAACTCAAAATCGATCAAAGATCTAAATGTAAGAGGTAAAACTGTAAAACTCTCGGGAAAAAAAATAGGAATAAATCTTCATGATCTGGATTTGGCAATGGTTTCTCAGATATGACACCAATAGCACAAACAACAAAAGAGAAAAAATAAGTTGGACTTAAAATTTTAAAATATGTGTTTCAAGGGACTCCTTCAAGAGAGTGAGAAGACAACCTATGAAATAGAAAATATTTGCAAATCATATATCTGATAAGGTAATTGTATCTAGAATATATAAAGAGCTCTTACAACTCAATATTTTAAAAACAGCCTAATTTCAAAAATGGGCAAAGGATCTGAATAGACATTTCTTCAAAGAAGGTGTACAAACACAGTAGACACATGAAAAGATGCTTAACATCATTACTCATTAGAGAAATGCAAATCAAAACCACAATGAGAGATACTACTTCATACACACCAGGATGGCTACAATCAAAAAGATAATAACAAGTGTGCAGGAATTGGAACCCTCATACATCGCTGGTGGGAATGTAAAATGGTGCAGCCACCTTGAAAAATTGAAAGTTCCTCAAAAGGTTAAATTGAGTTACCATATGACCCAGCAATTCCACTCCTGGGTATATACCCAAGATAAATGAAAACGTCCACGCAAAAACTTGTACACAGTTGTTCATAGCAGCATTATTCATAATAGCCATAAAGTGGAAACAACCCAAATGTCCATCAACAGATGAATGGGTAAATAGAATGTGGTTTATCCATACAGTGGAATGATATTCAGCCATAAAAAGGAATGAAGTACTGATACATGTTACAGCATGAATGAACCTTGGAAACACTATACTAAGTGAAAGAAGCCAGACAGGAAAAAACCACATATTGAATTTCATTTATATGAAATGTCCAGAATAGGCAAAATCTACAGAGACAGAAATGAGATTAATGGTTGCCCGGGGCTGGGGTGGGCAAGTGGGTTGGAGAGGTGATGGCTAGTGGGTACAGGGTTTCTTTTGGGGGTGATGAAAATTTTCTAAAATTGATTGTGACAATGGTTGCTCAACTCTGAATATACTAAAGTCATTGAATTATGCACTGTAAATGGGTGAAATTTGTATGGTATGGGAATTTTATCTCAATAAAGCTGTTCCAAAACAAAAATTTCCAATATAAACAATTATTTGGAGAACCTTTATCCCTGCCTCATCCTGTTTACTTCTTTTCTTTTTTTCCCTTAACTATACTCCCCTCCTGTGTCTGGTGTGCCAGTTGTAGAGTCCTGAACTCTTAGGCTGTCGCCATTTTCTCTGACAATCCGTGTCACGATAAAAGTTCGTTCAGCTTTCCTAGTAAGGATCTCTAGGCATTCTGTTCAAAGTGGATTTGTCCATGTGTCCTAAGGCCGGAGAAGGATTTTTTTTTTTCCCTACCCTGAATTGATACCTTTATATGTGAGAGAAGATTGAGCAGAGAAAAGCGTTTTTCCAGGTTTAAGTATACAGCATGGGGATTGGAAAGATGCTAGGTTAAATAAGCTGTTATAAGCCCAAAAACACCAGGGAAGAGATTTGGGGATTTTAGGAGGCTGGCCGTTCACAGAGAAGGTGAATACGATGTCCAGGATCGTGTTGGTGTGAGTCCATTCCCTCGGCTTGGCGTTTGAAAACAGAAAGTAACTCAGAGAAATGAGCTGCTAGCAGAGGCTGCACTGCCTCAGGACCAGGACAGTCTTGGATTCCCCAGTCTCGCTGGAGGGCCCTCATCCTCTGATTCCACCCCTTCTCGGCCCCTGCTTTCAAATCCTCTCCTGCCACCCGCCCTGTCATCAGCCTCTTCCAGGGAAAGGCCTGAAAACTCAGGCTGAGCTACAAACGACAAAGGCGGACTGTCCTTCCCCCGAGCTCCCTGCTTACGGAGCTCCTCCAGGAGGGGAAGGCCAGGCTGAGCCCAGATGTTATGAGGCAAGGGGGCAGAGGTTGGAAGGTTGAGCTCACCAGCGGCCTAGCCGCATCACGCTTCTCAGATTGTAGGGCCTGACCACTTCCTGCAGACTGTACTCAGCTGATGGGCCTCCTCTGTGTAGCCAGTGATAGCTCCTGGCCAACTGTTTTCCAAGTGTTAAGCTTGTTGGAAAATGGTAGCCCTAGATAAAAGGAAATTCTGGTGTGTTCTGGTCATTTGGGGTTCCTAAATACAGGGAAACTTTGCTCCTTACATATGCAGCCTGTCCCGTGTATTCACCTAAATAGTGACCACAGACTGGGATCATTTGCCTGAGGGGACTGCAGAATGGAGCTATACGTGATGAGAGCTCTGGACCTCCCCCCATCCCTGTGTTCAGGGTTAGGTGTGAGGGGTGAAAGCTCAAAGCAGGGGAGGCCCTCCTACCTCTGGGGTGTTTGGTCATGCACGGCTCTCACGAGACTGGGACATGGGCTCCCATCCACCAGACTCATCTGCGCCACCCAGTCACCCCAAAACTCTGTAAACGCAGTGCTCTAAAGTCCTAAAAGGCCATGATTTAATGAAAACTTAGGAGAAACCACAAGCTTGCTCCCCCTTTGCGTTCAAAGGGAGGCTTTATGAAACTCTATGTTCCTGTTTTGAACGTGGTAAAGCAAAAGAATTTTCAAATTATCAGGGCTGCTTTGCATTCCCCTGGGACTGCACCTTTCACGGTGTCTCTGAGACCAAAACCAAAAACAAACCAAAAAAACCCGAGAGCAGCAAATTACTCCTGCTACTTAGGCTTTTGCTTGAAAATTGTTTTTAGGGACATTTTCTTTGTTCTTATTTTCTTTGGCCCTGAGTGGGGAATAAGTTCATTTTCTTTTCCTTTCACTGAAATTGGAAACTATATCTTACAAAAAAGAAAGAAGTATTCTCTGCCCAGGTCCTCATTGAAAAGAGCCTGTAAAATCCAGCCCTTTTGGTCACAGTGGTAAGTTAGCGTTCCCCCATGGGCCGCGTTGCACCCTCCACCCCCTGGCAGGTGCTGAGCTGAGGCGGGCATCAGGTACACTTGCTGACACACTCCAGCAACTCCATCCGGATGGCAATGCGGACGTGCCAGCCCAGCGGGATGAGCCGGATGAAGCGGGAGATGATGGGGGGCCGCAGCAGGTTCTGGACTGTGGAGGTTCGGTCCGAGTTTCCATAGAAAACCTAAAGAGAGGGAGGAAATCCTATCACCATCACATCACAGAAGGGGAGAGAAAAGGAAGACAGATTCCTGTCTGGAGTTGGCCCCAACTTTTAACTATGGAAAATCTCAGTGCTAAAAGGGCAGAGAATTTGCTGATGTCCCCCAAAATCTGACCTTGAATGATTGTCAGCACCTACATGCTCCAGGCATCAACTTAAATGAATTAAAATTAGGTAACAATTCTTCCTCAGTAACACTAGCTGCTGTTCAAGTGCTCAATACTGTATGTGATTAGTGGCTGCCATATTGGATACTGCAGATAATAACATTTCCTTCATTGCAGAAAGTTCTATTAGACGGCGCTGATAGAAAATGCTGCTTGATTCTTATCACCAATTTTGTGATTTAATCCTTTGCATTTTGACAAGAATTTTGAAAAGGAGCACATCACACTTAAGAGAGGAATGTTCCCATGTTCCAAAGGTAGCCAAAGTGGGGCTCAAGTGAAAACTTGTGAGCTGGCTCTAAAGTTGTGAGCCAAAGCTTAACTGTGTGTGTCTACATTGATACAAACGGCAAGTACTTTTTAGACTTGGAAAAAAATGTTTTTAAAAAAGAAAAAGACATAAAAACTAGAGAGAAGATTCTCAAAGTGGGAGAGCAGTGCCCAAAATAGAAAAAGGGGTTGCTTCCTGTTTTTCGGGATGTAACATAGCAATTACGCAGTGGCTGTAACATAAGGTACAGTGGATATTTGGCTATATCTTCAAAGAAACTTCTGTGCACTTTTTCCAGAGTCCTAGTGCTCTGCCCAATGACACTGGAACGTTTCATTTCCTTCTGGGATTATCTCCTGAAAAAAATCTGGCTGCCACATTGACCTCATCCATACACAAATCAAGAAGGACCTCAGCTGCCATGATCTTGCCTTTATTTCTTCCCAAGAGCAACACCCCACATCCCCTTCTCTAAGCTGTTTGCCCTTGAACCTCTTTTAAGTCAGGAGCCCAGTGAAGAAGGAGGATGGAACAGGCTCCAGATCTCACAACTGCTGGAGTGGAGCGCTTCTTTGCAAAGAACTATCAAGGCCTTCAGAAACACAGATAGAGCTTGAAAAAGAATTTTCATATCTTTTTGAAAAGCCAACTAATAAGAACAAAAATGAAATAAAATATCCAAGTATCAAGATGGTTTTTCCTATTGTGTTCAAACTTCTTGAAATTTCAACCCATGAATGTCTTGCTGTACAAGTTGTCATCAAGAGAGTACAGAGCCTTCTGATGTTCAGCTGCACATGTCTACTTAACCTGATGAAATGTCCAAATTAGCTGGGGGAAGTCCTCTCAGACAAAAGGGCAGTTAACATTTCCAAACAGCTGGTGAGTTTTTAATTCATTGCAGATAACATTTTATATATATATATATATATATATATATATATATATATATATATGTAAAATATTGATTATATATTTATATGTGTATATATGTGTATGCATGTATGAATATACATATGTGTGTATATATGTGTATATATTTATATAAAATATATAAAATCAAAAGCCTACTGTGTTCAGTCTGTGATGAGCAAGACTTGGGTGGGTCTCAGCCCTCAGAGATTAGTAGGATATAAAGTTGCTCAAAGGTTTAAGTGACTGTTTCTTCTCAGCTGGACTTGTTTTAACCATTTACACAGTTTAGTGGCTAATTTGTTGAGATTGTCGGTCTCAGTAGTAAGGAGAGGCCATATCTACATAAAGGGACGAGAACCTAGCCACATCAGTAGTAGATCAAGCCAGACCCATGCAGCAAAGTGTTCAAGGTCCAGTGACTTTCACAGAATCCAAATGGCCAGTCTTGATTATTCAAGCAACTCTATGCTGATGTGAGAATTCAAAGACTTCTTTTGCACATACGATGGCACTCATTCACAAACTGTGCTAGACATGAGGGATACAAGAAAAGACCCCTGCCTCGTCGTCAGAGAGCAGATAGTGTTGTGGGGAGGAAGCACGGATGATTCACCATACCGTGGGGTCAGTGTTCTGACAGAGGGTGGCGACAGGAACACAGGGACGGGTGGGAGGGGTGTCCCAGAGGGGCTGTGTTGAAGTTGGTTTGGGGTAAGCCCGACATACCCGGTTGTTTCCGGTCTGGTCCTTATAGTAAATCCAGTTCAGGCTCTCATCGGTCCTGTACTGCACACTGTACTTGGTCATCCACTCGTCGATGTCACAGCGCCCCTGGGTGAGGATCCCCGAAATCACCTTGACCTCCTTCAGATCTATCTGCAACCACTGGCTGCTGTCCTGGAACTTGGAGAGCCAGGCACACCTGCCGCAGACACAGCGAGTCACCAGGAGCCTTTCCCCGTGAGCGCCTCCAAAGAGCTGGGAGGTGCCGTCTTTTGAGGGGATGCCAGCACCTGAAGAGACCCCACAAAGCTCGGGCAGTCTGAGCTGCAATCTGTTAAGCACCCAGAGGCTTGTCTCCGAGAAGTGTCCGGCCTCTGGGATACTTGTATAGTTTCTCTCTCCCTGCACCTCCACCGCCCAAGGAAAAATTGCCAGATTCAAATAATTTGTCAAAGAAATGCCTTCAACTGTAGCTGAAATCACCTTTGGGGTGTGGTTGAGCATGTTTTTCTTCAAAACATGCGAATCCCTGGTAATCGCACCTTCCAGCCCCCTTCCCTTTTCATTAGTCTCTCCTGATGTTCTTTTTCCGTAAGTCTTTTTTTTCTTTTCTTTAATTTCACTCTCTTCATACCTATCTGTGTCTCCTTCAGGTGCTGTCATCCACGCCATGGTAGGCACCATGTGCAGAACATGGAACCAAGTGGCTCTGGAAGGGCTTTTCACAATTGTAAAGGAAAGCAAACCACTGAAGGAACTGATTTATTTTTTGGTTATATCCTCATAAGTTGTGGAAACCTATAGTTTCCCTTTGTGGTGTGTGCGTGTGTGTGTGTGTGCCTGTGCGCATTAATAAGCTTCTCGGGGACTCGGCCCTTGGCTGCCTTCTCTTCTAATTCTGGACTTGCTCCTTGGGTGGCTCCTGACTTTTAGGTCCATCTCAGACTTCTTCTAAATTCTAAACCCTGAGAATCAATTGCTAGCTAGACAACTTCTACTGGATGCCATATAGCATCTCAAATAAAACATGTCCAAGAAGAGCTCCTAATTATCCTCACCCCAACCCCTCATTCCAGTGTTCATCTCTCTGAATTCTACCCCCTTCCTCTCTGTCACCTCAAACATCTAATCCATCTCTTGGCTCCATCTCCAAATTTCTTAAAGTCATTTACTTCTCTCCATTTCACTGCCACCACTCTAGCTCACTTCACCCTCAGTTCTTGCCTGGACGGCTGCCATAGCTTACTTAACTGGTCTCCTTGGATTCCTCTCCCCACCTCACCCCCCACCCGTACCCCACACTAAACAGCTCTCCCCACAAGATCCAGAAGATTTTACTTAAAACATAAATCCGATTGTGATACTCCCCAACTTTAAATCTTCCTCTGATAGAGTCTGCTCATTGTCTCCCAAATCCTCTTCCCATTTCCTTTAGTAATAGAACCCCTGAGTTTTCTCTGGGCAAGTGGCCACCCAGCTAAGATCACATTTCCCAGTCTCCTCTGTAGCTGGGTGGGACAGTCGGACCAAATTCTGATCAATGGGATGTAGGCAGAAGTGGCCAGCAGGATTATGTATGTATCCTTAAAGGAAAAATATATGCACTCTGCTCTTCTTTTCTCCCTCCTGACTAGAATGTGGATGTGATAGTGGAAGCTAGAACAGCCATCTTGGACCCCAAGGTGGAAACTTCATGTTAGGGTGAGAGAACAAGGTAGAAAGAGTCTGGGCCCCTGATACCATCCAGCTGCCATAACAACCCTAGACTGCCTAATCACCTCCAAGTTGATTAAGTCTCTGTATTTTGGGGCTGTTTGTTACAGCAGCACAAACCTGTATTCTAACTAATGCACATTCAGGGTTCTCCCATTATCCCTAAAATAAGGACCACAGTCCTTAACATGACTTATAAGGCCTTGCACCATCTGATTTCTTTCTACGTCTCCAGCCTCATCTCACCTGTGCGCTAACCTCGCTGGCTTTCTTTACAGTCCCCATCCATGCACTTGAGGGATCTTCCCAACTCAGGGCCTTTGCACCTGCTGTACCCTGTGCCTCTCTCCGCCTTCCCCCCACCTGGCCAACTGCAACTCTCAGGTCAAAGATCTTTTCCTTAGAAAGCCTTCCCTGGTGCTTCAAGTGGACCAGGTCTTTCTTCTTCTCCTCTGCAGCACTCATCACACTTGGCAGATGGCCAGTTGTGTGACAATGTGCTTAGAGTCCCCCCTCTAAACCGCGTGCTTCTCGAAGGCGAGGAGCTCATTCACCTTGTTCACTGCTGTATCCACTGTCCTTGGCACGTGGAAGGCACTCAGTCAGTATTTGCTGAATAAATAAATGCATTCTGTGTTGTTCATTTATTACAGAGACCTACTTTTTCAAATCACATGAAAAAAAAAATCGCCTGAGCCTCCTGCTCTGCTTACCCAAAGCCTTGACTATTGAGTCGGGCCTTGTTGGCGGTCCAGGAGGAATACCAGCCCACGTACTGCTCCAGGTTGGAGCAGGTGATCTGGTCTGGTGTAACCTCTCCTGACTCGAAACCCAGGGGCTGATGATATGGGCATTCTGGGAAAGGAAAAACAATGCACATTAAAACACTCATATCGCATGGCAAGACTCAACAAACACGACATAATCGAAATGACAAATCCGACCCTCTCGTTTGCGCTTTGTAAGGTGGAGGATGTTTTCCTTGTCAGCGCCGTTCACAGTGGGTAGGACTGGGTCTTCATCCTCTTCACTGCTCTTGCGAGAAGAGAGTGAAGATGAAGTGAAGGGATTGCCATAGAGACTCACAACATTCATAAAAGCAGAGGGAAGTAGTTCCATGGCAACCTCGTGGGGGGGCGGGGAGAATTTTGAGAAATACTTCACATCCTCCACAAACTGAGAGACCTAAAAACCAAGAGGTTCACAGGAAAATATCATACTTAAATGTCATACTCTTTATTTTCCTCATTAACATGGGTTAGCCATCCCACATGATGACATGAAGGTCCCTAATTGTCCTCAGGCAGCATATGATGCCAATTATAGGAACAAAACAATGGTGAGAGGCAAGAAGGGCAGTTATACATTGAGACTGACTTCCTACTTGTAAATTGCAGTTTTTCACTAGTCTAATGAAAAAAAGGAGGGGGGGAATGACATGCGTCTAAGTGACTGTTGAATAAGGAACAGTTGAAAGGAACTGCTTTTTCCAAATAAGAGTAGCCGAAGCTGGTTCTTGTATATTAATTGCTGCTTCTCACGGATTTCCTCTCACTAATTTAGCATTCAGTTGCCTGGTCAGAGACTGCCAATTGCCAACCCAGTATCCATTCTCCCCTGCTTTTAGACTAAAGAACCCTAATTTTGTTGGGTGCAGCAACGTAGCCAGCTAAAAAAACTAAACAATCTTTCCCAGCCACCTTTGCAGTTAGAAGTGACCACGTGACACAGTTTCTAACCCATGAGATAGAAGAGGATGTCTGCTGGGGATTTCCGATCAGATTTTGCTTGCCCCCTCTTTCTTCCTCTTGCCTAGAAGGAAGACCTGATGGTTGGTGCAACAGTAGCCATCCTGCACCCTGGGGGTAAGGCCAAGAGAACTGAAGAGACCTCAGCCCTGATATCTTTAAGCTGCTCCTTACCCCTAGTCTTTTTACCGTGTGAGTCAAAGCAAAACTCCTATTTCAATAAGCCACTATTTAGGGGGTCTCTTATTTATAACCAAACCCAGATTCTAGCTGAATTTCTTTAGAAGACAAATGATAAACTTAGGCAAATACATTCTCCTAGTTTCCCAGTTGTGAATGATAAACTTCAAGTAAGGCAGATCAAAATACTTTCTTTCCATGTATAAATTTGAGTTCAGATTGAAAAGCCAAGTGTATTTACTGGGGCATCATCACCTTCAACAGCAAAGTGAGTGCTGAGGTCTTTCTGGCAGATAATTTTCAAAAGTCAGTAAAACTGAATGAGTCATGTAAAAGCTTGAATGCCATCCTGAGGCTCCAGAATGCCTGCGGGGATAGTCATGCCCTGTCCCCAGAGGCTGAAGACAGAAGGACAGCTTCAGGCCTCTGGCCAGGGCTGCTTAACTGCCTTTCTGCCCAGTGAACCAAAGAACCAACTCCCACCAGTAACTGCAGCTCAGCGGGGCTGGGGGTGAGGGGACAGCATTTGTAGTTTATCAAGTACCCGAAGCTTTGGGGGGGCCTATTAAAATAATATCAAGGGAGAGAGAATAGGAGCGCTTTCTGAGCCACTCCATCACGCCTTGTGTGGCCAAATCATCAGGGGGGCTTGTTAAGAATGCAGTTTCCAGGATTCCACCCCCAGAGTGGCCACATTTTTAACAAGCACACTTTGAAAACCTTGGTCTGCCAGGGAAGGCGTTGGCTGGAGGATTCAGGGGGCCTGGTGCCTGTGGCCTTGGGAGCTCCTCCACCTCCTCAACTCCCCTCTGACCTGGAAGACAAGCTCAGCCATGCCACTGGAAGGAGGGACAAGGCCCCGGCGTCAGAAAGCTGGGTTTCAGTTGGGCCCTCAGTCGCCACTTAAATTCTAACTGTGGATATCTCTAAGGACCCTCCATCCTGAACCTCCCTTTTCTTGCTCCAGGGCCACCAGCTCAGAGGCAAGAGGCAGAGGGGAAAGAAAAGCCATGGCCACCTCTCCCGATTGCTTTATTCTTGGCATTTTGCTCTTTCTCTATTTTCCCCTCACATCTCTTTTGCCATCTCTTCCCAGTTAGCCCATCTAACAGTTAAGAGTTACACTGAAGGGACCTGGCCAGTGGCAATGGTCTTGGAGGCCTGTGAGGGCTTGTCCAGACGTGGATCCTGCCCACACTTTCCAGGGGAGGCGATGAGCTCACCATCCCCATGGTTTCAGCCAGTGTCTGAGAGCCAGTGCCCAACCCCCAGGCCCCAAGCTCCATCCCACTGCCGCCTGGATATTCTCTAAGTGAACAGTTCCATCTGGGTGACCCAAAGATTCTTCACACTCGTATGTCCAAAACTAAGCCCTTCAGCGTCCAAGCCCCAAGCCTGCCCCTGTCCAGTGCTCCTGTCTCAGGCATTGGCACCTCCAGCTACACAGCTGCTAACCCAGAAAACGCAGTGTTTTGGCCCAAGGCACAGAGCAGAGACTCTGTGATGGGTCTCAGCCTGGGCGTCACCTGGAAAGTTATAGAAGTGCTGGTGTTCAGGCCACACCCCCAGAGATTCTGATGTCATTGGTCTGGGGCATGACCTGGGCATGGGGTAAATCTTCAGGTGATGGAAATGGGCAGCCAAGGTCAAGAACACCTGCTTAGAGCCAATTTGACCTAGGATTGGATCCCACTCTCCCTCCGGTGAGCTTAGGCAAGCTGCTCAACCTCACTGGGTCTCAATTTCCTCATCTGTGAAATGGGCACAACAGTAGTCCCTGCCTCCATAAAGTTGATTTGGGATTACATGAAGCAGTGTTTGTAGAGTGTAGAGCCTGTAGTGCCTGACCAAAAATAAGCAGCTAATACTGGTGTAATAGGGTGAATTTATGAGAGTATATTAATGTCTTGAGTTGTGTATGTTTGTTTTTTATGGTGAAGACTCACCAGGGGAAAAAAATCTAACACCCCTCTACCCCAGTCTGTCTTGCCCCCATCATCCTCTCTACATCACCCTGAGAAGGTCAGCTTCCTATTTCTAAACATTTGGAGTCTCCTTGCATCAGGAAGGAATAAGCTGTTTGCACACGCATGCATGTGATTTGAGAGAGGAGAAGCCTGTTGACAGCCTAGCATCTCTCAGGCTTACGGATTTGGAAGGCCTAGGCCTCAACAGGAATTAGCTGACTGTCCCAGAGGAGGTGGCCAGAGGCTTTGGGCTTTGACCCTTGCTGGGGGGTGGGGGGGCTCGTGGTAGGGGCCTGATCTCAGTGGGGAAATGGTTCCTCTGAGGGGGCTGGACCAGGGATGGGGGGGCGGGAGCCCTGAACTCTTGACACCCTCAGAGACTTGGGAAGGTCCCAGGACTGAGCTTGGTTCAGAGGGAGAAGGGCCACCAACAAGGTGTCTGCCTTCCTCTGGGGGCTGCCGGCCGGGCAGGGAGCTGCCCTCAGCCTGAGCCTGCCTTTGCAGGCCCCTGGGGTGCAGGGGGGTGGTGGGTGGGGAGGTGTAGTCCAAAGGGGAGGGACAGGATCTTCAACAATCCTCCTGTCTTTAGACTCCTGACAGCCCATGATAAAGGGGGACTCAAACCGGAGTTATCTGAAAATTGGAAAAATAGAAAATGTAACATTTCTCCTGCTCTTTGTGCCCTAGAGTGAAGGGCACTCCAGTTACATGATTACTATTTTCCCTGTCTCCTCCTTTCCCCTTCATCTGGACACCTCTCCTCATCCTTTGGATCTCTGCCCACTTCCCCAGCTCCCCCGGTCTGTCTAGCTCACCATGCTTTCCTCAGCCGAGCAGAATGCCTGCGTGTGCTAGGCACTCAATAGATATTGACTGGATGGATGAATGGAGGGATAAACAAACTTCATCACTCCATCTCAGGTGGCCACTGGGGATAAGCAAAGAAAATGGCAGGAACAGGAAGCAGGGAGGTCAGGGAGGAAGTGGGATTTGACTGGCCCAGAGAACTCCCACTGGCCTAATCAAAAAGAAACTGTCAATTGAGTCTAAACTAGTATCAAGCAACATAAATAATGTTGCTGGAGGAATTAAAGGGATCCTCTTTACACACACAGAATATGTCCTTCCCAAGTTTTCTGCTCAGTGGAGGTTACTGTAAGCTATTAAGCCTGTTTCTACACTCATTTTACTCTTAAGGAAACACCTGCCTCTTCTGTGGCACAAGTGTCTCTTCTGAGCGATGATTTGATAATGAGATCGATAAAGACATAGTCATATGTGCTGTTAATCCAGGCTATGCACACTTAACATACTAGCCTTTCTTATGCAGTAGATAATTTCTCGATGTGTAGACATATAAAGGCCAGACATGCTTTTAAAGAATATTAACCTAAAGGAACACAAAGAGAGTTCAGGGCCATTCTTGACAAAAGACATGTGAACATTATTATGCACATGTGTTAGACTTGAATCTATATGATGATGTAGTGGAATACAGAATAATATTTATAGAAGAATAGGGTATAAACTTGAATATAATATGGAAATATAAAATCCAGAATATAAGTAAAGCGTTGAGTCATTAGATTTCTTATGCTTTTATACCTTCCCTGCCGTATTTCCCCCTCTCAGAGTGACGGGGTAATCTTGGCTCAACTGTGGAAAGGACAGACCTTTTAATATAATAGTGTTAAGCTGAAGATTGGGAGGCCATAATGCACCTAGCTGGTCACCTTCTGTTCTGTGGGTAGGGCCCCCTGGCAGTAGCAGCCAGTGTGCACTTGCGAGCATCTCCTGGCAGCTCTGAATGACCCTCCTGTCCTGTGCTTTCTAGGGCCTTCTTCCGTGCTAAGGCGGGCTCTGGTGGAAGCGCTGAATCTCAGGATCCAGAAAGACCAGGCAGCGTTCCTGACGTTCCAATGAGGATCTGAGGCACTGACAGGCAAGTGAATTCTGGAAGGTTGTGGCTAGTCCTGCTGCCCTGAATCATCTCTTTCATGGAAAAGCAAATGAACATTAATGAATCAACCATTTAACACTAAGGTTGCATTTTTTTCCTTCCTGGGAATATCTGTGTTGTTTAAACAAAACAAAACAAAACAAAAATGAAAACCCCAGTGGGGAGAGGAGAACACTTAAGCTAAAAGAATTTCTGATTTCAGAACTTCAAGTTCATGGCAACTGTGTAGGGGAGAGAGCCTGGGCAGCCCAGGTCATCTTGCACATTGCTCAGACACACAGCCCTCCTCAGCTGCACAGTTGATCAGGTCAATGAAACCAATCCGTATAAATAATCTCTTTTCAATTTCTTCTTAGAAAGAGCTTCCGTGGACTGGAATTCCAGTACGTCTCATGTCTCTAGTGAAGAGAACATTTGTTTCCACAAAATGGTAAACTCCTCCAGGGTAGAGACAATGGTTCATTTTTGTCTTCCCATCGGCACATAATACGCACATGATGACAGAGGGTGGAATTGAATTCTAAATGGATTATCAAGGAGGGTGCCTCAGTCTTGACTAGGCAGATCACCCCAGCACAGAATGGCTGCGGGAGCTCACGCCGTGGAGCACAGTGAGACGTCCCTCCCGTGGGAGAAGCCCGCTGAACTCATCAGCACTTACTGCTTTCCTCGCTACTGCGCCCCACTGTTCCCTTCCAGAAGGCTTAGTTCAGAAACCAATTCCTACCCCTTTAGTAAATAGGAAAACAGGCAGAAAAGCCTTTGTGGACGGCCCCCTCCCCCACATTTGCTATTTTAATGCAAATTTAATGAAATAATGCAGAGAAGCTCACACGCTATACACAAACCTCTCTCCTGGAGCTATTATTAGGTGATTATGTAAAGTGAATGATGCGCCGCCGCATGGCACCATCATAACCCTGGAAAGGGGGGGCAAGTACAGTTTCAGCAAAAGAGGTTCCGAGCTGTGGTAAATACTGAGCATGGCAAATGTGTGATAGGCCGCCTGAGCCTCTGAAGGTCAGAGTGTGACCTCTTAGGAGGCAGGAAGAAAAGGAGCTGCAGTGTGCCAGGTCCAGGACAAGATGCTTTAACGCCTCATCCATTTTATTCCTCGTAACAACTCCTTACAGCAGGGTCCGTTTTTATAAATAACGTTTTATTGGAGCACAGCCATGCTCGTGCATTTACATTCAGTCTGTGGCTGCCTTCCATTTGAGGTGTTGAGGCCCTATGGCCCACAGAGCCACAAAGATTTACCGCCCGGTCCTTTACAGGCAAAGTTTGCTGGCCCCTGCCTTAGAGGAAGTCATTCATATTGGTCAGGAGAGGCTGTTTATGCTGCAGAACGAATTGTCACAGAAATTTCAGAGGCTTAACACAACAAAGGTTGACTTTTCACTCAGGTGATTCATTGTGGGTCAGCAGGAAGTTCTACTCCACTTAACCTCCCCGGCACCCAGACTAAAGGAAAAGCCACTTTCTCAAGCAGGGAAATGGACCTCATTTCAGAAGAGACACGGCTCCCATCGGCTGGAACTGCTCCTGTGAAGCCACCTGACTGGGAAGGGGCTGAGAATGTGGGGAAGCACGTGGTTGTTTGGTGAGCAATAAATATCCGGGCACAGTAGTATTGCCTCCATTTGACAGAAAAAGGCCAAAGTGGGAGTCCCAGAGTTAAAAAACGATGCAGCCAAGATTCCAACTCTGGTATTTCTGGCTCAAAAGCCTGTGCTCTTCTCAAAATTGCTGCCTATCATTAGTTTATTTTCGATAAATTCCATTAGCCTCTTTCATTGAAAGTTAGGTCCCATCTTACCATCTCACCGAGGCCAACTAGAGATCCAGGAAACTGTTCTGAACAATGACATCTGTGCAGTTTGTTGGAACAGTGGCCATTGAGATTTGAAGTTCAAAGGCCAACTGGAGAAAACCCAGAGCGTGGCATTCAGGGGGTTTAATTCATCAGGGTTGAAAGAGGAGAAACAGGGTGTTCCCAAGGATACCACAAGGATCTGGTGCCCCAAGGAGAGGGGACACTCACCCGGTATGCAGTCTAAGGGGGTGGAGCCTGCAGACCACAGGGCATTGGCACCTCCTTGGCAATCGCACTTGCACGCTTTGTGGTACCAGGGATCCTCACCCTCATCCTGCGGGAAGCCAGAGGGGCAGGAGCTTCAGAAAAGTCACAGTCAAAGGCAACTGTGGTCAGCACCACTGGAAAAGCTCGCATTCAAAAACCTTGCTCATTCATTTCCTATTGTCTGTGGCGGCTTTCACACTACAGCAGCACAACTGAATTATAAACCCAGTTTAACCCACACAGTTGCCACTCATCTTTGAGTCTAGATAAACAAATGTTTGCCACCTTGGGTGACCAGCTAAAAATCTCACAGACACACCCACGTAGAGAGCCATGTCCACCCCATTATATTTATCTTCAGGGGCTCGAGGAGCCCCAGTCCGAGGTCAGGCGCTTTACATCTCCTGGAGGTCCCTTCTGGGGATACAATTTCAAAAGGGACTGGATTCAAGGTTCCGCCATCTGATTTAAGACCTGGTTTACTTGCATTCACTCATTAAAAAAACCAGTCTTGGAGCTTGTCCAGATAAAACGTGCTATTGCCACCACCAGAAAAAAAAAAAAAAAACCTTTAAAAATACATTTTAAAAAAGTGATAATCCTATACATTGTTTTGGCTAGGAAAATCTTCAAAAATAGTATCCATATGAATTCCAGCCTTCTTACTGTAACATACCTCAGTAGACGATAATCCCAGTGTGGCTGAGCAAAAGGACATGAAAGGAAAAATCAAGTTAAAAAAAGAAAAAAAAATTCAACAAATGATTCATTACATGGAAAAGCGAAATGATCACAGTCACATAAAAGTTAACAAAGCCCCTTCTGGAAGAAGTCAAAGTAAGTAAATACGTGCCAGGAAAAACATCCACAGATGCTGAGGAAGTAGGGATGTGACACATTCAGGTGATTTAGAATTAGGACATTGTTAAAAAAAACTTTTTTAAAATTTTTTTTAGGTTTGTCTATTATCTACAGGAAATAACAAACCACAATCAAAGTGTAAATACCGTATAAATGATGTGGAAAAATTGAAAATGTGTAAAATTTAACCTAAGACTAACATTTAACCTATCTTCATAGAAGTATGAATAAATAGAATGAATGCACAATTTAATAGGAAAGGAGTTTGTCTATATTAGCATAAGCTGATTGTTTACAGCTGCACTGTCCATTGTGGTAGTCACTAGTCCCATGTGGCTATTTGAATTTAAATTCATTAAGTTAATAAAATTAAAAATTCAGTTCCTCAGTCACACCAGCCACATTTCAAGTGTTTGCTGGCCACATGTGGCTAGTGGCTCCCGTACTGGACAGCACAGATACAGAACATTTCCATCATTGCGCAAGGTTCCATTAGACAGCGCTGGTTTAACACACCAAGTTCCATTTCCCATTTTCAACAAAACAAATGCCTTTATTTATTTTCTGATTATAAAAGCAGCACATACCTATTATAAATATCTCAAACAAAACCTGAGTGTAGACAGTAGATATAAAAGTCCCTCCTTAACCACTTCGCTATCTAAAAATTGAATCTGATGCCCACCAAAAACTTTCAGATTGTTTTAGAGAGTTAAAGGAATGGTCTCATCCTTTTCATTAGAATTATAAAGCTATTTTTTCAAATTGTGCCTTTCTTTAAATAATATGTATCCATTTCACATACCACTTTCGCGT
The DNA here is from genome assembly GCF_028564815.1 of Eubalaena glacialis. Classification (NCBI taxonomy): domain Eukaryota; kingdom Metazoa; phylum Chordata; class Mammalia; order Artiodactyla; family Balaenidae; genus Eubalaena; species Eubalaena glacialis. The sequence continues at coordinate 15,971,273 of NC_083736.1, forward strand.
GTCCACTGTGAGCCTGGCCCTGCACCAGGGCCTGGGCCTTCTGAAATGGAAGCCTCGCTCTCTGCCCACAAGGGGCTGGAGGACTCAGGAGAAGATAGACCACTGGATGACACACATGGTGAGTCCTCTGCTGGGTTATGCATAGGCTGTAAGGGGAGTCAAGGGGGCATATCTTTTCGCCTGGGCGGATTCAGGGCCATCTCTCAGCTGTGGTCAGCAAACTGCTGTCTCTCCTGGTCCCTTGTCCACTGATGATTCGTTCCTAGAGACTCCTTGGTTCACCTGCTATGGGCAGAATTGACCGTCTCAGGTAGCAATGTAGACTAGGGAGCACCATCTTGGTAGGAGGCCAAGCCCTGTGCTGGCAAAGGAAGTGACCAACGACTTCTTTTTGTTTGTTTGTTTATAATTTTTATTGGGGCATAGTTGATTTACAATGTTGTGTTATTTTCAGGTGTACAGCAAAATGAATCTGTTATACATATATCCACTCTTTTGTAGATTCTTTTCCCATATAGGCCACTACAGAGTATTGAGTAGAGTTCCCTGTGCTATACAGTAGGTCCTTATTAGTTATCTATTTTATATATAATAGTGTGTATGTGTCAATCCCAATCTTCCAATTTATCCCTCCCCAACTCTTACCCCCCCCCATCGACTTCTTACTTTCACATCCAATGGACTCTTCCCAACACTAACCTTACATCTTCATGCTGCAATGTTGGGTGCTGTCAGTTCCTCCCATCTTCCTTTAGCTTCCATCACACTACTCACCTGCTTCTCCCACCACTCTAAATAATCCTTCTTAATCTCTCTCAAGAGCTCTGCTTCCTCTACTCCCGCCCCCAAGATCCCGACATGTGCATTGAATGGCTTATTGGATATCTCCCCATAGATGTCTCTTACTGTCTAAAACTGGACCCAACCAAGTGCTGGCCAGGTCATGAAGAAACCTGAACTCTCATATGTTGCTGGTGGGGGTATAAGTTGGTCTAACCTATTTTTTAAATTCTTTGGTAATTTATACAAAGGCTGGACATATATGTGCCCTATGACCCAGCAATTCCACTCCTAAGTATTTACCCACTAGAAGTGCATACATATGTTCTCCAACAAAGAAAAACATGTACTAGATTATTTGTAACAACAGTATTTGTAAAAACCCCAAACTGGGAACACTCATATGCCCATCACGAGTAGAATGGATACGAGTGGTAGATTTACACAGTGGAACACTGTACTGCAATGAAAATGGATGACCTACAACTCCATGCCACAATATGGCCACATCTCACAAACAATGCTGAGTGGAAAGTCAGATGATAAAATGGACATACTATATGAATCCATTTAAAATGTACACAAGCAGGCAGAAGTCATCTATGCCGGTAGACATTAGGGTCGTGGTCACACTTGGGGTGGAGACTGGCAAGGAGGAAGCCCAGGGAGGGTGTCTGGGGAGCTGGTAAAGTTCTGTTACTTGATCTGAGTGCTGGTTACTTGGGTGTGTTTAGTGGTAAAAAATCATTGAGCTGTACACTTACTTGTACTCTTCTGGATGTATGTTATACTTCAGGAAAAAAAATTTTAAACACTGAACTCATTACATCCTCCCTCAGATTGTTCTCCTTTCTCTATTTCTTAGCCTACTGATGGCTCCACCATCCCCCTACTACCCCATCCAGAAACCTGGGACTCCTCCTAGTCACTTCTTTTTCCTAAACCCCCACATCCAGTGTCTACCGGGAGCCATCTTTCCTCTCTACCCCCACTACCACTTCCTCTCTCCTCTGGATATTCTCCTTGCTAAAGAGAGACCTTGCCTCATCCATCCTCCGTACTGCCAATGCCTGACTGTGTCACTTTCCTGCTCCAGACCCTTTGTTGGGTCCCCATTACCATGGCCCCAGTTTCACCTCTGACATTTATTAGTTGTATGACTGCATCTCTCTATTTCCTCATCTCTAAAATGGGTATAATAATAATGTGTCCTTCAAGCGGTTGCCGTGATGTATCTCCTGGCTACCTCTCCAAATTTATTTTTTGCACTCTCTATTACTTATAATTCATCAAATGTGCCAGGCTGTTTCATGCCTGTATGCCTTTGTGCATATGATTTCTTGGCCTCAAATGCCTTCCCCTCCCAACTTTTCTGCCTACTTATCCCCTTCCCTATGAAGAGGACATTTTCTGTCCCTCACGTAGAACTCACCACTTGCTCTGGCCTTTGTATCCTATTTCTTTCTTATCCACAGGTTTATCTAAGCACCCGTGCAATTATAGAAATTGATATAAAAGATAGCTGATAATGACTGGTCCCAAAGCATTCATTCATTAATTTTCTTTGAGCATCTGCTATATTCCAGGCCTAGCTTTAGGTGCTGGGGAAATAGCAGTAAACAAAACAGAAAAAACACCTGCCCTCCTAGAACTTAGAGTCTAATGTGCGGGGGTGAGGGGATAGTGAATGTATGAATAAAATATATAATATGTAAAAAAATGATGACTGCTATGGAGAAAAATAAAGCAGGGAGGTGGAGGGACAGGGAGTGGTACTTTGGGGCTTAGGTAAGGCTTCACTGAGAAAGTGATATTGGAGCAAAGACCTGAAGGAAGTGAGATACCTGTGGGCAGAGCCTTCTGGGCAAAGGTAATAGCATGTAAAGACCCGAGGTAGGCCAGTGCTTGGCATGTCATCTAGGGGAGGGATGATGGTGGCTTGGCCCTGGGGTGGTGGCAGTGGAAGTGATGAGAAGTGGCTGGATTCTGACTGTCTTTGGAAGGTAGTGCCAACCGGATTTGCTGACAGATGACGTGGGTGTGAAATAAAGAGAGGTTCAAGGCCTGAGTGCCTGGGAGGATAGAGCTACCATTTACTAGGGGAGGAGAAGATTCCAGGGGAAGCAGGGATTTAGGGGGGATGGGGTAGAGATGTTCCATTTGAGAGACCTACGGGACACACAAGTGTTGAGGTTGAGTGGGCAGCTGGCTAGAAGCTACTAGAGCTCAGGGGAAAGGCCAGATAGGCTGGGTGGTGCCCTGTGCTTCTCACAGTTAATGTGTACATGAAGCCATAGTGTCAGTCCCACAGCTGCTCCCCAAGAACTGCAAAGTAGATGAGCAATTGGCATCTAGATGGTTTAAGGGCTGTTAATGCAGAAGGCACTCGGCTCTGCCCCATCTTCCAGAGAAGCTGGGATGGCAGAAAAGCAGAAAGGCTTTGTCAGCTGTGCCAAGACTCTCTTTTGGGGGGACCAGAGGTGAGGTGTGTGGGTCACTGACAGAGCGGCCTTACTAACCAGATCAAATTGGCCCAGAGGACGTGCCCTGGCACTGAAGAGGGTCTATGCAGCTGCAACTGAACAAACCCAGAGTTCACATGAGGCCCTCTAAATTGCCAGGGCGCTCAGGGCCTTTGCATTACCTGGGTCCATGGGTGGGCCCCCAGGGAGGCTCCAAATTGTGCAGAAACAAAGCAGAAGGCAAAAAGGAAAGGGCGGGGAGGTTTCTACCTGTGGAGAGGAAGAGACCCAAGAGGGAGACCTGGTTTCAGAACCACCGCCTGTGCTCAATCAGATTTCTGGCGTTGTTTCCCCTCCCGGGCTCCTGTCCCCAGAAAGCGTTTGTCTGTAGGCAGCCTGGGGTTGTGAGGCACCAGATCTTATGGAAATGAGCAGAGAGAGAAGGAACAACAAGCCTTTTACAGGAAAAGCTGTCACCAAGGGAGCAGCAACGTGGCTGCTGTCGTCCCTGAAATGATTTAATCACCCCAAAGCTGGCGAACAAAAGCAAAAATCGTGTTGACGACAACGTCTTATGATACCAGAAAATAACACTGTTGGGATGAGCAAAAGAAAACAGGTCAGCCTTTAAAGGAAAAAGGACAAGATTTCGATTACATGGTTGCCTATTCTTCTCCTCACTCAGATCGTCTTCGTGATTCCTCCAGGTTACAGGTTTCCACCAGAGGGTCTGCGACGTCTGCCACTCACCAGCCTTAGATTTATGCAATAGGGGACGATTCTGCCCTTTTGCTCAAAGGGCTACTCCATAGGGAAATGCTTGTTACCGCAGCCAGAAAATTCAAGCATGCCTATTTCTCGAAATGTACCTTGCAAGCCCAGAAAGCAAAGTGTGCATTAGACACACTTAGGGAAGACTATTTCAGTCTGTTTGCTTGGTTGTCACTAAATACGGAGTTTTCCTTTCCATGGAAACAGGTGAAGCCGAGGAGAAAAGCATAAAATTATGAATGATAGAAACTGTCTATAACTACCTTCCAATCTATTTGAGAAACAAGAATAAGACACAGGAGAAAAACAGCAGGCTGCAATAATGTCCCTCTGGCGAAGAAGAAAGAAGGAAATTGCTTCTGGTGTGAAAGTGTTACTCTTTTAGGTGACAGGCATAGTCATGGGTACATCTGTTATCTGTACATGTTTCAACACAGGTGAATGTCAAAAATATATGCTAGGGACTTCCCTGGTGGCGCATGCCAATGCAGGGGACACGGGTTTGATCCCTGGTCTGGGAAGATCCCACATGCCGTGGAGCAACTAAGCCCGTGCGCCACAACTACTGAGCCTGCGCTCTAGAGCCTGTGCTCCGCAACAAGAGAAGCCACCGCAATGAGAAGTCCGCGCACCGCAACGAAGAGTCGTTCCTGCTCGCCACAACTAGAGGAAGCCCGCGCGCGGCAACGAAGACCCAACGCAGCCAAAAATAAAAAAATAAATAAACTTATTAAAAAAAAATATGCTAAGTGAAAGACAAAAGACCATATGTTGTATGATTCTGTTTAAATGAAATGTCCACAAAAGGCAAATCTATAAGAGACAAAGTAGATTAGTGGTTGCCAGTGGCTGGGGGGAGGGGGAAGTGGGGAGTGAGTACTTAATGTCTACTGGTTTCTTTGGAGGATGATGAAAATGTTCTAAAATTACATTGTGTGCTCCACAAACCTGTAAATACACTAAAAACCATTGAATTACACACTTTAAATGGGTGAATTTAGTGGTATGTAAATTACATCTCAATAAAGCTGCTTTGAAAAAAAATCTGCTATCCCTGATGCTTGATACACCTGCAAGGAAGGACACACACTCACCTGTAAGATGAGGCTTGGTGATTTTTTTTTTTTTTTTGGCTTGTTTTTATATAATAGCCATGACCAAGCAGTGGAACAATATACTTCAGTAAGGTGGATGTTTTAAAAATCATCATCGGTATGTAATCCAAAATGTACAATGCAAGATAAATAGAAGCCTGCCTCAGTTAAGAGACAGAGGTAGTGCTTTACTATGATGATTTGTGTATACCCAATGACCCTTCATCCGACGCATAAGTGGAGTCAATCCATTTACCTTATTTCACTGTAGTAAGGATCCACTGCTGCCGTGGAACAGAAACAGCAAGGAGTAAATTAGACAAAGAACCTTTGTCTTCAGGTTCCCAGTTGTGCAGGATACATCTTTCCCCTGTGCGTTGGCCTTATTTCTCTATCTGGATTGTAAACTGATTAAGTGCAGCAATTGTATTCTGCCTTTTTTCTCTGCCTCCTGGCGTATCCCTCTAGCTCAGGGTAGAGCACACCTAGGTTGCCAAGCCAAGTTTTGGTGTGGCTGCTTTCCTTTGATGCCGCGTGAGGGTGGAGGGCCTGGGTTAGGTGGGTAAGAGAATTTAAGTGTTTCAAGCCTACCTGCTGGACCACATTCCATTCCACCGGGACAGATGGGATTCTCTGTTCTTCGTGGAAATTTCTGGAGCTCCCCAGCCATGCACAAAGATTGATAAGCTATAGAACAGGAAAGAGTGCTGTGCCCTGTGCCTCCTGACAGCGTGTCTTTTATTACAGTTATCCCCTGACTGCGCGGGTGTAATTGAAAAGTGGCCTGATAACCTTTTCTAGGGCTTATTCCCATTTAGGGGTCACAGAACAAAGATTTTAGAGTTGGCACAGCGAAAACAAGAATCTGCCAGGTGTATCAAGTTCTTACACAGCATTTGGCCTGTCATAGCAGGAACTCAGTAATGGATTCTTGAACTGACATCAATGGATTCTTGAATGAATCAATGGATGAATGAATCTCAATGCCAATCACAAATAAGAGGAGTCTAAGGGTGAGCCCTGTGGATGTCTGAGAACCAAGGGTATTGGGATCTAAGCCTTGAAAGGTTCTGTTTAGATTTTCTTGCTGAGGAAGAGGCACGGAGTAAAGGGAAAACAACAACCCCCCCCCCCAAGCATCTTAGAGTAGTAAGAGTTTCTGGGACGAGTTGCTGACTCTTAATTGCAAGGGGGGAAAAATCCCAGACAATTGGTCTAAATGAGCCTTACTTAGAAATATGTCTTGGGGGTTTGCAAAATAACCTTGGGGTTATATTTTTACAGGTCTTTCCAAATATTGAGAAATGTGACTAACAAAAGTTTTGAGATTGGGTAATCATGAAAGTGAGTATTCTACCAATAAAATATAATGACAGAGTAGAGAAGAGAATGATTTAAACCAGGGATTCTGACTCTGTGTGAGTTTTGTCATGTCTGTCTACCAGGTCCTTGGCAGAGCGGAGAGGTCTCCTCCTTCCTGCCCTCCGTATTTATTTCCTGTAATGCACATAAATACACAGTGACCACAAAGAACCAATTTCTAATGTCTGGAATGAACCTAAAAAGGAATTCTGAGTTGATGGGTCCTTAAGAGTTGAGAGAGGCATGAAAGAGCATGATTTCAAAGATTGACAGATAATTTAAAAGTTGAATTGGATGACATTTTAGAGATTTGCCTTTAATTTCTCCTTAATTAAGCATTTCACTCCCGCCAGGGCTATATTTAGAAATTTTAAAATGATTGAGTATATTGAGTCTTTGGGGATTCCTGACTCTCAGTTGGATTATGCTTTCTATTAGTGTCCAGTGGTATTCGGCGTGCTATGTTAATCCATATTTAAACTAGGGTGACCTTACATCCTGATTTGCCTGGGACAGTCCTGGTTCACACCTGTTGTCCCAGCAAAATTATTAATAGCATCCTCCACCACTCTCAGTAGTGTCCTGGTTTGGAAGATTAAATTCTATAGTCACTCTAACTTTGACTCCCAAAAACTTTCAAGAATACACCACACTTTCTTATTAATTGTTGCAATTTATAGCTATTTTATACGATTTTTGAGACCCTTCTTTCTGTCCCATTTTAAGCATCCTTTGAACTTTAGAAGGCTCCTCACAGAACCAGAAAGCCAGTGGTGAGACAAAGAGGACTGCATCACACAAAGACAACTGTTGTTCATTAATAACACATATTGATTAATTAGCATGCTTTGCTAATTAATAATATTTTAATTATTCTGGTTGCATTTCTATTAATCAGCTGTATGATTAAGTCAGTTGTATTATTAGGTATTTAATGAGTGCTAATGGTTTGATAGCACATACCTTCAGAGCCAAAGAGAAGTAAAAACAAGAAGCCTTCTATCTTGCGTGGCATTCTCCCCTTGTCCTTGGCTGCTGCTCTTCCTTATCAAAGTGGAGAGCTTTCCTAGGAACAGCAGCTTAACTTGAGCACTGGCCTCATTAAGCATCTTATTTCATTTACTTCTTAGGGCTTTGGCCAAGCCCTGCTAAGTTAACCCACATAGTTACCTGCCTCAATAAGAAGTCTCAGAGGAGAAGCTAATGTCAACTGAGGTCGGTTTAGCAAAGGAAGGTATTGGCTTTATTCTATCTTTAAATGTAAGGGAAGCAGTGGAGGAAAATAGAAACTAGAATCAGAAGACCCAGGTCTTAATCCTTTCTCTGCCATCATCTTCTAGGGGGTGACCTTGAGCAATTTCCTGCCAAACAAACACTAACATTCTCGAATTCTATGAAAATGACATGGATTCCCCCTCTCAGAAAGCAAGTTGGCATCATATTTACACCTATTCACGCAGGAAAATACTAAATTGGGAGGGGGTGGTCAGTTACACACAAAGATTTACATTGCTGTGTTATATATAATAAGACAAAATTGGAAACAATCTACATAGGGGATTCAGGACAGCAGGCAGGGTTAAGAGCACAGATTCCCAAGCCAGACTGGATGCAAATCCCGGCTCAACCAGTTGTTATGTAGCCTTGAGAAAGTCACTTAAGGTCTCTGTGCCTCAATTTTCTCATCTGTATGATGGTGATAATAATGCCTATTTCATAGAGTTAGTTTGAGGCTTAAATGGGATGATATACATAAAAAATACTTAGAATAGTGTTTAACATAATTAGCTATAATTATTACTATACAGCCAATAAGAATAGAGTTGATGGGGTGGGGAGGGGAGTTGTTTAATGGATACAGAGCTTCAGTTTTCCAAGATAAGAAAGTTCTGGAGATCTTTTTCACAACAGTGTGACTTTACTTAGCATTTTGGAACTATACACTTAAAAACGGTTAAGAAGGTTTAAAAAAAAAAGTTAATGAAGTGATTGTAATAAAAAGGACAATCATGTGTTATACTCCTGAGTTAGAAAAGGACACAAATTTACCCACTGTATGAACAAAACTATGTGGAAAAAACTCAAAGAAAAATACTGAGTTTCCCCTTCCCTTTTTTTTTCGTATACATATATATTGCAAAATGATTACCACAATAAGGTTAGTTAACACATCCATTATCTCACAAAGTAACCATTTTTTGTGTGTCTGGTGAGAAAATTTAAGATCCACTCTCTTAGCAAATTTCAAGTATACAATATTGTTAACTGTAATCACCATGCTGTACATTAATCCGCTTCCCTCTTTAGTTCTTGGCCACCACTTTAGCTCTTGACCTTTTTCACCTCAATCCCCCAGGGTCCCAGAGACCTTTACTTCACTCCTGTGGTCAAAGATGAAAAAGGTCAATATTGAAAAGATAATAATAACCCCCCAAAGCGAAGCTGTAATGAACTAATACAGAGGAACAAAAAGGAACTAAAGTTTACTCATTCAATCAGCATTTTGGGGGTGTCCACAAGCCTGACGCTTATTCTATACTATGTATGGATTCTTCATTAAACAGACAAAGGTCTATTTAACAAACCCTACTGCAGTACTAGAAAGAAAAGAACTATTTTTTTCTCCGCTCTGTATTTTAGAGTTTAATGAAAAAATTAAACTTTAATAATAATAAACCTTTAATAATTTAACTGCAGTCAAAGCACCGCTGTACTGCCAAATTTTAGTTGGAGGCTTTGGAGGGCCGGCCTGCCCTGGTTTGTAAGGAAGGGGCCGTGCTGGGTGATCTTGGTTCCCACGAGCGCCGGATTTCCCGAGGTCGCCCCGGAGCACCGAAGGAGAGGTGGGGGTAGGACCCTGGCGGGGCGGGGTCGCCCTCGGGACTACAACACGGCCAGGCCCCCACTTCTGCTGTTTCCTAGGTCGGGCGAGGGCGGCGGGGATGGGAGGAGTGGCTATCTGTCATTACGCTTCTGCGATAAAAACATTCCAAAAAGTAGGCAAAGATTAAAAAAAAAAAAATTAATGGGAGAAAGAAAAGCACTTCTTTAAATAAAGAGTGAAAAATCAGCTTCTTAAGCTTGGTTCCACTGGGGCTCGAACCCAGGACCTTCTGCGTGTAAAGCAGACGTGATAACCACTACACTATGGAACCCCCTCACGAATTTCTTTTATCGTTACTTTATTCATAGTGTCACATGAGAACCGCCTCCTCGGCTGAAACCCCGCCCATCCGCCGTAACTCCACCCCCGCCGTGGCCCCGCGCCGCCTGCGAGATTTGGTGTTCGTGGCCAGGTGGCTGGCTCCGGCTCCGGCGTCTGGGTCGCTCGTCCTCCCTCCCCGCCGGACTCGTCGCCCCTGCGACCACGGAGAGGCCGGGGCGAGGGGTTACCCTCCTGGCGAGAGCGCCGCCCCACTAGTCACCCTTCCCCAAACTTTCCCGCAGCCGGGGCGTCGGCGAGGTCGGCCCGGTGGGCGGAAGGGGACAGTGCCCGGGGCGCGGCCCCTTTTGGCAGCTTCCCTCAGCCTGTGAGGGACCCGCACTTCCCCACTTTCCCCACGGGCACACTGAGCCGCTTCCGGCAGCGTTGGAAGCCTTGAGTCCGGAGCAGGGCGCACAGGAGCACCACAAGGAGCCGAAGATTCAGGCAGCGCGGGGCTGGGGGGGTGGGCTGGGGGGTCATTTTTATATTGGCCTTTATTTTGCCAGGGCTGGAAAAGGCAGCTGGTCAGTCTGCCTCTTCCCCGAGGATACAGGCTCTTAATGGTCCCCTGACCTTTTCCACAACATTCTTCCCCTTCCGAAGCCCCAGAGGGGCTAAAAATTACTGGGCTTTTGTTTGATCTTATTTGTCTGGGGTAGGGGAGGGGTGAGGAGGCCGGTATAAACAGGCCGTCTCTTTGGCTGGCGCGGGGAGGGGGAAGCAGGACCGGCCGCTAGATTTGAGGGGCCCAATGCAAAATGAAAATATCAGGTTCCTTGCATAAGTTATTGAGAATTCCACAACCATGACAGCAGAGCATTAAACGCAGCGCGGGCCCGTGAGAGTGCAGCCCATGAGCCTGCCCCTGTGCTTCCAGGACTGTGGTCCCGATAAGGTGCTGGGACCCTCCATTACGAAGGGCGCCTGTATGGTATCGTTTCTTGGTTTCCATTGTCGGTGCCGTTTGCCCTCCCCAGTGCTTCTGGATGGATCTTCGTCACCATCCTGGGATTGCTCGCCATCCTCAAGCTTGAAAACTCACTTGAAACCATTTGGGTGCGTGGGGGGTGGCTCTTTCAGTAGTGAGTTGGAGTGGCTGAAGGCTGCGGCTGTCCTTTTCCCAGGCGTCTTCCTTTGAGGCTGGCAGAATGATGGAGAAGTGATACTAATTGTATGAAAGCAACCCCTTCAGCCAGCTCCTGTCTTCCTGGGAAGGCCCCTGGAAGAAACAGGTGGGTGGAAGGCGCACTAATCCCGGGGTGGTGATGTGGATTCTAGCGCTGCCTTGGCTACTCACTAGCTGTGTACTCTTGAACATCAGTTCACTTTCCAAGCCTCTGTATCCCCCTTTGTGAAATGCATGGGCTGGACTAGACACCCCCTTTCCCCTCTGGGTCTAAATGTTATCTCTACTTTCCGGGTTGGGAAAATGGAGGCACTTATCTGCCATGTAAATTTTTCCACAGAAATAGTTAGAGGCAGGCTGGCTTAGGTTCTTTAGTACCAGGTTTCCTATATCCTAGTTAGCTCCCTGTAATGTTCATCATGGACCCCTTCCAGAATGCCTTTTTGTTGATAGGTTTCGAGAGGCCTCTTGAGCACTTGACGCTTAGGTTGTGAGCCATGAGATGACCATGGGTGGACAGCCACTAGCCAGAGGGTGAATTCATGAAAACTCCATGTTTCCTGCTAGTCAGTGAGCCATAATGACTCCCATGATGCCCAGTAATCAGTACATTTCACCCGTTGCCAAACCCTTGTCAGTTCAAAACAAGGCTGTCAAGAATTGGGCCTAAAATTACACTCACCAGTCGTGTTTTGGTTTGTCTCTAGGGAATACTTTGTCCCTCCTCGAGCTTTCTGTCTGCCCTTGCTATAAGGGTGGGTTCGCCACGTGCAAGCTTTGGCCAGGTTCCCACACAAAGAAAAGAGGCTGGTACACCTCTGATGCACGCAGCACAGGATTCTGCCTTTAGCAAAAAGGAGGGAGACTTTTGTTCCACTCCTCTGCTGCCTTCAAGGTGTATTCACAATCTCTGTTGCTAGTAAAGTGCAATATGGTTTACAAAGCACTTTCACATACATTCCTGTGAGGTAGCCATGGTAAGTATTACTATCTCCATTTTTCAGCTGAAGAAGTTGAAGCCGAAGAGTTCGAATGCCTTGCCGAGACCATTCTGCTGGTGAGTGGCAGGGCTGGGCTCATACTCAGTTTTCTGATACCTAAGTGATTTGGGGAGGCCCTTGTTCATAGAGGCTACATGTTGTTCCCATAAGTGCCATTGGTCTCTTGTAATATTTTGTATGCATGCCAGTGAGGAAGTGGATACCTTTTTTGTCTTTTGTAATTTTTAAATGAAATCCCTAAAAGCCAGAACTAAGAGCCTGTCGTAAACCGCTGTTGATGACTTTCACCTTGATACCACCAGCGTCATGGCTAGTGCGGCAGCTGGCCACAGTTTCCCCTGGCACTTTAGTCTGTTCAGTCAGATTTGTGAGGCCTGTCACCCCCGGGTCTGCCCATAATCATCTGAACAACTACCAGAGAAATAAACAAACTAGCAAATAAAGACTAGAAGTCACTTCAAACTTTTTGAGTCCTCTGATTTCTCAGGTGTTTAGTGTGGCTTTCCCCAGCGTTTGGCTTCACTGATGGTTTCCTCACTGATGGCTTCCTTCACTGATGGTTTGGCTTTCGTCAACCAAGGAAACCATGGCCCCAAACACCAAGCTGACTTAGGAAGCTCCATTGACCTGATTTCATTTAGAAATGATTGTACTTTGTCTTTCAGTGTATATTCAAGTATTTACTAAGGAAAGTGAGTGGTTACCTTAGTATGGCAGAGTTCACCTTATTTTTCCCCTTTTACGGCTCATCAAAACATTTGAAACTAGCCTGTTGGAATGGGTATTCGTTACTTTTTGCCCACCTACCTTTTCATAGTTAATTACACCCCTCAGTCTTCTTACCCAGTTCAAGTCCTGTGGTCATTTTTATCACTCCTTTGCCCCTTTGTTGCTTGTACTTGTTGGCAAAACCAGTCTGTTAAATCCACCTGTTTCCCCACTCCACCTCTGAATATGGCCCCAGGAGGAACACACCTTCAGGCCTACTGGTTTCACATTAAATTCTTGAGTAAGTACCTCAAATGTGTTCTTAATGCGGCCTAGAATCATGTCTACTTTCCCTGTCCATTCATTTTCCACCTCACTTAGAGGACAGGTTCATGTCTTCTCTCCCTATACTTCCTGTACCTCCTTCCCCAACCTCACCTACAGCTGATGACCTTGCTTCCTTATTTCAGTGAAAAAAAAATGCAAGCAACCTGAAGAGAACTTCCACAGGTAAGCCCCACATCTGCTCACCTGCCTGCATCTGTGCCCTCCTAGATCTAGACCAGGGCCCTGCCTCTAGATCAGGGATTTCCTACCACAGCCCTGTTGACATTTGGGACCGGGTAACTCTGTCGTGGGGGGCTGTCCTGTGTATTGTAGGATGTTGCACAGCATCCCTGGCCTCGACTCACTAGATGGCCATAGCACCATTCCCCGAGTTGTGAGAACCCAAAATGTTCCCTGGGGGAGGGGGCAAAATCTTGGGGGCTATCTGCCGATGTCTGGAGACGCTCTGGGCTGTCGGGGTTAGTGTGCTACTGGCATCTAGTGCGTAGAGACCAGGGATGTAGTGAAACATTCTGCAGCGCACAGAACAGCCACCCACCACAAGAAATAACTGGGCCCCAAATGTCAATCGTGCCATGGTTAAGAACTGCCCTAGATGACTTGTCTGAGTTCCTGTTGACACCCAGCCCTCCACCTGCGCTTGCCTACTCAAGGAAAGCCCTGCAACAACTCCCCTCTTTCTCCTGCATCTTTATTTATTTATTTATTACTATTATTTTTTTTAATTTTATTTTATTTAAAAAATTTTTTTAAATTTTTGGCTGCATTGGGTCTTCATTGCTGCACGTGGGCTTTCTCTAGTTGCGGCAAGTGGGGGCTGCTCTTCGTTGCGGTGCGCGGGCTTCTCAATGTGGTGGCTTCTCTTTGTTGCAGAGCACAGGCTCTAGGCACGCCGGCTTCATTAGTTGTGGCACTGAGTTTCTGTAGTTGTGGCACTGAGGTTCCATAGTTGTGGCTTGCGGGCTCTAGAGCGCAGGCTCAGTAGTTGTGGCACATGGGCTTAGTTGCTCCGCGGCATGTGGGATCTTCCCGGACCAGGGCTCGAACCCATGTCCCCTGCATTGGCAGGCAGATTCTTAACCACTGCACCACCAGGGAAGTCCCTCTCCTGCATCTTTATTTACCTCCTCTATTGGATCATTCCCGTCAGCATACAAACATGCTGTAATTTTTTTTTTAATTTTATTTATTATTTATTTGGTTGCACCAGGTCTTAGTTGCGACCGGTGGGCTCCTTAGTTGTGGCTTGCCAGCTCCTTAGTTGTGGCATGTGAACTCTTAGTTGCGGCATGCACGTGGGATCTAGTTCCCCAACCAGGGATTGAACCCAGGCCCCCTGCGTTGGGAGCTCGGAGTCTTAACCGCTGCACCACCAGGGAAGTCCCATACTGTAATTTTTTTCTCATCATTAAAAAATAATCTCTTAATCTCATTGCTGCCTCAACTACTCCCATTTCTCTGCTCTCCTTTATAGCAAAACTCTTAGAAAATGTGTCTTTAGGTGCTCTCTCCGGTTCCTCTCCTCCTCTTGGAAGCACTTTCCCCTCCCAGCTTTTAGGATGCCACCCTCTCCTGATTTTTGCTTCCTACCTCACCAGTCACCCTTCTCAGTCACCTTTGCTGGATCTCATCTCTTTGACCTCTAAACATGGGTGTTCCACAGGTCTCAGTTCGTGGACTTTTCTATTCATTCTCACCACTCTGGTGACCTCATTTAATCTAATGGCTTTAAATATGGTCTGTAACCTAGATGTATTCCAAATTTATATCTCTAGTCCAGACTTTTCTCCCAAACTCCAAATCTACCTGCTATACATGTCCATTTAAATGTCTAATAGGTATCTCAGTCCTATTCTGTCTGTGTCTAAACTCCCGATCTCCACCCCCTCTCCTTTCTCAGTCTTCCTTGTCTCAGATAAGGGCAAGCTCATCTTTCCAGTTATTTAGGCCTAAAACGTAGAGAAAAATGGAAGAAATCATACTTGATTCTTTTTTTCCCCTCACACTTCAAATCTAATCTCACTAGCGAATCCTATTGGCTACACCTTCAAGATCTATCTAGAATCTAATCACTTTCTACCATCTGCCCTGCTACCATACTAATCAAAGCCAGCATCACTTTTTGTCTGGATCATTGTCGAGAACCTCATATTCTGGCCTCCCGGCTTCTGCCATTTTCTCCCTACAGACTATTCTCCACACAGTAGCCAGAGTGATCCTTTTTTTTTTTTCTTTTTTTAAACTTAGGAATTATTACAACTTTTTTTTTTTTAATTTATTTATTATTTATTTTTGGCTGTGTTGGGTCTTTGTCTCCGTGCGAGGGCTTTCCCCAGCTGCGGCAAGCGGGGGCCACTCTTCATCCCGGTGCGCGGGCCCCTCACCATTGCGGCCTCTCCCGTTGCGGAGCACAGGCTCCAGACGCGCACGCTCAGCAGTTGTGGCTCACGGGCCCAGTTGCTCCACGGCATGTGGGATCCTCCCAGACCAGGGCTCGAACTTGTGTCCCCTGCATTGGCAGGCAGATTCCCAACCACTGCGCCACCAGGGAAGCCCGAGTGATCCTTTTAAGACCTAAGTTAGATCATGTCACTTCTGCTCAAAACCCTTCAATAGCTCCCCACCTTAACTAGAAAGAGAGCCAGAGCCTTACAGTGGCTTGCAAGGCCCTACATGATCTGATCTTCCATTTATTACCTCTCTGATCATATATCCTATTACATTGCCTTTACAAGACCACACTTGCCTGCTTGCTGTTCTTCAAACACAGTAGGACTCTTCTGCCTCAGGGCCTTTGCACCTGCTGTTCTCGCAGCCTTTACTGCTCTTTCCCTAGGTCGCCCCATTGCTTGCTGTCTCATCTTGCTCAGGTATTTGCCCAAATATCTTCTCAGTGAGGCCTTTCCTGACTGCCCTATTTAAAAATTGCTATTTTCCTTTCCCCTTCACCCTGGAAACTCAGTATCCCCCTTTCCTGCTTTATTTTTCTCTACAGTGCTTATCGCTATCTAATTTTCTAGATATTTACTTATTTCTAGATATTGTCTGTCCCCTGTCATTCTCAACTAGAATGAAAGTTCCATGAGGCATGGATTTGGTTTTGTTCACTGCTGTATTCCACAGAACCTAAGTAGCGCCTAGTACATAGTAACCACTCAATGAATATGTCTTGAATGTATCTGTTCAGGGTTGGGGAATGGCTCACGCCAGGTCAGTCCCAATCACAGCTAATCCTGGGCCTTTGTGTGAATTCCTGAGAAGAGACATTTCCGTGTTCACCCTGGACTCAACATGAGCTAATCCAGAGGCTGGAGGTTCTGCTGCCATCTGATTATTGCATTGTATCAGACGGGGCTCTGAGTTGCCTACAGCAGAACCTTCTTGCCCAAAATATTTACTGCTCTTCCCTACGTGGGATTTTTACACAGTTGCCCCACTGATAGTCTTGACCGAGTGACTGACTTTTGCCAGTTGGGTGTGGGCAGAAGCGATGCGCCTCACTTCCAAGCACAGGTGTGAAGAGCCAGCTTGTAGGGTGCTGCTTTGATGTTTCCCCTTTGTTATGAATACAGCAGTGCCCCAGAGAGAGGTTGGCCTGAGTCTTACAGGGAAGACCACATGTTAATAGAACTGCAGCCAACCTGCGCAGGAACAGGAGTGAAAAATAAACCTTGATAAGTGTAAACTACTAAGATTTGGGGTATAACATCACCTAAGCTGATTCAACATTCTTACTAGTTTAAGAAGAAAATGAGTTTATTAAAGGATATACAGTGGCCCACAGGCTCTCCGAGAAGGCTTTGGAGATTCCAAAGCCAGGAATAATGTCTAAATCTCACTGCGGGGCTGCACCATCAAAGATGCCTGCCCACTGCTGCCCCTCCTGAATACAGAATTAGCAATGCAAGCCAGTGATGGGGCCCAGAGTCTCTATCACTGCTGTATCTGCAAACTGGACCCTTCTGCCACTAACTTTGGCAGAGGATGGCTTTCATAACCCCTTGACTCCTTGTGTTGCCCTTTTCTAAATTTAGGTCTCTGGCAGAGCCTAGGTCACATACCTGTGCTCCTGCTATGAGAGAGGCTGGAAAAGCAAATTTCTTGTTTCTCCTTCGAGGACTCAGATGTGGGGAATTACCAAAACATAGGGAGGATGTTGAGAAGATAGTGTGGGTGACCACAAAGTCTGGAAGACATCGGCTGCCTGCCTGAAGCCTGAGAATGGAGCCAACAGCGAGGGATTAGAGCTGAGAAACAGCTACCAGGTGCTATCATTTAAGGCCTCGACCAAGTCAGACCTTAAGTATACTTGTTGACTCTTCAGCTATTTGAAGGGTGCATTTCCAGTTTTGCTTAGGCCAGTGGGAGTCGGGTTTACTGACTCTTGCAACTGAAGGAGTCCTGATGGTTCATGTCTAAAATGTTGGGCATCACTGCAGTGGCTGGCAGTGCTTCCCTGGCTCAGACACTGGAAAGTTTTGTTGCCCTCAGTTCCCAGGAAATGTGAAAAGAGGCTGATGGTCATGGGAATCGCCGCTTTGGCAGGTCAGGGCTTTGGTTTTCCGACGTCCCGGGCAGCCATCAGTTCTCAGATGCAGCAGGGCACTTGTTCCCACGTATTACAGTAACCAGGAAGGTTGAGGTTACAGAGTGGGCAACACATCTGTGGCAGATACTGCTAGTTGCTTATTCAATATCCATTCTTCTTTTTGTCGGTAATAAAAATAAGAAGAATAAACATTTCTATAATGCTTGCTATGTATTAGAGACTATTCAAACTCTTTACTCATATTAACGCATTTAATCCTCACAAGAACCCTGTGAGAAAGGTATTGTTACTATGCTTAGTTTACAGATGAGAAAACCAAAGCACAGAATAATTAGGTAACTAAGTCACACAGGTAGTAAATAAAGGAGTGGGGTTTTAACACCCAGGCCATCTGGCTCTATAGGCTGTATTTAACCTCTACACTGCACTGCCTGATTTTGTTTGACTCAGCAATGTGTCCAGCTAAAACAGTTTGATTTCCCAGGTTCGCTTACAGCTAGAAGAGACTGTGTGACACAGTTCTGGCCAATGACTTGTATGGAAGTAGTTGGGTTTACAAAACCATTTCTTTAAAAGGAGGTAGACTCAGCTGGTATGCCCCATTTTGCCCTTAGCTTCACTTTCTCCTCAGAATGCAAATGTGATGCTCGAGGGAGAGCAGCCATTTTGTGACCATGAGTTGACAGTTATGAAGAAGAAAGCTACATTGCTCAGCAGAAAGAAGGAAGGTACCTGGGTCCCAGCCCCAAATTTACTACTTCCAGACTCCTGGTTATATGTGAAAAGTAAAATCCCTAATCTTTAATGCTACTGTTTAGTGGGAGTTTCAGTTATATGAGGGAAAATACAATCACTACTGATTCAGCATTTCCACATTTCTCTCCTATACCATTTTGACAATGTCTTTAATCTGCCCACCAGCTACTGAGGGACTGCTCCTCAGTGTCCCAGTCCCTTGATTGAAGTTGTTTATTGTCACATACCTGCAGTATGTCTAGGAGCTCAGTGTTTGGTAGTGTGGGAATTTTTTGTTTTTTGTTTTTTTAAGTGTATGACATGGCCCCATCTCAAGGAGTTTGAAGAACATTAATTAACCCAAAGGACTGATTTATTCCAAGATATTAATGGATGATAATGGCTTGATGTGGCTTTTCCTAACTTTGGATGTTACTGAATTTTAATTAGACCCTGTCTCTTCTTTCTTAAAGAAGAAACTCAAAAGAGAAGGCAGAGGGGCAGGGTGATATGCAAAAGCCTGTCTAAAAGGAAAGATGGCCTCGTGTAGTATTCCCCTCAACACCAGCTATATATAATCTACAAAATCACCTGCAATCACATTCAATGAGCTTAGATTTGATAGCCGCTCAAGAGAGAAACAGATCAGCTGAAAATACTTTGTCTCCCCCTCCCTTATTTATATGACTTGAGATGCCTCCAGTTTCTAAAGTCACTCCCCTGGGACTATGCGTCCAGCCAATGCTAATTGGTGACGGAAATGAAATTTCACTCCACTTCCACCAAACTTACTGTCTTTAGATTTAAGTGGATTCAGCTGTGCACACAATGGGACTTGCCTCTAAGCTTTCCTCATAGTCTGATGGGAAGATTTCAAGAGTGGTGGAGGTGTTAAACAAAGATCATCTTATCTGTTTGTATTACTGATTTTAAGTGTTTGTGATTTTTTGGATACAGTTAGGGTACAGTCTGAAGGCTATATATAATAATAAAACCAAAACCAATTAATAGGTTGTTTAACTCAGTTAGAGGCTGTCTGCAGGCTAGCAGCTTTCCTTTGCTAAATCCCGTTAAAATGCAGTGAGTTCTATTTTGTGCAGAATGAGCAGGCTGCCATGACAACTGTCTGTGAATATTATTTCAATATTAGTCATAGGTTTCCAGTGTCTGCCTCCGGGTCCAGCGTTCATTCTAAAACCCAGATGCACATCTGTTCTTAAAGGAGTTCTCCTGGACGTGTTTACAAAAAACAAAAACAAAACAGTTTCAGCCGGCTGGGGTTTTTTTCTTTTGGAAGAGAAATTTGAATGAATTCACACCATTGCAAATGGTAGATTTTATTGCTGTTTCTTTTCTTTGGGAAAGGCGATTTGGATATGAATTTTTTATTGTACTTGACTGTAGATTTGATTAAATAGATTAAATAGGAGCCCGGAGATTACTCATATTGCCTGTCTTTAGTTACATGCCCACCTGAACACTCCCTTTTGCCAGGAGAAGAGGATGTGCGAGCTGCCTAGGCCTGTGTTATGTGCCCAGCCCTGGGCAGTCACTGTTGCTTGGGAAGTGGGCTCATGCTGATTGAATTAAGCCAGTCAAGTCTCACACTTAGAGTGGAGGGTGGTGTCAATCCCATGCAAACCACAGGGCTTAGAATGGGGAGAGGGTTGATCTCGTAAAGGAAAATTGGGGTACTATTGCAAGGGATCGAGGGGAATACTTGTCGGCCACCTGGTTAGGCAACAAAATGCTGAGCAAATAATAACATTTACTGAATACTAACTGTAAGCCAGGCATCACTCAAACAGCTTTATGAGTGTATTGCTTAGAGAATGTTTGGCTGCGTGTGATGAGGTAAATGATGAAATAACAGGGACTTAACACAGAGGGGTTGGCTTTTATCTCATGTGATATGAAGTTAGGAAAGAAGCAACTTCACATCATCATCTGTGTCCCAGGCTCATCCTTCAGTCCTTCTGCAATATCATTCTCAGCATGAGCCTCTCTTCCTAAGGCACTCAAGAGGGCTGCTCCTCCTCCAGGCATTATGTCATGGTTCCAGGCACAGTGGGGGAAGGGCAAAAAGGAAAGGGCTCATGACAGCTGAGTCTTGTCTTTTTTATCAGAAAAATTGCTTTTCTGGGAGCCTCAGCCAGTAGATTTCAGCTTATATCGTATTGGCCAGAACAGAGTCACATGACCACCCCTAACTGCGAGGGATCCTAGCAAATCAAGTTTTGGTGGCTGAGTCCATTGCCACCTAGAATAAAATTGGGACTTTATTGGTAAGGAAGAAAGGAGAATAGATACTGGCTAGGCAACTAGCAGTGGCTGCCACAATATGTATGAACCCATTTATTCCTTACATCAACCCAGTGTGGGTGGTGCTATTACTATCCTGGTTTTTAAGAAACAGGCACAGAGAGGTCATGTAATTTTCCCAAGCTCACACACAGCTGTTAAGTGGTGGAGCTAGAAAATTACCCCAAGCAATCTGACTCTGGAACTGAATTCTCTGATGCTCCCAGACACATCCCGACCCACCGGTCAGACCACATTTGTTCTCCAGGATGTGTAACCACTCAGGAAATTTAGGCCTCTCCTAGAAATGGTAGCTAATATCTGTTTAGCACTTTATAGTTTATGAAGAATTTTCCACTTAGATTATTCCATTTAAATATTATTATCCCCATATTAAAAATGAGAAGACTGAGGCCCAGAGAAGTAATAAAAGTTACCTAAGGTGCCCAGCTTGTAAGTGGCAGAGCTGATGTTTCCTCGAAATTACAAGAACTTACTCCTGGTCCCCTTTCCTAATCCTCCTATTCTTCCACGCACAGATACTTCATTTTTAATTTTTAAAAATGACAGTAGTTTGCTCCAGACCCTATATTAACTTCGCAACCTTCTCAGGAAAAACAATGCAGAGAAATCTTGGCTCTCTCACCAACTGGTTTTCCTAGTGTCCTTTTCATGTAGCCATACCAACAGGATCATGGCGTATCAGCAGGAATTGTGTTTAGTAGTGAGAAACAGAGACCTAAGCGGGGAGGTTATTCTTATCTCATGTAATGTAAAATCCAGAACTTCATTCAAAATGTGAGAGTATTCATTACAAATAGCTCTTATCTACCTGTTAAAGTAAAAGAGTCATTAAACATATAGAAATTGCCTGTCCTTAGTTACATCAGGTTAATTTGTATTACATTTCCTTAAAACCACTTTGTAAATCAAACTTACTACAAAATAAGAATAACAGTCCACCTCACTGGGGTAAATTAGTGTAGTTTTAGTACATTACTGATACCTCAGTTTGCTTATAATTGTTATTTCTCTCATTCTTTCCAAATATTTGAAATCTTTAGCTTATGGCATTGTTTGATTTATACATCACAACATTCTCTTGTTCTGGTGATACTACTGAATTGACCGTAAAAATCACAAAAGCATTGTAGAATACAGTTTGACTTTAAAAGTCATGAAAGAGTGGGTTGAAAAAGAGAGATTTAAATATCATACTGTGTTATGAGGCAGTGCCTCTCAAAGTATGCTTTACCGTCACTTGGGAATTAATTAGAAATACAGATTCATGAGCCCTACTCCAGACCTACTAAATCAGAACCTCTAGGGGCTGGGCCCAGGAATCTGTGTTTTAACAGGATCCCCAGGTTATCTATAAGTACATCAGAGTTTGAGAAGCACTGTTTTAGAGAGTTTTATGTAAATGACACTCACAGATTATGCCCTCTTTGGGATATTGGTGAAGATACTAACTTCAGCTTTAGTAAACTAAGACCTATATTAAACCCTAGATTCTCCTTTGAAAGTCTCCAAATCATAGAGTCCAGTTATGTACTCCCGGTCACTGAACCTTAATTCAAGTGTATGCTTGACTCCATTCCCCTATCAGCACTTTCAACTAAGTGATCAGTATTTGTCTTTCCGATGTCAGTTTAAAGATCAACCTCAGGGACTCCCCTGGTGGTCCAGTGGTTAAGACTCCACACTCCCAATGCAGGGGACATGGGTTCGATCCCTGGTCGGGGAACTAAGATCCCACCTGCCGTGCTGTGCGGCCAAATAAAATAAAATTAAAAAAAAAAAAAAATGTTATCTTCAGAAGCTTTTGCTTGACCTCCTGACTCACTCTTATAATACATGTACTTCTCCTTTGCAATTTCACATTTATTTTTATGATTATTTGATTAACGTTTACTTCCCCCGCAAGGCTATAAACTTCATGAGGGAAGGAACCAACCTTGTCAGTTCTGTTGGTAGTATATCCCCAGGGTCTAGAACAGTGCCTTGCACACAATAGATGCTCAACAAATATTTGTTGAATGAATGTATGAATAAAACCAAGACAAGAATAAGTTTTTGTTTTGTTTTGTTTTTGGCCGCGCCTCTGCGGCTTGTGGGATCTTAGTTCCCCAACCAGGGATCGAACCCGGGCCCGTGGAAGTGAAAGTGCCGAGTCTTACCACTGGACCGCCAGGGAATTCCCAAGAATAAGTATTCTTAAACTAAAAACTTTTCCACAGTCTTCACCATAAACTCTTAGTCATCTGAGGCAATACTAACAAGTGTTTTGAAAAGAAAGCCGTGGATCTTTCCTTGGCCTTGCTTTAGGTAATAGTTTCAACATTCCTCTAAGAAACCAACTGTTGTTGTCTGTGTTCATAAAAACAAAAATGGTTGAAAGGGAGGCAACGGTTGGCAAAAAGAAAGCTTGAAGAACCTGGGACCTGCCTTCCCAGTACGCAGGAAGTGGTTCTCTCAGCCAGGTTGTGTTGTTCACATTCTGTTGGCAGGTACTGTCATACCTGCCTCCATCATTGTGGGGTTGCCAAGGCAACCTATTAAAGAATAATTCTAGAATCTACCTCTGGAAAATTCCAGATGAACCTGAGGAATCCTCTTCAAGTAAATCTACAAGCGTGACGATGGATTGTGTCCTGAGCCTGCAGGTCAGGCTAAAAGATTCAGCAACCAGCAAAGTGAAAATCTAGGAGTCTGTTTTCCTTCAACCTGTGTGGAACTGGTAAAACTTAGAGGGAAGGATAAAAACTCTTAAAGTAGCAGATAAACTGAATGAAATCTGGGTAGACATGGAACTATATGTTTAAAAGTTAACCTTCCTCTGTCTAGTTGTTTGGCCAACTCTAGTAGAGTTAATGTTTTGTGTATGGAGTTTGTCATACTTTAATATATATTGTATTGGAGCTATCTTTTAGAAAGGTATTTATTTGTTATTATTATTTTGGTCACACCGTGCAGCATGCGGGATCTTAGTTCCCCAACCAGGGATCAAACCTGTGCCTGCTGCATTGGGAGCACAGAGTCTTAACCACTGGACTGCCAGGGAAATCCCTGGAGCTATCTTTATAGGGTGGAATTGGATCACCTTGATGTAATAGAAAGAGTACTGGCCACCAAGTTGTAGGACTATGATGTTGGGGAGGCTACTTAAACTCTTTGGGCCTGGTTTCCTCTCCCATAAAATGAAGGGCCTTTCTGAACAAGTCCAGAGGACCAGAGTATCTTACCATATCACAGGCTCACCTGTTACAGAGCTCTGGGCCAAGGCCCTCGTGATGATCTTGCAAGGGGACTCCGTTGTCTGTGCCTAGGTCAGTTTTGCCCAATTCGCAGTGCTTTGACATGAGAGGGAATTGCATAAATGTGTATTCTTTGTTTTACATTTGTCTTGGAATGACAGATTATAGCTCCTGCAGAAGGAAAAATAGAAGGGATTACATTGCTCTGCCATTGACTCATGCTAGATGTCAAACTGAGGCGCCTGCAAAACGCAAGCACATGCAAGCTAAACGAACAGATTGTGGCAATATTTAAAAATATCACAACTCTCTAAATAAGAAGCAGTTCTGATAAGCCTATTTGGAATTCATGCAAAACACCCATAAACTCTGAAAATCTGAATTGTACATTGCCAAGGTAAATTACTCTGTGCAGTAATTATAGATAAAGGCATATTGGATTATATGATAATATGTCTCCCTTGGTTTACAGATACCCCTCTCTCCTGGGCCTCTTCCTTTCTGGACTGTTGCTTTTTTAGTCTCCTTTGTTTGCTCCTTCCTTCTCATTCCCTTTAAATGTCTCTATTCCCCCGGGCTTCTGATTTTGCCCCTATAGCCTTGTGACTTTACAAGCTCTCCCTGCCTGTTTTATCTTCTCTAATCACTTTAGCTGTTATCGGTAACCTGATGACCTCTTTAATCAGAATCTGCAGACCTGATTTATTTTCTGGGCTTTAAAAGGAGCTTCTACTGGCTATGGGACATTTTAACTCGTTATTTTTCTCCACCATAAACACGCCTGTCCCCCTTCGTGTCCTACCCCATACCCGGTAACACTCTACCGCAATTAATGGCGTCACTCACTAGACCATAAATGACGAGAGGGCAGGGACCATGTCTGTCTTATCCACCACTGTACCCCCAGGGCCCAGTGCAGTGCCTGGCACCCAGTGAGCATTGTTGAAGAAGTGTTGAATCCATCTGGTATTCCAAACTAGGAACCTTGGAATCATTCTGGATGCCTCTGTCCCCCTTGCTACCTATACCCAGTCTGGGACCTGTGGGACTTATTACCTAAAAGACTTTCACATTAAAAAGCAAAAGGCCTTCACATTTGGCCCCTCATCTCCACTGCCACTGCTTTAATTCAGCACTTATCATCCATCTCCTGGATCCTTGCAGGAGCTTCCTCATTGGTCTTTCTCTGGCTGGCTTTTTCCCAGGTCATCACATCTGACCTTCAGAGTGATCTTCCTAAAGTGTGAATCTAATCAGATTACTCTTAGGCTCCTCTTCACTTAAACAGAGTTTGCAATCTGGCAGCCTCACCCCGGAGTCTATACAGTGTTTTGAGAAAATGAGAATTATGCATTTCATTGATTCTAAGATGCACATTTTTTCACATTTTAGCACCTCTGAAATTGGAATGTGCCTTAAAATCGATGGAGTGTCATAGTTTGATGGGTGGCTTTTTTCTTTCTTATTCATACATAAAATAATAATACACCTTGTAATCGATGGCATCTTATAATTTGTAGAAGTATACTCATACCGACATTTAAAAATAGGGAGATTTTACAGAAAAGTATGTCAGTTTCTCTTGAAAAATTACACTGGGTAACACTGGGCCAGGATTTCTGGATGGCAGCCTAAGAGGGAGCTACTGGTAAGTAGCAGCTGCCTCATTTAAACAAGAACTCTCTAGAATGTCCCATCATTTCCACCCAGGCTGCTTTATTCATTTATATTATGTACTCCAGCTTATGTAAGCATTTGAAATTGCAATCCCTAACTGACAGATTAAAGTATGAATTCTTTGCTGCGATTTTCAAGAACAGTCACACTTGGCACCAGTCTGCCTCCTCAGGTTCACGTTCCCATCCTCTGCTGTATACACCCTCTATCCCCTAGTCTCAGGAAACATTACTCAAATGTAACCTGCTCCCGAGTTCCCTGGAATGCCTTTCTCCACTTTGTATGCTCTAGGAAGCATTACCTGACTTGCCCTGGCAGGGCTCATATCCTTCTGGGCTCCAATAGCACATGGCATATCTCTGTACCTACACCTCCTGTCTTGAAATTATTTGTGGACGGGCCCGTGTCCCTCATTACACTGTGAACCTGGTAGGGAAATGAATCAGAATGCGTTCATTGTTGTATCCCTGCCTCGTAGCTAGAACTTGCTCAGTAAGTATCTGTTAAGTAAAGGATGGATGGGGTGCGTTTTCTCACTGGGATCTCTGTGTTTTGAGTTTTGCCCATGTATAGAGAGCTAAAAGTGAAGTCAGAGGGAAAGGCAAGTGTTTTCCTCAGTGCTCGTAGTTTACAGCAGCAGACACTGCTTCTGGCTGTGCTTTAAGAAGGCCCTTGGCAGTCAGAGTCAGCCCATGGGGACTTTAATATCTACAGACCCAAAGGTGCTAAGCCAGAGCCAGCTCTGAAGTTTTTTAAAAAATTTATTTTTAAATTAGTGTACAGTAAAACCGACTTGTTGTACAGTTCTGTGAATTTTAACACATGGGTAGATTAGTGTTACCACCACCATAATCAGGATACAGAACATCGCCTCCAAAACTCCCTCTTGCTATTCCTTTGTAGTCATATCCCCCCCCACCCCATAGACCTTGGCAGCCATTAATCAGTTCTCCATTACTACAGTTTTGTCTTTTCGAGAATGTCATATAAGTGTACTCAACGTTTTAAGCCTGGCTTCTTTCAGCGTAATGCCTTTGAGATTCATCCAGCTTGTGTGTATCAGTAGTTTGTTCCTTTTTATTGGTAAATAATATTCCATTGTATGGATGTCCCACAGTTTGTGTATCCATTCACTCATTGAAGGACATTTGGGATGTTTTCAGTATTTGACCATATGAACCTGTGTACAGGTTTTTGTATGAATATAAGCTTTCATTCCTTTGGAGTAAATATCCACGGATGGGTAGGATTGCTATGTCATATGGCAAGTGCCATATGCACGTTCAACTGTATGAAAAACTACCAAACTATTTTTTCAGAGTGGCTGCACCATTTTGCATTCCCACCAGCAAAGTATAAGAGTTCTAGTTGCTCCATATCCTAGGCAGCACTGGATATTATTAGAATTTTTAAAAAATCTAATAGGTGTACAATGTTAGCTCACTGTGCTTTTTTTTTTTTAACGTCTTTATTGGAGTATAATTGCTTTACAATGCTGTGTTAGTTTCTGCTTTATAACAAAGTGAATCAGCTATACATATACATATATCCCCATATCTCCTCCCTCTTGCGTCTCCCTCCCTCCCACCCTCCCTATCCCACCCCTCTAGGTGGTCACAAAGCACCGAGCTGATCTCCCTGTGCTATGTGGCTGCTTCCCACTAGCTATCTGTTTTACATTTGGTAATATATATAAGTCCATGCCACTCTCTCACTTCGTCCCAGCTTACCCTTCCCCCTCCCCGTGTCCTCAAGTCCATTCTCTACATCTACATCTTTATTCCTGTCCTGCGCCTAGGTTCATCAGAACCACTTTTTTTTTCTTCTAGATTCCATATATATGTGTTAGCATATGGTATTTGTTTTTCTCTTTCTGACTTACTTCACTCTGTATGACGGACTCTAGGTCCATCCACCTCACTACAAATAACTCAATTTCGTTCCCTTTTATGGCTGAGTAATATTCCATTGTATATATGTGCCACATCTTCTTTATCCATTCATCTGTTGATGGGCACTTAGGTTGCTTCCATGTCCTGGCTATTGTAAATAGCGCTGCAATGAACATTGAAAAATATGGAACGCTTCACGAATTTGCGTGTCATCCTTGCGCAGGGGCCATGCTAATCTTCTCTGTGTCGTTCCAGTTTTAGTATATGTGCTGCCGAAGCAAGCACTCTCACTGTGCTTTTGATTTTAATTTCTGCTTCCTTGAATCCAGTCTGGGGGAATTGGAGGGGAAAAAGTGGTCAACTCACCACCAGCGTGGTGGTACTTCAAACTCTGATCTTCCTCAGTATGCCTTCTGCTATTTACTTTCTAGAGTCCTTGTGTTACTTATTTATTGCTGTATAACAAATTACAAAAAACTTAGAGGCTTAAAACGCTCATTTGTGATCTCACAGCTTCTGTGGGTCATGAATCCGGACAAAGCTTACATGGGCCCTCTACTTCAGGATCTCTCACAAGCTGCTGCAGTCAAGGTGTTGGCTGGGCTGCAGTCATCTTAAGGCTTAATTGGGGAAGGATCTGCTTCCAAGCTCACGTGGTTGTTGGCAAGATTCAGTTCCTTGAGGTCTGACTGAGGGCCTCAGTTCCTTGCTGGCTTTTGGCCAGAGACTTCCCTCAGTCCTGTGTCATGTGGGCCTCTCCAACACGGCAGCTTACTTCATCAAAAGCACACGAGTTGTGAAGGCAATAGAGAGAGTCTGCTAGCAAGACAGAAAGTCACAGTCTTTCATAACTTAGTCACGGAAGTGACAGGCCAACACATTTGCCATATTCTGTTGATTAGAAGGCAGTCACTAGGTCAAGCCTTATACTGAAAGGGAGGAGATTACACAAAGGCATGAACACCAGGAGGCAGGGATCATTAGGAGCCATCTTGGAATTTGCCAGTCTTCAAATAGCTGGCCCATGGATTCTGTCCAGGTTTTGGTTTTTTTTAAAATAAATTTATTTATTTTATTTATTTATTTTTGGCTGTGCTGGGTTTTCATTGTTGTGCGCGGGCTTTCTCTAGTTGCGGTGAGCGGGGGCTACTCTTCGTTGCAGTGCACGGGCTTCTCATTGCTGTGGCTTCTCTTGTTGCAGGCGCACGGGCTTCAGTAGTTGCGGCTTGAGGGCTCTAGAACGCAGGCTCAGTAGTTGTGGTGCACCGGCTTAGTTGCTCCGTGGCATGTGGGATCTTCCCGGACCAGGGCTCGAACCCTTGTCCCCTGCATTGGCAGGCAGATTCTTAACCACTGCGCCACCAGGGAAACCCTCTGTCCAGGTTTTATAGCTTCATTCCATGGGAGAGACAGGGTAGAGTGGGTAGAGTGTCCTTATTCCCTCTTACTCTCTGTGAAGCTTTTTCATTTGATTTATGAACATTCAAGGTTAATGTAAGGAGTTTTTTTGTTTGTTTTGTTTTGCTTTGTTTTAAACTCAAGCCATCTAGGACATAGCTAGGGTTAGATTATCAGTGGTCAAAATTTAAATCCTGGTATCTACTAATCTTGTATTTATTAAGTCACAACCATGGAAAGCTCAACTTTTGTACCCAAGATGGAGCCTTTCAATGATGAATTTATAAACTTCAACACAGGACAGCTATTTCAGCCTGTCATTGTGGCTGCTGACCAGGTGACCCCAATAGGCAGATCTGCCCAGCCCTGGCTTTTATGAATTTCTTTCACCTGATAGTGACTTATAACCCACCTTTGATTTATTTTAATAACTTTCTAATGACTTGCCAAATATGACCTCTCTTTTCTCCTACTTAATGTGGTTTTTCAGTACCCAGAACTCATCCCTGGAAATATGCTTGATCCTTTCTCTTTATGAAAATGTAAAACTACTTAGTATTCCTTCCCTCTCTTCAAAAGAAAGCAGGCTCTTTAAATCAAGGTTCTTCAAATGTTTTTGATCATGAACCTCTCGCAGTGAAAGCTTTTTGAGAATGGACTTCTGATACAGTTATATTTATTTATTTACAACTAATACTACTGAACTCATATTTTGTTTACATTACCAAACATAAACGAAAATAGAAAATTCAGAAAGAATAAGAAAATATGAGTTCTAATATTTTGCTTTCTATTGTCCAACACACCTTCTGTGTATTTACTGTGGGGCAGGTATCTCAGTTTGGAGACTGCTAGGTGCTAGGAAGCTGGGATTGGGTGTGATTGCTTACCACTGGTCCTGAAATGGAACAGGACCCTGTGGAGCCCTCCTGGGTACAAATCCTTTCTGTGTCCCCTGTTTCTTGTTTGTACGAAATAGGCTTCATTCAGCCTCCTTGACCTTCCTGGAGTTCCAAAGGGCAGATTCAAACAGTTGCTAATCAGAGAAGGGAGGGAATGCAGAAACAGGGAAGGAGCAGTCAAGAAACAACAGTGCAGCAGGGTCCTGGTTCTTCCTCAAGTAATACACTAACAATACCTTTGAGTTCTTCTGCGGGGAACTAAGGCCCCACCCAGGTGGAGGATGGTAACTTCAGGCTGAGCACAAGCTCCCAGGAACTCTGCCCTGTTACCTCACCACAGACTTTAGAATAAAGTCTGAACACATTGGAAGATAAGGAAGACTCTGACCACCCTCCCCAAATGATTCTCCCTTTAAAAACTTTCATGGTTGAACAGAATCTTCAGAGTTGGTTTTTGGACACTAGCCCACCTTCTCCCCAGGTTGCCGGCCTCCTGAATAAAGCAGCCTTTCCTTTCCAACCAACACTCGTCTCTCGAGTACTGGCTTTCAAGCAGGCAGCTGAACCTGAGTTTGGTAACAGCCCCAGCACCAGAGGGCTAGCTGAGAGTTGTCAGAGCTGGGAGGCCAGCCCCATCTGAGCTCCCCACTTTGGCGCTATCAGGTATTAAGGTATCAGGGGCCATGAGTGGGCAGACACCTTAAGTACTCAGCACCAAACAGATCTGCACACATCATTTCTTTTCTCAGTCTATTCCCAAGTCCAGCTGCTTTGCCTAGATTCTAGCATATTCCCCAGGGTGTGTCATGACCAATTATAGGAGCTGCCCATTAGAATGACTTTTCCTTGGTAGAAATTGGAACTGTGGCCAGCTTCAGGAAGCTTGTGAAATAGTAGAGGTTTGCCTGCAATGTCCAATTTCTCCCTTGTGAGGAAACCAGTCTTCTCTGTTCCTCTCTGTCTTTCTATAGCTTGCTACTACCATAGACTAACCGAGCATCCTGGTTTGGGTTCCCTCAGAAGCTGACCCTGAGACAAGCATTTGAGACCAAGTTTATTTGGAAGGTGAAGGCAAACCCAGTAGGGGAGTGGGGAAGTGAGAAAGGAAGGAGAGACCACCAAGACAGCCAAGAAAGAGTAAGTCCAGCCTGCAGAGGTGGAGAGGCCACCATTTTTCAATCACAGCAGATGGACAGTTTTCTCTATCTGCTTATAAGTCTAATTGCAGCATTATAATTAGGGACTCACTTCATTCTGATTTTTGTTTCATCTCTCCCATTTCACATCCTTGTTAAGTACATACCTACAAGAACACTCTCTTTTCTCCCTCACCTCTTTTCTTCTGGTTAACTCCTAACTTCTGGCTGTGAAATCATCAGGTCTCAGGGCATCACTTCTTCTAGAAAGCCTTGCTTCATCACCCTTTCTGGGGTAGGGCTCTTTCTCTGTGCCTCATACCTGTCCTATTAGAGACTTTGTCATACTGTATTGCTTTCATTTATTCATGTAATAAATATCAGTTATGTGCCTGGCACTGTTTTAGGTTCCTGGAGCTTATATTCCAATAGGGGAGTTACTTTTTATTTGTAATTTTATTTTGATTTCTTATTTACCTATGTGTTTACCTCACCTAATCATATCCATTTTGTTCACCATTTATGTCCTTGCTTCTCAGCACAGTGCCTGCCACATAGAGGGAGCTCAATAAAAATGTGTTGAATTGAGTAGAAGAGCCCAGTGCATCTTAGTTCAGGATGATTTGATATTTCTATGGCCTTTTCCAAGGGGGAAATTGAACTCTCACCTTTCCTATTGGCTGTTTTCATACGACGATGTGCCCATTGACAGATAAATTGACCCAACTTGCCTGTTGGGGGTATAAATCTGTTATTGAGTGAGTTAATGGTATTTTGCCCATCATTTTTTCTTTTTTCAGGCTGGGAGAACATAGCCCTGCCTAGCTGGAGGAAAGTCAGAGAGCATCTGCGAAGAGGCTGGAAGCTTCATTTTGCAGACACACAAGGTGCTGACTGAAGCAGTATAGTGTAATGATCATAAGTAGAGGTTCTAGAGTCAAAGTGCCTTGAGTTCAAATCCCAACTCTGCCACTCGCTTGCTGTTTGACTTTGGGCTATAGTTCCTAATACGTAAGTAGGGATAATAATAGTATATACCTCATAGGATGGTGTGTGAATTAAATAAGATTAACACCTTTAAAATTAACAAGTGACTAGAATATGGTAAGTGCTCAATAAATGTTGTTATCATTATTGTGATTTGTTCCCATACATCAGTGCTGGTTCATTTAACAATTGGAAGCTGGCTACAGGACTCTTTGTGGTGCTCAAAGTAACATTTTAGTGTTCTTCATACAGTGGAAAAATATGGTGAAGTTCTTCATTTTAAGCAAATTCTAAATTTTAGACAAATCACATAAAGGTCACAGCCAATCCAATTCATGGTCCAGAGACTGGCTGTTAAAATAACCACCTAAATCATGAGTTCTTTCTGTGATTAAACAAATATTTAGTGAGTACTGTAGGGGCAGAAGAATTTTCCCTTCTTCCCTTCTAGGTTCTTTGGCTAGTCTAATAGTTAAATTGATATAAGACAGATTAACAGGAGAAAAACAAATTAATTATGTACACATGGGAATCCCATAAAGATATGAAGACTCAAAAGGTTGCCAGATAATCGGAGCTTATATAACGTCCTGAGCTAAGGAAAAGGGTGGGGGTCTGGGGATACAAAGAAAAGGAAAGCCATTCGCAGGCAGGCAGAGGAGAGGTTTGGAAAACAGAGGTTGCCCTGTAATGCAGATAAGTTTGTTAGGTAAAAAGGTATCCCTGGTAATAGTTCTCTTCCTGGCACAGGGCCCCTTTTCAATGTAAATTTAGGCAGTTGAGGGGGAGGTAAAGAACTTTTCCTGAATCTGTTGGGTTTTTGATTGCCTTTAGCTCAAAATAATTCTCATGCCAACGTGGCATATTTCGGGTGGCAAAACCTGCTCCCCTTCAGTACCTCTTATGCATTTGGAACTGGAGATGCCAAGAGGAATGAAATGGATCCTTTTCCTTCAGGATTTCACATGTAAAAGGACAAATTACAGCACACTTTGGAAAGTTCTATAATTGGACACACACATGGCTTTGAGAGCCAGAAGACAGAACGACTAACTCCCCTTTGGTGATTCAGGAAAGGCTTCACGCAGAGGAGGTGACATTTGAACAACTGTAACTAGACATAGCCGTCATTTAATCACGTGGATTGAATAGGCATTTGGCTGGAAACCCAGCCATATAGTGACATTGTCCACTATTTTTGGGGAGCCTGGGTAATTATATTCTCATTTACAGTGTGTATGGCAGCCTCACATCAGGTTCTAGTCTTGGAGTCCCTGCCATGGAAACCTGTATGTTTGTATTACCTCGTAATGAGGCCCTCTGATAATATTTAATATGCTAATAGGAGTACAGAAGCCCAGAACTGCCTTTCCAGTTATTTTTAAAGTGACTCCATTAGATTAAATAGTAAGCTAGGTAACCACTTTACTGGATCTCCTGTGGTTCTCAATTGCAGAAAGGAATTGACTAAAGACCAGCTTGGGTGGAGTTATGAAATGATTATGGCTGGAGACCTTTAAATCCTAGCTCACGATGCCTAAGGCCAGTAAGCTCAAAAATACATACGCTGTGTAACCAGTTAGGAAGAGTTTGGGAGGAATATTGCTGTTGGTGCAGCTGCAGTCAGCACGAGACTCTAGGAACAAGATCACTCACCTCTGGATTGCCTCAAAGGACAGCAGAACTGAGGCTGGTGACATCCAGTACTGACACTGGCACTTCAGTTTTTCAGTCGTGTCTTCCTCCTCTTCCTTCTCAAACTCAGCAAAATCACAGGTCAACTTTCCTTTTCCGTTTTGCTGATGATGGGATGTGAATCTCCCTCTCACAGATATATTTTTTACCGAGCAAGGGCTCATGTGCCCGTGGCGCAGAAAGCCAAACTCTGACGGCGGGTGTTTGTAGCAAAGTAAGGGTTTATTGCAGGGCGCCACGCAAGGAGAACAGGCAGCTTATGCTCAAAAGACCCGGACTCCCTGATGGCTTTCAGGCAAGGGTTTTTAAAGACAGTGTTAGGGGAGAGGGTCATAGGATGCATGATCAGCTTGTGGAGCTTCCTCTGATTGGTTGGTGGTGAGGTAGCAGGGAGGTGTTTCGGGAATCTCAACCTTCTGATTCCAACCAGTCTGGGGTCTACATGCTTGTGGTCAGCATGGAGTCACCATCCTCCACTGGGTGAAGGGTCTTAGTTTCTGCAGAACAGCTCAGAGATATGCATTAGATTATCTGTATCCCTTCAGGAGGAGCTAGGAGTCCTGTGACTGTTGTCCTCATCATTAACTGCTTGTGTCTGCTCTTTGGAACTCAGTGAAGCCTAGGAGACTAACGCCTTTTTCTACAAACAAGAAACAGGGGACATGGAGGGGCTTTTGTACCTGGGAGGTCCCCTGCAGGGTCCTGCTCAGTTTCAATCCTCCCTTTTCTTTGATACTCCTCAACTTGAGGGGAACAGGTGCGGGGCAAGAAAGGGAATAAAGTTTGGGATAGAGAGTTTAATCATAAACTCCACAGAGGAACTCAGTGTTAGGGGGACTCCATTTCACCTTCTTCAACAAGCAGCTAATTGAATAACTGGAAGAATAAAAATGTCATAGAAATGAATTTGCAGTAGGGCACCCAAAGGCTACTCTCTTAAACCCATGCCTTTTCAAATCCTAAGGAGTAATGTTTGGTGTTCCCACTTCCTTTTCTTAATCGTGCCCAGGTTACTATAATGTTTCCTAAAAATTATCCTCAGTTGACCTAAAGATCAGCTACTAAGTGCTTTTCTGCCCTTATTTACCAAAATTTATTTTGTATTTTGTACTGATCAGATTGTTTATGCAAACAGTGGCCTGGTCCCCTTGGAAGCAGTCATGTGACCACAGCGCATTACTTGAGTGCATCCCTTTATCTCTTCACTGGGAACAGGGCAGGGTTGGGGCAGACAGCTGCGGCTCACGGGCCAGCCCAGCCTCTCCTGGATCTGCGGCTCTGGGCTCACCTTCCAGGCTGAAAGGCAAAGTCTGTTCGAGTTATTTCTTTGTGTGTATGCATGTGTATTTGTTTTTTGATTTGTTTAAACAAGGGCTCTCCCTGCAGAGAGCTGCAGAAATGTGAGATGTATGGAGCGTGTGTGTGTGTGTGTGTGTGTGTGTGTGTGTATGTGTAAGTATGTGTAGGGGGATGCTCCAGAGAGAGCTGGAATTGTACCTCTTTTCTTTCAGATCTCTGCATCCCTCACAGAGAAGTTTTTTTCTGATTTTGTTTCTCTTGAAACACCTGGGGTGAGGATAAACCTCTGCATCGGCCAAGCAGAAGAAACAGGTAATATGTTTGTTTGTTCTTAGGTATTTTGGGCAAGCAGAAGTCTACATTATAAACATACATTGTGTAGCAATGGAACAGGAAATGTGTACTACTTGAAGTTTATTTTATTGCTTTGCAATTTCTCAGAATGATTTTTCTCAAATATGCTGATTACAAATCAATTGTCATCAGCTTAAAAAGGTATACAGGTGACTTTGCATTCTGAAGGGTTGTAGCCTATTTCAGATGAACTCGATACTTGGGAAAACTCTGTGGTCACTTGGATGAGAGCTAGAAAATGAGGGAGGGGATACTTTGAGAAACCCTTCCAGGCCCCTCATGGGTCATTGCCCACTATACAACTTCATGTTCAGAAATCTTCCTTTAGCTCCCTTGCCCTCTTGTTGGCACAGAGGACCACAGGATTTCCATCTATCTGTAAGAAATGGAAACAGAATTCCTTGCAATGTTCAAGAATTCTCTTTAGTGGTTTAGTGCTTCTGTAGATTGATCAAATTGGATCCTGAAACCAAGGCACAGCTAACTTTTTGGTGGACAGACATTTTTGTTCTTTAAGCATGAAACAGAATGGGTCTTTAGTTCTGCCACTGTTCGGCTGTGCCATGGAGTCTGATATTTAATTTCTTAGTCTTAGTTTCTGCATCTCTAATACGGGAGTGATGATATCCCCTTGAAAGTTGCTGTGAAGATTAACTGGAATAATAGAAATATAAAGTACCCACTGTGCTGGGTAAATAGTCCCTTAATAAATAGTAGTGATTTTAGCTGTTACTATTATTACTGGTAAAGCATTTTCTCAGATCTTAGCGGTCTCAGGGGAAAAGAGTCCTTTTCTTTGTGAGTCTATAATTATCCCGGAACCGGTAGACAGACACCTGTGGGGTTTAACCTCTGGGAGGTCCCAGACAGTGCATTCTGAAGGAAGAGATGTGAGCAAACACGTTTTGTTTCAACACGTCAACCACAGTGGGTACCACCTGTGCATGGCTCCTCCTAACTCATCAGCTAAGAAGAATTGCTCTTTGTTCCAGTCGGTTTTTTCCACCGTTGATCTTCTCATTAGCCTTTAATACAAGTCTGTAAGGTAGGTGTTATTATCCCTATTTTCTTATGAGAAAACTGAGGTGCAGAGGAATTAATGACTAGCTGAGAAGAATTTAAACTCTGGTTCGTCTGACTTCTAAACCCCAGTCTCCATTGGGCCAGCATTAGGCAGTTAGGAACAATAGATGTTCTTGAAATGCTTTACCTCAAAAGTGTCCCCTGCTAGGCTATTTGGGAAAGAGTGCACACTATAGCTCTTTCTTAGAGATTCGTATTAGAGATGCATATTAACATCCAGAAGGCTCTGAGGAGTTCTGCAGTAAAGGAACCTGTTTAATCCTACTTCTCCTGAACTTATTTGATGGTGGGACTTTTTTTTTTTTTGGGGGGGGTCTTATTTCTAGAATCATAAACCACATAGAACTCCTCTTCCACAAACACACTTTGGAAAACCTGGCGCTAGGCCTAGCTGCCTCCTGATTACAATCCTGTCTGATAGAACAACACACACCCTCAGATACATTCTGGTGGTCAGTATCGTTTCCTCCTTTTTCTTACCCTTTCATGGACCCAGGAATAATCACCAGCTCCATATTACAGAACTCCCGTTATTCATTTAAGACCCCACACAGGAGCAAATGCTACAGTGTTCTACTGGAAGAGTAGTGGTGGAAGGGGCCTCTCTAGAGCGGTCTGCCAGGGACTCCTCTACCCAGCTCTTTGCCCATTCGTTATCTTTAGTCCACAGACATCAGGCTGTAGAACCTCTGTTTCAATGAATGCCAAAGAGAATGTAGCAGGGTAAGCCTGAAGAGACATCTGTCCTCCATGCTTGTGTCTCACAGTCCAAGGGGGAGGAATTAGACCTGCTCACCTCCCACTCTGGGGGCTGGGGTATGGTGCCAGTTGAATGACTATGGGTTCTGGATTTGGGTTTCTTGGGGGCAGGCTGGAGTACAAACTTCTCACAAAAGTCAGCATCTGTAGGAAAAGCTGAGCTGCTAGCATGGGAGACTACACAAGTCACATCTAGAATGCCAGAGGTGGAGCAGAATCAAGGTCAAGGTGGCTGAGCCAAGGTGTGGGCATTCAATAGAGATGCACTTTGAAAGAAAATCAAGAATGAATAAGAACAACTTGGGGAGACTGGGCTAGCACTTGGAGGGTGCTTGGAGACCAAGGTTGGGTTGGCTCCAAGGGCCATCTTTTGTTCTTTCCTTGTATTTTCACCTTGGCAAATGAATAGTGGTTAAGATGAAAAGAACTGAACAACGTCAAACAGTTCTCCCCCACTCTACCCTCCCCCCACCCACGCACAGTGAAAACCTTTTAGCAGAAGCATTGGAAGACTTTCCTTTTGCAGATTATAAGTGAGTGCCAATGATGAGTCACTATTTTACGTTTATGCTTTAAAACCACCCTTGGTATATATCGGTAGGGGCAGCAGCACTGAGCAAGTTTCAAGCTGTTTTTTGCCAAGATCCACCTTTTAAGTGGTTGCTGTCACTGACTACGGCATCCTTGGGTCTTTGTGAATGCTGCAGAGACTACCCACCTTTTGAGCTGGAGAACTCCTTTCAGGCCCTAGGGAAATCATTTCTTCAGAGACCTCTTTAGCACACTGTTTATCTGATGCTGACGGAGGGCAGGGAGTGGAAGAAGCTTAGATTGTCCCAAGTAATGGAAAATTCCCAAATCATTTTTATCAGCTTTGCACCACCCAGGGTTGTCCTCAAAGGGACATACACTGCTTACAAACGTGCGTCCCTCTCAGCCTTTAAGTGGGTGATTGCAGTTTAGCTTGGGTAGTGTAAGGGAGTAGTAAGTGGCACCTGGCCTTAACCAGCTCTTGTTTTGGTGAGAATTAAAATGACCTGACTTTCGTTTTACCTGTTACCTAAGGAAATTAAATTATTATTATTTAATAATGTAAAAATTCTAATAGCAAATTATTTTTTCTAATAACCCAAGAATTCTAGAACAATGCTCATTTCTTTCTATCATGATTTAAAGTTTTTCTTTAAAAATGAATATATAAGTACTACCCATTTTCTGGTTTAATAAAAGGCTTTTGTGTAATCAAATAGCGTGTATCTGTGCACGAAATGATGGACTAATAATTACTTTTAGCATTAATTTTTTAAAGGACCCTGGCTTAGAAATATGCATTCCCTTATTCATTCATTCATTCATTCATTTGGCATTTATCAAGCACCTGCTATGTGAAATGCACTGTGTAGGTGCCAGAGATTCAAAGAGTATTTAGAAATAAAGGTACCCATGGAGCTTACAGTCTAGCAGAAATATATTCAAGTTTGATGCTTTTTAGTTCCTAGTGAATCTTTTATATGGACTTTTGTTTGTTGTGTAATGAATTGACTGAGGAGTGGCTGAGAACCAAATGCCTTTGGAGAGAGATTGCTTTTTTTTTTCTGGAAAAAAAAATTGAGTTTGAAATATATCACTTCCTATCGTAGCATCAGTGTTGCCTACTCAATGCCTAACTCTTACGTATTCATAAAAAGGGGTAGAAAAAAATAGCATAAAGATGGAAGCAAAGCCCAAGGGAGATATGGAGAGCAGTGTTTCTCAAACTGAGATATGGGGAGTGCTTGTGTCGAAGTCCCATGAAGTGTGCACTTTTAATTGCACATTCCCAGGCCCCCTTGGACTGCTTGAATCCAAGCATTGGCAGTAAAGCCTGGGAGTCTGCATTTTAAAATAATCTCCCCTGGTAAGTTTTGTGGTACTCATATAGGAGAGCATGGATCTAGGCACTTGGAGAAACTCACCAGGACCAAATGAACTACTTCAAAGGGTGAGGAAGAACCCGGCAGACGTGTTCTCATAGGCACTGCAGATAACCTTTGAGAAATGTCTGAGAATGGAGAGATCAGAGGTGATGGGTAAATAGTGCCCCAATTTCAAAGACAAGCCAAGAGTAGATGCCAGAAGCCACTGCCTTATAAGCCTGACATGACCTCTGGAAAAATTCTGTTCCAAACAGATGGAGTCAAAGCATTTAGAGGAAAATGTGATGATCACTAGGCATCACCATGGGTTCCCTAGAACATTGTTTCCAGTAGAGAATGTCAAACTTTGCTGCACATTAGAATCACCTGGCGAGCTTTTAACACCCCTGATGCCCAAACCCCACTCAATACCAATTACATCAGAATCTCTGGGGATGGGACCCAGGCATCACTGTGTTTTAAATCCCCAGAGACTAATTTGGTGAGGTGCTGTCTGAGCATTGGGAGTTTTAAAAGCTCCCCAGGTGATGCTAATATGCAACAGAGTTTGACAGCCAGTTTGTCTATATGACTTTAGACAAGGGGCTTGGTTTTCTTGCACTTTGTGTAAATTCTGGGTAATTTTAAAAGTCTACCACCTTTAAATGTCTATAATTATGTTATTAAAAGTAATGGCAAACTGATTTCCTTCCTTCCTTCCTTTCTTCCTCCCTCCTTTCTTCCTTCCTTCTTCTCTTCCTCCTCCTCCTCTTTTTCTTCTGCTGCTGCTGGCTAGCCTGGAATGTCAAGGTGTCAAATTATATATCTTAATTTCATTAAAATAGCGAAATTTACGAGGACGTCTCATAGATAAGTAAGTGGATGCTTACGATGGGTAAATTTACCACCTAACTGAAGGAGTAGGAGAGTGTGAATGTAATGGGTCTGTAGTAACCCTAGAGATTGGTCTGGAGTGGAATGCCACAAGGGTTTTCTGCCCTTGGAGCTGACCCTGTTGACATTTTTTACCCCTGATGTAGATAAGAAAGATATGTAAGAAATGCCTATCAAATTTGGAAATAACCCAAAGTTTAGGAGGGTTAATTAATTCAATACATAATAGAATCAAGCCTAGCTCTGATCAGAATATCTGTTTATTAAGGTTATTGTTGTTTTAAAAATATTTCCATAATTCAAATATTTTGCTCATTTTGTTTTGCCCCTTTCTTTCATTGAGTCGCAATCTTGCAGCGTTTAGTGTAGTACTAACGAAAAATAGGCATGCCTGGCAGAGTCCCAAGTCAGTTGTTCTTTGACTTTGTTACTATCAAGAAATGCAAATAGATTAGCACAGGCTGGTTTGGAGCATCACGAAATAAAGGAAACATCACCCCAAAAAGGCATGAGGTGGGATTACTACAGAAAGGAATTTTGTTGAAAACTCCCATGGAGTGATTGTGGAAGATCCAATGTTGCAGTCTCAGCTGAGCCATCTGAAGGCCTGGTGAGTGCGAGGACAGACTTTGGACGGGCCTCAGAAATGCCTGGAGAGCTTGTTTGAAAAGGGAACTTCCTGGATTCTGATGCTTTAGTTTCTGGGGAGGCCTTGAAGCCTCCTTTTTTTTTTTTTTTTTAAATAAGTGCCCTGACTGATTCTGAGAAATAGTGTCAAAGAACTCATTTTGATTTGAATTTTGGCATAGTTGTATAAATATGTTGTTGTTGTCTCATAGCCATTCTCCAATTTGTGTTTTTAAAAGCCCAGATAGATTTAACTATTTTGAACTTAAAAGCAAAACAGTTAAATTATGTCAGATCCTTCATATCCCATTCCCTTTATTTCAATTAGAAAATTGTATGATCTTACATTTCCATTTTTCTTTTCATTTTAATGCTTTATTTTATAGAGTATTGATCTGACCTAGACACGGGGAAAATGTAATTTATGTGTTGCAGAAAAGCAATCTATAGCTGCTCTGTTGCTGCTTCTGTGTTTTGGAAAATAAACCAGGATTAGACTATGTCTGATCACTTTCCATATCACATGATGAACAGCAGTTGAGAAGAAGCGTAAAATGAATCTTGCTGAGCAGCCCTTAGATACCTTGTTAACGGCCGCTTTCCTCCCTCCCTCGTGTGTCCTCCTCATCAGGATCTGTGACCGAAGTGGATCAGTCAGGAGGGGCTCCTCGCAGAGTAAAGGGAAGCACTTTTCACCCTGTTTTAGAGTGAGAAGTTGATTCATGAACATACATGATTAACAAGACATGGGCTGTGGCACTTCGTCTTCAATGAAAGACAAGAAATCTAAGAAAGGTGAGTGCTAGGAGTGTGCCTGTCTTCCTGGATCAAAAGGGGAGAGTGAGCTGGGTTCACCCTCTGCCCCTTTCTCATTTACACACACAGTTCTCAAGCTGCCCAGAGTGATTTTGCATGAGGCATCATCACTTGAACTGAAGGTTAAATATTGGGATAACATTGGAAACTACCTTTAGGAAGATGTAGCTTTGAATTTATGATGTGCCATAAAGTATTATCTGAGAGATATTTTATGTTTGATTTGATTTCAGTTGAAAATGTACCAATATAAAATCTCAATTTAAAACTCAGTGGCAGGGAACAAGAAAGCCTCTCTGTAAATTTATATCTGTTTATTCAGTACGCTTATAAACAGCTCTATCCATACCTATGTGACATTTGGTAGCACCATTGAATTTTTATTAGATTTTATAACTCAGTGATCAGGTTTTTTATAGCTATTCAATACAGAACTTCATGAGATTTGCTTCATGTTTTTAGAATAGTCTACGTAGAATTTGAGAAATGCTAGATTATCTGCTTCCTGAAACGTGTGTTGTTTCTAAATAGATGATGTGCCCCCCCACTATCCCCATGTAATTAGAGGCTTCAGTATTTCCTTTGTTTATTTTGTACTGACGTTCTTTCTCATAGATACTAGAATCTAGTTGAAACTCACTTGAGTGTTTAAGGGACATAGTCTCCACATGCGAATTAAACCAGAAACAAACAAGCTGGGGTGCTTGTGTGAATAACTTGCTCTTAAACTCCATTCCTTTGTTATCCAGGTTACAGATAGTTTTCCCAATTTCTGTTCCACATCTTGGTTTTAGCAGTTTACTCAGGCTTAAGATGCAGAGTTTAGGATGCAGAGTATTCTATTCTAATTAGTGTGGAATGTTTTCCTTTGGGAATCAAATGTTGGTCTCCCTCCCAGCTGACTTGTGCCAGTGAGTTAGCAAGTTAATCTCTGACAGTGGGGCAACAGGAGATGCACTAACTCCTTCAGATCTGTAAGCATGTCATGAAATAAATCTTTCAAAAGCTCCAACTGAACTAATTCCATGATAGTAATTTATTATGAGAGTACAGAGAGTTATTCTCTTTTTATACCTAAGATTACCCAGAGTTTTAAAAATTTAGCCAAATTTCTTAGGTTAAAAAAAAGCCAAGCCCAACTTGTAAACGTAAATTCTCTCTTTTTGAAATACTGTTCAGCTTTTAAAATGTTACATGTAAATGGGAACATTAACTTCAATTTTTGGATTGCTGTTTCTTTTAAATAATTTATTGAGGTGAAATTCATGTAACACAAAATTAACCATATTTTTTTAAAATAAATTTATTTATTTTATTTATTTATTTTTGGCTGTGCTGGGTCTTCGTAGCTGCGCGGTCTTTCTCTAGTTGCGGCGTGCGGGGGCTACTCTTCGTTGCGGTGCATGGTCTTCTTATTGCAGTGGCTTCTCTTGTTGCAGAGCATGTGCTCTAGGCACACGAGCTTCAGTAGTTGTGGCACGTGGGCTCAGTAGTTGTGGCTCACGGGCTCCAGAGCGCAGGCTCACTAGTTGTGGCGCACGGGCTTAGTTGCTCCGCGGCATGTGGGATCTTCCCGGACCAGGGCTTGAACCCTTGTCCCCTGCATTGGCAAATGGATTCTTAACCACTGCGCCACCAGGGAAGCCCAAAATTAACCATCTTAAAAGGAACAGTTCAGTGCCATTTGCACAAAGTTGTGTAACCACCACTTCTATCTAGTTCTTGAACATTTCCATCACTCCAAAGTAAAATCCCTTATTTATTAAGCAGTTTCTCCCTATTTCCTCTTCCCCCAGCACCTGGCAACTACCCATCTGTATTCTCTTTCTATGAATTTACCTGTTCTGGACATGTCATGTAAATAGAATCATACTCGATGTGACCCTTTTGTCTGGCTTCTTTTACTTAGCATAATGTTTTTGAGGTTCATCCGTGTTGTAGCATGTATCAGTACTTCATTCATTTTTAAGGCTGGATAATATTTCATCGTATGTATATATCTCATTTTTTAGTCCATTCATTTGATGGACATGTGGGTTTTTTCCACCTTTTTGGCTATTGTGAATAGTGTTGCTATGCACATGAGTGTACGTGTACTTATTTGAGTCCCTGTTTTCAATTCTTTTGGGTATATACCTAGTAGTAGGAATTTCAGGGTCATATGGTAGTTTTGTGGTTAACTTTTTGAGGAAATGCCAAACTGTTTTCCTGGATCACTTTTTAATAATAGCAGCTTTATTATTCACATACTACACAATTCACCAGTTTAAAGTGTAAACATCAGTGAATTTTTGGTATATTCATAGAGCCGTACAACCATCACCGCAGTCAGTTTTAGAACATTTTCATCCCCCGCCCCCAAAACCATTAGCAGTTACTCTCCTACCCTATATCTCCCCAACCCTAGGTAATCACAAATCTACTTTCTGTCTCTATAGATTTGGACTGTTCTGGACATTTCATATAAATGTAATCAGACAATATGGAGTCTTTCGTGTCTGACTTCTTTTATTCAGTGTAGTATTTCAAAGTTCAACCATGTTGTATCATGAATCAGAACTTCATTCCTTTTTATTGCTGAATAATATTCCATTGTATGATTATGTTACATTGTATTCATCCAATCATCAGTTGATGGGCATTTGGATTGTTTCTATTTTTTCGCTATAGTGAGCAATGCTACTATGAACATTCATGTAAAAGTTATTATATAAAACAGGTTTTCAGCTCTCTTGGCTCTAGACTTATGAGTAGAATTGCTGGGTCATATGGTAGCTCAATGTTTAACATTTTGAGAAACTTCTAAACTGTTTTCCCAAGTGGCTGCACCATTTTCTTTCCCACCAGCAAAGTATGAGGGTTCTTATTTCTCCACATCCTCAGCAACACTTGTTATTGTCTGTCCTTTTGATTATACCCATCCTAGTGGGTATGGAGTGGTATCTCTTTAGGGTTTTTATTTGAATGTCCCTAATGACTAATGATGTTGAGGATCTTTTCATGTGTTCATTAGACATTTGTAGATCTTCTTTGGGGAAATATCCATTCAGATCATTTGCTATGTTTTTTTTTTGGCTGCGTTGGGTCTTCATTGCTGTGCATGGGCTTCCTCTAGTTGTGGCGAGTGGGGGCTGCTCTTTGTTGTGGTGCGGGAGCTTCTCATTGCAGTGGCTTCTCTTGTTGCGGAGCATGGGTCTAGGCGCGCGGGCTTCAGTAGTTGCAGCACACAGGCTCAGTAGTTGTGGCTTGCGGGCTCTAGAGCGCAGTCTCAGTACTTGTGGCACACGGGCTTAGTTGCTCTGCAGCATGTGGGATCTTCCCAGACCAGGGCTCAAACCCATGTCCCCTGCACTGGCAGGCAGATTCTTAACCACTGCACCACCAGGGAAGTCCCATTTGCTAGTTTTTTAATAGAGTTATTTATTTTTATATTTTTTTGTAAGAGTTTTTGTAATATTCTAGTTACAAGTTCCTTATCAAATGTATGATTTGCAAATATTTTCTCCCATTCAGTGGGTTGTCTTCTCATTTTCTTGATGATGTTCTTTGAAGCACAAAGGTTTTAATTTTGATGAAGTCCAATTTATTTTTTCTTTGGTTGCTTGTGCTTTTGGGCCAAACTCAAGATTATTTGTGCTTATGTTTTCTTCTAAGAATTTTGTATTTTTAGGTCTTACATTTAGTTCTTGATCAATTTTGAGTTAATTTTCATATATGGTATGAGGTAGGGATACACATTTATCCTTTGCATGTGAATATCTAGTTGTCCCAGCACCATTTGTTGAAAAGACTATTCTTTCCCCATTGAATGATCTTGGCACTCTTGTCAAAAATCAATTGACCAGGGCTTCCCTGCTGGCGCAGTGATTAAGAATCTGC
Source organism: Eubalaena glacialis (assembly GCF_028564815.1). Classification (NCBI taxonomy): domain Eukaryota; kingdom Metazoa; phylum Chordata; class Mammalia; order Artiodactyla; family Balaenidae; genus Eubalaena; species Eubalaena glacialis. The sequence goes on from NC_083736.1 coordinate 16,016,265, forward strand.
CTGCCAATGCAGGGGACACGGGTTCGAGCTGTGGTCCGGGAAGATCCCACATGCCACGGAGCAACAAAGCCCATGCGCCACAACTACTGAGCCTGCGCTCTAGAGCCCACGAGCCACAACTACTGAAGCCCGCGTGCCTAGAGCCTGTGCTCTGCATCAAGAGAAGCCACCGCAATGAGAAGCCTGCGCACCACAACGAAGAGTAGCGCCTGCTTGCCGCAACTAGAGAAAGCCCACGCGCAGCAGCAGAGACCCAACCCAGCCAAAAATAAATAAATAAATAGATGAATGAATGAATAAATAAATAAATTTATTTTTAAAAAAAATCAATTGACCATAAATGTCAGGGTTTATTTCTGGACTCTTGAGTTCTGTTCCATTGATCTATATGTCCATCCTTATGCCAGTACCACACTGTCTTGCTTACTGTAGATTTTGTAGAAAGTTTTGAAATTGAAGGTGTGAATCCTTCGACTTTGTTTCTCTTTTTCAAGATTGTTTTGGCTTTCTGGGTCCCTTGCATTTCCATATGAATTTTGGGATCAATTTCTCAAAAGAAACCAGCTGGAACGTTGGTGTGGATTACGTTGAATCGGTAGATCAGTTTGGGAAGTATTGTCATCTTAACAGTTAAGTCATCTGTTTCATGAACACAGGATAGCTTTCCATTTATTTAGGTCTTTAATTTCTTTCAGCAATGTTTTGTAGTGTTCAGAGTTTAAGTTTTACTCTTCTTTTGTTAAATCTAGCCCAAGTATTTTATTCTTTTTGATGCTATTATAAATGGAATTGTCGTTTTAATTTCATTTTTGGGTTGTTCATTGCAAGTGTACAGAAAAACAATTGATTTTTGTATATTGATTGATCTTGTATCCCGAGACTGCTAAACTCATTTATTAGCTCTAATAGATTTTTAGTGGATTCCTTAGGATTTTCTATTTATAAATCATGTCATCTGCAAATAGAGGAAGTTTTGCTTCCTCCTTTCTATTCTGTGCCTTTGATTTCACTTTCTTGCCTGACTATCCTGGCTACAGTCTCAGTCACTGTTAAATAGAAAAGCAAGAGTAGGCTTCCTTGTCTTGTTCTTAATCTTAGGGGGAGGGCATTCAGTCTTTCACCTTTAAGTGTGATATTAGCTGTGACTTTTTTGTGGATGCTCTTTATCAGGTTGAGGAAGTTCATTCCTAATACTAGTTTATTGATTGTTTTTTTTAAATTAAAAAATGGTATTTAATTTTGTCAAATGCCTTGTCTGCATGTATTGAGATGATCATGTAGTTTTTGTTCTTTATTCTATGATGTACTGTACATTAATTGAATTTCAGATATTGAACCAACTCTGTATTCCTGGCATAAATCCCACTTGATCATGGTATATAATCCTTTGTTTTTTTTCTGTTTGCAGTTGCCACCTGGTTTTATTGAAGAGGTCTTGCATGTATTACCTTTATAAACTCTATTTTTTTTCTCTTTAGTTGAAGTATAGTTGATGTACAATATTATATAAGTTTCAGGTATATAATATAGTGATTCACAATTTTTAAAGGTTATACTCCATTTATAGTTATTATAAAATATGGGCTATATTCCCCATGTTATACAGTACATCCTTGTAGCTTATTTTATACATAATAGTTTGTACCTCTTAATCCCCTAAACTCTATTTTTTAAAAAAATTTATTTATTTATTTATTTATTTGGTTGCACGGGGTCTTAGTTGTGGCAGGTGGGCTCCTTAGTTGTGACAGGTGGGCTCCTTAGTTGTGGCAGGCAGGCTCCTTAGTTGCAGCTCGCCGGCTCCTTAGTTGCAGCTCACCGGCTTCTTAGTTGTGGCATGCAAACTCTTAGTTGTGGCATGCATGTGGGATCTAGTTCCCTGACCAGGGATCGAACCCAGGCCCCCTGCATCGGGAGCACGGAGTCTTATCCATTGCACCACCAGGGAAGTTCCTAAACTCTATTTTTTTAAAAAAGCACTGTTTTACTTATTCCTGAATATAATACACCTATATTCATGATGCATGAAAATACTGAGAAAGCACAAATGCTCTGAACGATAAATGTGGTTTTATATAACATGAAGTAATATGTACAATGGTTTCATTCATTCATTCTGCCAGAAATACTTACTGAGAACATAGCAGGCACTGGAGTCTCTGTTCCATGCTGAGAATTTACAGGGGAATATGAAGGACGAAATCTCTCCCATTTTAAACATGAATCCAGTTAAAAACATTGAGGGGTCTTCCTGGTTATGTGGAGATCTTTCTTGTAATTTTGGGTGTCTGATATCTTCTGCCAGTGTTCAGTAGGTATTCTGTGAGAATTGTTCCACAGGTAGATGGATTTTTGATGTATTTGTGGGAGGAGGTGAGCTCCATATCCTTCTATTCTGCCATCTGATTCCTCTCCTACATTAGACTTTTGAATGTTGTGAGGGACAGACTTTATCTTAGATGATTCCTAGTTTAGGTTAACAGATAGATTATCAGAAATGGAAACTGATTTCAGAAAATAGCATATCCTTGATACTTTTGTATTCTGATCATATATGTTATGTATAGAGCTCTTATTATAGAGTGTAGCTTCTTTCCTCCTTGACACAACATTGTTCCCATCATCTTGGGAGAACACCACAGGAAAACTTCGTATCATTTCATGAGTTGATCTTGTGGCCAAGGTTATCTGATGTTTCTGTGAGCTTTTTTTCCCTTGAATTCCTCAGTGGTCATAGTGAGATGTGATTGGCATTTATCCCCGTGCTTGGGTGATCAAATAGTCATGCACCTTTGAACGTCTTCGAGTGAGCAAGTGGCCAAAGGTGCACGTTGAGGCATCATGGCGGATGGACACCAGCCTCCTCCCAGTGTTGGCAGGTGGTCTGAGCTTTGTGGCCAGTGGGAAGCGGTTTATGAGAAAACATGCTTAGGCAAGGCTAAAGGAAGGGTGCGAGCTTCTGTGCCCTCTCCAAGCCACCATGAGTTCACCAACCTGGAAGCTCTCTATGTAATCCTTTTTATATGTTACTGGATCCAGTTTGGTAGTATTTTGTTTCGGATTTTTACATCTGTATTCAAAAGAGATGTTGGTCTCTATTTTTCTTTTCCTGTGATGTCTTTGTCTGGATTTGATATCAGGGTAGTACTAGCCTTATAAAATGAGTTGGAAAGTATTCCATCTCTTCCATACTTTAGAAGAGTTTGTGAAGAATTGGGATTAATTCTTTAAATGTTTGGTAGAATTTGTCAGTGAAGCCATCTGGGCATGGGCCTTTCTTTGTGGGTAGTTTTTTGATTACTTATTCTACTCTTTACTTGTTATAGGTCTATTCAGATTTTCTATTGTTCAGTCATTTTCAGTAGTTTGTGTCCTTTTAAGAATTGGTTCATTTCATCTTAGTTATTTATTAGCACATACTTGTTCAGAGTATTCCCTTATTCTTTTTATTCTTCCATTATCTCTTGTTGAATATATTAATGTTTATTATAATTTCATACTAATAAATCTGCTGAAAACTGATGTATTGTGTTTACTTACATTTACCATAAAAAGTTTTTCTCATTCAGAATATTGTAAGATATAGAAAAGCAGTTGGAAATAATTAATAATTACTCCTCAGTCTACTACCCAGTTTTTTTTGGTATAGTATATATATATATTTTTTAGTGTATATTTTTGATCACCCTAAATAATAATTTTTTTATAGCCTCGCTTTTGGCACTAAGACATTGTTATGTAAACACTTCTCAAGTTGTTATAAATGTTTTGTAAACATCATTTTAGCCATTACTAAATGTTTCATTAGTGGATAGGCCATAATATAGTTAATTATTCCTTTAATATTGGACATTTTTTTTTACTAATATAAATAACACATTGAAGAATTTCTTCATGTAAATATTTTTCCTTATTTTAGATTATTCCCATATTCAAGTGATTAGACATGAAATTTCTGTGTCAAGGGCTGTGAATGTTTTGAAAGGTCTTGATAGAAAATAATAATTATTATTTCCTTATTACTAACTGTATTCCAAAGAGTGTGCTATATATATTTTACTTAATCCTTACAGTAAACCTGAGTAAAGTGTTATTCCTTTTTGTACTGATGAAGAAGCTTGTGCTCAGTAAGGTAAGTACTTGTCAAGGTTATATAACTAACAATTGCCGGAGTTGGGATTTGAACCCAAAGTGTTCTGACTACAGTGTTTTTTGCCGTCAACCATTACACGCTTTTATCGTGCCTTCCAAAGTTGCTGTTCTTGGAAACTAGCTTCAATTAAATGTACTTATGTAAAGTACCTTTTATTTGCATAGTGCTTTTATAGTTGGACAAATCCTTTCACATACATTTGATCTTCACAACCTGTGAAGGGTTGTTCTCAATTTGCAGAAAAGGAAACTGAGGCTTTGAAAGGCAAAGTGATTTGCTTAAGAACACATAGCTAGTAAGTGGCAGAGCCAGGCCTAGAGCTTACTTCTGACTAGTGTGAAGGGTTTTTCCCTACTTTGGTCATTCAGCTGCACCACAGTTCTCTGCCTCTGGAGTATCATGGCATTTTTGAGAAAGAGTAGCCTGCATATAAAATTGAGACTATCCCTTTCTTATGGGCTATCCCCCTTCCATGTAGAGAAGTAGCATTGTTGTTGTATTATTATTGTTATTGTTGTTATTTTGATTCTTGTGATATGCAATAGGGAAGAGAGTAATAACAGCTATCATTTATTGAGTGCCTACTACATTTATTATTTCTATTTCTTGCCAAAACTCTTGGAGGAAGCTTTAATTAATTTCTTTTTCCACATGAAGAAATCGAGACTTAAAGAGCTGCCCAAAGTCATGTACTAGTTGATGGCTGAACCTGAATTGGAACCAGCTTTGACAGATTCCAAAGTTCATGCTCCTTTTGATATGCTGCCCTGACTTGTAAAATTGGAATTTATCCAACACCCAGAAATTAAGCATTGCAGTTTCCTTCTTCTGAACTTCACTTTACACTTAAAATTTTATACCGATGGGTTTTGAATTAATAATCTGTTGCCTTTTTTTTTTCTTGTAGACCACTTTGAGAACACTATATTTTCTTTTATTTTTTCCCTTGAGACCACTTAGAAATGAATGCATTTATTCATTTTCTCTAAGTGCTACAAAGGCTACCTAGCATTTTTGGCTTTGAAGTTTGATGCTTTAAGCTATGACAAATGGAAATTTTCTCTAATGGACGTTGTTCTCCTAAAAAATATTTGTTCTGTATTTTTGCTTAAAAATTTAAAAATACTAAACAGCAATCTGTTAAAAAATAAAATTCAACATAGCAAATTTGAAGATCTAATTGACTTTATTGAATGATTCATGAATCAGGCAGCATTCCATCTAAAAAATAGAAAGGAGCTCCAAAAAGCTGCAGAAAAGGAGAGGTTTTTAAAGGCAGAAAGGGAGTGGGACAAGGAAGTCATAAATGAAAAGAACGGAATATTTCAGGCAAGTTCACCTTCCTCTGGGGGAAGACAGGGGTCTATCAGGTTGATTACCTCACTAGTGCTGGCCAGGAAATTCCCCACTGGATAAGATTACATTCCTAGGAGAGGCTGAAACTGCAATTAGGTTAGGTATTAAGTCTCAGTTTGACGACATGGAGCTTAGCACAAGTAACTCCATTTTGGGCCTGTTGTTTCTTTTTTAACAATTCCCCCTTTTTCATCAGACTCTCAGCCTGAAAGGTATGATAAAAATGTAAGATGTTAGTGCCACTCCCAGCTACTGCTCTGAGTTCTCACAATTTTTGTTGATCTTTTGTGTGCTATTCACAGATCATAATGTTATTTGCTTAATCTCTGTGATATACACAGGCCACAACTTCAGGTTCACAGTTGTTAAGTTGGTCATTCTCTTTATTCGTTTTCTGATGTTCCGGTGTTAGGGAGATCAGTTGCTTGGTGGTGAGTGGCTGCAATCATGCATTTAAAGCTTTTGAGAGGGGACTTCCCTAGTGGCGCAGTGGATAAGAACCCGCCTACCAATGCGGGGGACACGGGTTCAATCCCTGGTCCGGGAAGATCCCACATGCTGTGGAGCAACTAAGCCCCTGTGCCACAACTACTGAGCCTGCGCTCTAGAGCTAGAGCCCGTTCTCTGCAACAAGAGAAGCCACTGCAAGGAGAAGCCCGTGCACCGCAACGAAGAATAGCCCCTGCTCACCACAACTAGAGAAAGTCCGTGCACAGCAACAAAGACCCAACACAGTCAAAAATAAATAAAATTAAATCTTATTTAAGAAAAAAAAAAAAAACTTTTGAGAGAATACAGTGTAGCAGGGAGACTACTATGATTATGATAAGCAGGATAATTCCCAGTGTTTGGAGTGTACTTCAAAGCCATGGTCCCCAGGACCCAAACCAATCAAAATCAAATAAGTCAAAGAAAGACCCTATTGAAGGAGTCACCTTTTTAAGTGACTTGTTCAGTGATCGTAGGTAGCTGAGTTTCAACTTCCCCAGAAATGTTAATCCAGGTGCAGCAGGTGGTGTTGGCCACAGCAGACACCTCCTTACAAAGCTAAAAGATAATCTAGGGCTATCCAATTATCAAAAACAACTTGGGCCAGAGAGTCTAAGAATTTTCACTGAGCAGCTATTGCTTTAGCAACAGATTCTGCAGTATCTTCAAGAGTTAAGGAGAGGTTCCTGATCATAGCCTCCTTTGCATTTACTTCTAACCAGGGCAGTAGGTACCTGCCAAAGAAAGCAAATCCTGGATCATGAAAGCCTCCTGGTAGGTTCTTTCTAACTGGACAGTGCAAATTCAGGAGAGTTGACCAATGAGGTGTCTCTGTGGACAGTTAGGGGCACAGTTAGGCATTATTGCCCAGTTATGCGCCAGCCGAAGAGGCATTATTGCCCAGTTATGCGCCAGCCATCTAGGTATTCATAGGCCCAAGGAGAATGATAATCACCACAGACAAAGATAAATCCTGTCAGGGCACAAACCACTCCCACTAAGGTAATACTATAAATGGACAGATCAGTTTTTTTGATAATGACAAATCTAGCAGTGAAAAGTTACCCCCCTTAGCAATGGGCTGGGAGATACAGGTGATGGTGTTACCTTTCCAGGCCAATGCCAGGGTAAAGGAAAGAAAGAGAAGAAGAAAGTGTTTCATGTTTAAAGTATGAAGTCTTGATCCAGCATCTTGGGAGGAAGCAGTCCACATTGATGTCAGCTACTTCTCTTTTTCGTCGATTTGGTTTGGAGGTCTCTACCATTTGTGCAGGGCCAGATGTCAGGTGGAGCCTTCTTCAGCTGTGAGATGTGTCCCCAAGGTTCAAGTTCCTAAAGTTTGGCTGCCATCTGGGTAGTGAGGAAGACCTGGTATAGTCCATTCCAAGGAGATTCAAGGGCAGTCTTTGTTCTTAGTGATTCCAAATCAGAAGGGTAGGAGAAAATTGGAAACATTAGTTTGGTGAGTTATAGCCAGGTATTTGAGGAAACTAGAAGAATTCAGGAGCCGGTCTAATTTACAGGTATTTAACAAAATCTCAAAGACAATTACCAGGATTAGAATCTATTATCTACAAAGATGCAAACATAATCTTTATAACTACCCCCATTTTTAAAAAACAAAGATAATCACTGTAAAACTAATTTATTTGCATTATACTTGACCTGATTATTTACATAGGTGTAGCAAGAATAGTGCTTGACCATATGAGTTATTTTTAAGACTGCTTTGCTAGAACCTTGTAAGTAAGGTACCAGGTCGATTTTTCCAAGGGGCTTTATTGGCTCCATAAAGTCAACCTTAGTTCTTTAAAGCTATCTGGTCATATCTGAGTCTATGTACATCTCTCTCAAATATAACATTCCAGTTAAAGTTTTGGTAATATAACCAGTGTTTCCAGTTGTGTCCTATTGCAAGGAGAACAGATTCTCATTGGACTTATGTAAATAACTAACTATTTTGCCATAAAAAGAATATTCAAGAGTTTCCAAATTCTGGAGGGATCAGGTAGGGAGAAAAAGTAAATGTTTCATCTTTGTTTACAAAAGTATACTTTACCAAATTGTTGTAAGTCATAGATAGCTTAAGAGAAAAAGTTTCCTCAAATCTGGAAAAACAAAACATTAAAGAACCAGTAGTGCTTCAAGCAAGAAGGAATAAAAATTATAATCACCCTTTTCAGTTCATTCAGTCCCATGTTATTAATTCTTGTTCTGCTTTAATCCAGTTTTTTTCCATTAGTTCTAGAAATTCTTATCCAGTTCAGTTTATGATCTTAAAGTTATCAGAAACTTGTGTTTGCCGGAGTCCTTTCCATGAATCTCCTTGAAGATGAGGCACTTTTGCAGCAACATTTTTGCAAAAGCATCTGAGTTAAAACAATAACTGTCTGTAAATGACAGAAAACTTTAAAAAATGCCCAGTGTTAGAGATCTGCTGAGAGTTTATTATAATAGAATTAGCAAGGAAATTTGTTTATTTCTGTGACACTCAATATTGTAAAATGATAACTGGAATTATGATGATAATATTATACCAGGACATACATATCAGACTTTAGGAGTTGCATATAGTTTCCGGAACACTTATAACATATACCTGTACAATTACAACATAAAGGCTTAGTATTACTTTTTTTTTTTTTTTTTAATAGATTATTTATTTATTTATGCGTTGGGTCAATTATGAACTCTCTTTTTATTTTAGCATTGTATGGCTTGGCAAATTTATAAATACTTTTTATAATTTTTTATACTTTTTATAATTAAATTTTCTCTTAGTAAATTTCTCAGCATGGCAGAAACCATGTTTACTAGGAGACCCAAATATCTTTAGTTTCCCTGTAAAAGGAAGCCAAAAGTGGATAAATCTATGTTCAATAATTAATATTTCAGTATTCTATCTTATTTGGAAATGATCTGGCTATTCATTGACTATCCATCATTTAATTTAACTTAACTTGGCAATACTTTAAGTTTTCAGGTTACCAAAAAGATTTGGAGAAACCGTTTAAAAAGTTCACCTAAAAACTTTTATTCCATTTACATCTATTCAATTTATTTATTTCACTTACTTTATATAAGTGCTTAATTTCTTTGAGCCAATTAAATAGAGCTCTTTTGCAAATTAATTTTGGCAATACCCTCTGAAGGTAGAAAATACCATACATCTACAATACATACATAGACACACATAAATAGACAGTTGCAAACAGGGACCTTATAGCTTCTGTTTTAAAATTACTGCCATGAATCAGATACAGTAATTCACTAGCTGTAAAATAAGTTGAATGAATCTAAGTTGTTTTTCTGGTAGATGGAACAAGTTAAGGTTATCTGCTCAGATGGCTAAAGCATTTTTACTAATATTTTTGGGGAAGACACTTAAAAGATTTTTTATTTGCCTAGGTTTCAAACGACCATTTCCCCTTTCCTTTACATTCTGATAAGAATTACCTCCCTGAAGTCTGTAGAACATTTGTATCTCAAAGGTACAGAAAAAGAATGCGAGTTCCTCTAAGGAGTACTTTGGTTTCCTAAGGCCAGATTGTTTACAATACGTATAAGCTTTTTGAGATAAATAGGAGAGATTTGGGGATTGGTAAAAGGAATAGGTAGACTGTGAACTGCCTCTGGAGCTATATTTCTAGTTTTGCAAAGATTTGTAAGATAAGGATAGTTGCTCTCAATTCCCCAAAGAATTGGGTTGCAGCCTAAATGACATCATAGGTTGATCCTCCTATTCAGCTACATTATTCTTAATTTGCTTTTTCATATATATATATATCAGGGACAAGATTTCTAACCAAGATGGAAATTAAAAGATTTCTATGTTCTGGACTTAGAGCTGTTTTCCTTTGGAAGATTTTGGTAAATCCTTTCACAAAGGCTTTAGAAGGTTTTTCTTTCCTTCTGGGTACATAGTTTCATTTTGGTTTAGTGGAGGACACCTAAAAAAAATATTCCTATCAGACTGAATATCAGCTTCCAATTTCTGACCAACTTTTGACCACAGAGCTACTTTAAAAAAAAATCCTTTTAAATATCTTGTCAGTTTTCAGTTGGGACAAACAGTAAATATTTCTGGTAATATTGAACAACCCCGTGGACTTAAGAGGCATCCCCAAAGAAGGTGCAAAAACTATTTTATTTTCTTCTCTTTTTGGGTACTACAGACAGAGATCTGGGAGAGCTGACTCTGGTAAGAATTCTCACCCTTAGCTGGCTTCTGCCAGTTTTCCCAGGATCCTATTTGCAGGCTCCGAGGGGGGTTTAAAGTAGAGGGTGTAGCTCCAGTATCTACCAGATGTCAAGGTTTTTCATTAATTTAATTTTAGTTTCCCTTAGCTGCTTAAGGGAATAACATAGCAGTTTACCATGAAGTCCCTCAGAGTCTCATCAACTCTGAGAGGGGTCCATATGGGGGCCCTCCTTCAAGGGTAGATATGGGGGTATATGTAAGGCCTCTAACTTGGCAGACTTTCATTTATGGTCTTGTAGTCTCTTTAGGAAAGACAATTTAGACTGAGGATTACTAGAATGAGTACTCAAATAAAGGACGATAGAGGCGAGTAGTAAAAGTTGCGTCTGTCTTGCAGTCTTTTGTTTTAGGTACCTCTTGTGTCTTTAATTTTTCATTAGACTTTTTCAATTAATTTTTCGATGAAGCTATTCTGGTGTCCTGAAGCCTTTTGGAAGGTTCTACGTACCAATTAAAATAGATGTCCCATTCAGTTTGTTTAATTTGGGAACCCTACTTTCAACTGCACTTCTTTTTTTTTTTCCTTATTAGTCATCCATTTTATACACATCAGTGTATCCATGTCAATCCCAATCTCCCAATTCATCCCACCCCCACCCCCTGCCTCTTTCCCGCCTTGGTGTCCATACGTTTGTTCTCTACATCTGTGTCTCAATTTCTGCTCTGCAAACCGGTTCATCTGTACCATTTTCTAGGTTCCACATATATGCGTTAATATACGATATTTGTTTTTCTCTTTCTGACTTACTTCACTATGTATGACAGTCTCTAGATGCATCCACGTCTCTACAAATGACCCAAGTTCATTCCTTTTTATGGCTGAGTAATATTCCGTCGTGTATATATGTACCACATCTTCTTTATCCATTCGTCTGTCGATGGGCATTTAGGTTGTTTCCATGACCTGGCTATTGTAAATACTGCTGCAGTGAACATTGGGGTGCATGTGTCTTTTTGAATTACGGTTTTCTCTGGGTATATGCCCAGTAGTGGGATTGCTGGGTCATATGGTAATGCTATTTTTAGTTCTTTAAGGAACCTCCATACTGTTCTCCATAGTGACTGTATCAATTTACATTCCCACCAACAGTGCAAGAGGGTTCCCTTTTCTCCACACCCTCTCCAGCATTTGTTGTTTGTAGATGTTCTGATGATGCCCATTCTAACTGGTGTGAGGTGATACCTCATTGTAGTTTTGATTTGCATTTCTCTAATAATTAGTGATGTTGAGCAGCTTTTCATGTGCTTCTTGGCCATCTGTATGTCTGCTTTGGAGAAACGTCTATTTAGGTCTTCTGCCCACTTTTGGATGAGTTGTTTGTTTTTTTAATGTTGAGCTGCCTGAGCTGTTTATATATTTTGGAGATTAATCCTTTGTCTGATGATTCATTTGCAAATATTTTCTTCCATTCTGAGGGTTGTCTTTTCGTCTTATTTATGGTTTCCTTTGCTGTGCAAAAGCTTTTAAGTTTCATTAGGTCCCATTTGTTTTTATTTCCATTACTCTAGGAGGTGGATCAAAAAAGATCTTGCTGTGATTTATGTCTAAGAGTGTTCTTCCTATGTTTTCCTCTAAGAGCTTTATAGTGCCCGGTCTTAACATTTAGGTCTCGAATCCATTTTGAGTTTATTTTTGTGTATGGTGTTAGGGATTATTCTAATTTCATCCTTTTACATGTAGCTGTCCAGTTTTCCGAGCACCACTTATTGAAGAGACTGTCTTTTCTCCATTGTATATCCTTGCCTCCTTTGTCATAGATTAGTTGGCCATAGGTGCGTGGGTTTATCTCTGGGCTTTCTATCTTGTTCCATTGACCTATGTTTCTGTTTTTGTGCCAGTACCATATTGTCTTGATTACTGTAGCTTTGTAGTATAGTCTGAATTCAGGGAGTCTGATTCCTCCAGCTCTGTTTTTTCCCCTCAAGACTGCTTTAGCTATTCGGGGTCTTTTGTGTCTCCATACAAATTTTAAGATTTTTTGTTCTAGTTCTGTAAAAAATGCCATTGGTAATTTGATAGGAATTGCATTGAATCTGTAGGTTGCTTTGGGTACTATAGTCATTTTAAAAATATTGATTCTCCAATCCAAGAACATGGTATATCTTTCCATCTGTTGGTATCATCTTTAATTTCTTTCATCAGTGTCTTATAGTTTTCTGCATAGAGGTCTTTTGTCTCCCTAGGTAGGTTTATTCCTAGGTATTTTATTCTTTTTGTTGCAATGGTAAATGGGAGTGTTTCCTTAATTTCTCTTTCAGATTTTTCATCATTAGCGTATAGGAATGCGAGAGATTTCTGTGCATTAATTTTGTATCCTGCAACTTTACCAAATTCATTGATTAGCTCTAGTAGTTTTCTGGTGGCATCTTTAGGATTCTCTATGTGTAGTATCATGTCATCTGCAGACAGTGACAGTTTTACTTCTTCTTTTCCAATTTGTATTCCTTTTATTTCTTTTTCTTCTCTGATTGCCGAGGCTAGGACTTCCAAAACTATGTTGAATAATAGTGGTGAGAGCAGACATCCTTGTCTCATTCCTGATCTTAGAGGAAATGCTTTCAGCTTTTCACCATTGCGAATGATGTTTGCTGTGGGTTTGTCATATATGGCCTTTATTATGTTGAGGTAGGTTCCCTCTATGCCTACTTTCTGGAGAGTTTTTATCATAAATGGTGTTGAATTTTGTCAAAAGCTTTTTCTGCATCTATTGAGATGATCATATGGTTTTTATTCTTCAGTTTATTAATATAGTGTATCACATTGATTGATTTGCGTATATTGAAGAATCCTTGCATCCCTGGGATAAATCCCACTTGATCATGGTGTATGATCCTTTTAATGTGTTGTTGGATTCTGTTTGCTAGTGTTTTGTTGAGGATTTTTGCATCTATATTCATCAGTGATATTGGTCTGTAATTTTCTTTTTTTGTAGTATCTTTGTCTGGTTTTGGTATCAGGGTGATGGTGGCCTCATAGAATGAGTTTGGATGGGCGTCCCTGGTGGCGCAGTGGTTAAGAATCTGCCTGTCATTGCGGGGGACACGGGTTCGAGCCCGGGTCTGGGAAGATCCCACATGCCGCGGAGCAACTAAGCCCGTGCACCACAAATACTGAGCCTGCGTGTCTGGAGCCCGTGCTCTGCAACAAGAGAAGCCACCGCAAGGAGAAGCCCATGCACCGCAACGAAGAGTAGCCCTCGCTCACCGCCGCAACTAGAGAAAGCCCACGCACAGCAACAAAGACCTAACAAAGCCAAATAAATAAATAAATACATTTATTAAAAAAGAAAAAAACGAATGAGTTTGGGAGTGTTCCTTCCTCTGCAGTTTTTGGAAGAGTTTGAGAAGGATGGGTGTTAGCTCTTCTCTAAATGTTTGATAGAATTCACCTGTGAAGCCATCTGGTCCTGGACTTCTGTTTGTTGGAAGATCCTTAATCACAGTTTCAATTTCATTACTTGTGATTGGTCTGTTCATATTTTCTATTTCTTCCTGGTTCAGTCTTGGAAGGTTATACCTTTCTAAGAATTTGTCCATTTCTTCCAGGTTGTCCATTTTATTGGCATAGAGTTGCTGGTAGTAGTCTCTTAGGATGCTTTGTATTTCTGTGGTGTCTGTTGTAACTTCTCCTTTTTCATTTCTAATTTTATTGATTTGAGCCCTCTCCCTCTTTTTCTTGATGAGTCTGGCTAATGGTTTATCAATTTTATCTTATCGAAGAACCAGCTTTTAGTTTTATTGAGCTTTGCTATTGTTTTCTTTGTTTCTATTTCATTTATTTCTGCTCCAATCTTTATGATTTCTTTCCTTCTGTTAACTTTGGGTTTTGTTTGTTCTTCTTTCTCTAGTTCCTTTAGGTTTAATGTTAGATTGTTTATTTGAGATTTTTCTTGTTTCTTGAGGTAGGCTTGTATAGCTATAAAGTTCCGTCTTAGCACTGCTTTTGCTGCATCCCATAGGTTTTGGATTGTCATGTTTTCATTGTCATTTGTCTCTAGGTATTTTTTGATTTCCTCTTTGATTTCTTCAGTGATCTCTTGGTTATTTAGTCACATATTGTTTAGCCTCCATGTGTTTGTGTTTTTTACGTTTTTTTCCCTGTAATTCATTTCTAATCTCATAGCGTTGTGGTCATTTTCTGATTGATATGAAAATTATCATGCTTGATATGATTTCAGTTTTCTTAAATTTACTGAGGCTTGATTTGTGACCCAAGATGTGATCTATCCTGGAGAATGTTCTGTGCGCACTTGAGAAGACAGTGTTATCTGCTGTTTTTGGATGGAATGTCTTATAAATATCAATTAAATCTATCTGGTCTATTGTGTAATTTAAAGCTTGTGTTTCCTTATTAATTTTCTGTTTGGATGATCTGTCCATTGGTGTAAGTGAGGTGTTAAAGTCCCCCACTATTATTGTGTTACTGTCGATTTCCTCTTTTAGAGCTGTTAGCAGTTGCCTTATGTATTGAGGTGCTCCTGTGTTGGGTGCATATATATTTATAATTGTTATATCTTCTTCTTGGATTGATCCCTTGGTCATTATGTAGTGTCTTTCCTTATCTCTTGTAACATTCTTTATTTTAAAGTCTATTTTATCTGATGTGAGTATTGCTACTCCAGCTTTCTTTTGATTTCCATTTGTATGGAGTATCTTTTTCCATCCCCTCACTTTCAGTCTGAATGTGTCCGTAGGTCTGAAGTGCGTCTCTTGTAGACAGCATATATATGGGTCTTGTTTTTGTATCCATTCAGCAAGCCTGTGTCCTTTGGTTGGATCATTTAATCCACTCACGTTTAAGGTAATTATCGATATGTGTGTTCCTATGACCATTTTCTTAATTGTTTTGGGTTTGTTTTGTAGGTCCTTTTCTTCTCTTGTGTTTCCCACTTGGAGAAGTTCCTTTAGCATCTGTTGTAGAACTGGTTTGGTGGTGCTGAATTCTCTTAGCTTTTGCTTGTCTGTGAAGCTTTTGATTTCTCCATCGAATCTGAATGAGATCCTTGCTGGGTAGAGTAATCTTGGTTGTAGGTTCTTCCCTTTCATCAGGTTAAGCATATCATGCCACTCCCTTCTGGCTTGTAGAGTTTCTGCTGAGGGATCAGCTGTTAACCTTATGGGAGTTCCCTTGTATGTTATTTGTTGTTTTTCCCTTGCTGCTTTCAATAAATTTTCTTTGTCTTTAATTTTTGCCAATTTGATTACTATGTGTCTCGGCATGTTTCTCCTTGGGTTTTTCCTGTATGGGAGTCTCTGCACTTCCTGGACTTGGGTGGCTATTTCCTTTCCCATGTTAGGGAAGTTTTCTACTATAATCTCTTCAAATATTTTCTTGGGTCCTTTCTCTCTCTCTCTTGTCCTTCTGGGACCCCTATAATGCGAATGTTGTTGCGTTTAATGTTGTCCCAGAGGTCTCTTAGGCTATCTTCATTTCTTTTCATTCTTTTTTCTTCATTCTGTTCCACAGCAGTGAATTCCACCATTCCATCTTCCAGGTCACTTATCCGTTCTTCTGCCTCAGTTATTCTGGTATTGATTCCTTCTAGTGTAGTTTTCTTTTCAGTTATTGTATTGTTCATCTCTGTTTGTTTGTTCTTTAATTCTTCTAGATGTTTGGTAAACATTTCTTGCATCTTCTCGATCCTTGCCTCCATTCTTTTTCCGAGGTCCTGGATCGTCTTCACTATCATTATTCTGAATTCTTTTTCTGGAAGATTGCCTATCTCCACTTCATTTAGTTGTTTTTCTGGGGTTTTATCTTGTTCCTTCATCTAGTACATAGCCCTCTGCCTTTTCATCTTGTCTGTCCTTCTGTGGATGTGGTTTTTGTTCCACAGCCTGCAGGATTGTAGTTCTTCTTGCTTCTGCTGTCTGCCCTCTGGTGGATGAGGCTATCTAAGAGGCTTGTGGAAGTTTCCTGATGGGAGGGACTGGTGGTGGGTAGAGCTCTCAACTGCACTTCTTAAATGATCTTTTCTAATTGGAATGTTCCTCTTAATGGCCGTTGTAATTTCCCTGAGGGCCAGTAGCAGTTTGGTAAGATCCTTAGCTGCAAGTGAAGTTCAATCCACATTTCTGTCCAGCCATATTTAGCTGCAAATGGAGTACCACCCACATTTCTGTTGGCCATATTTTGGGGCCCCTATCCTGATGGTTATCAAGCTAAGTTCCCAGGATACAAAACAATGATCTTGTCTAATTCTAGACTGTTTTTAGTAAGATTTTGTCATTTTTGTAGATATTTATAACTTCCTGGATCACAGTTTCTTTTTGTTAATTTTTTAAATAATTTATTTTTGGCGGCGTTGGGTCTTCGTTGCTGTGTGCGGGCTTTCTCTAGTTGTGGCGAGTGGGGGCTACTCTTTGTTGCGGTGCGTGGGCTTCTCATTGCAGTGGCTTCTCTTGTTGCGGAGCACAGGCTTTAGGCGAGCGGGCTTCAGCAGTTGTGGCACGTGGGCTCAGTAGTTGTGGCTCGCGGGCTCTAGAGTGCAGGCTCAGTAGCTGTGGTGCGTGGGCTTAGTTGCTCCGAGGCATGTGGGATCTTCCTGGACCAGGGCTCGAACCCGTGCCCCCTGCTTTGGCAGGCGGATTCTTAACCACTGCGCCACCAGGGAAGCCCTGGATCACAGTTTTTAGACATAAAATAAGCATATGTGTCAGAATGTGGCACACTTAACTCCTTAGAACTTAAGGATCCCAGTTATTATTATTATTATTAATTTATTTTTAGCTAAACCTTTGGGTCTCTCAGAGCCAAACTAATAGCTAAGACGGATATGCTGCTGGGTTGGAGATTGTGTGGTGTTTTACAGTGTACCTTGTTGCACAGAAATTTTCTTGAGGTTGATGGGCAACCTAGTGTCAATCTGACCCATTCAGTGGCCACCTTATCCTAACACAGGAGTCTTTTAGAGTTAGGTGTCAAGCACTCTAACAGCTTTCAAAGTGCTAGACTCGTGTCCATCAATTTTTGCAGCTGTTTTTTGGCTTCCAAGATTCCCATTAGCAGTAGCCTTTATCTACACAAAACAAGACAAACATGTACTTCAACACACCAGCAGTAACCAAGAGATGTTACTGTGGTTTGGCCAGGAGAAGGCGCTGTGTGCACCACCAGCAATTCCTAAATTGGAACTGGGGAAAGGAGTGAACCAGCAGACCCCCAAAATGAAGACTGTGGACTGCACTGGGTTTCCAAAAAGGGGTAATATGTACTGGAAAGCCAGTTAGATTAGGAGCTTCCTGCAAAGAGAGCAGAACTCAGAATTGAGAGGAAATTACCCACAGCCCTCAGAAATGGTGAGAAAGACAGAGAAATCAGAAGTGTTCACGGGTACCACACCTTTGTTTCTCATTGTAGCTGAAGCCATCAGAAGTCTCCTTCAGTCCTGCCGGTGCCGCCACCAAATCTGTTAAAAAAACAAAATTCAACGGAGTAAATTTGAAGATCTAATTGGCTTTATTCAGTGATTCATGAATGGGGCAGCATCCCATCTAGAAAACAGAAAGGAGCTTCAAAAAGCTGCAGAAAAGGAGAGGTTTTTTAAGGCAGAAAGGGGTAAGATAGGGAAGTCATAAACAGAAAGAAAGGAATATTTCAGGCAAGTTCACCTTCCTTTGGGGGAAGACAAGGGTCTGTCAGGTTGATTACCTCACTAGTGCTGGCCAGGAAGTTCTAGACTGGTTAAGATTACATTCCTAGGAGAGGCTGGAAAATACAGTTAGGTTATGTATTAAGTCTCAGTTTACTGACATGGAGCTTAGCACAAGTGACTCCATTTTGGGCCTGTTGTCTCTTTTTTAACAAAACAAAATATTTCTTTAATTCTTGGAATAAAATCTAGTTAACCTAGCTGTTTAAAAAATCTAATAATCAAACCATTCATAACTGCCCGAGGGATCCCCTCCCTTCACCCCCAGCCCTGTGTCCCCCCCAGCCTCCTCTTTCCTAGTGTTAACTCCTTTACAGTGCTGCATATTTAAATTTGGGACTTTCATGGAAAAACTATGAACACCACCGTTTTCTTTATCTTTGTTGTTCTCTAAAGAATTTTCTGAAAGAAAATTTAGAGGAGCCCTTGCCATCCTTCTTGTTATTGTTGTTGGAGGATTCTTGGCTATAATTGCCATCAAACGGTCTTTACTGGCACTGTGTAGTCTAGCAGAAATCCCTGTGAGCTGGGACCTCCTTCATTTTCCTCTTCAGTGAAATGGGACATCAGATAAGATGTTCTTTAAAGTTCTTGTCACTCAAAGGACTGTGACTGTGCTCCGTAGCTGCAGGCGCATGTGTAGGAGTGAGGGGCACTGCTCTTCCCTTCTGCCTCCCCGCTCACTCCCTTAGCTCATACTTCATTAACATCTTAACAGCTTCTAGTGCCTTTCCTCTTTTTTCCTTTTTTTTTTTTTTTGAGTAAGGGGTTTGACCATTCTGCTTTGTTTTTCCCCCAACATCTTATTTTTAAAAATTGCAAACCTTCAGAGAAGATGAAAGAATAATACAATGAATACCCCATGCACTTCACCTAGATTCACGTTGTTAACTTTACCATTCTCTCTCTCCCTCTCTCTCGCTCTCTCTTCCTTCTTTCTCTCCAGCTCCATTTCCCTCTCTATTTGAAAGTATTGGTAAGTTGCAGACATTAGATATTTACCTCTGTATACTTTAGCATTAATGTCCTAAAAAGAGGGATATTCTCTTCCATAACTACAATACTATATTACACTGAAAAAATTAAAATTAATAGAGTAATATTCTCTAACATATAGTTCATATTCAGAATTTCCCAGTTGTGCATATTTGCCCTTTGTAACTGTGTTTTCCTTCCCTTTGGAAGAAGAGCTCTCCCTAGCCCTCTTGTCCCCTCCAGTCACCCTGCTCTTTCTCCTCCCTTTCGGAGAGCTTGCTCCTGAAGGGTGCATTCACACTGCTGTCTCCTACCTTCTCATTTATCCCATCCTGTGGAATATGATTTAGACAAGTTCTTGAATGACCTTGAAATCCCATGGAGCATTTTCAGTACTTACTTTGCTTGACTTCCTGGCAGCACCTGGCACTCCTGTACACTCCCGTCTTAAAATACTCATGGCCCTTAGCTTCAGTGACAGCATCTTCTCCTGGTTTCCTTTTATGTCTCTGTTTTAACTGTTTATGAGGGCTCCATTTTCTCCCAACTTTTAAATATTGGGGTTCCTCTGGGTTCCTCTTGGCCCTCTTATTTTGTCACTCTAATGCTCTCCTTGGGTGACTTTACTCCCATGGCTTTAATTATCATCAGTATGCCGAAACTGCCATATCTTTATTTTCAGCCCATGCCATATACTATAATCCCTAGTTTGTTGGCATCAATTGGGAATCATTTTAAACAAGTACTTTTCTTTGTAAAAGGAGACTGCTTTCTTCATCTGAAATTATGATCCCTCTCAATAACAATTTTTAGTTAATTACTCACTTTTTAATATGATAATGTGTTGGCCTTGAGGTTTATATAGGATTGATACTACAGACACATTTATTGCCTACATGAAACAGGCAAACAAAAAGCCAAACATCCTTTTTGTTCTTTATACCATTTAAATTCACCTTCATCTTTTTCTCTATTTGCTGTGTGATTAATCCACCTCTGCTTTAGAAATGTCAAGTATTATGAGACTTTGACATGGACTATTTAGATATCCACTCTAGAATCATGAGCCTTTAGAAGGTAGAAAGTACTGCTGAAAGGGTATGAAGTCCCACCTCTTTATTTTTTTTTACCAGATTCCAGCCTTGACTAGATAATTCACAAAGAAGCCAGCCTTATAGTTGGATCCTGTTAATTATTAGAAAATCCTGTTACAGACAGACACATATCAATTCAGTGTAAGAAAGAGCAGTACCTCAGCCCCAATTGCCGGTTTTAGGTATGCCTTGTTTTATTGCACTTTGCTTTATTGTGCTTCACAGATATTGTATTTTTTACAAATTGAAGGTTTGTGGCAACCCTGTTGGCACTGTTTTTCCAACAGCATTTGCTCACTTTGTGTCTCTGTGTCACATTTTGGTAATTCTCACAGTATTTTCAACTTTTTCATTTTATTATATTTGTTATGATGATCTGTGATCAGCGATCCTTGATGTTACTATTGTAATTGTTTTGACATTTTTTTAGCAATGAAGTATTTTTTAATTAAGGTATGTACTTTTTTTAGACATAATGCTATTGCACACTTAGTAGGCTACAATATAGTATAAACATAGCTTTTATATGCACTGGGAAACCAAAAAATTCATGTGACTCTTTATTGCATTATTCATTTTGTTGTGGTGGTCTGAAACCTAACCTGAAATATCTCCAAGGTATGCCTGTATTTCCCGTAATCAGAACACTTTTCTATATGATTATGGCTTTATACTGTATTATCTTTTTAGCAGCTGCAAAAGACAAAAATTTAATGCTCATTATATTTGATCTTGGGTGAATGAATGTAGCAGTATAACTCAGATTAGTAATTAATAACAAGGGAGACATAAAACAGAATTGTAGTCAAGATATTTAATTTTTTTTTCTGAGTGAGGATTAAAGGTCGTTATTGAACTGTTGAATAGAACATACTTCCTACAAGAAAATATTTCAATGATTTAAAATTATAGTAAATCTTTTACATAGCTAAATTTCTTATACAATAGTAATATTTAGAAATTTGTATTTTCACGATAATGATAGTTTTAGAACAATCATTCAGCTGCTCATTCCCATTTCCTGGCCCCTGTGGCCGCCTGGATCAGCTCCACCTCTGCCATCTTTATGATCATTATCCCATTCTCTGATCTCTCAATTTTCATTGAAACCTCTGGACTTTAGACCCTTCCCATGTGTCTCTGTATCCCCACCCCCTCTTGTCTTCACTTTCTTCCCCATCCGTTTCTCCCCATCTTCTATTGGCTATCACTTGTACCAGTTAACAGAATATACACAGTAATCATGTTTTAGGCCATTTAAAGGAGAAGTAGTAGGTGAAATGTTTGTTCCTAGACCAATTGCTAGCAAACTTTGGCTACGGTTCCTTGATGGGAAAGCCAAGGATATTAGTGAATTGACTTGGATTTTTTCTACAAGTATAATTCAGATTTTTTTTTTTTTTTTTTGAGTAGCCTTTAGAATTTGTCTTTTGTATCCAGAAGCTTCTGATTTGAGTGTTCATATTTACACATCCTATTTTGTCCTTTAATGGTTATTTTCAGCTTTGCTATAGGCTAGGTAGGCTGCAGCTGGGGCATTAAAAAAATAGAGGGACGAATTAGAGTATTTTATAATTGGAAAGAATCTTAGAGGTCACATAATCCCAAATTATCATTGTTCACATGAGAAACCGAGGACCAGAGAGGTTAAGTGATTTGCCTGAGGTTACACAGTTGGCACCTGGTTGAGTTAGGACCAAAATGGAAATCTCCAGATTACAAATTCGGAACTTATTTTTATTATCCCATGTGGATGGGTTGGTGGGTGGGCGAGTATGTGGGTAAATAAAAAGTCAAAGTAATGACCTCTATTTCTTGCCCTTCTCTGACTGGAAGGCCATATGTTTCCAAGAATGATAAAACTATGATCTCTTTTGTCATTTGGGAAAGTGATAGTTTTGTTTAAAATATCTGTCATTGTTTTGGAGGCTGGACCTCATGCTTTCCTCTCGTTTCCCTCTTGTTTAAGAAAAATACTTTCCAAGGACAAGGATCCTATGTTGTGCCCTTGCTCTGCAGGGATGTCAGAGTTTCTGGAGGAACGAGCCTCATAGGGTCCCTGCCGTGCTGCTCAAGAAGCAGGCTTTGTGACCATCTCATGTCTGCTGGGCATGTGCTTTGAGCTGTTTTTCCAGTGAAGTTGAAAGTCTTGCTGGGACAGACACATACTCTAGCAGATGGCAGATATCTGTAAACAAAAGTAACAGTGAAAACTGTGGTCCCAGAGTTGAGCCATACCCTATTCTCATCGTGCTTTGAACAGCTGAGGTAATAGATGCTTTTCCTCCTTGTTTAAAGCCTTTTGCCACTAGATGGTTCATTCTCTTTCCAGTTCATTTGAATTCATTTTAATCAGTTCTATCACACTTGTGTCTCTCTTCCTGCTTGGATATCAGGCCCCTTAAAGTTACATTAAATATTCACTCATCCTGTTGCCTCCTCAGGAGGCCTCTGATAGCAGAATTTCAAAAGCAGAGTCTTTAAATGCCTTACCGTTCTGAATATAAAACTTCTTATTTAAAGGACTGTCAAATAAACTCCTATTTAAAAAACAGAACAAAACCAAACATAAGATTCACCAATTAGCATGAAGAGAAACGCAAGACAGGAAGTTTTAACTAAACAGTAATTTCATTCATTCATTCATTCAACAAATATTTATCAAGCATCTACTATGTTCCAGGGACTGTTCCAGACTCAGGGTACACAGCAGCTAACCCAATGGACCAAAATCCCAGCCTTTATGGAGATAACATTCTAGTGAAAGGAGACAGACAGTAACAAATGAGTAAAATATATGCTATATCAGATGGTGATAAGTGCTGTGGAGGGAAAGAAGGAGATAGGCAATGGGGGATGGGTGCCATTTTACAAGGGGTGTTCAGGAAAGGCCTCACGGAGAAGGCAACGTTTGAGCCAAGACTGTCGACTCTAAGGAAGTGATCCCTGTGCGTCCTGGTTGGCATGGCTCTTCTGCTCCTGGCTCTTGGGTTCTGAGGTGGCAACCTGTTTGTTCACACTAGTTTATGAATTCTTTAATGAAATATTATGTGTAATTAGGAAGTCTTTGAGGGTACTAGGAGTTGCTAGCCTCTCTGAACCTGAAGTTTCCTTATGTGTAACATGGAGATGATAATACTTGTGGGGACTAAATGTCTTGTAGTAGACCATTAACGTATGGTAGCTACTTTGTTCTACTGTTAATTATAGAAATAACATTAAGCTTGATTTTTTTTTTTTTTTTTGGTGTTGCTAATACTAAATAGAAGAGACTTTAGTGATCGTTTATTCCACTACGTCATTGTGCGGACAAAGAAAGTGAGGCACAGAAAAAGATCAATAGCTCTATGGAGGTTAAGAGGTTGAGAGGTGGGTGCAATTCCTTGCTGTCCATTTCAACTTACTGGCTAAGTGCCCTTAAGTAAGTTAGTCTCTCCCAGCTTCACAGTATGGCGAGGACTGACTGCAGAGATGAGTCCATTGCCTGGCCCTCAGTAAGTGTTCAGTAAATAGCCCTGGAACAGTTCCGTTGTGCTTGGTGAACAGAGCCCCTGAGCTGAGGGTTGGTTGGTCATGACAGTGACTGTCCCACAGAACAGACCTTTCAGGTGAACCTGGGCTCTGCATGATGGTATGGTGAGAACACTTGAGATTTCAGACATGGTACTACCAATTATTCACTTTGTGATATTGAACATCACTTGATTTCTTCTCCCTGTGGTTTTTCCCTATAAAGATAATGGTACTTGACCTTATGCCTATTTCCTGGGGTTTTCTGAGAGCTGAATAATGAAACAAGAGTCTCTGGAACCCAACAGCCTTGGAGAAGCTCATAAACACAAACCCTCAGATGAATAGTGTATACTTGTTATACCACAGCAGTACTAAGCCGAGAGGCTGGATTGCTGCTTCAGAACTCAAATTGTTCTTGTTAGAGTTAACTCTTAATTCTTATGTGCTAACTGGGAAAAATTATGGCATGAATAAAAGGAGCCAGCTGGTGTTGATTACTCGTCACTCTAAAAGTTGAGAAAGGCATAAGAGACTATATTTTAAATCTCATTCTCTCTCACCTGATTTCTTTCTTCAAAACTATGAAGCTACAGGATGGTTCAAAGGCTCCCAGCCCCAGAAGAGAGTCAGTGTGCCTGAATAATCCACAAACAAGACAATACTTGTCACTATAGTTGCCATTTATTTAGTAAATGCTTTACACTGGGCACTGGACTAAACTCTTCACCTGTAGTATCTCATTTCATCCTCATAGTAACTCTGTGAAGGAGGGAGGTGTGTTCATTTATTCATCTTTTATCAGTTGAATCGCAGGTGGAGAAGGTGGAGTGAATCATACTTCTCAGTATGTTGTACATTGTCATCATTGGTCTGCGCAAGGCCCTTTCTTATGGTAGTTATTTCATTAGCTTATTCCCTTTTAACCATATACTCTATGCTCATTCATTCACCCACCCCCCACAAATAACCAATTTCTTATTTTTAGTATCTTTTCCTTTCCGTATATTCTTATGAAACGTATATTGTGGTTTCGTGTGCGTGTATTTTAAATTTATATAAAATGGTATCATTTTATTATATTCCATTCTGTCTCTAACTTTTTGATAACTGTTCTAACTGAAGCACTATATTTTGAAGACCCATCCACGTTGCTATATATTGCTTCCAGTTGTGGCATAATACTCCATGGTGTACACCCACCACAGTCACATCTTCTCCTTCCTAGCAGTGGACAGCCAGGTTGCGTTGGTGTCAAACTCCCTACGGCCGCCAACAAAGAAGCATTGTATCCCCGTGTGTCTCCTTTATGGGCTGTGTGAGAATTGCTTCGGGGTATATAATGAAGAATGGAATTGCTACTTCATAGGGCGTACATAGACTTCAAATAGTGCCAGACGAGGAAACTGAAGCTTTGAGAGTTCTAATAACTTTCCCAAAATCACATAGACAGTAGTCAGCAGAGTTGGGATTCAAATTCAGGCTCCAAAAATGCTACTTTCGATGGCTGGGTCATCATTATTCCTGAGCATTTGAGACTTGAGGACATTGTACAAAAACATAAAGGAACATCTTGTTGTCTGTAGTTTTTATGTTCTTAGAACCTAGGAATCCAGGTGGACTGATTTTTTCTGAAGCACTTACCTTCCCCCCATAGCTCCATAGTAACTGTTTTTCTTTCCCTTTCGTATCCTGTGGGTCTGCAGCGCTAAAAGCCGCATTGGTCATCCAGAACTGGTACCGAGGTCGTAGTGCTCAGCTGAAGACCAGACAACGCTATGCCCTCACCATCTTCCAGTCCATCGAATACGCTGATGAACAAGGCCAATTGCAGGTCTGTTTTGCAAGCTTGTCTCTTATTTTGGTAAAATGCTTCCCTTTACCCCTTTTATTGAAAGAATGAAAGTTTGAGTGCATTTTAAGCTGAGGAACCTTGGTGAAAGACTTTTATAGAAGATATAGTGACATTGTTTTGGAACTAGCTACTGAGAGAGTATGATTTGGGAAGAGGATGGTGTTTTTCAGTTCTGAAGTTCATCTTTTTAAGAGGGCTGCCAGATGTCTAGTTAACTAATAAAAAATGGTCTTATTCTGTTTTTTTGGTATGTGCCCTAATAGTAAAGTTGTTACTTTATGAAGTAAAAAAATTACTTTAAGGAGTTAAGTAAATGGAAGAATTTCCTGGGAGCAGGGAGCAAACATATGAAAATTCTAGAAGAGAATATAGATGGGTGAGGAAAGACTTTGTCAAGCTTGCAAAAGCGGTATGTAAATCCAGCTTTAATGCTTATTAATAGAAAAAAAGTACTTTTAACAATAAAAAGATCTTGGAAAGATCTAGTACAACATATTTGTTAATGAAAAAATCAACTTGTGGAACAATATGAAGAGTTTGGTTTTTTTTAATTTTTTTTTAATTTTTATTTTTTATTTTTTTTGGATGACCACAACAAAAGCAACAATGATTGCAATTACCAAACACGAAACACACTCATACTATGTCATAATATTGACATTCAGTCCAGTAATCCTCCACTGTAACAGCTCCTTTACTTTGCAGTGAAAATTGATTTGTATATTCTTTGCCTCTGAGTCCTCGTGGGATTTTTTTTTTTAATTCAAACAGAAAGTCACAAAAATTATAATCATCCTCATCAGTTTACTCAGTCCCATGTAATTAATTTTTTTTTTCATCTTGATCTTTTGTTAGCACTTTTATGAGTTCATCAGTTTTTCATTAGAGTTCTGAAAATACTTATTCATTCAGTTCAGCAGTATAGTCAGTTACCAGAAACCTGTACTTGTCAGAGTCTTTTCCATGAATTCCTTGAAGATGAAACCCTTTTATAGGAACATATTTGCAAAAGCATCAGAGTACACCCAGAACTGTCTGTAAATGACAAAAGACTTAAAAATGACCACGGTTAAAGATTTGATGAAAGTTCATAATAATGCAATTGACAAGGAAATTTAGTTATTTCTGAGATATACATTTTAAAGTAATAACTAGAATTATGACTTATAACATTATACCAGAACATATAAGACTTTTAGAAATTTCATGTAATGTCTGAAACATTTATATTAACATATTTCCATATAAATAACCCAATAAAAGTTTAGTATTAGTTGTTTTGTTTGTTTTTTTATACTGCAGGTTCTTATTAGTCTCAATTTTATACACATCAGTGTATACATGTCAATCCCAATCGCCCAATTCAGCACACCACTATCCCCACCCCACTGCAGTTTTCCCCCCTCGGTGTCCATATGTCTGTTCTCTACATCTGTGTCTCAACTTCTGCCCTGCAAACTGGCTCATCTGTACCATTTTTCTAGGTTCCACATACATGTGTTAATATATGATATTTGTTTTTCTCTTTCTGACTTACTTCACTCTGTATGACAGTCTCTAGATCCATCCACGTCTCAACAAATGACTCAATTTCGTTGCTTTTTATGGCTGAGTAATATTCCATTGTATATATATACCACAACTTCTTTATCCATTCGTCTGTCGATGGGCATTTACGTTGCTTCCATGACCTGGCTATTGTAAATAGTGCTGCAATGAACATTGGGGTGCATGTGTCTTTTTGAATTGTGGTTTTCTCTGGGTATACGCCCAGTAGTGGGATTGCTGGATCATATGGTAAATCTATATTTAGTTTTTTAAGGAACCTCCATACTGTTCTCCATAGTGGCTGTATCAATTTACATTCCCACCAACAGTGCAAGAGGGTTCCCTTTTCTCCACATCCTCTCCAGCATTTGTTGTTTGTAGATTTTCTGATGCTGCCGATTCTAACTGGTGTGAGGTAATACCTCATTGTAGTTTTGATTTGCATTTCTCTAATAATTAGTGATGTTGAGCATCTTTTCATGTGCTTCTTGGCCATCTGTATGTCTGCTTTGGAGAAATGTCTATTTAGGTCTTCTGCCCATTTTGGGATTGGGTTGTTTGTTTTTTTAATATTGAGCTGCCTGAGCTGTTTATATATTTTGGAGATTAATCCTTTGTCCGTTGGTTCGTTTGCAAATATTTTCTCCCATTCTGAGGGTTGTCTTTTCGTCTTGTTTATGGTTTCCTTTGCTGTGCAAAAGCTTTGAAGTTTCATTAGGTCCCATTTGTTTATTTTTGTTTTTATTTCCATTACTGTAGGAGGTGGATCAAAAAAGATCTTGCTGTGATTTATGTCAAAGAGTGTTCTTCCTATGTTTTCCTCTAAGAGTTTTATAGTGTCCGGTCTTACATTTAGGTCTCGGATCCATTTTGAGTTTATTTTTGTGTATGGTGTTAGGGAGTGTTCTAATTTCATTCTTTTACATGTAGCTGTCCAGTTTTCCCAACACCACTTATTGAAGAGACTGTCTTTTCTCCATTGTATATCTTTGCCTCCTTTGTCATAGATTAGTTAACCATAGGTGCGTGGGTTTATCTCTGGGCTTTCTATCTTGTTCCATTGATCTATGTTTCTGTTTTTGTGCCAGTACCATATTGTCTTGATTACTGTAGCTTTGTAGTATAGTCTGAATTCAGGGAGTCTGATTCCTCCAGCTCCGTTTTTCTTTCTCAAGACTGCTTTGGCTATTCGGGGTCTTTTGTGTCTCCATACAAATTTTAAGATGATTGGTTCTAGTTCTGTAAAAAATGCCATTGGTAATTTGATAGGAATTGCATTGAATCTGTAGATTGCTTTGGGTAGTATAGTCATTTTCACAATATTGATTCTTCCAATCCAAGAACATGGTATATCTCTCCATATGTTGGTATCATCTTTAATTTCTTTCATCAGTGTCTTATAGTTTTCTGCATAGAGGTCTTTTGTCTCCCTAGGTAGGTTTATTCCTAGGTATTTTATTCTTTTTGTTGCAATGGTAAATGGGAGTGTTTCCATAATTTCTCTTTCAGATTTTTCATCATTAGTGTATAAGAATGCAAGAGATTTCTGTGCATTAATTTTGTATCCTGCAACTTTACCAAATTCATTGATTAGCTCTAGTAGTTTTCTGGTGGCATCTTTAGGATTCTCTATGTATAATATCATGTCATCTGCAGACAGTGACAGTTTTACTTCTTCTTTTCCAATTTGTATTCCTTTTATTTCTTTTTCTTCTCTGATTGCCGTGGCTAGGACTTCCAAAATTATGTTGAATAATAGTGGTGAGAGTGGACATCCTTGTCTCATTCCTGATCTTAGAGGAAATGCTTCCAGTTTTTCACCATTGAGAATGATGTTTGCTGTGGGTTTGTCTTATATGGCCTTTATTATGTTGAGGTAGGTTCCCTCTATGCCCACTTTCTGGAGAGTTTTTATCATAAATGGGTGTTGAATTTTGTCAAAAGCTTTTTCTGCATCTATTGAGATGATCATATGGTTTTTCTTCTTCAATTTGTTAATATGGTGTATCACATTGATTGATTTACGTATATTGAAGAATCCTTGCATCCCTGGGATAAATCCCACTTGATCGTGGTGTATGATCCTTTTAATGTGTTGTTGGATTCTGTTTGCTAGTATTTTGTTGAGGATTTTTGCATCTACAGTCATCAGTGATATTGGTCTGTAATTTTCTTTTTTTGTAGTATCTTTGTCTGGTTTTGGTTTCAGGGTGATGGTGGCCTCATAGAATGAGTTTGGGAGTGTTCCTTCCTCTGCAATTTTTTGGAAGAGTTTGAGAAGGATGGTGTAAGCTCTTCTCTAAATGTTTGATAGAATTCACCTGTGAAGCCATCTGGTCCTGGACTTTTGTTTGTTGGAAGATTTTTAATCACAGTTTCAATTTCATAACTTGTGATTGGTCTGTTCATATTTTCTGTTTCTTCCTGGTTCAGTCTTGGAAGGTTATACCTTTCTAAGACTTTGTCCATTTCTTCCAGGTTGTCCATTTTATTGGCATAGAGTTGCTGGTAGTAGTCTCTTAGGATGCTTTGTATTTCTGCAGTGTCTGTTGTAACTTCTCCTTTTTCATTTCTAATTTTATTGATTTGAGTCCTCTCCCTCTTTTTCTTGATGAGTCTGGCTAATGGCTTATCAATTTTGTTTATCTTCTCAAAGAACCAGCTTTTAGTTTTATTGATCTTTGCTTTTGTTTTCTTTGTTTCTATTTCATTTATTTCCACTCTGATCTTTATGATTTCTTTCCTTCTGCTAACTTTGGGTTTTGTTTGTTCTTCTTTCTCTAGTTCCTTTAGGTGTAAGGTTAGATTGTTTACTTGAGATTTTTCTTGTTTCTTTAGGTAGGCTTGTATAGCTATAAACTTCCCTCTTAGAACTGCTTTTGCTGCATCCCATAGGTTTTGGATCGTCGTGTTTTCATTGTCATTTGTCTCTAGCTATTTTTTGATTTCCTCTTTGATTTCTTCAGTGATCTCTTGGTTATTTAGTAATGTATTGTTTAGCCTCCATGTGTTTGTGTTTTTTACGTTTTTTTCCCTATAATTCATTTCTAATCTAATAGTGTTGTGGTCAGAAAAGATGCTTGATATGATTTCAATTTTCTTAAATTTACTGAGGCTTGATTTGTGACCCAAGATGTGATCTATCCTGGAGAATGTTCCGTGCACACTTGAGAAGAAAGTGTAATCTGCTGTTTTGGGATGGAATGTCCTATAAATATCAATTAAATCTATCTGGTCTATTGTGTCATTTAAAGCTTCTGTTTCTTTCTTTATTTTCATTTTGCATGATCTGTCCATTGGTGTAAGTGAGGTGTTAAAGTCCACCACTATTATTGTGTTCCTGTCGATTTCCTCTTTTAGAGCTGTTAGCAGTTGCCTTATGTATTGAGGTGCTCCTATGTTGGGTGCATATATATTTATAATTGTTATATCTTCTTCTTGGATTGATCCCTTGATCATTATGTAGTGTGCTTCCTTGTCTCTTGTAACATTCTTTATTTTAAAGTCTATTTTATCTGATATGAGTATTGCTCCTCCAGCTTTCTTTTGATTTCCATTTGCATGGAATATCTTTTTCCATCCCCTCACTTTCAGTCTGTATGTGTCCCTAGGTCTGAAGTGGGTCTCTTGTAGACAGCATATATATGGGTCTTATTTTTGTATCCATTCAGCGAGCCTGTGTCTTTTGCTTGGAGCATTTAAGCCATTCACGTTTAAGGTAATTATCGATATGTATGTTCCTATGACTATTTTCTTAATTGTTTTGGGTTTGTTTTGTAGGTCCTTTTCTTCTCTTGTGTTTCCCAGTTAGAGAAGTTCCTTTAGCATTTGTTGTAGAGCTGGTTTGGTGGTGCTGAATTCTTTTAGCTTTTGCTTGTCTGTAAAGCTTTTGATTTCTCCATCGAATCTGAATGAGATCCTTGCTGGGTAGAGTAATCTTGGTTGTAGGTTCTTCCCTTTCATCACTTTAAGTATATCATGCCACTCCCTTCTGGCTTGTAGAGTTTCTGCTGAGAAAGCAGCTGTTAACCTTATGGGAGTTCCCTTGTATGTTATTTGTCGTTTTTCCCTTGCTGCTTTCAATCATTTTTCTTTGTCTTTAATTTTTGCTAATTTGATTACTATGTGTCTTGGCGTGTTTCTCCTTGGGTTTATCCTATATGGGACTCTCTGCGCTTCCTGGACTTGGGTGGCTATTTCCTTTCCCATGTTAGGGCAGTTTTCGACTATAATCTCTTCAAATATTTTCTCGGGTCCTTTCTCTCTCTCTCTTCTCCTTCTGGGACCCCTATATAGAAAATCCCATAGATTCCACTAAAAACTATTAGAACTTTGTACAGCAACTACACTTCAATTAAAAAGATAAATTAAAAAAACTATTAGAACTAATAAAAAAGTTCATTAAGATTGCACAACATACAAAAATCAACTGTATTTCTATACACTATAAATGAATAATCCAAAAATGTAATTAAGAAAACAATCCCAGCTCTCACTCCCTCTTGTGAGAACACCAGAATCACAACTAGCTGCTGGACAATCATCCACAGGAAGACACTGGAACTCACCAAAAAAGATACCCCACATCCAAAGACAAAGGAGAAGCCACAGTGAGACGGTAGGAGGGGCGCAATCACAGCAAAATCAAATCCCATAACTGCTGGGTGGGTGACTCACAGACTGGAGAACACTTATACCACAGAAGTCCACCCACTGGAGTGAAGGATCTGAGCCCCACATCAGGCTTCCCAACCTGGGGGTCCGGCAATGGGAGGAGGAATTCCTAGAGAATCAGACTTTGAAGCCTAGTGGGATTTGATTGCAGGACTTTGACAGGACTGGGGGAAACAGAGACTCCACTCCTGGAAGGCACACACAAAGTAGTGTGTGCAGTGGGACCCAGGGGAAGGAGCAGTGACCCCAGGGGAGACTGAACCAGACCTACCTGCTAGTGTTGGATGGTCTCCTGCACAGGCAGGGGGTGGCTGTGGCTCACCGTGGGGACAAGGACACTGGCAGCTGAAGTTCTGGTAAGTACTCCTTGGTGTGAGCCCTCCCAGAGTCCGCCATTAGCCCCACCAAAGAGCCCAGGTAGGCTCCAGTGTTGGGTTGCCTCAGGCCAAACAACCAACAGGGAGGGAACCCAGCCCCACCCATCAGCAGTCAAGCGGATTAAAGTTTTACTGAGCTCTGCCCACCAGAGAAACACTCAGCTCTACCCACCACAAGTCCCTCCCATCAGAAAACCTGCACAAGCCTCTTAGATAGCCTCATCCACCAGAGGGCAGACAGCAGAAGCAAGAAGAACTACAATCCTGCAGGCTGTGGAACAAAAACCACATCCACAGAAAGATAGCCAAGATGAAAAGGCAGAGGGCTATGTACCAGATGAAGGAACAAGATAAAACTCCAGAAAAACAACTAAATGAAGTGGAGATAGGCAACCTTCCAGAAAAAGAATTCAGAATAATGATAGTGAAGATGATCCAGGACCTCGGAAAAAGAATGGAGGCAAAGATCGAGAAGATGCAAGAAATGTTTAACAAAGACCTAGAAGAATTAAAGAACAAACAAACAGAGATGAACAATACAATAACTGAAATGAAAACTACACTAGAAGGAATCAATAGCAGAATAACTGAGGCAGAAGAACGGATAAGTGACCTGGAAGACGGAATGGTGGAATTCACTGCTGCGGAACAGAATAAAGAAAAAAGAATGAAAAGAAATGAAGACAGCCTAAGAGACCTCTGGGACAACATTAAATGCAACAACATTCGCATCATAGGGGTCCCAGAAGGAGAAGAGAGAGAGAAAGGACCCGAGAAAATATTTGAAGAGATTATAGTCGAAAACTGCCCTAACATGGGAAAGGAAATAGCCACCCAAGTCCAGGAAGCACAGCGAGTCCCATATAGGATAAACCCAAGGAGAAACACGCCAAGACACATAGTAATCAAATTAGCAAAAATTAAAGACAAAGAAAAATGATTGAAAGCAGCAAGGGAAAAACGACAAATAACATACAAGGGAACTCCTGTAAGGTTAACAGCTGCTTTCTCAGCAGAAACTCTACAAGCCAGAAGGGAGTGGCATGATATACTTAAAGTGATGAAAGGGAAGAACCTACAACCAAGATTACTCTACCTGGCAAGGATCTCATTCAGATTCGATGGAGAAATCAAAAGCTTTACGGACAAGCAAAAGCTAAGAGAATTCAGCACCACCAAACCAGCTCTACAACAAATGCTAAAGGAACTTCTCTAACTGGGAAACACAAGAGAAGAAAAGGACCTACAAAACAAACCCAAAACAATTAAGAAAATAGTCATAGGAACATACATATCGATAATTACCTTAAACGTGAATGGCTTAAATGCTCCAAGCAAAAGACACAGGCTCGCTGAATGGATACAAAAACAAGACCCATATATATGCTGTCTACAAGAGACCCACTTCAGACCTAGGGACACATACAGACTGAAAGTGAGGGGATGGAAAAAGATATTCCATGCAAATGGAAATCAAAAGAAAGCTGGAGGAGCAATACTCATATCAGATAAAATAGACTTTAAAATAAAGAATGTTACAAGAGACAAGGAAGCACACTACGTAATGATCAAAGGGATCAATCCAAGAAGAAGATATAACAATTATAAATATATATGCACCCAACATAGGAGCACCTCAATACATAAGACAGCTGCTAACAGCTGTAAAAGAGGAAATCGACAGTAACACAATAATAGTGGTGGACTTTAACACCTCACTTACACCAATGGACAGATCATCCAAAATGGAAATAAATAAGAAAACAGAAGCTTTAAATGATACAATAGACCAGATAGATTTAATTGATATTTATAGGACATTCCATCCAAAAACAGCAGATTACACTTTCTTCTCAAGTGCACACGGAACATTCTCCAGGGTAGATCACATCTTGGGTCACAAATCAAGCCTCAGTAAATTTAAGAAAATTGAAATCATATCAGGCATCTTTTCTGACCCCAAGACTATGAGATTCAAAATGAATTACAGGGGAAAAACGTAAAAAACACAAACACATGGAGACTAAACACTACGTGACTAAATAACCAAGAGATCACTGAAGAAATCAAAGAGGAAATCAAAAAATACCTAGAGACAAATGACAATGAAAACACGACAATCCAAAACCTATGGGATGCAGCAAAAGCAGTTCTAAGAGGGAAGTTTATAGCTATACAAGCCTACCTCAAGAAACAAGAAAAATCTCAAATAAACAATCTAACCTTACACCTAAAGGAAGTAGAGAAAGAAGAACAAACAAAACCCAAAGTTAGCAGAAGAAAAGATATCATAAAGATCAGAGCAGAAATAAATGAAATAGAAACAAAGAAAACAAAAGCAAAGATCAATAAAACTAAAAGCTGGTTCTTTGAGAAGGTAAACAAAATTGATAAACCATTAGCCAGACTCATCAAGAAAAAGAGGGAGAGGACTCAAATCAATAAAATTAGAAATGAAAAAGGAGAAGTTACAACAGACACTGCAGAAATACAAAGCATCCTAAGAGACTACTACCAGCAACTCTATGCCAATAAAATGGACAACCTGGAAGAAATGGACAAAGTCTTAGAAAGGTATAACCTTCCAAGACTGAACCAGGAAGAAACAGAAAATATGAACAGACCAATCACAAGTAATGAAATTGAAACTGTGATTAAAAATCTTCCAACAAACAAAAGTCCAGGACCAGATGGCTTCACAGGTGAATTCTATCAAACATTTAGAGAAGAGCTAACACCATCCTTCTCAAACTCTTCCAAAAAACTGCAGAGGAAGGAACACTCCCAAACTCATTCTATGAGGCCACCATCACCCTGATACCAAAACCAGACAAAGATACTACAAAAAAAGAAAATTACAGACCAATATCACTGATGAATATAGATGCAAAAATCCTCAACAAAATACTAGCAAACAGAATCCAGCAACACATTAAAAGGATCATACACCATGATCAAGTGGGATTTATCCCAGGGATGCAAGGATTCTTCAATATATGCAAATCAATCAATGTGATACACCATATTAACAAATTGAAGAATAAAACCCATATGGTCATGTCAATAAATTCAGAAAAAGCTTTTGACAAAATTCAACACCCATTTATGATAAAAGCTCTCCAGAAAGTGGGCATAGAGGGAACCTACCTCAACCTAATAAAGGCCATATAAGACAAACCCACAGCAAACATCATTCTCAATGGTGAAAAACTGAAAGCATTTCCTCTAAGATCAGGAACGAGACAAGGATGTCCACTCTCACCGCTGTTATTCAACATAGTTTTGGAAGTCCTAGACACAGCAATCAGAGAAGAAAAAGAAATAAAAGGAATACAAATTGGAAAAGAAGAAGTAAAACTGTCACTGTTTGCAGATGACATGATACTATACATAGAGAATCCTAAAGATGCCACCAGAAAACTACTAGAGCTAATTAATGAATTTGGTAAAGTTGCAGGATACAAAATTAATGCACAGAAATCTCTTGCATTCCTATACACTAATGATGAAAAATCTGAAAGGGAAATTAAGGAAACACTCCCATTTACCATTGCAACAAAAAGAATATAATACCTAGGAATTGACCTTCCTAGGGAGACAAAAGACCTGTATGCAGAAAACTGTAAGACACTGATGAAAGAAATTAAAAATGATACCAACAGATGGAGAGACCATGTTCTTGGATTGGAAGAATCAATATTTTGAAAATGACTGTACTACCCAAAGCAACCTACAGAATCAATGCAATCCCTATCAAATTACCAATGGCATTTTTTACGGAACTAGAACAAAAAATCTTAAAATTTGTATGGAGACACCAGAGACCCCGAATAGCTAAAGCAGTCTTGAGGGAGAAAAACGGAGCTGGAGGAATCAGACTCCCTGACTTCAGACTATACTACAAAGCTACAGTAATCAAGACAATATGGTACTGGCACAAAAACAGAAACATAGATCAATGGAACAAGATAGAAAGCCCAGAGGTAAACCCACACACCTATGGTCAACTAATCTATGACAAAGGAGGCAAGGATATACAATGGAGAAAAGACAGTCTCTTCAATAAGTGGTGCTGGGAAAACTGGACAGCTGCATGTAAAAGAATGAAATTAGAACACTCCCTAACACCATACACAAAAATAAACTCAAAATGGATCCGAGACCTAAATGTAAGACCCGACACTATAAAACTCTTAGAGGAAAACATAGGAAGAACACTCTTTGACATAAATCACAGCAAGATCTTTTTTGATCCACCTCCTAGAGTAATGGAAATAAAAACAAAAATAAAGAAATGGGACCTAATGAAACTTCAAAGCTTTTGCACAGCAAAGGAAACCATAAACAAGACGAAAAGACAGCGTTCAGAATGGGAGAAAATATTTGCAAATGAATCAACGAACAAAGGATTAATCTCAAAAATATATAAACAGCTCATGCAGCTCAAAATTAAAGAAACAAACAACCCAATCCAAAAATGGGCAGAAGACCTAAATAGACATTTCTCCAAAGGAGACATACAGATGGCCAGGAAGCACATGAAAAGCTGCTCAACATCACTAATTATTAGAGAAATGCAAATCAAAACTACAATGAGGTATCACCTCACACCAGTTAGAATGGGCATCATCAGAAAATCTACAAACAACAAATGCTGGAGAGGGTGTGGAGAAAAGGGAACCCTCTTGCACTGTTGGCAGCATTGTAAAGTGATATAGCCGCTATGGAGAACTGTATGGAGGTTCCTTAAAAAACTAAAAATAGAATTACCATATGATCCAGCAATCCCACTACTGGGCATATACCCAGAGAAAACCACAATTCAAAAAGACACATGCACCCCAATGTTCACTGCAGCACTATTTACAATAGCCAGGTCATGGAAGCAACCTAAATGCCCATCGACAGACAAATGGATAAAGAAGTAGTGGTACATATACACAATGGAATATTACTCAGCCATAAAAAGGAACGAAATTGGGTCATTTGTTGAGACGTGGATGGATCTAGAGACTGTCATACAGAATGAAGTGTGTCAGAAAGAGAAAAACAAATATTGTGTGTTAACGCATATATGTGGAACCTAGAAAAATGGTACAGATGAACCGGTTTGCAGGGCAGAAATTGAGACACAGATGTAGAGAACAAACGTATGGACACCAAGGGGGGAAAGCCGCGGGGGGGGTGGTGGGGGTGGTGGGATGAATTGGGCGATTGGGATTGACATGTATACACTGATGTGTATAAAATTGATGACTAATAAGAACTTGCTGTATAAAAAAATAAAATAAAATTCAAAAATTCAAAAAAAAAATATTAGAAAATTCAATGGCCTTTAGTTTATTCACAAAGTTGTGCAATCGTCACCACAATATATTTTAGAACATTTTCGTCACCCCCCAACCAAAGGAAAAAAAAAAAAAAACACCTCTATACTGATTAGCACTCACTCCCCATTCCCGTCCTCTGCCCAGCCCCTGGCAACTACTAATCTGCTTTTGTCTTTATCGATTTGACTTTTCTGGCCATTTCAAAT
Source organism: Eubalaena glacialis (assembly GCF_028564815.1). Taxonomy (NCBI): domain Eukaryota; kingdom Metazoa; phylum Chordata; class Mammalia; order Artiodactyla; family Balaenidae; genus Eubalaena; species Eubalaena glacialis. The sequence goes on from NC_083736.1 coordinate 16,053,745, forward strand.
AAATGGAATCACACAATATGCGATCCTTTGTGACTGGCTTCTTTCACTTAGCATAATGTCTTCAAGGTTCATCCATGTTGTAGCATGTGTCAATACTTCATTCCTCTTTACTGCTGAATATTATTCCGTTGTATAGATATAGCACATTTTGTTTATCCTCTCCTCAGTGGATAACTCATTTGGGTTGCTTCCACTTCTTTGGCTGTTATGAATAATGCTACTATGAATATTTGTGTGCAAGTTTTTCTGTGAACATATTTGTTCAGTTCTCTTGGGTATATACCTAGGAGTGGAATTGCTGGGTCATCGAGTAAGTCTGTGTTTAACTTTTTGAGTAATTGCTAAACTGTTTTCCAAAGCAGCTGTACCATTTTGCATTCCCACCAGCAGTGTATGAGGGCTTTAATTTTGCCACATCTTTGCCAACATTTGTTATTATTTGTCTTTTTTGATGATAGTCATCCTAGTGTGTGTGAAGTGGTATCTCATTGTGATTTCTGTTGACTCTTAATTGACAAATCCATCAACAGCGTTAAAATCATACATTTTGATATTTGTATGGAAGGTCTTCCTTCCCTCAACTGCCATATCTACTCCCAGATTGGTAAGGTTCCTTAGTGTTCACTCTTCATGGGAGACAGGGCTTGGAAGTTTTTTGTGCTGTATACATGCAGGTCTTTGCAGGTAATTGGTGGGCATAGAGGCAGTATCTAGGTGATGGTTGGAATGCTGGTAGATTTCCATCTTTCCCTTCCTCCCTCCCTTCCTTCCTTCATTTACCAAATATATTTGGCATTAAGAATATCCCTTATTCTCACCACCGAAAGGAATAGAAGAGATCATAATGAAAAAAATCTAGCAGCTGTCTTAAGTGGGTTTCCTAGAAGCAGAGTCTGAGATAGGGGCTTCTGGTACAAGTGACTTCCTGAGAGAGTATTCTCAGGGAAAACCTATAAGGGAGTGAGGAAAGCAAGATAGGACAGGGAAGAAGCTAGGCAAAAATATGGTTTCTGGAGAAGTCTGACCTCAGCCTGATCCCATTGGGAGCTCTGAAGTGTGAAATGCATCAGTTTGTCCCACCCAGTGGCAAGGGAGGTGGGGGTCTGGGCTGTGATACTCTTGCTTCAGTTAGTCATTTTCTATGGGCATCCCCCCAGGAGGGAGGGATATCTGATATCCTAAGCAACTCTGGGGGAGGTGCTGCCCATCTGCCAAGGGCAATCCTGGGGAGGAGGAGGGCAGGTAGAAGCGATACCCATTAGCATCTATGGCAGCTGGGAGATGAGAACTTCAGAGGAGTAAAGGGGACTTGCATGGAACACCACCAGTACCTGTTTGGGATTCATTAATTGATCAATGTATTTTTATTTTGTCCAGCTATCCAACTTCTTCTCCTTCATGTTGGAAAACTATACACGTGTACTTGAGGAAGATTCAAGTAAGTAAAAAGTTTCGTCTTTTGAAAAGCAGTCATTAAATATTGAATTGTCTCATCAAGGAATGTAAACTCTGAAGATGGGAGAACACTAAGAAATTAAAAAGATGCCCATCTGTCTTGTCTGTGTGACACCAAGCAACTGGTGAAATCAGTTTAACTGGCTTTTTCCATCCTTGATTGCTGTCAACTAAATTGACCATTTAATTTTTTCATTTTCAAAAAACTGAATTAGATTTCATTTTACATTAGTATGTTGAATACCTTCTCTGAACCACAGCATACTGATGTACAATAGTAGCTTAGTAAAGAGGATCTTATTTTTAATCTACAGAACTTTTGTGCTGAGAGATCAAAATATCTTGACTATTTCATGAAACAGATCTGGGTGAGGGATTAAACACAGTTGGCACCATCATGTCTCTGTTTTCTCCATAGCTAGCTAGCTGTCTGTCAGGCTGTCTATTTATCTATCATTTATTTAGTCATTCTGAAATGACTAAGTAAATCATTTCAGATGTATACAATATAGGTGTGATTCAAAATGATTTTAAAATTATAGTTATTGAGGGACTTCCCTGGCGGTCCAGTGGTTAGGACTCAGTGCTTCCACTGCAGGGGGCATGGGTTCAGTCCCTGGTCAGGGAACTAAGATCTCACATGCCACACGGCATGGCCAAAAAAAAAAAAAAATTATAGTTATTCACAAGTCATGTATTTCTCTGCAAATTAAGATCTGCCTGTTGTTATCTTCAAGGTAGGCACTTGACTTAGAAGCTCATTTTTCTTTAATTTGGGCCAACCATTTTTGTTCTAGTTAAAAATGTGTATGGCATCTAAAGCATCTTTTAATCTAGTGAGCACCCTTTAAAGTGGTGAAAGAAGGGTGTTTTAATGGTATGCTCTGAGCTAAGTACATATGTGTGAAACTAATTAAAGCATTTAATGATCTGTAGAAGGTTTCTGAATGGTGGAATAGCGAAACCTGAGGAGTGGGGAGTGGGTGGGAAGTAGGTATTTTGCCATTTTTTTTCTTTTAGCTAATTACAATTTGAAGACAGTTGTTTGTGCTTCATGTTCTTTGGCAAAAATATTTCTGAGAGGAAATATAATAATAATGAAATGAAACAGCCCTCTTTCTGCTAATGACCTAATATTTTAATCTGAGCTATGCATCAGAATCACTTATGGATATTCATAGCCACAGATGGCTGGGTTCCAGCCCAAAGATATTTACTCAGGCTCTATATTTTTAAAAATCTGCTTAAAAAATTATGCAAGTGATTTAAAAATATTTTAAAAATTTTATCAGAGAAGGGGACAGTGGTTTAACCTTCTTATGTAAACTTTTCTGGAAGAAAAGTATACAAATTACAGGAAAGTACACAAATGATAAGTATATGACTTAATAAATTTTCTCAGAGTAACCTCAGCCTTGTAACATGCACCCAGAATAAGAAATAAAACATTATCATAGCCACAGAAGCCCCCTCCTGTTCTCCTCTACTCACTACCCAATCCCTGCACCCTCGTCACTACTTTCCTGACTTCTACCTCCTAGATTAGTTTTGCTTGTTTTTGAACTTCTCTGTATAAATGAAAACGTACAGTTTTGCTTCTTTTACTCAACTTTATATTTGTGAGAGTCATCCATTTGGTCATTCTTATTGCTGAATAATATTTAATTTTATGAATATACCAAAATTTATCCATTCTATTGTTTATGGACATTGGAGTTGTTTTCAGTTTTGGTAATTTAAATGGTACTACTATGCACATTCTTGTACTTGTCCTTTTTAGTGAACATATGTATTCTTTTCTTCTGCTATATACTCATTTTCAGTTATCTATTGCTGTATAACAAACCACCCCAAAATTTAGTGCTTTAAAACAACAACCATTTTATTGCTTGTGATTCTGTGGGTCAGGCATTTGAAGGGCTCAGTGGGGATGGCTTGCCTTTGTTGCATGTGGTGTCAGTTGGTCTCACTCAACTTAGCTGGGCTGGAGAGGGAGGTCCAAATGGTTTTCTCACATGTTTGGGACTTTGGTGTTGGCTATGAGCTTGGATACCTCAGTCCTCCTCATGCAGCCTCTCTGTCCAACAGGATATCCTGGACTTCTTTACATGGCAGCTAGATCCCAAGAGGGCAAAGGCAGAAGCCACAAGGCCTCTTTAGGCCTCTGCTCTGGAACTCACACAAAATCAGTTCTGCCATATCCTATTGGTCAAAGCAAGTCACAAGGCTAGGTGCAGATTCAAAGGGGTTAGGAAAGATCCATCTCTTGCAGGTAGCAGTAGCAGCAGCATTATCTTGTAAAGGGATATGAATACAAGGAGACGTGATTCGCTGGGGACCATTATTATAAAGATGTGCCACAACCCAGGAAAGGAAGTTTGGAGTTACAGGGCATACATATGGTCAGCTTTATTAGGTACTGATAAACAGTTTTACAAAATTGTTGTACCAAGTTATACTGCCAACAGTGTATGAGAGTTCCAGTTGTTCAGTATCTTTGTCAACACCTGAAATTATCAGTCCTTTTCATTTTAGCCATTCTGGTGGGTATGTAGTAATATCACATTTCTGCTTTAATTTGCATTCCCCTGGTGAGCAGAGAAGTTGCTCACTTGTTTGAATGTTTAGCAGTCACGTGGACATCCCGTATGGCAACGTGCCTGTTCAGGTCTTTTGCCCATTTTTCTATTGGGTATCTGCCTTTTTCTTACCAATTTGTAAGAGTTCTGTAGGTATTCTAAATATGAGAATGTGAATCTTTGTTAGATAAATTTATTGCAAATATCTGCTCCTAGTCTTTGGCTTTTATCCATCCCCCTAGTCTTTAATCTTTAAATGATGTCTTTTGATGAGTAGACATTCTTGATTTTTTTTTAAATTAATTAATTTATTTTTATTTTTGGCTGTGTTGGGTCTTCGTTTCTGTGTGAGGGCTTTCTCTAGTTGCGGCAAGCGGGGGCCACTCTTCATCGCGGTGCGCGGGCCTCTCACTATCGCGGCCTCTCTTGTCGCGGAGCACAGGCTCCAGACGCGCAGGCTCAGTAGTTGTGGCTCACGGGCCTAGTTGCTCCGCGGCATGTGGGATCTTCCCAGACCAGGGTTCGAACCCGTGTCCCCTGCATTGGCAGGCAGATTCTCAACCACTGCGCCACCAGGGAAGCCCGACTTTCTTGATTTTAATGTAGTACAATTTTTTTCTTTTATGGTTAGTGCTTTCTGTATCCTGCTTAAGAAACCCTTGCCTGATATGAGCGTGTGTGCATGTGTGTGTGTCTGTGTGTGCTCATTTGTGCAAAAATAAATACAGGAGAAACCTACAGGGTAAATCAGAAACTAATGGCATTATTTACCTACAGGAAATGGAGGTACAGGTGGGAGCAGGGCAGAAAGAATGGGGAGAATGGGGTTTGGGTAGGAGGGATGAGGGGCAAGTGACACACCTCTGAGAATACCTTTCTGTAGTTCTGAATCTTAGAACCATGATAATGTTTCACATCCCTAAAAAAATAATAATAATTAATTAAAAACAGGAAGAGAGAGAGAATGTGATTCCCAAATAGAATACACACTGTGACAAATGAACTTAATTGTATTACAAATGAATAACCATCACCCAAAGGAGGTGGGGAAGAAACAAAATAACCTAAGTGACATTGGAAAATAGCGTTTAACCATAATATGCCTTGATGAGGTTTCATTTTTATTTATCCTGTGTGGGGTTTGCTGAGTTTCTGTTATATCTAAGTTGATATTTTTGTCAGATTTAGGAAATTTTCATCCATTAATTATTTAAAATATCTTTCTTTTCAAGTCTAAATATCTTTTTCTTTGTGAATCCTTGGCTTTTAAACTTAGAAGGCCCTGAAATATTTAAAATGTGGATTACCATGGCTGTTTTTCTAGATTTTTTATGATTTGACTTTTAAAAGTTTTAACATTTCATAAATTTTGAATTTTTGATATTAAATTTAAAAAGGAAATTTTGATGCCTAGCGGTTGAGAATAATTAAAAAACACACCTAGAAGAAAATGTCCAAGTAGTTAACCAAATTTTCCCCACGACATTTATTTCATAATGTATCTTTTCACCATGTTTTGTAGTGCCTCCTTCATAATATATTCATTTAAAAATGTGTAATAGGGCATATTTCCGGGCTGTCTGTTATCTTACACATCTCTCTATTATAGAGTCCTAGTATCATACTGAGTTAGTTATTATATGTATCAGAAAAAGAGATTTACAGATTATTGCTGTATGTTGATTTCACTTTCAAAATTTTTTCCAGCTTTATTAAAATATAATTAACATATAACATTATATAAGTTTAAGGTGTACAGTATAATGATTTCTTATATGCATATATTGCAAAATGATTACCACAATGTTAGTTAACACATGCATCAATTCACATAGTTACAATTTTGTGTGTGTGTGGTGAGAGCTTTTAAAATGTACTCTCTTAGCAACTTTCAATATATAATAGAGTATTGTTGACTAGAGTCACCATACTGTACATTACTGTAGGTTGCTTTCTGATGGCCCTTTTTGGTGGGAAAGTTCCAGACAACCTCTACCTAGGCCTGTTTGGCAGAAGTGCTATGACCCCTAAGCAGGGTATATTTAGGGACCGGAAGGTCACTTAACATTTCCAGATACCAGGGCCAGTTTAATGGTTTTAACTCTGAGGCACAGAGCATGCTGAGACATTCTGGGTGTTCCAAAGGTGAGAGGTGACCTACATGTCCTACTGCTTGCTCAAAGCCAATTCATAGGACTTGATGGGGAGACGCTGCACATCCGTTCCCCAGTCTGAGTTTTCACATCAGCCTCCTCCCACAGGTAGAAAGCCAAAGCTGGTATATACATAGCAACAGGTTTAAACAGAGTCTGGTGGAAGTGGGGAGTGGGATGGAGTGAGTGGAAGTGTTGTTTTGACTTTTCTTTCTGCTTCCCAGATCAATCAAAATGTCCTATCAAGCCAGGTATTTTATATTTTTTGTTGCTATGGTGAATAAGATATTTCCCCCACTGTATCTCCCTGATGATTATTGGTAGTATTTAGTAAAGCGTTTGGTTTATGTCTGTTTATTTTGTATTGTGATACTATTGAACAGTAACATTAAATAATAATAATTATTATTATTACTACTCATATTTATTAAATGCCATGTGCCATGTCTTTTAAGTGCTTTAAATATATCATTTCATTTAGTTTTCATGACAAACCAGTGGAATTAGTATTCTCATCCTCCTTTTGTGGATGAGAATACTGAGGCTTATAAGGTAACCTCCCAAGGTTATTCATCTTATCAGTGGTGAAGCTGTGATTCAAACCAGTGAGATTAACTGCTGTATTATTTTAATTCTCCTATCAATTCTGGGAGTTTTTCAATTGATTTCCTTGAGTGTAGATATTTAATCACACTGGTCACAAGTAACTTTATTTTTATATCTTTCTATCCAAGAGTCACTGCTCTTATTTTGGCTTCATGTTGTATTATATTTGCTGGAGATAGCAGAACAGTGTTAAAATGAAACAGTGAAAGTGGGCATCCTCGTTTTGTTAATGATTTAATGGAAAAACCATTACCGTTGATTTAGATTTTTAAAAATACGTTAAGGAGGTGTCCTTCCATTCCTAGTTTTCTGAGTTTTTAAAAAAATCAAGAACAGGTGTTGAATTTTACAAAATGTCATTTTGGCATCTATTGAACTTATTGTATGGACACTCATGATTTTAATCCAGATTCATAATTGAGAAATGAAGTAACTATAAACATGGTTCAGTTTGTGCTTTTCTTTTTCCAGCAATGTCTGGAGCTTGTATTCAAAGTGACATGCGGGTGGTAGAGGCAGAAATTGTTTTTTTTTTAAAAATTATGAGCTTTAGATTTTTCCTAGTCCAGATTTTGAGTCTGTACTGGGCAAAAGAAAAGATTGTGTGTAGGGGGTATTTTTGAGGTATTTTCTTTAGAACAACTTGTTAAGGCATCATTCAGTTATAATTCAAGATTTTATTATATTTAATTACTATAGATTCATGTTGACAGAATTAGAAACCAAATAGGTATGGATTAATTCTAATTACATGTTGCACAAATATTCTTATAGCTGGCATTCATTAAATTATTATTATTAGTTATAATAGTTACAGCCCACAAGGACAGTACTTGCATTTGAAATGTTGACGCTTTTGATTGTTTTCACATATGATGCACGTTAGCTACCCACGTTAGGAAGAAAATCTATGTTATTCTTTATTATGTGGATAAAAACCAGCAGAAGGATTATGATTTGATGTTTATTGATATTTCATATTGAGTAGTTTTGATTAAGAATTGGTTTAGGGGGCTTCCCTGGTGGCGCAGTGGTTAAGAATCCGCCTGTCAATCCAGGGGACACAGGTTTGAGTCCTGGTCCGGGAAGATCCCACATGCCCTGGAGCAACTAAGCCTGTGCGCCACAACTACTGAGCCTGCGCTCTAGAGCCTGCAAGCCACAACTACTGAGCCCACGTGCCACAACTACTGAAGCCTGGGCGCCTAGAGCCCGTGCTCTGCAGCAAGAGAAGCCACTGCAATGAGAAGCCCGTGCACCGCAACAAAGAGTAGCCCCCGCTCGCTGCAACTAGAGAAAGCCCGCGCACAGCAACGAAGACCCAGTGCAGGCAAAACTAAATTAAAAAAAAAAAAAGAATTGGTTTAGGGAATTCCCTGGTGGCCCAGTGGTTAGTACTCCGCACTTCCACTGCAGGGGGCCCAGGTTCAATCCCTGGTTGGGGAATTAAGATCCTGCAAGCTGCGCGGCAAGGCCAAAAAAAAGAAAAAAAGAAAAAAAAATTGGTTTAGGGAAATGGTGCTTTTTCATGTATTTATCACTGAACTTATAAGAAATGAGGGTCATCAAATGTATGAAAGGAAGGGCCAGACTGGACTTTTTTTTTTTTTTTAAGAAGAAAAGCAATATTTTTATTACGGTCTTAAATAACAAGACTGAGTTTTAATAACCAGAGCTGGTGGTATTGACTTGATGTGTCAGTTAGCTGATGAGGAAGGGAAAGTTGACAGAACATTGGTGAAGGCAATGATCGGGAAAAGAAAATCAGTTCTTGTTTATACCTCACCAGTTGGGATTTCTCAGTAAGGTAGTTATAAGACGATATAGTGTGGGAATAAAGACGCAGACCTACTAGAGAATGGACTTGAGGATACAGGGAGGGGGAAGGGTAAGCTGGGACAAAGTGAGAGAGTGGCCTGGACATATGTACACTACCAAATGTAAAACCGATAGCTAGTGGGAAGCAGCCACATAGCACAGGGAGATCAGCTCGGTGCTTTGTGACCACCTAGAGGGGTGGGATAGGGAGGGTGGGAGGGAGGGAGACGCAAGAGGGAGGGGATATGGGGATATATGTATATGTATAGCTGATTCACTTTGTTATAAAGCAGAAACTAACACACCATTTAACACACAGTAAAGCAATTATACTCCAATAAAGATGTTAAAAAGAAAAAAGATGATATAGTGCAACTGCTGAGGTTGTTTTTGGTTTTGTTTGTTTGGTTGTTGTTGTTTTCCCAAGAGAAGCCTGATTTTTCAGTAAGTAAAGCTGGGAAGAAGAAAGGTTTTTTTTTTTTGGAGTAAGATGCTATTCTAAGAAAGACTACCAAGTAGAAATGATCATTAAGATATTCAAGTAGAATATTTTGGCTTTTCTGCCTACAAAATGAACCTGAGATAAAATTTACCAAGATGCTCTGCATTTCTAGTTTTCAAACATAAAATGAAATAATTAAGTTTCCTCAAATCTCAAACCAAACCCAAATGAGAAAAATAACCTCTGCTGGACCACATTGAAGACAGACATTATTACTCCTAAATTTAACTTCTTATAAAACATCATCAATTACCACCAAAAAATATTGGAGTACACAATAATTTAGAAAACATTTTAAAATTACCAAATATTATGACTTTAGAAAACAATTTCAAGTTTAGTTTTTAATTGTAATCTCTCAGCATAACTGAATAATGAAAAACAATGTATTCTATCTACATCTGCTAACATCATACCTTCCAAACCTATAGAGAACTTCTTATTTATTTATTTATTTATTTTTGGCTGCATTGGGTCTTCGTTGCTGCATGCGGGCTTTCTCTAGTTGCGGTGAGCGGGGGCTGCTCTTCGTTGTGGTGTGCAGTCTTCTCATTGCAGTGGCTTCTCTTGTTGTGGAGCACGGGCTCTAGGCTTGTGGGTTTCAGTAGTTGTGGCACACGGGCTCAGTAGCTGTGGCACACAGGCTTAGTTGCTCCGCGGCACGTGGGATCTTCCCAGACCAGGGCTTCAACCCGTGTCCCCTGCATTGGCAGGCAGATTCTTAACCACCGCGCCACCAGGGAAGCCCTAGAGAACTTCTAATTAATGAGCTTAGTAGCAATTCAGTGTTAATGAGCTGAAGAGTATGTCATTGTCCTATCAGTTAGCTGTTGCTGCAATAATACTGTGTATTAAACAACTATAATAGCTCAGTAGCATGTAATAAACACTTCTTTTTGCTCACAAGTGTACAGATCAGCTGAGCACTTCTGCTGATCTTGGCAGACTTGATTTGGCAGTTTTTTGGGTCTCTCAAAAGAGAGAGCATGGAAGCATACAAGGCTTCCTGAGGCCTTGGCTTGGAACTGGTACATAACACTTCCACCATATTCTTTAGTCCAACTCAAGTCACAAACCCAACCCAGCTTCAAGGGCTGGGGAAGGAGACTCTTGATGAGAGTGGCTGCAAAATCACATTAAAAAGAGCATGACTAGAGGTTGGAGTAGAGAATTGGGGATACTTTTGCAATCAATCTACCATATCACTTTTCATCTTTCTCCACCTGAATTGGCCAGATTTCTTTTCTTGGGCTGACTGTTTCATAGGCAGTCTAGCAAGAAAGAGATCCTGGGTCTCAGCACCTACTGAAATGGGCAGTGCAGGTAATCTGTTACACAGAAATATCTCTTCGAGAGAGAGAGGTCCTTTGGGAATTTCTGCCTATGGTTTGTTACCAAGAAGAAAAAGAAAATCATGTCAGAAAATTGGTTTTTATGTGACGAGAGAAACAAATCAATTACAGTTAAGTAAAATTTGAAGTGTTTAACAGGGAAAATTGAATGTTGCCATTTAATTTTCTGTAGATCCTGAATAGCCACAGATGTTTGAACCAAATACAATGCATTGTTATGTTTCCAGCCCTATTTGTAAAAATCTGAGATATTAGAGTGGGCAAAAAAAAATGTAGAGTTAGAGCTTCAGAGCATCAAAATACCTTGATTGACCAGTTTTCCCTGTGCTCCTCCCTCTCCTCCCCACTGATGAACTCACTGCTTTGGTAAAATGTCCACCTGGGAAGGGATAATGATGATTCATGTGAATGTACCTACTGATCTCAGAACAAATCATTCCTCATGGTTATATGTGGGATATCTTGGTATTCATAACATTTAGCACAGTGCTTTACATGGGCTAGGTATTCAAGAAGTTATTTATTGCATTTTAAGTATGGAAATGTAGATTTTTTTTCCCCCCTTTTCTGTCTTTCCATTTCCAGAATTAGTAACTCACCTTCTTGGCAGCAACATCCAGGACAAGGATAGACAGGACTATTTGGGGTTGATAGACGTCCCAGACTCCTACTGTGGTCCTCGGCTGCAATTTCCTCTCACTTTTACTGATATTGATTTACTTATTGAGGCCTTCAAGCAACAACAGGCAAGTAGAAGCAGATACTGTCCTGATTCTTTTTTTTTTTTTAATTAATTAATTAATTAATTAATTAATTTATTTTTGGCTGTGTTGGGTCTTCGTTTTCTATGCGAGGACTTCCTCTAGTTGTGGCAAGCGGGGGCCACTCTTCATCGCGGTGCGCGGGCCTCTCACTATCGCGGCCTCTCTTGTGGCGGAGCACAGGCTCCAGACGCGCAGGCTCAGTAGCTGTGGCTCACGGGCCCAGTTGCTCCGCGGCATGTGGGATCTTCCCAGACCAGGGCTCGAACCCGTGTCCCCTGCATTGGCAGGCAGACTCTCAACCACTGCGCCACCAGGGAAGCCCTGTCCTGATTCTTGTACATAACATGTGCTCACTGACTATCTGTTGAATGACTAGATGAAAATACTACAGCAGAAATGCATTCCCTTGGGAAAAAACTTCACATTAAGTGAGAGCTACCCTCTGCTTTGCTTAACCCATTAAATACAAGTCTCCTCAGGTGCACAGAAACCTCCTCTCTATCTACAGTATTTCCTTGTTCTTTTTCTGAGGTATAATTCACATACCATAAAATTCACCATTTTAAAGTGTACGATTGATCCAGTGCTTTTTAGTACATTCACAAGATTGTGCAACAATCACTAATATCTAATTCCAGAACATTTTCTTCACCCCCAAAAGAAGTGCCATACCCATTACCATTCCCTCCTCCCCTACTCCTGGCAACCACTGTTCTACTTTCTGTCTCTGTGGATTTGTCTCTTCTGGATATTTTGTACAAACGGAATCATGTAATATGTTTCCTTTTGTATGTGGCTTATTTCCCTTAGCATAATGTTTTTAAGGTTCATTCATGCCATAGTATGTTTCATCACTCCTTTATTTTTATGGCTGACTAATATTCTGTTATATGAGTATACCACATTTTGTTTATCCATTCATCAGTGGATGAACATTTGGATTTTTTTCTACCTTTTGGCTATTATGAACAATGCTGCCATGAACATTTATGTGTAAGTTTTTATATGAACATATGTTTTCAGTTCTCTTGCGTCTGTACCTAGGAGTGGAATTGCTGAGTCATATGGTGACTCAATGTTTAACGTTTTGAGGAACTGCTAAATTGTTTTCCACAGTGGCTGCACCATTTTACATTACCACTAGTAATACGTGAGGGTTCCAGTTTCTCTACATTTTTTGGCAACACTTGTTATTTTATGTTTTTTAAAAATTTTAAATTTTATTTTTATTATAGCTATCCTAGTTGTGTGTAAAGTGGTATCTAATTGTGGTTCTCATATGCATTTCCCTAATGGCTAAGATGTTGAGCATCTTTTCATGCTTACTGGCCATTTGTACACATTCTTTGGAGAAATGTCTATTCAGATCCTTTGCCCATTTTAAAATCAGGTTATTTGTCTTTTTACTATTGAGTTTTAAGGGTTCTTTATATATTCTGGATACAAGTCCCTTATCAGATATACAATTTGCAAATATTTTCTCCCATTCCGTAGGTTGTCTTGTCACTTTCTTAATAATGTCTTTTGAGTCACAAAAGTTTCTAATTTTGATGACGTCCAATTTATCTCCTTTTTTCTTTGGTTGCTTGTGTTTTGGCATCGTATCTAAGAATCCATTGCTAAATCCAAGGTCATGAAGATTTACCCCTATGTTTTCTTTTAAGAATTTTATAGTTTTAGCTCTGACATTTAGCTCTATGAGCCATTTTCAGTTAACATCTCTATATGGTATGAGGTATGGGTCCAACTTCATTCTTTGCATGTGGATATGCAGTTGTCCCTATACCTTTTGTTGAAGAATCTGTTCTTTCCCCATTGAATGGTTTTGGTTCCTTTGTAAAAAATTAATAGGCTATAGCTGTCTGGATTTATTTCTGGACTCCCAGTTCTTTTCCATTGGTGTGTGTGTCTTTCCTTATGCCGGTACCACACTGTCTTGATTACTGTAGCTTTGTGGTAAGTTTTGAAATCAGGAAGTGTCAATCCTTTGCCTTTGTTATTCTTTCTCAATATTGTTTTGGCATTTAGGGTCCCTTGCAGTGAATTTGAAGATTGACTTTTCCATTTATGCAAAAAAGCCCACTGAGATTTTGGTAGGGGTTGCACTGAATCTGTAGATTGCTTTGGGTAGTATTGTCTTCTTGACAATATTAAGTCTTCTAATCCATGAACATGGGATGTTTTTCCATTTATTTGGGTCTTCTTTAATTTCCTTCAGCTATGCTTTATAATTTTATACTTTTCAGTGTACAAGTCTTTCACTACCTTGAATTTATTCCTAGGTATTTTATTCTTTTGGTTGCTATTATAAAACGAATTGCTTTCTTAATTCCCTTTTGAACTGTTCATTGCTGGTGTATAGAAACACAACTGATTTTTGTAGGTTGATCTTTTACTCTGCAACTTTGCTGAATTCATTTATTAGCTCTAATAGGTATGTGTGTGTGTGTGTGTGTCTCTGTGTGTGTGTGTGTGTGTGTGTGTATTCTTTTGGTTATTCTATATACAGGATCACATCATCTGTGAATAGAGTTTTACTTCTTCGTTTCTGGTTTAGATGCCTTTTATTTCTTTTTCTTGCCTAATTGCTCTGGCTAGGATTTCCAGTATAATGTTGAATAGCAGTGGTGAGAGCGGACATGCTTTTCTTGTTCCTCATCTTAGGGAGAAAGCTTTTAATCTTTTCACCATTGAGTTTGATGTTAGTTATGGTTTGGTTTGGTTTGGTTTTTAATAAATGCTGTTTATCAAGTTGAGGAAGTGTCCATCTATTCCTAGTTTTCTGAGTGGCTTTATCATGAAAAGGTGTTGGAATTTGTCAAATACTTTTTCTGCATTAGTTGAGATGATTGTGTGTTTTTTCCCTTCATTATAGTAATGTTGTGTATTACATTGATCAGTTTTCTTATGTTGAACCACTCTTATATTCCTGGAATAAATCCCACTTGGTTATGGTATATAATTCTTTAGAAATTCTGTTGGATTTGGTTTGCTGGTATCTTGTCAAGGATTTTTGCATTTTATTCGTAAGAGATATTGGTCTGTATTGTCTTTTTGTGTGGTGTTTTTATCTGGCTTTGATATCAAGGTAATACTGTCCTCATGAAATGAGTTAGGAATTGCTTCCTTCTCTTCTATTTTTTAGAAGAGTTTGAGAAGGATTGGTGTTACTTCTTTAAAGGTTTCATAGAGTTCACCAGTGAAGCTGTCTGGTCTTGCACTTTTCTTTGTTAGGAAGTTTATGATTACTGATTCAATCTCTACTTGTTCTAGATCTGTTCAGATTTTCTACTTCTTCTTGAGTGTTTTGATAATTTGTGTGTTTCCAGGAATTTGTCCATTTCATTTAAATTATCTAATTTGTTAGTATACAATTGTTCATAATATTCTCTTATAATTCTTTTTATTTCTTTGAGGTCAGTGGTAATGTCCCCATTTTCATTTCTGATTATAGTTATTTGCATTTTCTCTCTTTTTTTTCTTGGCCAGTCTAGGTAAAATTTTGTCAATTTTGTAGCTCTTTTCAAAGAACCAACTTTTGGTTTTGTTGATTCTATTGGTTTTCTGTTCTCTATTTCATTTATCTGCACTCTAATCCCTATCTTCTTCCTTCTGCTGGCTTTCCGTTTAATTTGCTCTTCTTTTTCTAGCTCCTTAACTCATTACTGATGGGGGGATTTTTGTAGAAACTAATGCCTGTGGCTGGCGATTTTTATTTTGGCTGGCCAAAAGGTCAATTCTGTTATTTCACTAACACTTTGCAGGTTATTACATTCAGTAGTTATATCTGACACACCTGTAAAGTCTTCTAATTTTCGTGAAATGTTGTCTTCTATCCACTCTTCTGTAGAAGCAAAGGAGCATTCTCCAGCACCACGAGTTTCATTTTCACTTTCCGTATCAGAATCAATCACTAAGGTTTTTTGTCTTTTTGTTGGTGTTATATTCACATTGTCTGAATCAGAACTATATTCTGAAGAACTGTCATCTTCTGGACGCTAGTATATATGTTGCTCAGACAGTCAGAGAAAATATCTGCATAAAGTTCACCGAACAGTTCTTCTTCACTCAGAATTTCACAGTGTGTCATTTTTGAAAATTTTACGTTTATAATATACACAAGGTTGGAGCAAAACCTAATGGAGCAAAATGTGAATGATAATGACAATCATAAGTTATATAATGAACCCTTGATCAATTTTAAGCTCTAACAACTTTGCATGGTGATGTTAATTGTATCACTCTCTAAAAACGTATTGATATGTCTCTGGTCAATAATGTTCAGGTAACAAAAGACGTATTAATGTGTCTCTGGTCAATAATGTGTTAAGCATTAAGTCAGGCTTTTCATTCGAGATCTTTCTTCTTTCTTAATGTAGGCATTTACAGCCATACATTTCTCACTGAGCATTGCTCTGACTGTATCCCGTAAGTTTTGGTATGTTGTGTTTTAATTTTTGTTCATCTCAAAGTATTTTCTAATTTCCCTCGTGATTTCTTCAACATATTCAAGAGTATGTTGTATAATTTCCACATATTTGTGAACTTTCCAGTTTTCCTTCTGTTATTGATTTCTAGTTTCATTCCATTGTGGTCAAAGAAGATACTTTGTATGATTTCAGTCTTTTAGAATGTATTGAGGCTTGTTTTGTAGCCTAACATCTGGTCTATCCTAGAGAATGTTCCATGTGCACTTGTAAGAAAATGTGTAGTCTGCTGTTTTGGGTGGAGTAGTCTATCGATGTTTCTTAGGTCTAGTTGGGTGTGAGGTCTCCGAAGTTTCTTTTCTTTTAGGCTGTGTTCACCTAGTGTTTTGACAGAGATTTCCTTGAACACCAAGAGCCATTAAGAAAGAAAGAAAGAGAGAGAGAGAGAGAGAGGAAGGGAGGGAGGAGCGAGGGGGAAGGGAGGGGGAGGGAGGGAGAAGGAAAGAAAGGAGGAAAGAGGGAAAGAAAGAGGGAGGGGGAAGAAAGAGGGAGAGGGAAAGAAAGAAGGGAAGGGAACAGAAGGGAAGGAAGGAAAATCTAGTCTTTACTGATTGGCTCTGTGTTGGTACACTCCTTTACTGCTTAGCCTGGCTGTTTACAAATCCATCTTAGCCTTTACTTTCTGCTTGCACTGTGCCATCTTTAAGTTGCCTCTTTCTTAATTCAGCATTGGTTGCTGTGAGCTTTGACTATTTTCCAGAGTTCTGACAAAGTTGGATCTGACAGGTTTTCTTTGTTTGATCTGGTTTTTTGGCTTTATTTTTCAGTGTTTCTGCAGAGGGATGGGATCTTGGAACTATCTACCTCATTATTTTCTGACACCACCCCAGAACCCTCATTCTCAGGTTAGGACCTTAAGGGTGTACCCTAGGAGTAAGAGTGAATGAGAAGTACTGGCTCTGTAGGGACTGAAGCAAAATTTTGAATCATCTAATTCCTGAAATTGAATTGAGATCATCCTAGACAGCTAGTGCTCCTAGCCACCTGCCAAGAGAAAATTTAAACCCTCTCTGGAAGAAAATAGGGCCTTAAATTATTTCTTCAAGTTTTCATGTACAGTATCCAGAACTTAACACAACTGTTAACCAGGCACAGGAGGATGCAAGATTCACAAAAGAAAAGTGAGGCAAACAGCAAACAATGGAAACAAACCTATAGAGTTTTTAGATAATGGCATTATCAGACTCAGAGTTGAAAATAAATATGCTTAATATGCTCAAGGACATAAAAGCTATGACAAAAATTCAAGGAGCTATAATAGAAAAGACAGACAATTTTGATTTTATAAAAATGAAAAAAATATGATGCTAAGGGAAGAATAAAAGGTTCAACGTAGTGTACAGTGTGCTCCCATTTGTTAACAAAATTAATAAGCATTATATATTTTGATTTTTAAAAATTGAGATAAAATTCATATCACATAAAATTGATTGTTTTAACCATTTTAAATAAAGTGTATGATTCATTGGTTTTTAGTATATTCACAATGTTGTGCAACCATCACCACTATCTAATTCCAGAACATTTTTATCATCCTCAAAACAAAACCCTGTACCTCATTCCCTCTTCTCCCTAGCCCCTGGCAACCACTAGTTTACTTTCTGTCTCTGCAGATTTGCCTAATCTGCGCATTTTATATAAATGGAATCATATAATATGTGCCTTTTGTGTCTGGTGGCTTCTGCTTGGTATAATGTTTTCAAGGTTCATTCATGTTGTAGCATGTATCAGTCAGTACCTCATTCCTATTTTTGGTCGAATAATATTCCTTTGTGTGAATATACCACATTTTATTTAAGGGATTATGTATTTATACATGTGTTTGCATATTCATATGTGGTTATATTGATTTTTAAAAAATTTATTTATTTTATTTATTTATTATTTTTGGCTGCGTTGGGTCTTCGTTGCTGCGTGTGGGCTTTCTCTAGTTGTGGCGAGCGGGGGCTACTCTTCGTTGCGGTGCGCGGGCTTCTCATTGCAGTGGCTTCTCTTGTTGCGGAGCAGGGCTCTGGGCGCGAGGGCTTCAGTAGTTGTGGCATGCAGGCTTCAGTAGTTGTGGCTCACGGGCTCTAGAGCACAGACTCAGTAGTTGTGGCACACGGGCTTAGTTGCTCCGCGGCATGTGGGATCTTCCCGGACCAGGGCTTGAACCCGTGTCCCCTGCATTGGCAGGCGGATTCCTAACCACTGTGCCACCAGGGAAGCCTGGTTATATTGATTTTTATATGCTTGCAAGTGCATAGAATATTTTTTGGAAAGATACTCAAGACACTCTTAACAGTGGCTGTTTTGGGGAATAGGGAAAGGAGACTGAAGTCTGGGGAAGAAGGAAAATTGCTTTTCATTATTATACTCCTTTTTGCTGTTTAAATTTTTATTTCAACTTTAGAAATGTGGGGGGTTTTTTTCATTTAAAAACTAGTTACTTTTTTAAAAAGAAAATCCTTTAAAAGTAATATTCTCCCTCAATGCCTTTAAAAGAATGTGAGTATTTTATTTAAGTTGCCATTTAATCTGAATATACTTGTAAACATAGAAATCAACTTCTGAGTTAACTCTTTTGAGTATTTAATATTGCTGTAAACACGATTATAATGCTACTGAAAGAGAAGTAGACTGGCTCTGTAGGGACTAATAATACCAAAGTGATTTTAACCAATCGAAAAAAGACCCAGAAAAAACATTTTCATAATAGGAATTTTCTGTTGTTGCAATATATCCTCAATGATTATTTGTTAATTTAACTTAATAAAACAACTGCCTTTTCAGACAGTAATTACTCTGATTAGCACTACAAATGGTCCAGAAAGTCTACAGTGGCAACTTAAGGTAACACTGAAGCCAGTTTTGGGAATCAATAAATTAAATATGGAAATTAAAATAAATCATTCTATCAAAGTGTTTTGCCTGTTCCTTTAAAATCTGGCTAAAGGAAAGTTCAAGATTTGACTCACGGATTTAGAATGCTTTTGTGGGGAAAATCCTTAGCAATCCATTAGGTTTGGAGAGATAGGAAATGTGGGTTGCTCCCCACTAATTAACATCCAGGGGACCTTCTCTTTCCTCCTAATTCTCACATTGCTTCCAATGCTGCTTCCTGGCTTTTTTAAAAAAATAAGTTTGGAGAATTTCATGATTAAATAATTTTAATAGGAAGTGGAAATGGAAAATAATTTCATTATTTTAATAGGAAGTGGAAATGGAAATTTCAGGACACCATGAGATAGCATTGTTCCAAAGGGTTCCATCTGTCCTGAATCCCATGCCCAAAGCGTTATCTGAACAATATGTAGATATGACCTCTCTCTCAGCCTCCAGTAATCTAAACCAGTGCTGTCCAATAGGAATATAATGTGATCCACATACATAATTTAAAATCTTCTAGTAGTCAATATTATAAAGGCAGAAAGAAACAAGTGAAATTAATTTTAATAATGTGTTTTATTTACTCCAACATATAAAATTATCATTTTAATATGTAATCATATTAAAAGTTTTTAATGAGACGTTTTACTTTTTTTTTCATACTAAGTCTTTAAAATCCAGTGCGTATTTTGTGCTTACATTACATCTCAATTTTGACTGACCCCTTTTCAAGTGGTCAATAGCCCCATGTGACCAGTGTCTACTGCATTGGACAGTACAGGTGCAAACAGTCCTGACTAGAAAGTGGTGTTAGCATCTGTTAAATTTGTATCAGCTACATCACTTTCTGAATTATGTATTTGGAATAGTTTATAATTTACAAAAAGAGAGAACAACACACTGTATTTAAAAACAAACAAACAAAAAAGCCTGGAAGAGAAAACCCAGTAAATCTGTCCAAAACAATGCTGTCATCAACACTGTAACTGGAGGAGATCAAGGGATGAATAGTCATAATAGGAGCTAATCCGAATGGTTTATTTGAGTTGGCAATATGTTCTATACTTACACTTGTATATAAGTGTGCTTGCTGTCCTGTAAACTCATGTCTGTGCACCAAATATTGAGCCACACCTAGGACACCTGGCTCAGGAGTCCCTTGGGGCCTGTCTGGCTGCCTTGTGAGACCTCCTAACCCAGCACCCCCATCTAATTCCCAGCCCTGGGGCAGGAGGTCGCAAGCAAATGCAAAGCAGCTCCTCTTGAACAATCTCTCTCTGCTTCTCTCTTTCTTTCTACTTCTCTCTCTTTTCCTTCCTTCTCTTTTCTTTACTTTTTTGCCTGCACATTTCCTTAGGGCAAGGGAGTCTCCTTTTTTTCTTGTCACCTCTCTTGGGCTCTAAGGACCAAGAATAATAAGAAATGTTCTGTGAATGGGTGATGTCAATTAAGAACATGAGAATATAGACGTCCTAGGAACCATTCATTCATTCAACTTACACATCTCTAGTGAGGGCTTATTATGTGCCAGATACTGTGCTAGGATAATCTATTTAAAAATAATTTAGAGATTGTCATGAACTATAGCTACCTGAAATGTGCTCATATGTTCCACCTATATTGCTTTCTATGCACTCATGCCTTTTCTCCTAATTCATTATATCTATTTCCTCTCCTTCGCCCTCACAGATACTTCATGCTTATTATGTCTTAGAGGTGCTATTTGAAACCAAGAAGCTCCTGCAGCAAATGCCGAATTTCACTCACACAAAAACTTCTCCCTCCAAAGAGATAACAATCTGTGGTAAGTTTCAGAGCAGTGTTGCCAAATTAATATTTAGGAGCCTCTTGGTTCCACATCATTGGCCTAACTTGAAAACTGTGTAAATTGGACTGTATTAAGGGAAAAGTGTTAATATAGAGTTTTCTATCATGATAGTACTGTTTCCTATCTTTGTTTTGCATACCAGCTGGCAGGAATTAATTATGTGAGAAATTAAAGAACTCATAGCTTTTTATAAAGGCAGGCAGCATTTTAATACAGAAAACCACCCATGGGTGGAATAAGTGTTCTTTGCCCTCCGTCTGGCTCTCATTATCTTTGTTCAATGCAGCTTTTTCTAGGTGGGCCTCTGCATGCCACTTATGCTGGGAAGAGAAAAGCCCAAGGCAGGGTGGAGACTAAACTCTTCTCTGCCCTCGGCTGCTGTTTTAGATTTTTCCAACTGGTCTCTGCAGCTTTTAGAAGAGTGGGAATGTCCCAGAAATCTGTTACTTGTTCTTCTAAATAACAAGAGCTGAGATTTTGTTATCATATAGGCCAGTCTGACAGGATATTGCTTCAAGAAGCAGTACACATTGAAATTCAGCACAGTTGGTGCTCAGCATGCTTGCAACTGTCTGAGAATGGAGTGCGTGGAAGGAACAGCAATTCCCTTCACTTCTAATTAAGCCTTTAGGTTACAAAACAGTGATTGTTATTTTCCAAATCAATTTTTAGCCCATGTTTCTTTTACTCTGGCAGGTAGAATGGATTTGACAATCTAATTAAACTATTTCCATTCTAGCATCTGATAGTGGTGACAGGGACTTGATGTAGCAGTACATGCTCCATGACATGTCCTGACTCAGGCTTTTGAAGAGTCCTTAATGGTTCAATTCCAACCTAATCAGGCCACCACATCTCTGCCTTCCAGATGATGCATCTCAGCAGTGGGGACCTTTTATTCAAGGCCTCATCAGCTCTTACTTTTCATGGAGATAAAGAATTTTGGGTCATGAGGCTCAGGAAGCCATGCCAACCCATGAAGCCTCTGGAGCCAAGGCGAGGTTTGCTCTCAGAGTGTATATAATAGGCCAAACAGAGAGTGTGATCTGCTCCCATATGTTTCCAGTATACCTCCAGTTGCCATTGGAGACTTATCTTTGCATAAAAGGATCTGGAAGAAGACATGAATTAATTAGAGGGCATGTAAGTCCTGGAATCATGCAGTGTAAGAACTGAATGGTTCTTACAGAGACCATCTAGTCTATCCCTTGCTCTTACGGATGAAATTGAGGCCCAGAGAGAAAAGTGTATTGCCTTCTATGCATTTCTGTGTAGTAACTTGCCCCCCTCTCTCCACCTCAGCTTACTCAGCTGGTTAGTGGCAGAGTCAGAATTAAAAATCAGATCCTCTGCATCCCAGGTTAGAGCCAACTCCATATCTGCTATCCCAACTCCCATCATGCACTGCTCTGACTGATGTTTCATTTTCCATCATGAGACAAGGACTAGGGAATGGATTGATTGGACAGTTCCATTATTTTAAAGATACCCACATCTTGGGCATTTATTTCCAGACTTTTTCCATGTAGCACCATTGATAGAAGGAAAAACCAAGGCCCATAGGTTCCCATAGCATAGGAATTATTATTTTCCGTCTTTAATAGCCCCATTGAACTTAGAAAAATTTGGTCATCATTTAAAATAAAATTAAAAATCAGGGCCATATTTTCATAAACATCCTCTGTTTAAGACAGTAAGGAAAGGGGGAGAAATTATGATGAACCTTTACCATTATTTTAATTTCCAGATGCATTTTTTTTACATGCACATCTAAACATGCTACATAGTTCTCAACGTGCATGAAATATAGTAGGTGTTTTAGTTTATGTTATAAATGATAACCAGTTATGCACTTATATTTTTGTATGCAGTGGAAATATCTTTCTGTGGCTGTCTTTCCATGATACATTGAGTTTTATCTCTTGCTGTCTAGCTAGAAGTTAAAATATTTTTAGGGACTTCCCTGGTGGTCCAGTGGCTAAGACTCTGTGCTCCCAATGCAGGGGGCCCAGGTTTGATCCCTGGTCAGGGAACTAGATCCCATGCCTCAACTAAGAGTTCGCATGCCGCAAGTAGAGACCCTGCACGCTGCAACGAAGATCCCACACGCGGCAACGAAGATCCCACGTGCCGCAACTAAGACCCGGAGCAGCCTAATTAATTAATTAATTAAAAAATAATAAAGCAGCTTATGAAAAAAATGAAAATAAAAATATTTGTATAGCCTCAACTCTTAATATGCTGAAACCAATTCATTTATTAGCATACCAGCTGCAACAGTTCTGACTACCCAAATCTTTGGGTTTCTTTGTTTTTTGTTTTTTTTTTTAATTGGAACCAAAGCTGCTAATAGTAGCTTGTTTTATTGATATGAAGTGAAATACTTTGTCCATTAAGGCATTGCAGATATTCTAAAGCTCCCAATTAACCAAATTCAACAGAATACCTGACTCACAACATTTTTATTATTATGCTTGTCTCCCTCTCGGAAATTCCTCCGTGCCATCAGAACTCATATTTTTCTGATGTGGCCTCAGAAGCACTAACCACACACAGATTTGGCGAACATATACGTGCCTCTGCTCTGTCAGCCAGAAAGGCACCTTTATTCTCAATGGTGTACATTGGTGCCTCTCCTTTAAGGCAGCATAATGTAGTGGGGACCGTTTATTGAATGAGCTCATATTTTCTTAGCTAAAGTTTTTTTTTTTTCTTTTTACCATCTTTATTGGAGTATCCTGAAGAAAATTAGGAAAACAAAATAATTTTAAAAATATATTTAACTGATAAGTAAAGTCCTTCCATTTTTATTTCCTTAGATTTGGAGTGAGAGCAATGAGATTTAAGTATACGGTAGTATTAATATGCTCTTAATATTGTAGTCATTTTATAAATAAGTGCTGGTGATGTAGGATTTTAATTTTATTATTCCCATTATAATTGGGGTCATCTCTTGTATATATTTGGTTAACTTTGGTTGTAGCATTTTAAGCAAACTGAGGAAAAAGTACTCCTAAATTAAATTATATTTGGTAATTAAGTTGGATACAAGGAATAAAAATTTATGATCAGAGGTTATGAAAGTCAAATATTTACCTAGAAATAGTTATCCAAATAGGGCTTTTGAATATTCACATGTTTACTCTTGTTTTTAAATTAATGGCTTCATCTATTTATATGGTTTCCCTTAGTTGGCTGAGTTTTATAAAGCCATGCTTTCATTTTTATTTTCTCTAATAGTCTCATCAACAGAATGTCAACTATCTACTCAAAATTTTTAAGTTTCAGATGCTACTGCTGGAGCATATTCTTGAAAATGTGGCTTTAAAAAGCTTTGCATTTAGCAATTAAACTTAATTATTGAGTGCCTACTATGCAGCAGGTACTATGGGAGGCATTTGGGGTTTAATGCCAAGATAGATGATACTGCTGTTCTCCTAGAGATTACAGTGTAGGTAGTACAGAACAATCACTAAGAGCTTCAGTTTTGAAGAGAGATAAAGTTGAGTTTGAATTCCAGCTCTGCTACTTGGTAGCTGGGCAACTTTGCATAAGTTACTTAACTACTCTGAGCCTCATTCGTAAAATGAGTATGATGAAAACAATACCCATCTCATAGAGTGGTTGTAAGGATTGAACAAGATAATTCACGCAAACCCTTAGTCTAGCACTTGGCACAGAGTGAGCTAAGAACAGCATAAATGGCAGGAGTGAATAGGTAATTGCAACATTGGATGCTGTCCCCTATAGGAAAGGGGACAAAGTTTCCATAGAGTGCTATGGAAACAAATTGTCTGTTGAATTAATATCATCATAGGGTAAAAATCCGATGTCCTGAAAACGCTTGGAGTATATCAGTAGTGTTTCAGTTTTTAAATTCTGTTACGTATCTTTTCAAATTAGAGTTTTTGTCTTTTCAGTTTTTAAATTCTTGTTTCCTACTGAATAGCGATTTTTCATTTCATTTCCAGGTGATTTGCATGGGAAACTGGATGATCTTTTTTTGATCTACTCGAAGGTAAATGATTATTTTGCTAAATATTTATATTTTTGTTGGGGAAAGGCAGCCCTAGGACAAATAACAATATTAGTTTTATTAGGGATAGGTACAAATACAGATATAATAGGACAGTTTTTATCCAAGAAGTTGAAAGATTTGGTTTTTTCCACACGTTTCACAAAAAAATTTTAAAGATTTAATTTGGGTCTTTGTTTAATATTATTGTTATCTGTAGATCCATTAGGATTTGTACCTGATTGTATTTATGTTCTTTATTACATCGTAAATGTCTAGATGGCACAGGAAGGGGAGGGAAACAGTCTGTTTTATTTTATTGTTATTTGGTTCAGAAGTGAGCATGCCACAGCAGTCTTCTCCTCCATTGTGCACTAATGATGCATGAAAGGAGTCCCCCATAGC
Source organism: Eubalaena glacialis (assembly GCF_028564815.1). NCBI lineage: Eukaryota > Metazoa > Chordata > Mammalia > Artiodactyla > Balaenidae > Eubalaena > Eubalaena glacialis. The sequence goes on from NC_083736.1 coordinate 16,078,577, forward strand.
AAGTTCCAGACTGCTCTTCTCTTCTCCACCCTGATTCATCATTGCCAGGCTCAGCTGCTCTTCCAGTGCTATGACTCCTCTTCGTTGGTTGGGTTTTGTTTGCGGGAGCCCGCACAGAGGGCACAAAGCAGCTTGGCCAGCATGGAGTTTCTCTGCATCTCTTTGATTGGATTCATTTCTTTCTCTGAGCCAGCAGTTGCAACCTAAATGTTTGCTTCTGGGATGATTGCATATAGAAAATTGATCCTGAGGTGACCTCTGCCTTCACAGTGGTACCCGTTTGTCTCTCTTTTTGATTAATACATCATCCCCACAACTAGCATGTTGAATAATTGGGCACAGCATAGGTGTCTCAGATGGCCTGAAAGAAAATATATTCTGATTATTATGATGGGAAATCAATTTTACTCTTTGGGGACTGTGAGAGCTTGAGTAAGCCACATAACCTCCATGACCCTTAATTTCTTTTTTGGCTGCAATATTCTTTTTTCTTTTTTTAAATAGTATTGACATATAGTTGATTTACAATATTGTGTTAGTTTCAGGTGTACAGGAAAGTGATTCGGATATCCGAATCACTTTCCTGTACACCTGAAACTATGCTATACAGTAAATCCTTTTTATTTACCTATTTTATATATAGTAGTGTGTATCTGTTGATCCCATACTCCTAACTTATCTCTCCCCCACTTTCCCCTTTGGTAACCATAATTTTGTTTTCTATGTCTGTGAGCCTGGCTCTGTTTTGTAAATAAGTTCATTTGTATTATTTTTTAGATTCCACATATAAGTGATATCATATGGTATTTGTCTTTCTCTTTCTGACTTACTTCACTTAGTATGATAATCTCTAGGTCCATCCATATTACTGCAAATGGCATTCTTTCTTTCTTTTATGACTGAGTAATATTCCATTGTATATATATATACCACACCTTCTTTATCCATTCATCTGTCGATGGACACTTAGGTTGCTTCCATATCTTGGCTATTGTGAATAGTGATGCTGTGAACATTGGGGTGCACATATCTTTTCAAATTAGAGTTTTTGTCTTTTTCGGATATATGCCCAGGAGTGGGATTGCTGGATCATATGGTTACTATATTTTTAACCTTTTTTTTTTTTTTGGCTGCGTTGGGTCTTCGTTGCTGCATGCGGGCTTTCTCTAGTTGTGGCGAGCGGGGGCTACTCTTCATTGTGGTGTGCGGACTTCTCATTGCGGTGGCTTCTCCTGTTACGGAGCATGGGCTCTAGGTGCGCGGGTATCAGTAGTTGTGGCGCACAGGCTTCATTGCTCTGCGGCATGTGGGATCTTCCCAGACCAGGGCTCGAACCCATGTCCCCTGCATTGGCAGGCGGATTCTTAACCACTGTGCCACCTGGAAAGTCCCTATTTTTAACTTTTTAAGGAACCTCCATACTGTTCTCCATAGTGGCTGCACCAATTTACATTCCCACCAACAGTGTAGGAGGGTTCCCTTTTCTCCACACCCTCTGCAGCATTTATTATTTGTAGGCTTTTTGATGATGGCCATTCTGACTGGTGTGAGGTGATACCTCATTGTAGTTTTGACTTGCACTTCTCTAATAATTAGCGATGTTGAGCATCTTTTCTTGTGCCTGTTGGCCATCTGTATGTCTTTTGGATAAATGTCTATTTAGGTCTTCTTTGGCTGCAGTATTCTTTTTTTTTTTTTTTTAAATAAATTTATTTATTTATTTATTTTTGGCTGTGTTGGGTCTTTGTTTCTGTGCGAGGGCTTTCTCCAGTTGCGGCGAGCGGGGGCCACTCTTCATCACAGTGCGCGGGCCTCTCACTGTCGCAGCCTCTCCCGTTGCGGAGCACAGGCTCCAGACGCGCAGGCTCAGTAGTTGTGGTGCACAGGCTTAGTTGCTCCGCGGCATGTGGGATCTTCCCAGACCAAGGCTTGAACCCGTGTCCCCTGCATTGGCAGGCAGATTCTTAACCACTGCGCCACCAGGGAAGCCCGGCTGCAGTATTCTTGAGCTTCCACCCCATAAGAGGTTGTCTTGTGAATAAAATAACATAAATATCCAAAAGCATTTTTTAAAGTACTAAATTATAATAGAAATACAAGGTTTTCATTTCATTCATTCAGAATGGGAGCTTGGAAGGGAATGGAGGAAGCCAAACCAGGAGTGGATGAATGGAGCTAGCACTTGGGAAGAGATTCGGTTGAGACTGCAGGAGGCCTAAGCAAAGGTCTAGGGCCTGGTAGCCAGAGAGTGGGGTCAGGAGAAATAGAAGGCCATCCAGGTAGTGAGTTGGTGTCAGGAAGTCCAGCCAAAGGTTTGCCGGCAGGGAACTGAGGGTTCTGGTAAATAGGGCAATTCTGGAGATCAGCTACGGAATCCAGTCTGGGCAGGGAAGGAAGAGAGGCCAGGATGGCAACCAACTGGGAGAAATGGGTGGAATGAAGGATTGCCATGCTCTCTGAGGTCAGGGCAGGAGGCCCAGGAAGCAGGATGGGTGGGAAGTTGCAAGGGGAGTAGTCCTAGGGGATGAGTGGGTCCAAGGTGGAATCCAGAATGTGGGTGGCTGAAGTGAGTGAAAGAGAATATTAGGGATGAGGATGTCAAGCAAGTGGAAAGCAGATGTGTTAAGTGGGTTGGCCACAGGACTGAGAGATGAGATGCAGAGAAAGGAAGTTTAGTCAGAGCTCATGGGCCTGGAAGGAGGAGAGGCTGGCAAAGTGTTAGTCTGTTGGTGGCTCTAAGGAGCAAGTGGACCCGCCCCAACTCCTGACCCTGAGGTCTCCATCCTGTGGAAGAGTGGGTCCTTTCCTTCCAGAGGGCTGCACGAGTCAGGAGTCTAGCACCATCCCGAAGGGAGGCCCAGATTTCCAGAGGGAAGTCTTTCTGAATGAGTTGAAGGCAAAAGGGAGTTTATTTATGCAGTTTGAGGAATGAGATTTGTTTAAGTCTACATAGCACCATATAAATGTTCAGAAGTACAGTCCTGCTGTTTTTGACAATTACAATCTGAGGAAGGAGGAGGGGGTGGAGGTATGTGGGGAATAGCCACAACAGAAAATCTGGTAATTATTTCTCTAGAGGTCTTGGAAAATACAAAAAAGGGAAAATAGTTGAGTAAATTAAATGTGAAAAGTGACTTCCTAGGCAATTAGAAAATTTCTCAAGAGGTAGTTGAAGATATTAAGGTGCGATCAGGGAAAGGACTCTGGAGTAGATAGATGCAAAAAGAGAATGTTTCTTTAATTCCATTGGCAAAACTAAATGGAATATATAAAACTGGAAGGTGCTAATGTAAAGATTGAACAGGAGGAGGTGGGTGGTAAGAAGTACTATAAAAAGGACTAAAGGTGAAATTATAGCATTCACATGAAAGCAAGAAATATTTTGAGTGTTAACCAATGACGATGTTCAGGAAGTGGAGATTGAGAGCCCAGCGATGAAAGAGTATGGAACTGTTTTTGGCCCCAAAGATATCACAGTTTAGTGGGGTAGGTCAACTAATGAAAAAACAAGACAGTTCAGGGTGAGACATGTTATAACTGGGGTAAGCGAGTTTCCAAGGGAGCACATTGGAGGGGCACCTAAGTCATGGGAGACTTCTTGGAGGAGGTGACATTTAAGACAAATCAAAGAGTTTTAGTAATTTAGTAAGTGCTTAAATCATGAAGGAAAGTTTTGAAGGATCAGAAAAGATTTTATTCCCACACCCTTTTTGTGGTGTGCTGCAATAAATGATGGAATCCGTACCAGTGATCGTTTTTGATTGTTTTGACATTTTTGGTTTCTTTAATATTTGGTTGTCCTCACAAATTGTATCATTTAGCACCTTAAGACTAAGCTAGACAGTTTCAGCTCACAGTCCTATCTGGGTTTGAAGGGAATTCTTTCCTCTGGGTGCCACACGGTTAACCATGGCACACCTTTCCTAAAAGGGCATCCCAACTTTATATGGCTTCAAATATCATCAAGTGAAGCAATTTACATGGCATTAGTTAGGTCATATTTTTAGACTTTATTTTCTGCAAAGGTTAATTTTAATCAGCCACTCTTGCTTAATTAGAGTGACCAATTTGGAATACTTCGTTCAGAGCCTTTTCCTCATTGACTAGAAAGCTTGAAATTTTAGACCAAGCATTGGCAAGTTAGTTAAATTGATGCTGTGTGTGGAAACCTCCTACAGTTGAAAAAGAGCTGCACATGGACAGAGAGAAGCTAATTACCTCTCAACCCTGTGGGTGTCATACTGATGCTGTCCATGGAAGCCACGCAGCCTTGTTTTCCTTTTCTTTCTCTCTTCTCCACCATCCTCCACCCCACCCCCTATGCCCCAAATTTTCCAGCTGTGAAGGTCATTAAATATTTTCTTTTTTCTCTATTGCTGATATGCTTCCCACTGCCACAGTAGTCAATTCTTTACCTTTTGAGATTAAGGCAGTGTGTTATAATCAGAACAGATCTCTAAAATAGAGTTTGCAAAAGAAATAAAAATTAAAATAATGTGGAGTTGAGGTCCAGAGGTTATTGTTTGATGTGCCTTGGGAAAATGTCCAAAAAATATTGTGATAACTTCTAGATGTCTTATGTAAAATACTTCAGTGGGAAATAGGTCTCCTTATCTCTACTCAAGTTAATTAATTGTGATCTGCTATTTTTTCCCCCTGAAGGTCATCTAATGCTGTTCAGAGTTGTAGTTACCCCAGGTTTTCTATATTTGTCAACTTGATCACCATGTCGTAGATGGTTTGTTGTGTATCAGCTGCAGAATAAGCCAGAGAGTTTGATTTACTGGAACTGAGTGAAGGATGGGTTCCTTCTTTGAAGGAAATCCAGAGAAATCTCAGTAGAAGCCTAAATATCCTAGAGACCCATGTCCCAGAAGACTTAGCTATACTTTTTATCTGTTTTCCAATTCTCTTACTATTCTAAGACTAAAACGTATTTGAACTCAGACTATATAGAGTAATACAACTAGTCCTGGATCAACAATGCAGTTCTTATACATCCAAATAAGTCTTGCCTTTGCCTTCAGAGGCTCAACACTTACAGAAGTTCAGTATATATTTAGGACTCCTTTTAGAATCACTTTCAGAGACAGTGACATTTTCTACTGAACGAGCTTCATTATCACAAATCAATCTTTTGAAGACGTGTGATTTTTTGAAAAGGTTAAAACTTATTGGGTGTCAAGCGTGCCATGTAAGGTGGATGGCTTAGCTGACCCTTACCATTAGGGGCTTAAAATTAGGTTTGACTAAAGAAATTCAGTATTCATTGCTCATAGTAGAGGTGAAATACCTATAAAGTTTGGTTTAAGTGGGGATGAGTTCTACTACCAGAAAATTGGTCATCCCAGTGGAAAATATGTTTACATATTTTCTCAAATTTTGACTGTTGTTACTTTTCTCAAATTTTGATATTAAGGTTTTATTGATCTTATGAAATAAATTGGAGAGATTTACATATTATTGCTATTGATTTATATTTAATTATATATTGCAAGGTTCATTGTTCACATCTGTATTCTTTCCTCTGAGTCTTTCCCTGGCTTAAGGACTTTTTATTGTTACTGCTATTATTTGGTTAGAATATTGTCTTGAGTATGTTCCTCTATGGGGCATGTGGGTGTTAGATTCTCTAAATGCAAGCTGCTTGAATGCAGGGACTTTGTATTGTTTACTTCTGTGTTTCTAACACCCTAAAGCTGTATCTAGTACATAACAAGCAATCAATACATGTTCATTGAGCATAGGAGTCATGAGCTCTTTCAAACTTCAGGCTGAAGTCTCTTTTTAACCATAGAAAATTCCCTCTCTTATTTATGTAATTATTGCCTCTTCTCCATCTGTTCCTTTTTCCTGATTCTGGAATGCTTATTATTGGCACATTAGTTCTCTTGGCTCTGAACTCTAATCTCTTACTCATTCCTCATGATTTCCATCATTTTGCCTTTTGCTCTGTGTGAGAGATTTTTTATCTGCTTTCTCTTTCAGGTCAGTAATGTATTTTTCAACCCTTCTTTCTTTTAGTTAGCGCCAATCTATTGCTATTTTAAATTTGAATAGCATATTTTTCATGCCAAGAATTATTAACTTTTTGTTCTTTATTTCATGGTACTCTTTAAAAAAAAAAAAAAAAGTGTCCTCTGTCTCCTCCAGCGGTCTTGTCTCATTAGGGGATTGCACTTTGGCAGATCTGATTGGTCTGCCTCTCTCTGGTTACTGGATCCCCTTAAGTACTAGGTTATTTCCATTTTTACTTTTCTGCTTAAGCTAGGTTAAGCCTCTCCATAGTGGGAGGCACAACACTTTCTACTCCTGCATCAAGAGTGTGAGAGGAAGTCTCTATGTTTCTAGGTGTCTCTAAATATAAGTATTAGTATTCTTTTAGCTTCAGAGATGTAAAAGAAGTTCTCCTATACTTTTTCTGGTAAGATCCAGATCCCTCTCTCCCAACCAAGACCACACACATGCTCTGAGGCAGAGTCTCCCCTTAGTCAAGGCGTCCACGTGTCCTCTCAGACCGAGTTCTTCCATGGCTCTCTGCTGCTGCTCCTTGAGCCCCCTTCAGTCCTGGACATCCCAATAGAACCTATAGCCTTCAGCACCTCTCAGACTCCTCCAGCTTACTCATCCCGGCCAGGTGAAGGCTGAGGGAAGGAAGTGTATCAGAGGTGCAGAATCATTCCCCTTTTCTTTAAGTTTTGATGACCAATAGCCTATATTTTTATAACTGGCTCACACTATCTAAGCCCAGTGTGAATAAGGTTATGTGAGTTAATGTATAAGCAAATATAAAATAATGGGATCTTAAAAATAGAAATAACTTGGAGGCCATAATAAAACGAATCTCTTAATTTGTATGGTGCTTTATGGTTTTCATGAAATTTTATACACACAGTCTCATTTGAGTTCCAGAGTAGCCCTGTCTGATAAGTATGGAAGTTATCATTCTCATTTAACAGATGAGGGAACTAGAGTTCATAAAGATCAAATAACTTGCCCAAGGACAGACACATGAGTAAAAGTGGAGCTGAATTAGAGAATAAGTCTTCTGGCCCAGAACACTACACCAGTGCTTGCTTGTTTGTTTCCAGTTGCCTTCAGGACATGTTTCATTGCATAATGATTTCTGGAATCCCTAAGTTATTTGCTACAACTTGTATTATATTTTTTCAACTATTTCTATCATATTGATATGAAAAATTTTAAATGTATATAAATACTAGGTGGTGAGTATAAAGTAATAAGATTTTCTTATGTAATTTGAAATCTAACAAAAAAGGAATTTGAAAATCATTTGAGAAAGATTAATATAACTAGAATACATGAATTATTTCTTGAAGGTAACTTTTTTGAAGGAGGACATATATTAGGATGTATGAGTACTTAAAATTTTCTCTTTGTAATGTATTTTTTAAACATTTGAATTTATCTTACTATGCAATAGAAATGCACTCAACCATTTCCCTACCAGGCATGACATGTTTTATCTTAGAGTTGAGCAGTACAGAAGTAAACGAGTGAATAGCTGCTCTAAAGACCAGACCTTTGTCCTGATCCCAGTCCTTTTTTGTGCTAAGACTGTATTTTAAAGTATTATCGCATACTCAGGAGTGGTAATCAAAATATTTGACAACAAATATGGCCCTGGTCAGTGAGAAGTCAAAACACACGCCTGCAACACCTGGTGTGATTGTATCAGAGTGTACTGATGGTGTGTTAGCCCTGCTCACAGTTGGGCAGTACCTTACACTTTCCTGAGTGCTTTCATACCCGTTCTCTCATTTGATCTGGGGTGGGGGTGTGTGTGGAGAATATAGTGTCATTCCCTTTTTTCAAATTGAGAGAATCACAGCCCAGAGAAGTTAAATATAGGGTCCCTTAGAATGAACGACATTTGGCTCTTAGTTTAGTGTTCTTCCTTGGGTAGAAGTTTCCCTCTTCTACCTAAGGAAGAGATGAGAGTAACCATTTTTATTTTATTTTATTTAAATTTTTTTTGTTTGTTTTTTTAAATTAATTAATTTATTTTATTTATTTATCTTTGGCTGTGTTGGGTCTTTTTTCACTGCACGCGGGCTTTCTCTAGTTGCGGTGAGCGGGGGCTACTCTTCGTTGCAGTGCGCGGGCTTCTCATTGCCGTGGCTTCTCTTGTTGCGGAGCACAGGCTCTAGGTGTGTGGGCTTCAGTAGTTGTGCCACGCAGCCTCAGTAGTTGTGGCACACGGGCTTAGTTGCTCTGCAGCATGTGGGATCTTCCCGGACCAGTGATCGAACCCACGTCCCCTGCATTGGCAGGCGGATTCTTAACCACTGCGCCATCAGGGAAGCCCAAGAATAACCATTTTTAATAGGACAAATATCAGGTTCTTTCAGAGAAAACTCATAGTAGGTGGTGGTGAGTAGAATGAGCAATCCCCATCCCCCTGGAGTCTTCCTGTCCCAAGCTAATCCTTCACTTCCAAGGTCCCTTGCAGGAGATGCCTGCCCTGGAAAGTGAAACTGGCTTGAGTGAGTGAGCAGATTTTTCCCAGTGGAAGAACTGACTCAGCCTCTTTTCTCCATATCCACATGGACATTAAGTACAAAGCATTACTTTTAAAAGTACATTCTTTTAACTGCTTGTTTTTCTCCTTCTTCCTTCCACAGAATGGTCTCCCCTCAGTGAGCAACCCGTATGTTTTTAATGGTGATTTTGTGGATCGAGGAAAAAATTCCATGGAGATACTAATGATCCTGTTTGTGAGTTTTCTGGTCTACCCCAATGACCTGCACCTGAACAGAGGCAACCATGAAGATTTTATGATGAATAAGAGGTAACCTCGGCCTGTGGATTTCCTCTTTTGTTTCCCGTTCTGGAAAATGCTGCCATGTTTAGCTCCTAGCAGAGAGTTAGAGGTGAGTGTAGAGAAGCAGGGATGAGGAGAATCTCAAGGAAGAGCTCAATTCTTACAGCGATTTACCTCCCCCAATCTTCTGCTGTGTGAGTGAGTATAAATTGCTCTAAAGTTCCCTTCCTATCTTTTCTTCCCGTTCTTCCTTCACCCTTCTATTATGTTCTTCTTCCCGTGCCCACCCTTCACAAGCCAAATTGTGTGCTGAGTAGACGTGTTAGGCCAGGTTTGGAGGTGTGGTAGGTTCTATGAGCAGGTTTAGGTGGACTCATTCTCTTGCTACTCTTTTGGCTTGCATCACATGTTGTCTCAGAAACTAGTACTGTGTTTTCCACTGATGTGTATATTTTTTATGACACGGTGATTGCTTTTGGCATAGTTGTTCATAAACATATTTGAGAACAGCTGTAACATAGCATTTCAACTATCTGACTCACTGGAGTTTTGGGGGATAAAGATTGGTTAAATGGTTTACCAATTTTTGTTGAAAGGCACAGTAAGTGACAAATGTTCTCCTTTCTCTTCTTTCCTCATCCTCCTCCTCTTCCTCTTCCCCTTTCCCTTCCTCTTTTTCTTCCTCTCCTTCTCCTTTTGTTTTCCTTGTTTCTTGTTTTATGAAAAACAGAATCCAGTTTGCTCTAGGGAAGTAGAAGGCATGGCATGTTTCATGCTTTGGTCCTGGGCTTTTGGGTGCCTAGATCAAAGCTCAGCAGCTGATTAGTTTTGTCTTTGGGGCAGTTTTGGCACTTGGCCTGAATACAGTTTCAATTCTAATTCTCAAGTACGGAAGCAAATGATAAGATTATGAAGAAAAAAAATCCCAAAATCTCAAGGCTACTTTCAGAGACCCATTATATATAATATAGCTCAATATGTTTATTTGGGCATGCCATTTATCCTTCCATTTATTTAGCTAGTCAATTGTATTTATCTAGTGCCTGCAATGGTTAGTGAAAGAGACATGGCCCCTGCCCTCCTGTAGTTTACATCTAGCAGGGAAGACACGAGTTGAGCAGGTTTTTCAAGTGTGATGAGTTTGTAAAGTGGGGGATCCAGTCTGTCTGAGGGGTGATTGGAAGGTTCTCCCATAGAAGTATGGCATTAGCCTGAGACTTGGAGGATGAATTAGGCGATCAAGAGAGGACCATGGCAGGGGGGATGAGAAACTGTTCCACAGTGAGGAGACAACTTATGCAGAACTTGAGAAAGGACTTTTTAGGCTTGAAAGAAGTTCAGGATGGGAGGAACATAGACTGAAGGACAGGATGGTACCTGATAGGGCTGGAGACGTAAGAAATGATTGCAAAGAAATTTGGGCTTTCTCCTGAGGACAAGAGAAAATCATTGAAGAGTATTATACAATTTGTGTTTTAAAATGCAGCAGGAAGATTAGTTTGGAGAGGGACAAGAATAGATATGGGGAGGCCAATTAGGAAGTAGTTGAAGAGATAGATGATGGAGTCTCACTTAGACTTGGGTGGTAAAGATGGAGACGCAAAGCAGTAGATATATTCAGGAGGAAGTTTAGGCAATGATTTAAGTCTTGGTAACGTGATATGGGGGACTTGAAAGGAGAGAGAATCAGGGATGACCTCCAGGTTCCTAGCTTGAATTTGCAAGATCACTGTTATTGGGAACATGATTAAGTGGAGAAAGTTGGGATGAGGGAGAAGGATGAGTTCAGTTTGGGGTAAGCTGATTCGAGGTGCTGTTGAGTAGGCAGGACTGAGTTCATCTTGGAAAACATAATGTTACACTGTAGAAGCTTCACATGACATGATTTGCATGGAAACCTGGAGTGAGTATGCTGTGTTCTGACTTCACTGTGTTGGGTGTTAAAGGTATATATTATTATCCTAAGGCAAGGAAAGTAATTGAAAAAAAATTTTCATCATTAATTCTCCCTTAGTGACTGCTATTCAGGCATTAAAATTCCTGACACTTTCTATTAAAACCCTCAATACCATTACATGAACTATATCAGAGAGTATAAAGAGCCAACTTGTTATCTTCTAGGCTTTTCTTTGTCTTTATTCAGTCTTTTTGCCCCCTGATCATTCATTTGCTATAAGATATAGGATGTCTGAGAAATTCTATCTAAATGAAAAGCATTCTCCCACACACTGTCCCCCAGTGGCCACAGCACGCGTCTCTGAATACTTACAGTACTTACACACCTGTGCATACCATGTATTTCTTAAGTTGTCTTGTAATTGTTTCATGAAAATTTATCTTCTTTTCCCAACTATACTCTAAGCTCCTTGAGGATAGGGACAATGTCATGGGCTGCTTTTGTTCTTTCCCATCGTGCCTAGCAAAGTCTTGGATAAGTAATAGTTCCAAATAAAGTCTAGTTTCTTGAATTCTTGATACTTGTGGTAGTGAGATGTCAAGGGCTCCCTTTTTTGCATGACTTGACTCATGTAAGTAGGAGTTCTCAACATTCAATGAAAGAGTTGAAATCCCATTGTTTTTTTTCAGGTATGGCTTCACAAAAGAAGTTTTGAATAAATATAAGGTAAGGCTCTTTTTTTTTTTTGCATTTTCTTTGCTGTTTATACATAGAAGTTAAAAAAAAAAAGCTTCAAGAAGGGTGATGGGAGAACTAGTCAGAATTCATGCCAATAAAATAAAAGCACAAAAGGAAGCCCTGGCCATAGTGAAGACCTGTTTTTCTTTCTAGACACAAGCTTTTTCATTGTGACTTCTGTATAAGTTTTAGCATAGATACAAACATATTCCATTGTTTTAAAGGTACCTGGGATTTGTTTTACTCAGGTATGGTAAAACATGCAGACATGGAAATGACTGTCATGAAGGAAAAGGTTTTTACTCACAGTTCCTTAGAAACTGGAGGCATGGCACACCACACGGGGCGGCCACATGGGGAAGCACTCCGGGGGTCAGTCAGAGGCAGAGGGAATGCGGACAAACATGGACAAGAGCCTTTATTGTGGTTTCCTTGACATGGACAAAAGCCTTTATTGTGGTTTCCTTGGGAAGAAATGGGTGAGGCATTGTAAACAGGTTTAGGATTGGCTAGTTTGAATAGTTTTAGCAGGCTCTGGGGCTTAGGGCTTGTCCAAGGTTGTCTGGTATCTGGCCCTGGGGTGACTGGAGCTGAGAATAGTGACCCTGGGTGTGAGAATTCCATAAAGGACTAGTTGGGAGGATAGGCTCTGGATAGGTTGGTTTGCATATGAAAGGTAGCCTCATTTACATACAAAAGGCAAGTCCTTTACTATCTCTAGGAATTAACTAGCCCTGGGAGGGGCAGTCTCTTCTCAAGGGTCAGCAAGGCACCAAAATGTCAAAGTATCAAAAATACAGACTAAAAAGACATGATTAATGCATGCTTGTTGGTTAGTGACTCCATCCTGACCTTCTTTGGGTGGCATGAAAACTGTGGGTTTTTGTCCATATGTTGGGACTATTCAATAAACTTGAACCTATCAGAAAAACAAACTTATTCAAGCTCTTACTTACAGCTACATGGGAAAAAAATCTTACAAATCTTGGAAGACATCTATACCTGGCTCCCAATTGGTACAATCATTGACAATGAAATCCTGGTCATACACGGAGGGATATCAGAGTCCACAGACTTGAATTTACTCCACCGTATAGAAAGAAACAAAGTAAGAAGCAGTGTTTGCATGAATGTTTTCTCAGAGATTTATAAAGGGATACGTACCTCCCTTCATTTATTATTTTGTATTGATTCGTGTTTTAGTGGTTGCTGTAACTCTGAAAAGATTAGTACAAATTTTAAGAAAATCTATGATTGCATGATAAGGAACTAAATGGATAACTTCTATATATGGAAAATGCATTGTTAAAAATTCATGGTGAAAGTGGAAAAATGAGGAAATATCGGCATTTCGTATAGTTTCTAAAAGTGAAAAATCCTGATTTTTGAAAAGTTAAAATTTCTACTTAATTAATTAAAGTTGTGGTAAAATATACACAACATAAAATTTACCACTTTAACCATTTTTAAGTGTATAGTTCAGTGACATTAAGTACTTTCACATTGTTCTGCAACCATCACTACTGACATCACCATCCATTTCTAAAACTTTTCATCTTCCCAGACTGAATCTCTACCCATTAAACACTGACTCCCCATTCTACCTTCCCCAGCCCTTGGCAACCACCATTCTACGTTCTGTCTCTATGAATTTGACTGCTCTAGGTGCCTCACAGAAATGGAATCATACAGCAATTTATTTCTGAATTGGTGTGATTTCCCTTATATATTCCAAATGGCTCAGGGTAATCTGGGGGGGAATATTTTAATATTTCAACTTAAGCAATCATATTCAATACAGCAGAAGCAGAGCAGGAATATGTATTGACCCTCTGAGGGTAGTGGGTGTGGGGGGCCTGTGAAGCTTCCAGCCGTAGTGAACAGCGTCTTTGGCTGGGCCTTGCAGAGTGACTGCAATCGTCTTCCGCCTGTACCAGAGCCCAGCCAACACTCCCAGACTAGGGGGTAGACGGGGTGCCAGGTGGGCATGAGGACCAGTGGCAACTCTGGAGCCAGGTGATCTTGTACGGTCCTAGTGAGAAACCTAAACCCTTACTCCTCAGGACTGATAATCGACTTCCAACCAATCTAAGCAAGTGGGGTCTAGAGCCAGAATTTAATTTGATATGGACAGAAATGTGATTCCTGTTCACCTTGAGGTTTTTTTTTTTTTAATATTTATTTATTTATTTTTGGCCGTGTCGAGTCTTAGTTGTGGCGTGCAGGCTCCAGAGTGCGTGGGCTCTGTAGTTGCAGCGCGTGGGCTCTGTAGTTGTGGTGTGCGAGCTTAGTTGCCCCATGACACGTGGGATCTTAGTTCCCCGACCAGGGATCGAACTGGCGGCACCTGCATTGCAAGACGGATTCTTAACCACTGGACCACCAGGAAAGTCCCACGTTGAGTTTTTAGAGCCCTTATACCTTTATACACATATGAATGATAATATTGTTGCTAACTCCTTCTCATCCTTTTAATTTCAGCTTAAATATACACCCCTCCTCTGGAAAGCCATCCATGACCTCCACACTAGATCAGGTCCCCTTCTGTATGCTTTCAAGCCCCTTGTACATATCCTTCATAACAGTTACCAAAATTAAATAAGCAGTTGTGGTACTGTTTGTTTACCATCCTCCCCTGCTTCTCTAGTTCACTGATACAGCCCCAGCACCAAGATGTAGTTAAGTATTAATTAATGTTTGTTGAATATCTCCTAAGAGATTTAAGACCAAAGTAGGGCAAGTATAAGATAAAACTGGATAAAAATCTTTTTACAACCCCTTTTCTGATTCTGTGGTGATTTTACATACCCCAGTCCCCAGCCTCACCCAGTGATGACCATACTTCCTGGTTTACACCTGTTGTCTTGGTGTAGTTATTAATAGCACATCCCTTTACTCTCAAAAGTATCCCAGTTGCAGTAAATTTTAAGGCACCTAGTTTAAGGCACCTTCCTTATAATATCAGCAAATAAACCAATAAGACGTTTCAGTCAACATGGGGTAGTCACTGTTAACATAATGAGTGGATATGATTCTAGCCAGGAGCAAGGGAACATGATGTTTTTGTCAGTCAGATATTGGCAAGCACATGGCAGTAATGCAACACTCCACCACCACTTGCCCTGTGACAACAGCGCTAATCAGCCATGGCAGCCAGTACCAATTGATCAGATTGAAAACTTTTCCTTTCCTGAGGTTAGCCTGAGAAGCCTGGCCTCTCTAGGGCTATTTGAGATATTAAGAGCATGTGTCTGGAATGCCCATAACTTTCTCTGTGGAGACCCTAAATTGAGAGCCACCTTAACCTAGGCAACACCATGGAGCTCTGATATCAGACAGATGTAGCTAGCATTACATCCATTACATCCTGCTTCTGCCACTTCCTGGCTGGGTGACTGGGCAAGCTGCCAACGATTTCTAAGCCTCAGTTTCCACATGTATACATTGAAGCTAAAAATACCTACTGTATTGAATTGTTGGGAGGATTAAATATAATTACCTAGATGAAGAAAATGGCATAGAGTAAGCTTTGAACATAACTCTCTTCTGCAACTCTCTCCTCTTTTTCCTGATACTTAAAACTAAGGTTTGAATTTCAGTCACCAAGACAGACCCTGGGGAGAAATTTTGGGGCTAGGAATTTTACCAGGATACCTCAAATTTCACCCCCTTTGGGGATCATTGTTCCACATACTGAAAAGACTGGCTTTAAAGGTAGAAATTTGACTTGTGTATTTTTTGTCTACCCTGCCTAGAGTGAAGTTGAACTGGTAGCACGTGCTTGTTGTATGAAATGTAATTGAACTGTAGTGAAAGTAGTAGGTTCAAGCCTTTGGAACTCTACCAGATGAGATACAAAAACAGGTTTTCAAGTTCAGTTTTATAACCCCCACTTGCCCATCTGTTAGGACCCTCCAAGTGTAGGGGTGACCATGCTTCCTGGTTGATACCTGCTGTTGCGGTATAATTGTTAATAGGAGAGGGGTAGGGTTGGGGGAACCTGATGACAACCTCCATTCTAGGTTCATTAAAGGTATTTTGTAAGGTAGGCAGGTTGGGGAGGAGGGTCAATACAGAGGGACAGAGAAGGAAGACTCTATAACACTAAGACTCTGGTTTAGTATTTTTCAAACTCCCTGGCAGGGGTTGTGGGAAGGGACGGCTAGTAGGACCCCCAGGAGAAAATGATGATGTGGTACCTTAGCAGGGGCTGGACAAAGTATCCTGATCCCAAGTGGCCTTGAAAACGGTGGAGCCACATGTACTTAAGAGACCATGTGGCTTTGCCCTGCCTGATGACCTTATCAGAAGTGAGTTGTGTGGAGCCACGTCCAGAGTGTCCTCCCAGAATATTCTGCTCTGCCTAAGACCTGGCGACATTTGCTGGTTGGGGAGACAGGGAGGGTAGGCTGTGAACTCACTAATAATAGTTGAAATTGAACTTCAACCATCTCAATGAGACAGGACCTCAGAATAAGGTTCAATTTTATTTTTGAAAAACAAAGGTAAGATTTTATATACACCCTAGTTTATAGAAGAAACTTAAGTGCCTACCACAGAGAATTGTCCATCACTGAACTAAGGTCACCAATGTAATAGAAGTATTATTTCAAATTGTTTTGTATAACGGTATGGTACTACAAAGAAACAAGTATAAAATTACAGTCTCAAGTTATGTAAGGGAATGTAGAAGGGATTACAGTAATTGATGTACTATCAGAGAGATATTTTATTTCCAAAGAAATACATTGCCTTTGTTACTAGGATTAGAGAATGTAATCAATTGCTGGCAGGTCAGACTGAGAACCCAGTGCATTTAAGTCGAAGGGCTTCCGAAGTTTTCAACTTATGTCCCCTCTGTGCACTTTCCTGGGCACAGATGTACTTTCTCTCATTTCTCCTGGAAAACACAACAAAAGGAAAAGCAACCATCCTCTTAAGAGGTGTTTCTGAACTCTAGGCCTGTTAGTTCTCTCTCTTAGCCCCATGTATAGATAAAGGCTCAGAGGGAGACTAGTTTTCCCTTAGCATCTTCTTTTTCCTGTCAGGACGCCACAGAACATGTCTCTACTGACATCTGTGCCTCTGGGGTCTTTTAGAAACTCTAATGGGAAACTTTCCCTTAGGACAGTATCTCTTTTTGAAAAATGTACAAACAGAACTTAACAGCCCCACTTTTAGAGATCAGTGGATCAATAAGATGAAGGAGGTAGGTGAGATGGAAAAGGGGACCATGTGTTTTCCATTGGGTCGAGGCACAACAATATAGACAGAATAGCAACTAGTGCTGAAGTTTCTACATGCAACACCCTGAACATAGGGTTTGGCTAAAGCATAAATTTGTTTTGTAGTTGAAATCTGTGCTGATGCCACCAATTCCAATAGATGGAGACCGTGCTACTGAGAAGGAAAATAAAGTAGGTACAACCATTACAGCTCGGGGAATCAGAACAAATGGATCCCTTTCTGAACAATTAACAAAGCATGAATGGGAACAGGTAAGTAATCAAACTGTTCACTAAAGTGGCAGTGAAGATGCAGCATAGATAATGTTGTTCTAATAATATATAAAAAGTGACTTACCTTTCTAAGCAGGTCATATCCTTCTCTCTAAATTTATTACTATATTTTTAATAGCTTAATTGAAATATCATTCAAATACCATATTTAAATGGTATTTAAAGTATATAATTCATTGGGTTTGGTATATTCACGGTGTTGTACAACTATCCCCACAATCTAATTTTAGAACATTTTCATACCTGAAAAAGGTACTTCACATACCTATTACCAGTCACTTCCCATTCTCTCCCCACCCCCGACCACCATCCCTGCACACTTAGACCACCACTAATCTCCTTTTTAAAAAAAAAAAAAAAATGTATTTATTTATTTGGTTGTGCCGGGTCTTAGTTGCAGCCGGCAGTCTTCTTAGTTGTGGCATGCGGACTCTTAGTTGCGACATGCATGTGGGATCTAGTCCCCTGACCAGGGACCAAACCCGGGCCTCCTGCACTGGGAGCGCGGAGTCCTATCCACTGCGCCACCAGGGGAGTCCCACCACTAATCTCCTTTTGGTCTTAATAGATTTCTCTATTCTGGACATATTATAGAAATGGACTCATACAGTATGTGATCTTTTGTCTCTGGCTCCTTTTACTCAGTCACAGTAAAAGAAGTGCTTTTGCTTTGTGCTTTTGGTGTTGTATCTAAGAAGCCATCGCCTAACCCCAAATCATAAAGATTTATTTCTATGTTTTCCTCTGAGAGTTTTATAGTTTTAGTTCTTACGTCTAGGTGTCTGATCCATTTTGAGTTAATTTTTGTGTATGGTGTGAGGTAGGTGTGCAAATTGATTTTATTGCATGTGGATATCCAATTATCGCAGCACCATTTGTTAAAAAGACTTCCTCTCCTTGAATTTCCTTGACACCCTTACGAAAAATCAATTGACCATAAATATGAAGGTTTATTTCTAGACTCTTAATTCTATTCCATGATCTATATGTCCTTTTATCAGTACTACACAGTTTTGATTACTATAGCTTTGTAGAAAGTTTTGAAACTGGGAAGTGTGAGTTCTCCACCTTTATTCTTCTTTTTCAAGATTATTTTGATTATTCTGGGTCCCTTGAATTTCCATATGAACTTTAGAATCAGCTTGTCAATTTCTACCAAAAAAGAGCTGGGATTTTGGTAGGGATTGCCTTGAATCCGTGGATCAATTTAGTTACTATTGCAATCTAAACAATATTATATCTTTAATTTCATGAAGGTGGGATGTCTTTCCATTTGTTTAGATCTTTAATTTCAGCAGTGTTTTGTAATCACGTACAGTGAGGCACTTGTTAAAGTTATTCCTAGTTTATTCCCAAATATTTTTGATGCTATTGTAAATAGAATTGTTTTCTTAATTGCATTTTGGATTGTTCATTTCTGGTATATATTGACTTTTGTATACTGATCTCATGTTGTGAACCTTGATAAACTTGTTTGTTCATTCTAATGGTTTTTAGTGGATTCCTTGGGACTTTGTATAAACAAGAGCATGTTATCTGTGAATAAAGATAGTTTTGCTTCTTCCTTTCCAATCAGGCAGCCTTTTATTTCTTTTTCTTGCTTCATTGCCCTGTCTAGAACCTCTAGTACAGTGTTGAAAAATAGAAGTGGTGAGAGTAGACATCATTGTCTAATTCCTAATATTAGGGGGAAGCATTCAGTCTTTCCCATTAAGTATATTAGCTGTTTGTTTGTATATTAGCTGCCCTTCATCAGATTGAGGAATTTCTCTTCTGTGCCTACTTTCTTGAGTGTTTTTACCATGAAAGAGTGTTGGACTTTGTCAGTGCTTTTCGGTATCTATTAGGATGATCATGTATTGTTTGTCCTTTATTCTACTAATGTGGTGTATTACATTGGTTGATTTCCGATGTTAAACCAACCTTACATTTCTGGGATAAATCCCACTTGGTCATGGTGTATAATCCATTTTGTATGTTGCTGGTTTCACTTTGATACTTTTCCAGGCTTTTTTCTTTGTAGGCAGTTTAAAAATTACTAATTCAGTCTTCTTTCTTGCTATAGTTCTATTCAGATTTTCTACTTCTTCTTGAGTAATTTGTATCTTGGTATCCTCGATAGCTTGTGTCTTCCTTGAAATTTGTCCATTTCATCTAATTTGTTGGCCTAAAGTTGTTTGTAATATATACATATATGTGAAATATATATATATTAAAAAATTTTTTTTTAATTTCTGCAAGGTTGGTAGTGATGTCTCCTCTTTCATTTCTGATTTTAGTAATTTGAGTCTCTTTTTTTCTTGGTCGGTCTCGCTAAGGTTTGTCAATTTTATTGGTCTTTTCAAAGAATCAACTTTTGGTTTTATTGACTTTTCTCTATTGTTTTTTATTCTCTCCTTCACTTATTTCTGCTCTAATCTTTATTATTTCCTTCCTTCTGATTTAGATTTATTTTGCTCTTCTTTTTCTAGTTTCCTAAGGTGAGAGGTAGTGTCATTGATTTGAACTCTTTTTCCTTTGCTAATGAAGCTGTAAGTTTCCCTTAAGTACTGCTTTAGCTCCATCTTGTAAGTTTTGCTGTGTTGTGCTTTAGTTTTCAATCATCTCAAAGTATTTTCTAATTTCCCTGGTGATTTCTTCTTTAACCTATATGTTTTTTAGGAATATGTTGTTTAATTCCTGTATATTTATGCATTTCCCATATTTCCTTCTCTTAATTATTTCTGCTTGAATTCAATTGTGGTTGGAGACCATACTTAGCATGATTTAAAGCCTTTTAAAACTTATTGAGGCTTTTTTTTTTAATGCTCTAGCATATGGTCTATCTTGGAAAATGCTCCATGTGCTCTTGAGAAGAAAATGTATTCTGTTCTCATTCAGTGAAGTGTTATATATATATAGCTGTGTTTTAATATAATATTTATAATAATTGGTTTGAAATCCTTGTCTGCTAAGTCAACTTCTAATCCGCTCAAAGGCAATTTCAATTGTCTGCTTATTTTCCCCTGTATGTGTGTGTGTGTGTTTTTTTTTTTGCATGTCTTGTAATTTTTTGTTGAAAACTGGATATTTTAGGTAATATAGTAACTAATTATTTCCATGCTCCTCTGGGGCTTGTTATTATTTGCTTTCTTGCTCATTTATTTGTTTAGTGGCTTCTCTGGACTAGTTTGGTGAAATCTATTCCTTCTCAGGGTGTAGCTTCTGATGTCATGCCTCACAGAGTGCTGCCTTGGGCATGCACACAGTTTCCCTACCAGGGATGGTTGTAGCTTTAGCTAGGCTTTCTTCAACTATCTCTTTCCCTGATTTCCCCTTTAAGCTTTGGCTCATCTGCCTCTTTTTGTATCAGACACAGCTATTAGCCTTCACTAATTGCTAGCTGATTGCGCTATTGTTTTTAATAATGCCCTGGGGCTCACAAATAGCTTCACAATCTGATCCCATTAAAGTTGGACTCCTTTGCAGGGGGAGGGTGTTGACAATCTTCAAGGCTTATTCTGGCCTTAAGAAGGTTCTTTCTCATCTATTCCTTTCCCTGATTCTATCAATTAAACTTCTAGCTGAACTACTCTTGCTACTAGTATTATGAAACCACTAGCCTTTTTCTAATTGCTTACCCCCAAGAAGCCTTCATTTCTTGATTCTGTACCCTTATACCTTGATTGCTGAAAATGTTGAACTAATGTGATTTCTTTTTTTTTTTTTTTCTTTTTTGGCTGTGCCACGCGGCATATGAGATCTTAGTTCCCTGATCAGGGATTGAACCCGCGCCCCCTACATTGGAAGCGTGGAGTCTTAACCACTGGACTGCCAGGGAAGTCCCTAAAATGTGATTTCTGATGTAAAATAATCTCTGATCAATGAGGAGAAAGAGAGGCGGGAGGATAGAGAGGGAGAGGAAGAGGTAATAAGAGAGAAATAGAATTCATTACTGGCTTGTGCATTCAAAGTATTTAAAAATCAAAGAAGTATAAGAGGCATCCTATAGCAAGTAGGAAAGGATGCCTCCTTAAATTTTGATATCCAAATTCCAAAGACCAAAGGTTATAGTGAATAAAAAGGATGATGCCAAAAAGATTGGAGTTGCACAAGAAGAAAATCAGGGAGTCTGGAAGCTTGGATGAGTTAGAATTGTAGAGAGATGGAGCCTTAAGAAGTGGGAGGGAGGAAACTGGTGGTCATTATTCTGTAATAGAACCTCCCCTCACCCCAACAATGTAGATGAGGCATCTTACAGACTCAGTGTACATGACTGGAGCTGACGCAGGGTAAAACTGACCAGAATCTCATTCCCAATATTTTAATAATTTCAGTTGTACCTTTAATTTTCTTTCCTCATTTCCTGGTACATCATGGACATGCACACTTTAGTTAGCTAGAGTTGAAATTTCCAGATAAAAACAGATTTCACAATTACTTTATTTCTTAATATCTGTGAGCTGTGTTGCAGTAAAGATCGTAGGCTATTTGTTCCATACTCATGGAAGTGCATGATTCTTGGCAGAGCGCTGTAATTTAAATTTTATCTTATATTCCCTGAGATGTGGGGGATGTATGTATTCATAGCTGAGTCGTCGTATAGAGACAAGCGTGACCTCTTCCTTCAGGACAGACTTGAAACAACAAAGAGGCCAGAAAGGTTTAAAAAATAATTTTAATTATTTATGTCCTGAGTGACTCCCTTCTCTCTTTTTTTTTTAAAATTTTATTTATTTATTTATTTATTTATTTATGGCTGTGTTGGGTCTTCGTTTTTGTGCGAGGGCTTTCTCCAGTTGCGGCAAGCGGGGGCCACTCTTCATCGCGATGCGCGGGCCTCTCACTATCGCGGCCTCTCTTGCTGCGGAGCACAGGCTCCAGACGCGCAGGCTCAGTAATTGTGGCTCACGGGCCCAGCTGCTCCACGGCATGTGGGATCTTCCCAGACCAGGGCTCGAACCCGTGTCCCCTGCATTGGCAGGCAGATTCTCAACCACTGCGCCACCAGGGAAGCCCGACTCCCTTCTCTTAATCCACTTAACAAGTAAAATTTATTGAGTACCTACTATGTGTCAGGCACTAAGCTTTTGAGAAAGTAAGTGACCTAAGATCTATTCCCTCATGGAGTTTATGTTTTAGGGGGAGGAGCTAAGTAATATGTATATATGAAGCTATATTATTTATATAATATTACATATATAATTATATAACAATAACAAGTAACTATGTTAAGTGAGAAGTTCTATGGAAAAAATTAAAACTAGAACAAGGTTAGGGGAAACAGAGAACTGGAGGTAGGGGACAGAGTTGCAATTTTAAATAGGGTAGTCAGCTTCATTGAGAAGGCTCCCAAGAGTGAAATGGCTTTTTTTGTAGTCACTTGGCTAGTCACTGTATGATAGAGCAGGATTTGATCCCAGGTCTGACTTTAATGCCCATGCTCTTTTTCTGAAGGGAAAGATGACTTAAGAGTGATAGGAGATCTCAAGAATGTAATGAACTACTCTAGTCTCCCCTCATCCAATGAGGTGATGGGTAGGCAAGGAGTAGGCATCTAAAGCCATCTAGGTACCTGGCTGGAAGGTTTGGGCTGAGCACAGCTTTTAAGACGACATGTTCAAAAGCTGGAAGGAGGACACATAACTAAGGGAAAATACAAAAGTGAATCTACAGTATTAGTGTCTTAGAAGAGAAGCGTTTAGATACATCTTTCAGAGCTATTATCTCTCCCCAAAAGCATACTTTTGAAAACTGGATTACCTAAAACTGTAGGCAAGCATGGGACACTTGCAGGATTTATTTCGGATTTAGGAGGTGTAAAGGCTGAGACACAAATAGATTTTTGTTGACCAGGTCATACAAAAGTTGTCATTGAATAAAAACCTTTCCAATCTTTGGTTTGAAAATTTTCAGGAAGGAATGTTGTAAATACTTATTCTTTCATGCACTCCCAAAGGCCCTTGCATTTCAGTGGAGAGGATGTTGTTGAGAGGAAAGAGATTGTCTCTGCTGAGGAATTTGTTTCACCAACAAAGTGACTTTTATAGCATTTTTTGTTTGTGAGCCTCAGAATTAAATCTATATTGTGGTCACAGTCTCTGTAAAGTTTATGAATGAATGAATTCTGGACAGAGAAAAGAAATGCAGAACTCATTGAATGGATGGTTCTGAAGAAGCTCACTTCTATAAAATTGATACCCCTTATGACCTTGAACCAAAGAAAAATGAATGTTAGCTATATCTTCCTCATTTCATTGAGGAGTCAGCTAAGGCCCGAATAGGTTCTATGGTGACATAGGTGACACTTGAAGAGCTAACTCCATGGCCAGTGCTTATTCTATTTTAACAGGGTCCCATCATATGTACATTTAATTTATGTAAATTTCAAGTATATACATATGGCAAAAAGGAGAAAAAAGTGTAAAATTTTAGTTTCATATAATTTATCATATGTTCTACATTATCACATACATAAAATATTCACACATCCATATGTCTGTGTAGGGTTTTACATACAAAATCATGTATACTGTGCTTTAAGAGTAATTTAGAAGGTTTTCCTGGGGTAATTTTGGCTGTAAATGACTTGCATCTCATGTAGGAATTTAAAAGTTAATCCCCTCCTTATAAAACACGCCTCCTTGTGTTCCATGTTTTCTCCTTCATTATACTAAAGGTCAGATCATGTCTCCCAGACATGAATTCATGGTGTAAGATTCAGATATGGCTCAGTTTCAAATGCAAGTGTTATTTTCATCATAATCACCAGCAAAGTAAATGGGTTCCATTATATTTATTTGTAGGGTAGGGTTGTGCCAGTGTTGGAATTCAGTGGAGGAGAAAGGAGAATCCTGATCTGAATCTTCTTAGGTGGTTTTAATTCTCACTTCAGTCAATCATCAAAAAATCAGTCATCTGCAAGTGTCCGGAATGTGCCTGGTGCACAGTTTCTCCAGTTCTGATGAGGTGCTTAGCATTCCAGAGAAGTTCTCCTACCAGTTCTGTTCTCTCCACCTCACTGTCTTTCCCCTCACTTATTTCTAGCTCCCCTTCAATACCAGACCTGTAAATGGGTGTACAGTCAGGTTTAGTGGGACAACCATTTCTGGTCTTTTTAAGATCTGATTTGGACCCACTAGAATAACTGAACAACTTAAAATACATGCTTCTTCATGCCCTTCAAAGAAACATGTGGAAAATACAGTCTATTAGACTATGAAAAATTAGAAAATAAAGTCTGTTAGAACTTTGAGATACTTCACAAGTCATCTGGCCCAAACCTCTGATTTTAAAGAAAGTAAGACCCAAAGACTTTTCTCAAGGTTGCATAGCTTTAGCTACAAAGCTAGTTTTTCACACTACTGCTGAAGCTCCCATAGGAGATGTTGGAATAAAGAAACATTATATGTAGATCGGAGCTACAAACAGGGAGCCCCCAGTTTTTTATGAAAAAATTCTTAGAAACTTGGGTCTTCAGTCCTGAGCATCATGCAGCCTGCACTTGCCTCTTTCATCCCCACAAGGAAATGTTATGCTAATAACATACTTGTGGAAAACCAGTCAATGGCTAAATGTACTGCTGAAGCTGAGAATGTGCTTATCAAGGGGGGCAAAAAGTGAAGGAGACGCTTTACAAGATATTCTTGGATGAACAGTTGCCTATATTTGTGATGGGGAAAAGGCTTTATCATGCTATGTACTCAACAGGACAAAAACCAGGGCCAAAACCATAGCTGGGAGACTTACCTTATCTCTTTGAACATATTAAAAACACCAAGTGCCTGTATGTTCACTGTGGGGAGCTACTTTCTCCTTTGAACATGGCAGTGAAGTTCTTTTTAAGAGAAAAGATCCTGTAGGTTAAGCAATTGTGAAGCAATTGCGATGGAATTAAAAAAAAAAAAGAAAAAGAAAAAGCCCAAGGGCTGATCCTTCATGGTTACTAAGTATTGCTACATTGGTTATTGGGGATGGGTAGAAAGGGATTGTGGTGGCTATGGGCATTCAAATTATTCTGGAAAAGATTCATGGAGGAGATGAGTGTGAAACAGTTTTGAAGGAGGAATGAGAAATAGTGAGACTTTGGGATAACTTGGGGTAATATTTCTGGAAAAGAAGTTGGAATCTAGAAAGATAAACTCTCACTTGTAAGTGGCAGCCTAATCTGATTTGTTGTTCCAAGGTTATCGACATTCTGTGGAGTGATCCCAGAGGCAAAAGAGGCTGTTACCCAAATACAAGTCGAGGAGGGGGCTGCTATTTTGGACCAGACATTACCTCCAGGATTCTTAATAAATACCAGTTGAAGATGCTCATTAGGTCTCATGAATGTAAGCCCGAAGGGTATGAAATTTGCCATGATGGGAAGGTAAGCTAACAGTGTTGGTGACATCATCACAGACATCCTTCCCCCAAGCCTAGTCTTTCTTCACAGGATGTGTCTGACCTCAAAGCCCATGGGAAAATGTCTTCCCTAGGCCCAAAACAGAACTCCATGCTTTGGTAGACAGAAACAGGAGACTGTCGGGTTCACAGAGGTTGTTTCAAGGGGCCTCACTGTCCCTCACCCTAAGAGATATTTGGTTTATTTCTCCGATCTTCCCTAATCCCAGAGATAGAAACTCTGACACATGGCACTAAGTACACACACAGAAAGGCTTTGTTCTGTGCTAATCGCAAGGCAAATCTCCAGTAGTGGGGTTAAGAATGTACTTATCCTCACTGAGCACAGAAAGGCAGCAGTGAATCCAGTTTGCTCTCTTTCACCTTTTGCACTTTCCCTGTGCAGAGCAGAACCACAAAACATACTTCTCTTCTATTCACTGAGTAGGTGAGCTCTAGCAAGTCCCTGGCTGTGGGCAGTTTCGCTGCGGCCACTAAAATGGAATGCGTTGTGCTTCTCAGTGGTGTCTGATAAGCTAGAGAGGCGAGGCCTGAGGAGCTGATTTCTGGTCCCAGGTTGTCCTGGGCTGCCCCCTTTTCTCATAGTGAACAGCAATAATTAAAAAGGAATACCAAATTGCATGGCCTTTCCTTCTATCTCAACACTTTCACTTTTCCTAACTCTTTTAGTTCATTGGAGGCTCATACTGACATTGCGAGATGGTAAGGCAAGTATTATTTAGGGTTTATTTGTAATAAGAAAACGGGGAGAAAATAGCAGTGGTTTGTCTGAAGTGACCTGCTCATTAGGGCAGGACTGGGCCTAAACCAGCTTTCCTGTCACTGACAAGTATTACCCTCCCAAGGCTCCCCATCCTCCACCACGCCCCCAAGGCTGGTTCCTTCCCGACAGAGTGGTCATGGTCCCTTATCTAGCCACTATTTCTCTGACCTTAGAGCACTGGTTTTGTGGGGCGCCCTGAACCCTCTAAATCAGTCAGCTACAGACAAAAGAAAAGGACTGTGATACTAGACAAGTTTTATTTTGAATGGTCAAATATCACAAGGAAAGAAAATAAAGGCTTTACCCCCTTGGAAAATTAGAATTTACAAAACTGAGCATTAGGGAGGATTGTAAGATATGGAACTGAAATTGTACACAAGATTGCAAGGCCATGCACTGTGGGGATGAGTGGCTAGAAGTTAGTGCTCCTGGAGACAGTGATTTAAAAGCCTTGTTTCTCTTCAATGGAATCACAGGAAATCCCATCAGACTTGGATGATTTGTACGGATTTTGAACTTTGATTTTTGCTTTTTAAGAATTAAGCTGTTTCTGACTTTATTGAAGGACCTTTTGAGAACTAACTCTATGTGAACCTGACACTCTTTCTCTTTAACCAGGTTATTACTGTATTTTCTGCATCTAATTATTATGAAGAAGGTAGCAATCGAGGAGCTTACATCAGAGTGAGTTCTGGTACGCCCCCCCGATTTTTCCAGTACCAAATGACTAGGGCAACGTGCTTGAGGCCTCTTTACCAAAGGTGTGTATACTCTAAGGAGATTTTTGAGCTCTGGTACTAGTGACCAAGTAGAACCAGTCCAGAGTGACTAAGAGCAGCCATGGGAGTGAAGAAAATGACTTACTCGTTACTCATTGGTATAAACAAAATGGAAATAATTCCAGAAGCCAAGTGGTGAATGCGCTCATATTTGAAACCAAGAGCAGCAATTTTCAGGGTATACATCTCTTTAGATGGATAAAGCAATCAGCATCCACAAACAGTCCCTAATTGAATATAAGGAAAAGAAAGTCTCTGCACCCACCCAGTCCTGTAACCTCCAGCCTTCTCTGCCCCAGACAGCCCAGTCTGCTCTTGCCTCTTTGTCTCTTCTCTACCCAGAAGTGTATGTGACTGAGTTGAGTATGTGTCTCTGTGTGATGGCATTCATAGCTTATCTCCCTTTCCTCCCTTTGACATTATCTTTTTAATATTTTTTATATTATAGAATGAATATGTTTATTGTTAACAAGTGAGACAAAACAAAGATGTATAAAGAAAATGTTAATGATCTTCTCTCCCAGTACTTCTCAGCAATTCTTTTCCCCAGAGGCAACTGAAATTAATAGCCTAGAGAGGATCCGTCCGCCCTCTTCTCCTTGCTCCTACAAAAATAGACAAGCAATTACTCATTCATTGAATTAAAAAAATGTTGAGCACCTACTATGTGTCAGACACTGTTCTAGGCACAGATGATATTGAAATAAACAAAATAGGCAAAAGTCTTTTCCCTCATCAAAGCATATCCCTGTGGGAGGAGAAAGGCAGTAAACAACATACATACATTTTTTTTTTAAAACAAAGATAGAATCACACTGCACAGTCTATTCTGCAACTGACTCTTTCCCTAAAGATTATATCGTGAACATTACTCCAAGTTCATACATATAGACCTAACTCATTCTTTTTGGTAGATGTATAATATTCTGTAGTATATGTATACCATAACAATTATGGATAGCTAAATCGTATTCAACTGATGGCCATCCAGATTGGTTCTAGGGTTTTGTACTTAAAAGCAATACTATAACAAACATTCCTCTGTGTGTGTGTGTGTGTGTGTGTGTGTGTGTCTGTCTGTACATATATATATATATACACATATCCATAAGTTTTTAGTGCTTTTTTTTTACATAAGATTTCAAAATATATGATTTATAATGTTTAAAATTTTGCTAGATACTACAAAAGAGTTATAACAATTAACAATCTGGAAAACAACATATTAATTTCTCCACATCCTCATTAGTCTCATAAGTTATTACCCTTCTTAATTTTTGCCAAGCTGATGGATAAAAATGATAAATCTCATTGTTTTAATTAGCATTTTTTAGACAGCTGAGTTTACCCAGCTTATATTTTTGAACATTGCCTTTTCTTTTCTTTGAATTTCCTGTTTATAATATTCCCCTATTTTATATTGGGCTGTTTGTCATTTTCTGATAAATTTTTAGGAATTCTTTGCATAGGAGGGATAGAGGATTTTTATGGGCATGATGCATATATTTTGTTGGTGTCTTGATTTTGCTTTATTCTATGAAATCACATTTTATAATTTCATTATAACTTTTGGATTTTCCCCTTCGGTAGAAAAATGTCTCCACATAAATTTTATATATACACACACACACACACACACACACATATATATATATATTACATATATATGTAATTTATTTTAACAGCTTTGTTGAAAGTTTACCAAGTTAAAGTATACAATTCAATGATATTTGGTATATTTACAGAGTTGTGTAACATCACCATAAACTAATTTTTGAACATTTGTTCCATCCTAAAAAGAAAACTTGTATCCATTAGTAGTCACTCATCATTATCACCTCCCCATCCCTGGCCACCGCCCCCCTCCCCCCCCCCCCCGCCATCACAACTCTAGTTAACCACTAATCTACTTTCTGTCCCTATAGATTTGCCTATTCTGGACATGTCATGTAAATAGGATTACACAATATGTGGTCTTTTGTGACTAGCTTCTTTTTCTTAGCACAGTGCTTTTGAGGTTCATTCATGTTGTAACATGTATCAGTACTTCAGTCCTTTTAATGGCTGAATAACATTCCATTTTATCAATAGACCTCATTTTCTTTGTCCATTTATCAGCTAATAGAAATGTGGGTTGTTTCCACTTTTTGGCTACTATGAATAATGTTGTTTTGAACGTTGGTGGACAGGGTTTGTGTATACATTTGTTTTCATTTCTCTTGGGTATATACCTGAAAGTGGAATTGCTGGATTATATAGTAACGCTTATGTTTAACATTTTGAGGAACTTGCAAGCTTTTTTCCCAAGGGGATGCACAATTTTACATTCCCACCAGCAATGTATGAAGATTCCAATTTCTCCACATCCTTGACAACCCTTGTTATGATCTGTGTTTTTGATTATAGCCATCTTAGTGGATGTGAGGTAGGATCTCTTGGTTTTGATTTACATTTCCCTCATGACCAATGACTTTGAGGATCTTTTCATGTTCTTATTGGGCATTTGTATATCTTCTTTAGTGAAATGTCTCTTTCAGATCCTTTTTCCATTTTTAATTGAGTTACTACTCTTTTTATTATTGCATTATAAGAGTTATTCATATATCTTATATTCATGTCACTTATTAGATATATGATTTGCAAATAGTCTCTTCCATTCTATGGGATGTCTTTTCACTTTCTTGATGTTATTATTTGTAGCACAAAAGTTTTTAATTTTGATGAAATCCAATATATCTGTTTTCTCTTTTCTGCTTGTGATGGGGTATCTAAGAACCAACTGCCTAAGTCAAAGTCATGAGGCTTTATTCCTATGTTTTCTTCCGAGAATTTTATAGATTAAGTTCTTATATTTGGATATCTGATCCATTTTGAGTTAATTTTTGTGTATAGTGTGAGGTAAGGGTCCAACCTTATTCTTTAAAATGTGGATATTCAATTGTCCCAGCAACATCAGTGGGAAAGACTATCCTTCCCCGATTTGACTGTCTTGGCACACTTGTCAAAAATCAATTGACCATAAAGGTATGGGTTTATTTCTGAACTTTAAGTTGTACTCCATTGACCTATATGACTATCGTAATGTGAGTAACACCCTGACTTGATTACTATAGCTTTTTGGTAAGTTTGAAATTGGGAAAGGTGAGTTGAATTTGAGTCTTCTTTTTTAAGATTGTTTTCCATGTGAATTTTAGAATCAGCTTGTCAACTTCTGCAAAAATGCCCACTGGGATTTTGATAGGGATTATTTTGAATCTGTAATATCAATTTGGGGCTATTGCCATTTTAACAATATTAAATCTTCCAGTCCATATTGTTCTATTTATTTTGATCTTCTTTAATTTCCTTGAAAAATGTTTTGTGCTTTTCAGTGTGCAAGTCTTGGACTTCTTTTGTTAAATTCATTTCTAAGTGTTTTATTCTTTCTGGTGTTGTAGTAAGTGGGATTGTTTTCTTTTCTTTTTTTTAATTTTTAAATTTAATTTAATTTATTTTTTTATACAGCAGGTTCTTATTAGTCATCAATTTTATACACATCAGTGTATACATGTCAATCCCAATCGCCCAATTCATCACACCACCATCCCCACCCCACCCCCGAGGCTTTCCCCCCTTGGTGTCCATACGTTTGTTCTCTACATCTGTGTCTCAACTTCTGCCCTGCAAACCGGTTCATCTGTACCATTTTTCTAGGTTCCACGTACATGCGTTAATATACGATATTCGTTTTTCTCTTTCTGACTTACTTCACTCTGTATGACAGTCTCTACATCCATCCATGTCTCAACAAATGACTCAATTTCGTTCCTTTTTATGGAATATTCCTTTTTATTCCTTTTTATGGAATATTCCATTGTATATATGTACCACATCTTCTTTGTCCATTCGTCTATCGATGGGCATTTAGGTTGCTTCCATGACCTGGCTACTGTAAATAGTGCTGCAGTGGACATTGGGGTGCATGTGTCTTTTTGAATTATGGTTTTCTCTGGGTATATGCCCAGTAGTGGGATTGCTGGGTCATGTGGTAGTTCTATTTTTAGTTTTTTAAGGAACCTCCATACTGTTCTCCATAGTAACTGTATCAATTTACATTCCCACCAACAGTGCAAGAGGGTTCCCTTTTCTCCACACCCTCTCCAGCATTTGTTGTTTGTAGATTTTCTGATGCTGCCCATTCTAACTGGTGTGAGGTGATACCTCATTGTAGTTCTGATTTGCATTTCTCTAATAATTAGTGATGTTGAGCATCTTTTCATGTGCTTCGTGGCCATCTGTATGTCTTCTTTGGAGAAATGTCTATTTAGGTCTTCTGCCCATTTTGAGATTGGGATGTTTGTTTCTTTAATTTTGAGCTGCATGAGCTGTTTATATATTTTGGAGATTAATCCTTTGTTTGTTGATTCATTTGCAAATATTTTCTCCCATTCTGAAGGTTGTCTTTTAGTCTTGTTTATGGTTTCCTTTGCTGTGCAAAAGCTTTGAAGTTTCATTAGGTCCCATTTCTTTATTTTTGTTTTTATTTCCATTACTCTAGGAGGTGGATCAAAAAAGATCTTGCTGTGATTTATGTCAAAGAGTGTTCTTCCTATGTTTTCCTCTAAGAGTTTTATAGTGTCCGGTCTTACATTTAGGTCTCAGATCCATTTTGAGTTTATTTTTG
Organism: Eubalaena glacialis; assembly: GCF_028564815.1. Lineage (NCBI taxonomy): Eukaryota > Metazoa > Chordata > Mammalia > Artiodactyla > Balaenidae > Eubalaena > Eubalaena glacialis. The sequence continues at coordinate 16,110,106 of NC_083736.1, forward strand.
TGTATGGTGTTAGGGAGTGTTCTAATTTCATTCTTTTACATGTAGCTGTCCAGTTTTCCCAACACCACTTATTGAAGAGACTGTCTTTTCTCCATTGTATATCTTTGCCTCCTTTGTCATAGATTAGTTAACCATAGGTGCGTGGGTTTATCTCTGGGCTTTCTATCTTGTTCCATTGATCTATGTTTCTGTTTTTGTGCCAGTACCATATTGTCTTGATTACTGTAGCTTTGTAGTATAGTCTGAAGTCAGGGAGTCTGATTCCTCCAGCTCTGTTTTTTTCCCTCAAGACTGCTTGGGCTATTCGGGGTCTTTTGTGTCTCCATACAAATTTTAAGATTTTTTGTTCTAGTTCTGTAAAAAATGCATTAGTAATTTGATAGGGATTGCATTGAATCTGTAGATTGCTTTGGGTAGTATAGTCATTTTCACAATATTGATTCTTCCAATCCAAGAACATGGTATATCTCTCCATCTGTTGGTATCATCTTTAATTTCTTTCATCAGTGTCTTATAGTTTTCTGCATAGAGGTCTTTTGTCTCCCTAGGTAGGTTTATTCCTAGGTATTTTATTTTTTTTGTTGCAATGATAAATGGGAGTGTTTCCTTAATTTCTCATTCAGATTTTTCATCATTAGTGTATAGGAAAGCAAGAGATTTCTGTGCATTAATTTTGTATCCTGCAACTTTACCAAATTCATTGATTAGCTCTAGTAGTTTTCTGTCGGCACCTTTAGGATTCTCTATGTATAGTATCATGTCATCTGCAAACAGTGACAGTTTTACTTCTTCTTTTCCAATTTGTATTCATTTTATTTCTTTTTCTTCTCTGATTGCCGTGGCTAGGACTTCCAAAACTACGTTGAATAATAGTGGTGAGAGTGGACATGCTTGTTCCTGATCTTAGAGGAAATGCTTTCAGTTTTTCACCATTGAGAATGATGTTTGCTGTGGGTTTGTCGTATATGGCCTTTATTATGTTGAGGCAGGTTCCCTCTGTGCCCACTTTCTGGAGAGTTTTTATCATAAATGGGTGTTGAATTTTGTCGAAAGCTTTTTCTGCATCTATTGAGATGATCTATGGTTTTTCTTTTTCAATTTGTTAATATGGTGTGTCACATTCATTGATTTGCGTATATTAAAGAATCCTTGCATCCCTGGGATAAATCCCACTTGATCATGGTGTATGATCCTTTTAATGTGTTGCTGGATTCTGTTTGCTAGTATTTTGTTGAGGATTTTTGCATCTATATTCATCAGTGATATTGGTCTGTAATTTTCTTTTTTTGTAGTATCTTTGTCCGGTTGTGGTATCAGGGTGATGGTGGCCTCATACAATGAGTTTGGGAGTGTTCCTTCCTCTGCAATTTTGGAAGGGTTTGAGAAGGATGGGTGTTAGCTCTTCTCTAAATGTTTGATAGAATTCACCTGTGAAGCCATCTAGTCCTGGACTTTAGTTTGTTGAAAGATTTTTAATCACAGTTTCAATTTCATTACTTGTGATTGGTCTGTTCATATTTTCTATTTCTTCCTGGTTCAGTCTTGGAAGGTTATACCTTTCTAATACTTTGTCCATTTCTTCCAGGTTGTCCATTTTTTTGGCATAGAGTTGCTGGTAGTAGTCTCTTAGGGTGCTTTGTATTTCTGTGGTGTCTGTTGTAACTTCTCCTTTTTCATTTCTAATTTTATTGATTTGAGTCCTCTCCCTCTTTTTCTTGATGAGTCTGGCTAATGGTTTATCAATTTTGTTTACCTTCTCAAAGAACCAGCTTTTAGTTTTATTGATCTTTGCTTTTGTTTTCTTTGTTTCTATTTCATTTATTTCTGCTCTGATCTTTATGATATCTTTTCTTCTGCTAACTTTGGGTTTTGTTTGTTCTTCTTTCTCTAGTTCCTTTAGGTGTAAGGTTAGATTGTTTATTTGAGATTTTTCTTGTTTCTTGAGGTAGGCTTGTATAGCTATAAAGTTCCCTCTTAGCACTGCTTTTGCTGCATCCCTTAGGTTTTGGATCGTCGTGTTTTCATTGTCATTTGTCTCTAGGTATTTTTTGATTTCCTCTTTGATTTCTTCAGTGATCTCTTGATTATTTAGTCACGTATTGTTTAGCCTCCATGTGTTTGTGTTTTTTACGGTTTTTTCCCTGTAATTGATTTCTAATCTCATAGCGTTGTGGTCCGAAAAGATGCTTGATATGATGTCAATTTTCTTAAATTTATTGAGGCTTGATTTGTGACTCAAGATGTGATCTATCCTGGAGAATGTTCCATGTGCACTTGAGAAGAAAGTGTAATCTGCTGTTTTTGGATGGAATGTCCTATAAATATCAATTAAATCTATCTGGTCTATTGTGTCATTTAAAGCTTGTGTTTCCCTATTAATTTTCTGTTTGGAAGATCTGTCCATTGGTGTAAGTGAGGTGTTAAAGTCCTCCACTATTACCGTGTTACTGTCAATTTCCTCTTTTAGAGCTGTTAGCAGTTGCCTTATGTATTGAGATGCTCCTATGTTGGGTGCATATATATTTATAATTGTTATATCTTCTTCTTGGATTGATCCCTTGATCATTATGTAGTGGCCTCCCGTGTCTCTTGTAACATTCTTTATTTTAAAGCCTATTTTACCTGATATGAGTATTGCTACTCCAGCTTTCTTTTGATTTCCATTTGCTTGGAATATCTTTTTCCATCCCCTCACTTTCAGTCTGAATGTGTCCCTAGGTCTGAAGTGGGTCTCTTGTAGACAGCATATATATGGGTCTTGTTTTTGTATCCATTCAGCAAGCCTGTGTCTTTTGGTTGGAGCATTTAATCCATTCACGTTTAAGGTAATTATCGATATGTATGTTCCTATGACCATTTTCTTAATTGTTTTGGGTTTGTTTTTGTAGGTCGTTTTCTTCTCTTGTGTTTCCCACTTAGAGAAGTTCCTTTAGCATTTGTTGTAGAGCTGGTTTGGTGGTGCTGAATTCTCTTAGCGTTTGCTTGTCTGTAAAGCTTTTGATTTCTCCATCAGAATCTGAATGAGATCCTTGCCGAGTAGAGTAATCTTGGTTGTAGATTCTTCCCTTTCATCAGGTTAAGTATATCATGCCACTCCCTTCTGGCTTGTAGAGTTTCTGCTGAGAAATCAGCTGTTAACCTTATGGGAGTTCCCTTGTATGTCATTTGTCGTTTTTCCCTTGCTGCTTTCAATCATTTTTCTCTTTAATTTTTGCTAATTTGATTACTATGTGTCTTGGCGTGTTTCTCCTTGGGTTTATCCTGTATGGGACTCGCTGCGCTTCCTGGACTTGGGTGGCTATTTCCTTTCCCATGTTAGGGCAGTTTTCGACTATAATCTCTTCAAATATTTTCTCGGGTCCTTTCTCTCTCTCTTCTCCTTCTGGGACCCCTATAATGCGAATGTTGTTGCATTTAATGTTGTCCCAGAGTTCTCTTAGGCTGTCTTCATTTCTTTTCATTCTTTTTTCTTTATTCTGTTCCGCAGCAGTGAATTCCACCATTCCGTCTTCCAGGTCACTTATCCGTTCTTCTGCCTCAGTTATTCTGCTATTGATTCTTTCTAGTGTAGTTTTCATTTCAGTTATTGTATTGTTCATCTCTGTTTGTTTGTTCTTTAATTCTTCTAGGTCTTTGTTAAACATTTCTTGCATCTTCTCTATCTTTGCCTCCATTGTTTTTCCGAGGTCTTGGATCATCTTCACTATCATTATTCTGAATTCTTTTTCTGGAAGGTTGCCTATCTCCGTTTCATTTAGTTGTTTTTCTGGGGTTTTATCTTGTTCCTTCATCTGGTACATAGCCCTCTGCCTTTTCATCTTGTCTATCTTTCTGTGGATGTGGTTTTTGTTCCACAGGCTGCAGGATTGTAGTTCTTGCTTCTGCTGTCTGCCCTCTGGTGGATGAGGCTATCTAAGAGGCTTGTGTAAGTTTCCTGATGGGAGGGACTGGTGGTGGGTAGAGCTGACTGTTGCTGTGGTGGGCAGAGCTCAGTAAAACTTTAATCCGCTTGTCTGCTGATGGGTGGGGCTGGGTTCCCTCTCTGTTGGTTGTTTGGCCTGAGGCAGCCCAACACTGGAGCCTACCTGGGCTCTTTGGTGGGGCTAATGACAGACTCTGGGAGGGCTCACGCCAAGGAGCACTTCCCAGAACTTCTGCTGCCAGTATCCTTGTCCCCACAGTGAGCCACAGCCACCCCCTGCCTCTGCAGGAGACCCTCCAACACTAGCAGGTAGGTCTGGTTCTGTCTCCCCTGGGGTCACTTCTCCTTCCCCTGGGTCCCGATGCACACACTACTTTGTATGTGCCCTCCAAGAATGGGGTCTCTGTTTCCCCCAGTCCTGTTGAAGTCCTGCAATCAAATCCCACTAGGCCTCAAAGTCTGGTTCTCTAGGAATTCCTCCTCCTGTTGCCGGACCCCCAGGTTGGGAAGTCTGACGTGGGGCTCAGAACCTTCACTCCAGTGGATGGACTTCTGTGGTATAAGTGTTCTCCAGTCTGTGAGTCACCCACCCAGCAGTTATGGGATTTGATTTTACTGTGATTGCGCCCCTCCTACCATCTCATTGTGGCTTCTCCTTTGTGTTTGGATGTGGGGTATCTTTTTTGGTGAGTTCCAGTGTCTTCCTGTCGATGATTGTCCAGCAGCTAGTTGTGATTCTGGTGTTCTCACAAGAGGGAGTGAGAGCTGGGATTGTTTTCTTAATTACATTTTTGGATTATTCATTTGTAGTGTATAGAAATACAGTTGATTTTTGTATGTTGTGCAATCTTAATGAACTTTTTTATTAGTTCTAATAGTTTTTTTAATTTATCTTTTTAATTGAAGTGTAGTTGCTGTACAAAGTTCTAATAGTTTTTAGTGGAATCTATGGGATTTTCTATATACAAAATCATATTATCTGTGAGTGGGGATAGTTTTACTTCTTCCTTTCCAATCTGGATGCCTTTTACTTCCTTTTCTTGCTTAACTGCCTGGCTAGAACCTCCACACCAATATTGAATAGAAGTGGTGAGAGCAGATACCCTTGTCTTCTTCCTGATCTTAAGAGGGACATATTCAGTCTTTCACCATTAAGTATATTAGCTATGTGTTTTTTGTAGATGCCTCTTATCAGGTTGAGGATGTTCCCTTCCATGCCTAGTTTGTTGACTGTTTTTATCATGAAGAGTGTTGGATTTTGTCAAATACTTTTTCTGAATGTATTGAGATGATCATATGGATTTTGTCCTTTATTCTATTAATATGATGTGTTACATTGATTAATTTCAGATGTTAAACAAACCTTGCATTCTTGGGATACATCCCACTTGTTAATGGCATATGATCCTTTTTATGTATTGCTAGATGCAGTTTGCTAGTATTTTGTTGAGGATTTTCCATCTATATTCATAAGAGTTATTGGTCTGTCATTTTCTTGTGATCTTTGGTTTTGGTATCATGGTAATACTGGCTTTATATAATAAGATGGGTAGTATTCCCACCTTTTCTATTTTTTGGAAGAGTTTGTGAATGATTGGTATTAATTCTTCTTTAAATGTTTGGTAGAATTCACCAGTGAAGCCATCTGGCCCTGAGCTTTTCTTTGTGAGAAGTTGTTTGATTACTTATTCAATCTTGTTCCTTGTTCCAGGTATGTTCAGTTTTCTGTTTCTTCCTAGCCAATTTTGGTAATTTGTATCTTTATAGGAATTTGTCCGTTATCTAATTTGTTGGCGTACAATTGTTAATAGTATTCCCTTATACTTTTTATTTCTGTAAGGTCAGATGTGATGACCCCTCTTTCTAAAATCACTTGATTTTAGAAATTTGGGTCTTTTTTTTTTTCCTTAGCCAGTCTAGCTAAAAGTTTGTCAATTTTATTGATCTTTTCAAAGAACCAATTTTTGGTTTTGTTAATTTTCTCTATTGTTTTTTTATTTCTCTATTTTATGTATTTCTCCTCTGTTCTTTATTATTTCCATCCATGTACTTGCTTTGGATTTTAGTTTAATCTTTTTTTTTCTAGCTTTTGAAGATAGACATTATGCTATTGATTTGATATCTTTCTTTTCTAATATAGGTATTTATGGATATATATTTTCCTCTAAGCACTGCTTTAATTGCATCTCATATGTTTTGGCATGTTGTATTTACAGTTTCATTCATCTTAAAGTATTTTCTATTTCTGTTGTGATTTCTTCTTTGACCCATTGGTTATTTAGGATTGTATTGCTTAATTTCCTTACATGGTGATTTTCCCAATTTCTTTGTTTTTAATCTCTAATTTATTTGTTTATTTGTAGTCAGGAAAGATACTTTGTATGGTTTTAATCATTTTAAATCTATTGAGACTTATGTTATGGCCTAACATGGGGTCTATTGTGGAGAATATTCCATATACGCTTTAGAAGAATATATATTCTGCTGATGTTGGGTGGAGTGTTTTATACAAATCTCTTAGATCCAATTGGTTTATAGTGCTGTTCAAGTCTTTTATATCCTTTTTGATTTTCTGCCCAGTTGTTCTATCTATTATTGAAAGTAGAGTATTGAAGTCCCCAACTATTATTGTTGAGTTGTCTATTTGCCCCCTCAATTCTGTCAGTTTTTGTTTCATGTAGCTTTGGGCTCTGTTGTTAGTTTCATATATGTTTTATAATTATTTCATCTTGACTGATTGGTTCTTTTATCATTATAAAATATCCCTCTTTATCTCTAGTAATAGCTTTTGTCTTAAAGTCTATTTTGTCTACTATTAGTATGGCCACTCTAACTCTCTTCTGGTTGCTGTTTGCATGGTATACTTTTTCCTTTCAAACTCTTTGCATCTTTGAAACTAAAGTGTGTCTCCTGTAGACAACATATAGTTGGATCTTATTTTTTTAATTCAGTCTCACAATCTCTGCTTTTTTATTTAATCCATTGAAATACGATGTTATTATTGATATGGTTGGATTTACATCTGCCATTTTGCTTTTTTGGGGTGACTCATGACTACTTTGTTCCTCTGTTCCTCCTTTATTTTGAATTTATTTTTGTAAATGGTCTGAGGTGGAAGTTTAACATCCAGACATTAATTGTGCTAGCACTATTTTTAAAAATCATCCTTTTCTACTGAATTTTAATACCTCCTTTGTCACATATATTGTTCCCATATATATTATAGTTCACTATATTTATGAAAATTCTATTCTATTCATGTATGTATCTGTCTTCTCTTGTGTCAATACCTGCTGTTTTGTTTAAGTAACTTTAAGGTAAATTTCAACATCTGCTATAGCAAGTCCCTCTTTGTTTTCCTTCTTGTCTTGGATATTCTCATACACTAATTGTTCATGTGAATCTTTGAAATCAAAAAGAAAATACCAGTGATAATCCTTTTAAAATTTCACACACACATACATATAAACACATTCACCACCTAGTAATATGTTATGTGTTAAGTTAGACAGTTCATTTTAATGTAGAAACTGGTGAGTGGCAACAAATCATATTAAAATGAAACAGAACAGGATGACTTATGTAACTTTCACCTAATAATTATTTTCTTAACATAGGGTGAATGCTGTTGAAAGTAGTGCCATCAGGATGTTAAAAGAGAGAATGATTTCACGAAAAACTGACCTCATTCATGTTTTCCAACTTCAAGACTGCAGTAAATCAGGTAAAAAAATTATGTAATGCTTACCATTTCTTAACATACCAGGTTACCTACAAATTAGTTTTCATTTTCTTTGTTTCCTTAAGATTTCAGTTTTCTACTTTTACCAGCAAGGAATGATAGAGATAAAAATGAAATATAATCCATTATATGCTTGGACAAAAACATATTCCTCCTTTTCAGTAAGCTTCTTTCAACTTAAAAAAACAACAACAACCCAGAATTAGACTTCTCTTCTGGTAGTATTTTGACTAGACACTCTGGAAGGTCCTCCTGTTAAGAAACAGCTAGATTCTAGAGGATACAGAATTTTAATGCATTTACCAGCCTCACAGTAATTAAGATAAATCTCTAGGCTGCATTTCCTCTCCCCATTAAAGGATTTTTAAAACCACATGTTGGAACATGGAGCAGCAAGCAAGCACAAAAGGCTAGATTGTCCTGGGGGCAAATACTAATATTGGTGTAGCAGTCAATCCTGAGACTAAACCGTAGGATAGTAGAAAGATGGATAAGCTGAATTTGAGACTTACAACATTAAGCCTAGATTCTCAAAGTGACTAAAGTAGTCCTAGGTCTGTAGTGCCCCCAACTCCTGGCAAGCAAATGCAAATCCATCTTCATGGGAAGCATCCCTAATTTGGGCCACTAGTATATCCGGAGATTAGGATCAACTAATAGGTCACAACCGAAGATCACCAAACAAACAAGGGGACAAGCTACCATGAGGGAGAGTCAGCAGAAACAATAAGCAACAGATTAGTTTCCCAAGGACATCATATATTGGAATTATCAAATACAAAATAAAAAATTACTGAGAAAGAAAATGTTTAAAGAAATGAAAGATGGAATCACAAATATGCATTTGAAAATGATTTAAAGAAGAACCATTTTTATTTTATATAGATATAAAAACTCATTAAGAAAACATAGTGAGTGGGTTAAACAGAAGATTAGACATTGCTTAAAAAAGAATTAGAAAGATTAAGAATCAAATGTGTAACATACATCTAATCAGGGTCCCAGGAGGAGAGAATGTAAGAGAGAATATATTTGACATGATAATGGCTGAGACTTTTCCAGAACTGTTGAAAGACTCAAATTCACAGGTAAAGAGGAACAGTGATTCTCAAATAGGATAAATAAAATTAAATTCACACCTACACACACTTGTGGTGAAACTGCAGAGCACCAACAGCGAAGAGAAAATCTTAAAAGCAAGCAGAGGAAACACACGGTGCTACAGAGACAACAATTAGAGTGATGTCAGACTTCTCAACAGTTGCAACAGAAGCCAGTAGACAGTAGAATCATATATACAGGTGGTCCCCAATTTATGGTGGTTCGACTTACAATTTTTCAACTTTAAAATGGTGTGAAAGCCATATGCATTGAGTAGAAACCATACTTCGAATTTTGAATTTTGATCTTTTCCCACGCTAGCAATATGTGGTACAGTGCTCTCTCATGACGCTGGGTAGTAGCATTGAGCCACAGCTCCCAGTCAGCCACAAGATCACAAGGGTAAACAACCAATACACTTACAACCATTCCATACCCATACAGCCATTCTGTTTTTCACTTTCAGTACAGTATTCTATAAATTACATGAGATATTCAACACTTTACTATAAAATAGGTTTTGTGTTAGATGATTTTGCCCAACTATAGGCTAATGTAAGTGTTCTGAGCACATTTAAGGTAGGCTAGGCTAAGCTATGCTGTTCAGTAGGTTAGATGTAAATATTAAATGCATTTTTTACTCACAATATCTTAAACTTATGATAGGTTTATTGGGATGTAACTGCATTTTAAGTCAGGGAAAATCTGTACAAAACATTGAAAATAAAATTTATGAAAAGATGCAACATGAAAACACTAACAAAAACAAAGTGGGAATAGCTGTATTAATATCAGACAAAGTAGACTTCAAGGAGATATACATTACTAGAAAAATAAAGGGACACTTTATGATAAAATATTCAGCTTTCCAACTAAATCCATTCTAAATGTGTATGCACCTATTAATACAGCCTCCTTCAAAAATATGTAAAACAAAAATGCACTGAACAAGTAGAAGTAGAAAAACCTACCATCATAGTGGGAGATTTTAACACTCCTCTCTCACAGGAACCGAAAGTATAAACAGACAAAAAGATTAGCAAACTTTCCCTAAAAGACATATTGAATATATAGCACTCTGCATCCAACATTGCAGAATATACATTGCTGTCGAGCACAAATGGAACATTTACAAAAATTGACCATTAAATGGAACATAAAGTAAATCTCAACAAATTTTGTATTGGAAACGTATAGAATAAATTCTCTGACATAGTGGATTGAGCTACAACTCAATTACATAAGGTAGCTAGAAAATCCCCTTGGGCTTGGAAATGAGAAATACACTTCTAAATAACCCTTGGATCAAAGAAGAAATCACAGTGGAAATTAGAATGCTGAAATTGAGTAATGAAAATACAACATATCAGAACTTATGGGATGCAAATTAGAGAGGCATTGATATCCTTCAATGTATATATTTTAAAAGAGGAAACTGTGATCAACAAAGTAACAAAAAGTGGTTCTTTGAAGAAAATGTTGATATAACCGTCATAAGGAGAGAAAGAAAGAGAGACCAAATAACTGATGCCAGAATTGAAAGGGGGGACATTACTACAGACTTTACAGATATTAAAAAGATCATAAGATATATTTTGGGAATTCTTATGCTAATAAATGGAAACTTTAGATTAAATGGACACATTCTTAAAATATATATATGTACACACACACTTATAAAAACTGACACAAAAAGAAATAGAAAATCTGAACAATCCTATAACTATTAAAGAAATTGGATCTGAAATTTTGAAACTTTCCACATAGAAAGCTCTGAGCTCATATAGCTTCATTAGCCATTACAGTATGCATATTTAATATTTTAAGGAAGAAATGAAACCAGTGTTACAGAAACTCTTCCAGAGAATAGAAATAGAGGGAACACTTTCTTTTTTTTTTTTTGGCTGCGCCACATGGCTTGAGGGTTCCCAGACCAGGGATCGAACCCGTGCCCTTGGCAGTGAAAGCACAGAGTCCTAACCACTGGACCGCCAGGGAATTCTCAAGGGAACACTTTCAAGATGATTTTAGGAGGTCAGCATAACCTTGATACCAAAACCTAACAAGAACATTATGGAAAAGGAAAATTAAAAGCTAATATCACTCATACATTTAGATGAAAAAAATCCTGGATGAAATAATAGCAAAAGGTTAGTGTATCACAACAGAGTTTAGTTTATTCTAGGAACACTAGGAATTCTAGGTTGTTTTAGCATTTGAAAATCAATCAGTGTAATTCACCACTTAACAAAACTTAAAGAAGTAATATAATTCTCTCAAGAAAAAAATTGTTTCATGTATTTTGCCCTGGTTTCATGGGTTTAAAAAACATTTAGAAAACTAAAAATGGAAGTAAACTTCCTTAATCTCATCAAGGATATCTACCAAAGCCTATAGAAAATAGCATACTTAATGGAGACATGTTGAAACCTTTCCTTCTAAGTTTGGGAATGAGGGAAGGATGCTGTAGCAGACTGAATAATGCCCCTTCCCATAATATATCCACGTTCTAATCCCCAGAATCTGTGACTGTTACCTTATTTGGCAAAAGGGACTTTGCAGATGTGATTAAGTTAAAGATCTTGACCTGAGGAGATTATCCTGCATTATCTAGGTGGGTCTGGTGTAATCACAATGGTCTTTATAAGAGGGACATAGGAAGAGTCAGAATCAGAGGAGAATGTGATGTGATGATGGAAGCAGATATTGAAATAATGCACTTTGAAAATGGAGGAGGGTGCCCCAAGCCAAGGAATATAGGCAACCATTAGAAGCTGAAAAAGGCAAGGAAAGAGATTCTCCCTTCAGAGCCTCCAGAAGGAACCAGCCCTGCTGACACTTGACTTTGGCCCAGTGAAACTGATTTTGTACTTCTAACCTCCAGAACTGTAAGAGAATAAATATGTGTTATTTTAAGCCACTAACTCTATGGTAATTTGTTCGAGCAGCAATAGGAAACTAATACAGAGGCCCCCTCTCAAGACTCTGTTCAACTTTGTACTAGGGATGCTAGCCAGTACAACAAGGCAAGTTAAATAAAATGATAAGAATTAGAAAGAAGAAATAAAATGTCACTATGCATAGACAACATGCCAAATAAATCCACAGAAAAACTGTTAGAATTAATAAGTGAATTTAGCAAGTTGTAGAACCTCAAGGTCAATAAACAGAAATTGATTGCACTTCCATATACTAGTGTATCAGTCAGAATCTATTCAGGAGACAGAAGCCACATCAGTAATTTGAACGAGGAAACAATATAAAGAATTATAAACTAGTAAAAGGTGATTAATTACTAATAGGAATAAAAGAGAAATCTAAAGAATACAAGAACAGAAAGTGTAGGGAACAACTATTGTCTCTAAGGCTGAGAGAGAGTATCCAAGGAAGGAACAAACTTGGAAGAGTCCCCTACTTCCAACCAAGGCTAAGATTCAGACCTCATTGGAGAGGGTGTCACTGTGGCCCGCTGGATGGGGTGAAAGTTCACTGAGGTGTCTCAGGTCAGAGTTGGTCTGTAGCTAGTGGGCTAGGAAGAGAATGGAGCCACCCACTGTGGTGCCATCAAAACTCTCTTTGGGCTATGCACCACTGTGTCTCCCACACACTGCTGGCAAGGGAACCACCCACTGTGGTGTCCATGAAATTCACTAGAGAGTGGGTGCCACTGCATTTCCCACACACCTCTAGCAGCCATGCTATGCTGTAGAAGCAAGAAGCAAAGTACACCAGAACCGTTTCTTCTGCTATGTCTTAGAGCATTCCTCCTGCACCCTCTGCTGACAAAGCCTAACATTATGCCAGCTGCCAAAGGAGAAATATTTACAGGGTTCAGCTCCAATGTCACAAAATAGGGCAAAGAAAGGTAGATTTTTAAGTGGGTGGAAGTAAATTGATAACTGGTATAGGCAGCCATTAACTTTTAGATAATGAAAATCTTAAAAGATACCATTCACAATAGATAATCAAGTACCGAGAAGGAAACCAAATGATTGATGTGTGAGATTTCTAAAATATTATTAAAAGAAATAAAAAAGAACTGAAATACATGGGTGGGTATTACTATGTTCAAGGGCCAAAGTTGTCAAGATATAAATTCTCCCCAAATTGAGCTATAGGTTTAATGCACCAAAGGGGCATGTACAGAATGTTCTTAGCAGCACTGTTTGTAATAGCACCAAACTGTAGATAATCCAATGTCCACCAACAATAGAATGGGTATATAAATTTTGAATATGTGGAATACTATACATCAATGAAAATGAAGACACTACAACTAAGTGGAACAACATGGCTGAATCTCATGAACTTAGTGTTGAGCAAAGGAAGTAAGATTCCTCCCAAAATATTTACTTTATGATTCTGTTTATATATAGATCAAAAAAGGCAAAAAGTAAACTATAGTGTTAGAAATCAATATAGTGACTCTCCTTGGGAAAGTGGGAGGTGATAGTAATTATGAGGGGCCACAGAGGGGGCTTTTGGATATTGGCAATGTTCTATTTCTTGTCCTTGGCGGTGGTTGCATAAGAAACCCCTTTGTGATAATTCACTTGAGTTCTGTATTTGTTTTGTGAACTTTTCTGTATGCGTTAAACTTCAATTAAAAAAAAAAAGAATTATGTCCTTAGCAGGTAAGTGTGTGGGGAATCGTCTTGGTGGGAGTGTAAAATGGCTACTCTTTTTTTTTAAATTAATTTATCTTTGGCTGTGTTGGGTCTTTGTTGCTGCGTGTGGGCTTTCTCTAGTTGTGGCAAGCAGGGGCTACTCTTCCTTGCAGTGCGTGGGCTTCCCATTGAGGTGGCTTCTCTTGTTGCGGAGCGTGGGGTCTAGGTGCGCGGGCTTCAGTAGTTGTGGCATACAGGCTCAGTAGTTGTGGCTCGTGGGCTCTGGAGCGCAGGCTCAGTAGTTGTGGCGCATGGGCTTAGTTGCTCCACGGCACGTGGGATCCTCCTGGACTAGGGATCGAACCCATGTCCCCTGCATTGGCAGGCAGATTCTTAACCACTGCGCCACCAGGGAAGTCCCTGGCTACTCTTTCTTTCTCTTTTTTGCTTTTTAAAAAATTTATTTATTTGTTTGTTTGTGTATTTATGGCTGCATTAGGTCTTCGTTGCTGCACGCGGGCTTTCTTTAGTTGCGTCGAGCGGGGGCTACTCTTCATTGTGGTGTGCGGGCTTCTCTTTGCGGTGGCTTCTCTTGTTGTGGAGCACAGGGTCTAGGTGTGCAGACTTAAGTAGTTGTGGCACACGGGCTCAGTAGTTGTGGCACGCGGACTCCAGAGTGCAGGCTCAGTAGTTGTGGCGCACGGGCTTAGTTGCTCCGTGGCATGTGGGATCTTCCCGGACCAGGGCTCGAACCCGTGTCCCCTGCATTGACAGGCGGATTCTTAACCACTGCGCCACCAGGGAAGCCCCCTGGCTACTCTTTCTTGAAAGCAGTTTGGCAATATATATCAAAAGCCTTAAAATGTACATACCCTTTGATCCAGCAATTCCACTTCTAGGAATGATCCTAAGAAAATAATGGAATAGTTTCACAGCCATTAAAAGAATGATGTAGATCTATGTTTATTAACATAGATGCATGTCCATGATTTATTATAAGTAAAAAATCAGGTTAGAATATATATGTTTGTTATGTGTGTGTTGCCATATGTAATACACATATGTAAAACATATGGTATAAAGTATATTTGGCTTTAAGATAAAATATATATACATTTATATATACATGTTTATATACATGGAAAAACATGAACATATCTTTAATAATCAGAAAAAATAAAGGTATTTATACTTCAAAAAACTACATATAATTTTAGGAGATGAAAGGATATTACCTGGGAAAATGAGACATGAACAATATGCCCAAATGTTAAAAATAAAAGTAATCTTTTATCCTTTATATCCGTTTGTGTTTTCAAATCTTCTATTATAAACATACCTTACTTTGTTAATAAGAAAAAGGGGAAAAAATCTAGTATACCCAAATTCTGATTGCTTACCCATAACAGTAAGGGAAAGATCTGCGGAACCCCAAAGGTTATTCCTCCCTCAGAGTCGGGGGGTCTGGTAGGACAGATCATAAAGGGGAGCAGAGGCACCCAGGCCTCAAAACCGAGGCTGTCTGCTTGCTCCATTGATGAGGTTGCATTTTTAATCAAATTATCAACCAATTATATGGGCTTTGTTGCTGTTGTTGTTAGGAAAACTTTCTCTGGGCCAGTGGGCTTTTTCCATGGAGAACGTTTTGGGGCTGAACTTGCCATGGAGATCCCTGAGTTCACGTCTGGTAACCACAGACAAAGATGGAAATATTGACTACATGTCCAGCTTCCAGGATATCCACATTCAGAAACCTGTGAAAGAGGTAAGTGAAACATAGCCCCCGGCTAAAACCTGGCTGGCGTCTAACAGCCTTTGGACAACTTATAAGAGTTCCTTAGTTCTTTGAAAAGTTGGGAGTGGAATCGTCTAATGGGTGGGCGTGGCACTCTTAGGAAAGACCTAAGGGGGATCTTCCAGATACATTGTGATCTGTTCAGGAAGTTTGTGTGTTCTAAGGATAGGCAAAAAGAAAAAAGAAGAAAAGGCTTCTGCAAGCAAATCTGTGTCAAATATGTGATTCTTCTCTTAAGTGCTGTCCAGCAGAAGGGCATATATGACATCTATTCTTTCATATAATACTCTTTAAAATACTCAACATACTCCTATTAACTGTCAGTAAGTATAGACTTACTGATATGACATCTTATACCTTAAAGAATTTTAAAATTTAGAATTTCTTATTAAAATGGGGATACCCCAGGAAGAGTTGTCAGACCCCCAGTACTTATTAGTTAACAACTCATCAGCAATTAGTTATAGTATTGGGCTGAAAGTGAGCTGATGGGAGCTAGGACTGGGGTGATTGTTTGCAGGAGAGTTGAGAAGTTGAGCAGGAAAAGGGAAGTAAAACTGCACGTGGGAAACTAAAATATCCACATAAAGGAGGCTTTTGGCTTCACTTGAGAGACAGTTTACCATGGTGGCTAAGCTCCCAGGCCTTGGCTTCAGGCCAAGATTCAAATCCCACTTACCAGCTATGTGAACCTTGGGAAACTTACTTTACCTCTCTGTCTTCCAGTCTGTAAAATGGGCATAATAATAGTTCTGTTCCTTGGGTCTGTTGTTGAGGACTGAATGAAATAATCCATAGAAGCTGTCAGTGCAGAGCCTGGCACACAGATGCGCTTTGGCCCATCCCCTAAGGAACAGAGACTGCAGGCGCTACAGAACACAAGAGCATGGTCTTTTATCTGATTCAAGAGGGTTGGGCCTCCAAGGAAGGCCTGCCTTCTCAAATTTCTATCTAAATCACATACTTCGAATAGGTGACCATGTTGTGTGTTTGTTACTTTTACTAAAATTGATCTGTTATAAATTCTATATGTCTTAACACTTAGTCTTTATTTTAGGTTCAGTCTACTCTGATTGAAACAGTGTACAGATACCGATCTGACCTGCAAATCATCTTTAATGTCATTGACTCTGATCACTCAGGTAGATTCACTTTGATTGGTTCAGTAGCAATAGAAAGCAAAGGCTAGTCTGTTTCTTTTAAACCAGAATTCTGTTTTCATCTATTGCATTCTTCATCCAAACTTGATTTAACTCAGGGGTGGGGGGTAGGGATAAACTCATGTTTAATATTATTGTTTTTTTTAGTTTGGCCACAGACTCTCTATTCGAGTCCATATGGTATAGGCTTATATATCCATTAGTCAGACAAGAATAGCTCCTTTTATAAATCACCAGCACAGATGAAAAGATAATCCACTGTCCATTTAAAAATTGTAGTTATTCCTGGCAATAAAAATCATTCCTAGAGTTCTGATTCTGTTTTGGTGACTAAGAACTCATTTTCTGCTTAGCTTTGATGCGCAATTATTTATTTTCAAACTTAAAAAAAAATCATCAGATAATCCCCAACTGCAGAGACCATTGAGTACCAAAAAATCAATAATCAAAACACAAAAGTAAATTACTGCCTATAGAAAATGGCAGAGCCACTGTTTGCAATCCTCTTTTTGAGTCCCAGGGTTAATTCTCCCTCTGCTTTGATGTAGCTCTCCTCTCTGCCCTCCTTCCATGTCCCTCTCCCTTAGATTTTAGATCTTGTAATTTCTATACTACATATAGTACCACATCTACAATCTCCCCCGCCCCATTCCTTCACTGTTCACTTATTCCAGCTTTAGAATAATCTCAGGATCACTTGATAGTTGAAAGTGACATATTGTTTCTTATATTTACAATCTTACTTTTCCATTTCCTTCAGTGTCTCGATGGTCAGGCATGTTAGTGAGCTGCTAATTGGGACTATTCAGTCAGTATGGCTTTCCGCACCCCTCCCTAAGGTGGGTCTTAAAATGAACACTCATGACCTTCTCCTATATTCTTTTAGGCCTGATCTCCATGGAAGAATTTCGTAGCATGTGGAAACTTTTCAAAAGTTACTACAATGTCTGTATTGATGATTCCCAGTTAGATGAGCTCGCCGAAAGGATGGACTTAAACAAAGATGGAAGCATTGACTTTAATGAGTTTTTAAAGGCTTTCTATGTAGTGCATAAATTTGACAAGTTGAATAAATCAGACACCAAGGTTGCTTAACAAGAATTAGGGTTTTCCCTCCTTGTAAACAGTTGGCCCAAATCACTGACAGAATCTTTGCCACGACCCTTGAAATTCATAGTCAGTAGTAGAGAAAAGTAGACCCCAGTTCACACCATGAGCAGATGTATAATGTGGGTATTGGAAGTCCCTAGTAAACTGCTATTGGTAAGACTAGGTTAAATGTCAGCTGATAGGATTTGGCTCCAGTGGCGGGACTCACACACTGCCAGGTAGAAATTGGATTTGAGCCTAGTGTTGGTCTCTTGGATGCCACCTAACCAGGAGACCTGAGCAGTTTGTAAACATATTGAAAAGAACCCACAGAATACCAGAGGAAAGTACAACATCTGTGAGTGGTTGAGGGATGGGAGGAGGAATACCAAACTATTAAAAATATTTCCATCTTTAAACTGTAATCCTCTTTGGAGATATCATAAACCAGTGATTTTCAGCTGTGGGGGAACCACCTTCAGGGATGGGGGCCATATCAGAATCTCGGGGGAAGCTGTGGGAGTGTATTGTTTGAAAAAGCGTATTTTTTTCTTGTCTGTCGGAGCTAGAAAGTGAGTACATTTCAGATTGAGCCCTATAATTAATATGGTTTGACACCTTCACTGGTAAGATGGGGCCTTGGTGATGCATACATTGTGCAATTTATTCTGCCATTCTGATTGCCTATCAAACACAATAAGAGATTTCTGTTTGAAGGTGAGTATATGTTTCATTTTTTTCTTGAAGTTTGAGAACTTCAAGATCTATGAATATGCCAGGTTAGATATCCTGCTACACACACCAGAAATAATGGATCACATATAACAAATATCTTTTAAAAATGCATAGCTGAGCTGGCAAGTAAGTAAAAGAAACCCCAGGGGCCGGGGGGTACTTCCCTGGTGGCACAGTGGATAAGAATCCGCCTGCCAGTGCAGGGGACACAGGTTCGATCCCTGGTCCAAGAAGATCCCACGTGCCGTGGAGCAAATAAGCCCGTGCACCACAACTACTGAGCCTGTGCTCTAGAGCCCGCTAGCCACAACTACTGAGCCCGTGCGCCACAACTACTGAGCCTGTGCGCCACAACTACTGAAGCCTGCACGCCTAGAGCCCATGCTCCACAACAAGAGAAGCCACCACAATGGAGAAGCCCGTGCACCGCAACAGAGAGTAGCCCCTGCTCGCCACAACTAGAGAAAGCCTGTCTGCAGCAATGAAGACCCAACACAGCCAAAAATAAATAAAATTAAAAAAAAAAAAAGAAACCCCGAGGTTAGGGGAAAAAAGAGCATAATTAAAATCATAGCAATATTAACTTTGGACAGGATAGACTTTAAGGCAAAGAATAATATCATTAGGGATAAAAAGGTCATTACTGAACGCTAAAAGGAATGATTCACCAGGAAGATATAATAGTTTATAAACTGATATGCATCTAAAAACTTAGAGCTTTAAAATTGATAATGCAAAAATTGACATAACTACTAGGAGAAATTGATAGAGGGAGATTTTTAATATACCTCTGTCAGTAATTGAGCACGTAAATAAAAAACGTGTGTAGAAAATTGGACAACCCAGTTAATCCACCTGATCATGTATGTATATGTATACTCTGCAATCAGTTTTAGAGAATACACATTATTTCCAAGCACTTATGGAACATTTATAAAAATTGATCATGTATTAGACCACAAAACATATCTCAAATACTAAGCAATCAGTTAACAAAGATACTACATTTTCTGGTCATTGTGCATAATTTTCCTGGGGAAAAATATAATTTACTAATGCTAACTCAAGAACAATAGGAGGGTCTAAAGAGACACATAACCGTTAAAAGAATGTGTCGGTTTGGCTAGGCTGAACTACATTTCTCAGAATTCCCTTTCTTGTATGTTTCTGGTTAAGGTGGGCCACAGTGGAGATTCCTGAGAGAGTTGGAAGGCAAAGAGAAGCGGCAACCATTGTGTAACTCCCACACACTCTTGCTGAGCTGCCGATTCACCTTGTGGGTGTGAAGCAGCAGCTAGGCCTGCAATTGCTCTACATTCCCCTGGATTCCCTGTTAGCTGCTCTGATTCCCGGGACCACTGTGTGTGTTTAGCTCCATGATGGGTGCCCGGGCCAGGTGTGTGTGTTTAGCGCCATGATGCGATTCTCGGGCCAGGTGTGTGTGTTTAGCGCCATGATGCGATTCTCGGGCCAGGTGTGTGTGTTTAGCGCCATGATGAGGTTCCTCGGGCCCAGCGTGCGTGTTTAGCGCCATGATGAAGGGCCCTGGCTTCTTCAGGTCGCCAAGGCCTCAGGCTTTAGTCCGTTCTTGCGGGGTGCCAGCTTGTGCCTGTGGGTTTGAGCCTGCTCCGGATCTTCCCTGACTGCCTGCCCTGTGGACTTCGAGCTCCGGAATCAGGTATGGTGTCAACAGCCTTACGGAGCCTGCTTAGCCAGCTCCCCCATTTGCACAAGCCACTTCAACTGTTTATATACACACAGACGTATATATATCTCCTACTGGTTTGGCCTTTGGGTGAACCCTGATTGATACAGAATTTGGTACTGAGAGTGGTTCTGGAAAAACAGAATCTTAAAAAAACGTGTGCTCTGAATGTGTATAAGCTGACGTGTGCAGAGCTTCTGCTGCATTATCTCACGTGAAAATCCACTGCTCATCCCGGAATAGTTGTTTTAAGAAACGTCCAATCTCTGGCAGAACCAGATGAGTCTTTTTTTGTTGCTTCCTGAATGTCATTTGGTTATTTATTCTCGGGCTTCCTTCTGCAACTCTCATTTTCTCCCTTGGGTTTCTAATCCCTGGAATTAATTGTATGCCTGTGTTGGAAATTTTACCTAAAAACGTCCTTTGATTTTACTAAAGATTATCATTTAATGTTGTAAACTTATGCCTGACACGAGTTGTGCTTAACCACACTTCAGTTTTACAAAGTATGTATATATACGTATATGTATATATTTTTAAAATTTATATGTATAGAGTTGTGAAATATCATTTTTAATTTATATTTCTTAATTGCAAATGAGATTGAGCATCTTTTCATTAGTTTGTTGGTCAGTCTGTTTTCTAAGAAAATGCTTATTCTTATCCTTTGCTCATTTTTCTAATAGCTATTTGTCTTTTTCTTACTGATGTCTAGGAACTTTAAAACCCTTCTTGGTACTAATTCTCTGTTCTTGATTTGGGAAGCAGATATCTTATCCCAGTCTGTGACTTGATTTTTCACTTTCTTTCTGACATATGTTTTCAAGTAAGTTTTAAATTTCAATTTATTTTATTTCAATTTATCAGTCTTTTCCTTTATAATTCGTGCTTTTTGCATCTTGTCTAAAAACAAAAATATCCTTTCCAACTCTGGAAATACCATAAAGATACAGTGGATCCTTATTTGCGGATTTTGTATTTGCAAATTCACCTACTCTCTAAAATTTATGTGTAACCCAAAATGAATATTTACGGTGGTCATGTGCAAAGGAGTGAGTTTATTTTGAGTTGTACACATTCCCAGCTGTGGTGGGACAAGGCGACGTTCTGCCTTCTTGTGTCTGCTCTCATACTGTAAACAAGAGACCTTTTTGAGGTGTATTTAGTGCCTTGTTTTTTGCATTTTTATGCTTTTTGTTGGCGATCTCGGTGTTTAAAATAGCCCCAAATGTAGTGCTGAAGTACTATCTAGTGTTCCTAAATGCAAGAAGGCTGTGAGGTGGCTTAAGAAGAAAATACGTGTATTAGGTAAGGTTCACTCAGGCCTGAGTTACAGTGCTGCTGTGAGTTCAGTGTTAATGAATCAACAATATATATTAAACGAGTTGTCTTTAAACAGAAGCACACATAAAACAAGGTTATGTTATTGCTCAGCCGACTGAAATGTTGTGACCATAGGCTCGCAAGGACCAAACCCTGTATTTCGCAAAGGAGCAATGCTTCAGTATTCACTAATTCATTATATAGCGATTATATAGAACATAACTACGGCAAATAATGAGAATCAATTATATTCTCTAAAAGTTCCATGTATTCCCTAAAAGTTCGTAATTTCATAGGGTTTAGTTCTATTCTTAAGATCTGATTGCTTCCTTTCTAGGCTTCAGTCATTTTATGTGTATTTCTTTTATAATCTCTTTCTGTTTCTCTCTCTGTATTTGGAGCTCATGGGGATAGAAATGGATGTTTCTTGTATGTGCAGACTTGAACAGGCTGGATTGTTCACTCAGGGGCTTTGACATTTTTTATTGTGAACTCATTATTAGCAGGGCTTATATTTTTTTCTGTGAAAATCCCGTGGTATTTGGGTTGTGGGAGCATCTCTTCAGAGAAGTTTTTTGTTTGCTTCTGCTTTGTGTGTCAGGAGTATCACTGCTTGAGGAATAATTCTTCCATTACTTTTTCGTCTGCAGTTTCTGCACTATGTGGGTAGAGTAAAAGTGATGTGAATTGAGGTCCTGTGGTTTTGAATTCTCGGAGAGCTTTTCTTTTTTTATCTCCCACCCAAAGCCCTGTGTCCTGTGGTCTCTCTTGTTTTTAAATCCTTTCATAAACAGAATAGTCTTTTGAGGGTCTTGGCTTTATATAAAGTTCTCAGGTCCAATTCCCTACCTCCCAAAGCCCCAAGCTTCATTTGCTACCCCTGTGTGGGAATTAACACCAAACCCCTAGGTTCTAGAGACAAATACCCCCTAGTAGCTCAAGCACTTACCCCTGTGCTTTTTCACTTCCCTCTTTGTTTTTGACACCTGGGGATTTGCTTTTATTTTTTGTGACCTTAGCTGTACATTTAAATGTAATTATGTTACACTTTACTCAGTACTTCTAGGTGATTATAGTAAAAGAATGTTCAGGTTGTCTGAGTCCACCATATTGCTAAAAGCTGAGAAATAGACTTTTTGTATCCACTGCTATTTGTTAATAATCTTGAGACTTCATATTTTTACCTGGACAGTGTTCATAATATGCCATGGGGCTTGAATTATGCAACATGTGTCATTTACTGGGTCTCAATTTTTAAACTTTGTTAGAACTTATTTCTAAATAATTTTCTTCTTTACTGTTTTTTTTTTTAACATAAATGGGATCATATTATACAATCTTTAAAAAACAGGGGCACACTTTTTTTTCCTTCTACCTTTCCTCCCCCAACATAAGCATGGCCCTCACCTAGGGAAGTCATATTTACTTCCTATATGGCCTTCCATATTTTTATCTGTCCCATATAGACCTATATAGAGCTAAATATGCCCTCATATATGCATATATTTACATATACAGTACTACATAATCAAGGTGGTTTATTGTTATATGCTCTATAAAAATGGTATTTTAGTATACATAATTTTCTGCATTCTGCTTTTCTCAACCAACAATACCTAGTTGAGATCCCTGTAAACTGTAATTCTTTTTCTTTTTTTTAATGTACAAATCATGAGTGTAGTGCTTGGTGAATTTCCACAATGAATACACCTATGTAACCAGCACCCAGATCAAGAAACAGAACATTACCAGTGTCCCAGAATCCCCCTCATGCCTCCTTCCATATACCCCCCTCTACCCCAACCTGGCGGTAACCATCATCCTGACTTGTAACAGCATAGATTTTCTTTTAAGCCTGTTTTATGCTTTATACAAACGGAACCATTCAGTACATACTCCTTTTTAATGATATATTTATGACATTCGTAATGTATGTAGTTATAGTTTGTTCATTCTGGTTACTGTATAATATCCTATTGTGTGAATATACCAGAATTTATCCATTCTACTACTGATAGGCTTTGGGGTTATTATGGACAGTGCTGCCATGAATGTTTTTGTCCATTAATTTATTCTTTTTAATGGCTATTACAATTCAGTGCTATGAAGGATCACCCTTTATTCAGCCATCCTGCTTTTTTTTTTTTTAATACAATTTTTGTTTTCCCGGCCACACCATGAGGCATCCCTGATCAGGGATCGAACCCGTGCCCCCTGCAGTGGAAGGCAGAGTCTTAACCACTGGACCACTGGGGAAGTCCCTGTTTTCTGTCTTTTAATAGAATATTTTAAGTTTCCTTTTATGGGTCTGTGTTTCTCATATTAAATTTATTCCTAAATATGTTATCATTTTTGGCCACTATTATAAATGAAAAACTTATCCCCATTTGCATTTCTAGGTAGTTATTGTTAGAGTAAAAAATTCTATGTTTCGTTGTAATATATCTGATACCCAGCCTTCTTACCAAATATTGTTATTAATTTTAAAAGTTTTTAAATTGTGTTTCTTGGGTTTTCGGTGTAGGCAGTTATAGTATCAGCAAACAGTATAATATATAGATCTTTCAAGGCTACCAGAGATAGGAAACAAAAATACAGAATGCCCAGTTAAATATGAATTTCAGATAAACAATAATTTTTTAGAATAAGGATGTCTGGAAATATATATTGCATGGGACATACTTATCCTAAAAATGTATTCATTGTTCATTTGAAATTCAAATTTAACTGGGTGTTCCATATTTTATCTGGCAACCCTACACTTCTTTCCCAAAGATTATACCTGTCTTATTTTCTTTACATGTTGCATTCGATGACACCTCTAAGACAGTGGTTCTTACCCCAGGTTGCATTAACATCAGCCAGAAAGCTTTTAAAAAAAATTCTAGTGCCAAACCCCTATGGTCAGAGATTGAATTGGTATATATTTTGGAAAGCTTTCCAGATGATTCTTATGGGCATCCGGGGTTGAGAACTACTACGGCCTTAAAGCAATGTTAAATAATAATGGTGTTAGTGTGCATCCCTGTCTCCTCCTTGATTTTAATTAAATATTTTTAGTGTTTTGACATTTAAAATAATTTTTGTTGTTGGTTTTTGATGAATATCCTTAGTTTCCATCTATTCCTATTTTCCTTAAAGTTTTAATTAGGAATGGCTGCTTTTAGCATCTATTAATATGCTTATATTTTCTCTTAGTTTTTTGATATAAAGACTCATATTATGGGCTTCCCTGGTGGCGCAGTGGTTAAGAATCTGCCTGCCAATGCAGGGGACACGGGTTCAAGCCCTGGTCCGGGAAGATCCCACATGCCGCGGAGCAACTAAGCCCGTGCGCCACAACTACTGAGCCTGCGCTCTAGAGCCCGCGAGCCATAACTACTGAAGCCCATGCTCCTAGAGCCTGTGCTCCGCAACAAGAGAAGCCTGGGCACCGCAATGAAGAGTAGCTCCCACTCACCGCAACTAGAGAAAGCCCGCATGCAGCAACGAAGACCCAATGCAGTCAAAAATAAATAAATAAAAATTTTTTTTAATTAAAAAAAAAAGACTCATATTGCTAGGTTTCTTCATATTGAAGCACTTTCTAATTTTTTAATTTCATATCTGAGTCTATTTGCTACTATGTTTTTAGAATTTGCATCTATATTTATAAATGAAATTGAGGTTGAGAATTTGTTATTGTTGAAATTAGCTTTGTCTGGTTTTGGTATATAAGTTATGCTGGCCTTGTGGGGAACTGGAGAACCTTATATCTTTCTTCCTACTGCCTGAAATAGTTAAATCCTTGCTACTCAAAGTGGGGTCCATGAACCAACAGCATCTGCCTCCCCTGGGAACTGGTTAGAAATGCAGAGTCTTGGGCCCATCTCAGACCTAATGGATCCAAATCGGCATTTTGACAAGAGCCCCACATCACTTGTGTACACATTCAGTTTGAGAGAAGCAGGTGCAAAGAGCGTCAGACTCATTTGTCCACAAAAGGTTAGATAAAATTCAGCTGTGGGCCTAGGTGGTCTTGGTGCCTTTTTCATGGTGGACAGCTACTCTCCTTTTCAATCTCGTCCATGGTAAATGATCTTGATAGGTTGGTCTATTTTGGTGGCTTCAGTTTTGCGAAGAAATCATCCATTTCCTGTATATTGTTCACATTTACTTGTTGCTGTTTTTTTTTTTTTATGCATTACTGTATTTTTTATTTCAATGACTCATAAGTTTTCTAATGTCATAACATGGGCGTTTTTATCATCCCCAGCTTATAAATAAAGAAGCTGATAAGTTAAAAAAACACTAGGTCCCATTTTGTTATAATATGCTATGGGCAAGACATAGCATGGTTTTTCATATTCTAAACTGTGGACCCCTAGACACTTGTGTTCCATGGCTGGCCATCTTTTTGTTGTTGTTGTTGTTGTTGTTAGTTTCTGCTTTATAACAAAGTGAATCAGCTATACATATACATATATCCCCATATCCCCTCCCTCTTGCGTCTCCCTCCCTCCCATCCTCCCTATCCCACCCCTCTAGGTGGTCAAAAAGCACCGAGCTGATCTCCCTGTGCTATGCGGCTGCTTCCCACTAGCTATCTATTGTACATTTGGTCGTGTATATATGTCCATGCCACTCTCTCACTTTGTCCCAGCTTACCCTTCCCCCTCCCTGTGTCCTCAAGTCCATTCTCTAGTAGGTCTGCGTCTTTATTCCCGTCCTGCCCCTAGGTTCTTCATGACCCTTTTTTTTTTTTTTTTAAGATTCCATATATATGTGTTAGCATACTGTATTTGTTTTTCTCTTTCTGACTTAACTTCACTCTGTATGACAGACTCCAGGTCCGTCCACCTCACTACAAATAACTCAATTTCATTTCTTTTTATGGCTGAGTAATATTCCATTGTATATATGTGCCACATCTTCTTTATCCATTCATCTGTTGATGGACACTTATGTTGCTTCCATGTCCTGGCTATTGTAAATAGAGCTGCAGTGATCATTGTGGTACATGACTCTTTTTGAATTATGGTTTTCTCAGGGTATATGCCCAGTCGTGGGATAGCTGGGTCGTATGGTAGTTCTATTTTAGTTTTCTAAGGAACCCATACTGTTCTCCATAGTGGCTGTATCAATTTACATTCCCACCAACAGTGCAAGAGGGTTCCCTTTTCTCCACATCCTCTCCAGTATTTATGTTTGTAGATTTTTTGATGATGGCCATTCCTACTGGTGTGAGGTGATATCTCATTGTAGTTTTGATTTGCATTTCTCTAATGATTAATGATGTTGAGCATTCTTTCATGTGTTTGTTGGCAATCTGTATATCTTCTTTGGAGAAATGTCTCTTTAGGTCTTCTGCCCAATTTTGTATTGAGTTGTTTGTTTTTTTCATATTGAGCTGCATGAGCTGCTTGTAAATTTTGGAAATTAATCCTTTGTCAGTTGCTTCATTTGCAAATATTTTCTCCCATTCTGAGGGTTGTCTTTTCATCTTGTTTATGGTTTCCTTTGCTGTGCCAAAGCTTTGAAGTTTCATAAGGTCCCATTTGTTTATTTTTGTTTTTATTTCCATTTCTCTAGGAGGTGGCTCAAAAAGGATCTTGCTGTAATGTATGTCATAGAGTGTTCTGCCTATGTTTTCCTCTAAGAGTTTGATAGTGTCTGGCCTTACATTTAGGTCTTTAATCCATTTTGAGTTTATTTTTGTGTATGGTGTTAGGGAGTGTTCTAATTTCATACTTTTACATGTACCTGTCCAGTTTTCCCAGCACCACTTATTGAAGAGGCTGTCTTTTCTCCACTGTATATGCTTGCCTCCTTTAACAAAGATAAGGTGACCATATGTGCGTGGGTTTATCTCTGGGCTTTCTGTCCTGTTCCATTGATCTATATTTCTGATTTTGTGCCAGTACCATATTGTCTTGATTACTGTAGCTTTGTAGTATAGTCTGAAGTCAGGGAGTCTGATTCCTCCAGCTCCGTTTTTTTCCCTCAAGACTGCTTTGGCTATTCGGGGTCTTTTGTGTCTCCATACAAATTTTAAGATTTTTTGTTCTACTTCTGTAAAAAATGCCATTGGTAATTTGATAGGGATTGATAGGGATTGCATTGAATCTGTAGATTGCTTTGGGTAGTATAGTCATTTTCACAATATTGATTCTTCCAATCCAAGAACATTGGTATATCTCTCCATCTGTTGGTATCATCTTTAATTTCTTTCATCACTGTCTTATAGTTTTCTGCATATAGGTCTTTTGTCTCCCCAAGTAGGTTTATTCCTTGGTATTTTATTCTTTTTGTTGCAATGGTAAATGGGAGTGTTTCCTTAATTTCTCTTTCAGAGTTTTCATCCTTAGTATATAGGAATGCAAGAGATTTCTGTGCATTAATTTTGTATCCTGCAGCTTTACCAAATTCATTGATTAGCTCTAGTAGTTTTCTGGTGGCATCTTTAGGATTCTTTATGTATAGTATCATGTCATCTGCAGACAGTGACAGTTTTACTTCTTCTTTTCCAATTTGTATTCCTTTTATTTCTTTTTCTTCTCTGATTGCCGTGGCTAGGACTTCCAAAACTACGTTGAATAATAGTGGCGAGAGTGGACATCCTTGTCTTGTTCCTGATTTTAGAGGAAATGCTTTCAGTTTTTCACCATTGAGAATGATGTTTGCTGTGGGTTTGTCGTATATGGCCTTTATTATGTTGAGGTAGGTTCCCTCTATGCCCACTTTCTGGAGAGTTTTTATCATAAATGGGTGTTGAATTTTGTCGAAACCTTTTTCTGCATCTATTGAGATGATCATATGGTTTTTCTTTTTCAATTTGTTAATATGGTATATCACATTGATTGATTTGCGTATATTGAAGAATCCTTGCATCCCTGGGATAAATCCCACTTGATCATGGTGTATGATCCTTTTAATGTGTTGTTGGATTCTGTTTGCTAGTATTTTGTTGAGGATTTTTGCATCTATATTCATCAGTGATATTGGTCTGTAATTTTCTTTTTTTGTAGTATCTTTGTCTGGTTTTGGTATCAGGGTGATGGTGGCCTCATAGAATGAGTTTGGGAGTGTTCCTTCCTCCGCAATTTTTTGAAGGGTTTGAGAAGGATGGGTGTTAGTTCTTCTCTAAATGTTTGATAGAATTCACCTGTGAAGCCATCTTGTCCTGGACTTCTGTTTGTTGGAAGATTTTTAATCACAGTTTCAATTTCATTACTTGTGATTGGTCTGTTCATATTTTCTATTTCTTCCTGGTTCAGTCTTGGAAGGTTATACCTTTCTAATGCTTTGTCCATTTCTTCCAGGTTGTCCATTTTTTTGGCATAGAGTTGCTGGTAGTAGTCTCTTAGGGTGCTTTGTATTTCTGTGGTGTCTGTTGTAACTTCTCCTTTTTCGTTTCTAATTTTATTGATTTGAGTCCTCTCCCTCTTTTTCTTGATGAGTCTGGCTAATGGTTTATCAATTTTGTTTACCTTCTCAGAGAACCAGCTTTTAGTTTTATTGATCTTTGCTTTTGTTTTCTTTGTTTCTATTTCATTTATTTCTGCTCTGATCTTTATGATATCTTTTCTTCTGCTAACTTTGGGTTTTGTTTGTTCTTCTTTCTCTAGTTCCTTTAGGTGTAAGGTTAGATTGTTTATTTGAGATTTTTCTTGTTTTTTGAGGTAGGCTTGTATAGCTATAAAGTTCCCTCTTAGCACTGCTTTTGCTGCATCCCTTAGGTTTTGGATCGTCGTGTTTTCATTGTCATTTGTCTCTAGGTATTTTTTGATTTCCTCTTTGATTTCTTCAGTGATCTCTTGATTATTTAGTCACGTATTGTTTAACCTCCATGTGTTTGTGTTTTTTACGTTTTTTCCCCTGTAATTGATTTCTAATCTCATAGCATTGTGGTCCGAAAAGATGCTTGATATGATGTCAATTTTCTTAAATTTATTGAGGCTTGATTTGTGACTCAAGATGTGATCTATCCTGGAGAATGTTCCGTGTGCACTTGAGAAGAAAGTGTAATCTGCTGTTTTTGGATGGAATGTCCTATAAATATCAATTAAATCTATCTGGTCTATTGTGTCATTTAAAGCTTGTGTTTCCCTATTAATTTTCTGTTTGGAAGATCTGTCCATTGGTGTAAGTGAGGTGTTAAAGTCCTCCACTATTACCGTGTTACTGTCAATTTCCTCTTTTAGAGCTGTTAGCAGTTGCCTTATGTATTGAGATGCTCCTATGTTGGGTGCATATATATTTATAATTGTTATATCTTCTTCTTGGATTGATCCCTTGATCATTATGTAGTGGCCTCCCGTGTCTCTTGTAACATTCTTTATTTTAAAGCCTATTTTACCTGATATGAGTATTGCTACTCCAGCTTTCTTTTGATTTCCATTTGCTTGGAATATCTTTTTCCATCCCCTCACTTTCAGTCTGAATGTGTCCCTAGGTCTGAAGTGGGTCTCTTGTAGACAGCATATATATGGGTCTTGTTTTTGTATCCATTCAGCAAGCCTGTGTCTTTTGGTTGGAGCATTTAATCCATTCACGTTTAAGGTAATTATCGATATGTATGTTCCTATGACCATTTTCTTAATTGTTTTGGGTTTGTTTTTGTAGGTCCTTTTCTTCTCTTGTGTTTCCCACTTAGAGATGTTCCTTCAGCATTTGTTGTAGTGCTTGTTTGGTGGTGCTGAATTCTCTTAGCTTTGCTTGTGTGTAAAGCTTTTGATTTCTCCATCAGAATCTGAATGAGATCCTTGCTGGGTAGAGTAATCTTGGTTGTAGGTTCTTCCCTTTCATCAGGTTAAGTATATCATGCCACTCCCTTCTGGCTTGTAGAGTTTCTGCTGAGAAATCAGCTGTTAACCTTATGGGAGTTCCCTTGTATGTTATTTGTCATTTTTCCCTTGCTGCTTTCAATCATTTTTCTTTCTCTTTAATTTTTGCGAATTTGATTACTGTGTGTCTTGGCGTGTTTCTCCTTGGGTTTATCCTGTATGGGACTCTCTGCACTTCCTTGACTTGGGTGGCTATTTCCTTTCCTATGTTAGGGAAGTTTTCGACTATAATCTCTTCAAATATTTTCTCGGGTCCTTTCTCTCTGTCTCTTCTCCTTCTGGGACCCCTGTAATGCAAATGTTGTTGCATTTAATGTTGTCTCAGAGGTCTCGTAGGCTGTCTTCATTTCTTTTCATTCTTTTTTCTTTATTCTGTTCTGCAGCAGTGAATTCCACCATTCTGTCTTCCAGGTCACTTATCCGTTCTTCTGCCTCAGTTATTCTGCTATTGATTCCTTCTAGTGTAGTTTTGTTTTTTTTTTTTAATTTTTATTTATTTTTGGCTGTATTGAGTCTTCATTGCTGGGCGCGGGCTTTTCTCCAGTTGTGGCGAGCGGGGGCTACTCTTCGTTGTGGTGCACGGGCTTCTCATTGTGGTGGCTTCTCTGGTTGCGGAGCATGGGCTCTAGGCGCACAGGCTTCAGTAGTTGTGGCACGCGGGCTCAGTAGTTGTGGCTCGCGGGCTCTAGAGCACAGGCTCAGTAGTTGTGGCGCAAGGGCTTACTTGCTCCGCGGCATGTGGGATCTTCCCAGACCAGGGCTCGAACCTGTGTCCCCTGCATTGGCAGGCAGATTCTTAACCACTGCGCCACCAGGGAAGTCCCCTAGTGTAGTTTTCATTTCAGTTATTGTGTTGTTCATCTCTGTTTGTTTGTTCTGTAATTCTTCTAGGTCTTTGTTAAACATTTCTTGCATCTTCTCTATCTTTGCCTCCATTCTATTTCCGAGGTCCTGGATCATCTTCACTATCATTATTCTGAATTCTTTTTCTGGAAGGTTGCCTACCTCCACTTCATTTAGTTGTTTTTCTGGGATTTTATCTTGTTCCTTCATCTGGTACATAGCCCTCTGCCTTTTCATCTTGTCTATCTTTCTGTGGATGTGGTTTTTGTTCCACAGGCTGCAGGATTGTAGTTCTTCTTGCTTCTGCTGTCTGCCCTCTGGTGGATGAGGCTATCTAAGAGGCTTGTGCAAGTTTTCTGATGGGAGGGACTGGTGGTGGGTAGAGCTGGCTGTTGCTTTGGTGGGCAGAGCTCAGTAAAACTTTAATCCGCTTGTCTGCTGATGGGTGGGGCTGGGTTCCCTCTCTGTTGGTTGTTTGGCCTGAGGCAGCCCAACACTGGAGCCTACCTGGGCTCTTTGGTGGGGCTAATGACAGACTCTGGGAGGGCTCACGCCAAGGAGTACTTCCCAGGACTTCTGCTGCCAGTGTCCTTGTCCTCATGGTGAGACACAGCCACCCGACACCTCTGCAGGAGACCCTCCAACACTAGCAGGTAGGTCTGGTTCAGTCTCCTATGGGGTCACTGCTCCTTCCCCTGGGTCCCGATGCGCACACTACTTTGTGTGTGCCCTCCAAGAATGGGGTCTGTTTCCCCCAGTCCTGTTGAAGTCCTGCAATCAAATCCCGCTAGCCTTCAAAGTCTGATTCTCTTGGAATTCCTCCTCCCGTTTCCAGACCCCTAGATTGGGAAGCCTGACGTGGGGCTCAGAACCTTCACTCCAGTGGGTGGACTTCTGTGGTATAAGTGTTCTCCAGTCTGTGAGTCACCCACCCAGCAGTTATGGGATTTGATTTTACTCTGATTGCGCCCCTCCTACCGTCTCATTGTGGCTTCTCCTTTGTCTTTGGATGTGGGGTATCTTTTTTGGTGAGTTCCAGTGTCTTCCTGTCGATGATTGTTCAGCAGTTAATTGTGATTCCGGTGCTCTCGCAAGAGGGAGTGAACGCACGTCCTTCTACTCTGCCATCTTGAACCAATCTCCTGATTTATTACTCTCTTACTCATGGAAATTGTTACTAAAATTTAAGAGCTTTCAAGACAAGAAATTAAGTGGGAGTTCCCTGGTGGCCTAGTGGTTAGGATTCTGGGCTTTCACTCCTGTGACCCAGATTGAGTCCTTGGTCAGGGAACTGAGATCCCTCAAGTGCATGGCGCAGCCTTGGGTCCTTGGGTTGTAGATAGGCATTTTTCCACTGTGTGCTCCAATGACCTTCTTTTTAAGTGCATGGGGCTGGGGAGCAGGGAGGTAAAAGGAAGGTGGAAGGCCTGCTTTCTTCTTGTTGGCATTTTTTCTGATATCTTTTTGGCATCTTATTTTCGATCTTTGTCAGTTTATGTTTTTCCTCTAAGCAGCATACACCTGGATTTTTATTTTTAACTTTGACAGTCTTTGTATTTTATTGGGTGAATTCAGTTTAATCAACTTTGGTGAATTGACTGATAGACTCAATTTTACTTTACTCATCTTACTCTGTGTTTATTTATTAAATTGTTGTTTTATTCATTTTTTCTAGTTTAAGTTGCCATTCATTATTTTCCCCCTTATTAATATCTACTATGAATAAATCGACTTCTAATGGAACCTAAAGTTGTATAGGTTTTGTTTTATTTTTAAGCCTTTCACAGAGTTTGAAGTGACAAAGTAGCAGAGATAAATTCATGGAATTGAAAATCAAAATGATGTCCCTTTGACTCTAATCCAAGTGGTCTTTCCACAATACCAGAGATTTAGAACAAAGCCAAGAATTTGTAACTAAATAAGCATGGCTCATGCTCAAGTCAGCTTAGGGTCAGGGTCTGTCCCTCTCTCTTGGGGTACATCCGTGAGGTATGTGCATGTCTAATGAGCGAGAACTGAGCATCTCAGGTGGGAAGGGTGGCTCCACAGGCTTGGTATGGCTAGAACTGCAGGCCTGCTGGCTGAGTTCTCCAGGAGGACCCTTAGGAAGGCCCTGGATTTCCTGCCCTTGTAGAATGAGTCCTTACCACTAGAGAGGCACTCCCTTAGACTCTGAGCATCTTAGGGCAGGGGCAGAGCTTTGGGCTCTGTGTCTAGAGGTCTAGAAAGGTGCCATTCTGGGGGCCCCTATGGCTTTTGGGGCTGTCACCAAGGGAAGAGGGCCCCAAGTTATCAGAGTCGGTAGTCTCTGCCTTGGGCATAGGCTCGAGGCCCTGTTCCCAGCATCAGCAATTAGGTCCCTTCCTCTTCCACACTGCTGCCTCCTTGGGTCCTTGCCCAGCCATTATCCTGGGGGGCTTAGACTGCCATGGTGGGATCAGAGGACACGGCTCTCCTCCCGGGGTCTCTGGACCTCTTGGGAGGGGAGTCATCTTAACAGGAGTCCATGAGATGTTGTCATTTTATAAAGCCTTCCAGAGACTGTTCATGGAGCTCTGATAAGTCATCTTGGGCCAATAAAAATGTCACACTTCTTTGCTTTTGGCAGGAATCCCATCTCCTCATCTTGGGAACAGCATTTATCCCTTGCACAGAAACTTCATTTGGCCATTATGTTGGTCTCCAATTAATAAATTACAGAAGAAAAAATTAATTTATTACTTGCAGCATGGTAGATAAAATCTTTCAAAGCATAGGGAACATGGGGTGATAATAAAAAGATCCCCATTGGAAAAAGTTGGGGATCCCTGAGGCCACTTACATGTTGGGTCTGAGTAGATGAAATAGCTCTTCATTCAAAAGCTCGCAGGGAATCCACAGAGCGGGGCACCCGCTCCCCCTGCCACTAGCCCCCTGCGTTTGGTGTGAGGATCCGAATGAGGTGGCAGTGTTGGAACTTGCTGTAGCCTGAACGTGTGCTGAGTGATGAGGGTGGTTGCCTCGTGGTTGTGGGGACTCTGTCTACACAGCCTGGTGTGGCTCAAAGTGGCAGGTGGTCCCTCTTCACCTGCCTGCACTGCAAGTCTCCCAAGGTGTGAAAACTGCTTCCCTCTCCAGCAGTGTCAGTGCAGCAGGGCCCCTAAGGGAACACATGGAAGAGCACTGGATGGGGAGTCAGATGGCTCTGCCGCACTGGGTTGCTAACGTGCGTGAGATGCATTTCCTCACCCGCAACCAACTTGACCGGACAGGTTGCAGGGGAAGGCCCTGTGGCTCCCACAGCCTGTGACTCCTACCTCTGCCAGGTCTCTGGCCTGTGGCTGTCTGTAAAGCATGTGTGGCCCTGCTCCCCCAGTGCCCGGCAGTGCCACCGAGGGTCCGCTGCTGGGGGTCGTGGTGGCG
This sequence comes from Eubalaena glacialis, assembly GCF_028564815.1. Classification (NCBI taxonomy): domain Eukaryota; kingdom Metazoa; phylum Chordata; class Mammalia; order Artiodactyla; family Balaenidae; genus Eubalaena; species Eubalaena glacialis. The sequence goes on from NC_083736.1 coordinate 16,144,355, forward strand.
GTGATGGGGATGAAAGCTCACACGTTAGCATTTCCTCTGAGCCAAATGCTAAGTACTTCACGCATATTAGCTCAGTAATCTTCGCAGCCACCCTAGAGGTAAATATTATTATCATCACTCCTATTTCATGGACACAGAGAGAGGAAGCCAGTTGCCCCGCGTCATGCAGCTGGTAAGTGGTCTGTGGAGACGGCTGTGAGGCAGTGAGCGTGTGCTCACTGGGCTGCGCTGTCTGGAGGCTGAGTTAACCAAAAACTGCACAAGGACCTGGCAAGTTCATTTTAACCTGGAGTTTCAACCTCTTGCCTCTCACCGAATTTCACTTAAAAAAAAAAAAAAAATTGAGATGCTAGCATTCGTCGAAATGGCCAGATGTCCCCACCTTTTCTTTCCTGGTGGCCCCGGGGCATCCACCTCTGGCGCTGGTGAGCTGATTCCCTTGGTACCCGCCAGGTGCCCACCCCTGCTCTGCTTCCTGGCTGCCCAGCTGGACCCTTAGCCACCATAGGCTTGAGGCTTTCCCCCAAAGAGGGAGAATCAGTGCGGGGCGGGGGAGGGGAGAGGAGCAAGGGATCCTGAGCCAATGTATAAAGACCCCAAATGAACCTAATATAAATGGGAATTCTGAGAGTGTGTGATGCACTTCACCACCATGACTCATGCTCTGCTAAGGTTTCCGCGAACAATATGTTCACAGTCTGATTTAATTTTAGCCTCGCTTCACGGCTGCCTCGGTGAGCCTCCGGAGCACACCCCATCCCTCCCTACCGTGGTGCTCCACAAGCTGAAATGCCTCTGGTGGGGAGTGGGAGAGGGCACTGGAAATGGTTTGCCGCGGGTGCCATTGGTTACATCAGGCGCGGCGGGCGGCTCTCGAGGGGACGTGGGCAAGGAGGGCGCCTCCTCCACCAAGCCCGCAAAGCTTTGTGCGGTGTCTGCGTCTCGGGCTTCCCCTTCGTGCAGAGGCTGGAGTTGAGATGCACGAGCGTCGGGGCGGGAGTGTCTGGAGTGATCGATGGAGGGGGAGAAACAGGATTTAGTCAGGGCTCCCTCGCGCCGAGGTGGAGGGAAACCGAGGCTGCCTCCTGGCTGGCTCGTGCAGGCGCCGGAGCTTCTGCGTTGGAAGGGGATCGCTTCACACATGTGGGGATGAGCCCACAGTTACATCCCTGATCGCAGACAAAACCAGTAGCTCCCCTCCCCTGCAAAGCGGGAAAGCACTAGTGTGCATTTCAACTGAACATGGTGCTTTTGCCTCCACTGCCTGGCATTCTGCGTAATTCACACCAACTGGCCTCTGTTTCTTGAGTCACCAATGGTGGCAGAGGGCGGCCTGATACCGCGGGCTTCAGGGTTGCCAGACAAAATACAGGGCACCCAGTTAAATTTGAATTCCAGATAACAAACAATTTTTTAGTATAAGCATGTCCCAGATATTAGCCGGGACATGCGTGTACTAAAAATTGACTCTTTGTTTACCTGGAGTTCAAATTTAACTGGCCATTATGTGCTTTTATTTGCTAACTTTAGCGACCCTACCCGGCCTTTGAAGTCACACAATGCAGAAGGAGCTCTGAAACTCTGGGGGAAAAACGACTTGAGTATTTGGAGCTTCTGTTTCTCCTGCAGAATGAGAGTAAGTGCGGCCACGATGGCGCAGGTCAAAGAGAATGCAGCCGAGCGCCTGGCACACGAGGCAGAGGCAAGCTGCAGTGGCTGCCCACATCCCGGTCAGCAGTACAGCCCTCCCCCGCACCGTCACTAAGTACTCACAGCTGCACTACTTTCCCCTGAATTGCCCTAGGTTGATGGAGCCCCTGTCTAGGAGGTCATAACCCGCCACCCTCAGGCACCTGCAGCAGCCAGTGGCCCTTGACGTTGAGAGACACCTGAATGATGTTTCCAAGGTCTCTGTGGCCTGTCACCTGGTCCTTTTGCCTTCAGGCTAACCGTGCCATCTCGGCAATCCTCTCCTCTTTGGTTAGTTTTGTATCAGGGAGGGTCAAGACATAATCCTCAGCGGTTGCTGGTTCCTGTCAGAATGAAGAGCTGACCTCAGCTGCTCTAAGTTCCACCCTACAGCGGCTCACTTTCCCTGTCTCCCTGTCTCCTCCACATGGCACGAGAGGTGTCAGCTGCCGGGGCTGAGCTGGGGGAAGAAGCTAAGAAGCAGACCCACAGCAGTGGCCCAGGCGAAGACCCCCGCTCAGCTGTGTTAGCTCTGTCTGTCCCCTAGATTGTGGGGAAGAATAATGATGATGATTGCCAACTGAATACCTTTTCTGCCTCTTTCTTTTCTCCACTCAACCTACTCTTCATCACTGGTCCAGCATGACCTGCTCCTATTTATTTAGTTATTTAGCTCGCTATTTTAATTTTTTTTAATTTTTTTAATAAATTTATTTATTTATTTATTTTTATTTTTGGCTGCCTTGGATCTTCATTGCTGTGCGGGGGCTTTCTCTAGTTGCGGTGAGCGGGGGCTACTCTTCGTTGCGGTGTGCAGGCCTCTCATTGCGGTGGCTTCTCTTGTTACAGAGCACGGGCTCTAGGCGCGGGGGCTTCAGTAGTTGTGGCGCGCAGGCTCAGTAGTTGTGGCACACGGGCTTAGTGCTCCACGGCATGTGGGATCTTCCCGGATGAGGGCTCGAACCCGTGTCCCCTGCATTGGCAGGCACATTCTTAACCACTGCGCCACCAGAGAAGTCCCAAGCTCACTATTTTTTAACAATAAGCACATGCAAACCCACTACCCCAAACAAGAGTCAGGACCCTGACACTAACTTCAACCTGGTCACGTGGTCCTCACCCCATCCCATGCCTGTCTCCCCAGCCAACAGAATCTTGTTAAAGAAGACTGTGTGCTTTGTTCTTCTCTCCCTTGCTTTTCTATGGTTTCATATGCATCTGTATATGTTCCTAAAATGTGTGTGTGTGTTTAGTTTTATAAGAAGGGTGTCATGCTGTTTGTAATCTTTTTGATCATCCTGCTGTATTGCTAAGATTCATCCATGTCGTTGCATCTCACAGTGCTTCATTCTTTCTGAATCCCTCAGAAAACCTGACCAGGTGAAGATATTCCCATCTGCAGACAGGTGAAGCCCTTGCAGGCATTTGCTGTCATGAATAGTGTGCCACAAGCATCACCGACACTTCTTGTCTCACTTTGAAAATTGCTGCCATATTGTTGAATTTGCTAGTATTCTTTTATTATCTTTTTATTAACATCTAGTTCTTCTGTAGTCATGTCCCCCTTTTCATTCATAATACTTTTTGTTTCTTCTGTTTTCTTGAGCAAACTTGATGAAGGTTTACCTATTTTGTTATTTTTCCTAAAAAGGTCACCTTAGGCTTTGTTGATCTCTCTTGTATCTTTGTTTTCTATTTCAGTAATCTGTGCTTATTTTATTATCTTTGTTGTTCTTTCTCTAATTTCTTAAAATGGAAACCTAGCTCATCAATCTTGAGGTTCTCAGCTTTTCTAATACAAGTATTTAAGGTTATAAATTTCACTCAAAGCATTGTTTTTTCTGTATCTCACAAGATTTGATATGCACCAGTTTCATTTTCATTCACCTCTGGAGATTTTTTTTTTTTTTTAATTTTAATTTATTTATTTTTTGGCTGTGTTGGGTCTTCGTTTCTGTGCGAGGGCTTTCTCTAGTTGTGGCAAGTGGGGGCCACTCTTCATCGCGGTGCGCGGGCCTCTCACTATCGCGGCCTCTCTTGTTGCGGAGCACAGGCTCCAGATGCGCAGGCTCAGTAATTGTGGCTCACGGGCCTAGTTGCTCCGTGGCATGTGGGATCTTCCCAGACCAGGGCTCGAACCCGTGTCCCCTGCATTGGCAGGCAGACTCTCAACCACTGCACCACCAGGGAAGCCCTGGAGATTTTTAAAAGTTTCATATGAATTCCTCTTTAGCCTGTGAGTTACTTAGCAATTTTAAAAACATTTGTAAATGTCTCGGGGTTATTTACATTTTTAAAGGTCAAGGATTGTGGTCTGCATATTTCTTTCTTTATTGAAGTATACTTGATTTTACAATATTATATTAGTTTCAGGTGTGCAACATAGTGATTCAATATTTTTATAGAATATAGTCCATTTATAGTTATTATAAAATATTGGCTATATTTCCTGTGCTGTACAATATATCCCTGTAGCTTATTTATTTTTATATGTAGTAGTTGGTGCCTCTTAATTCCTTACCCCATCTGTCCCTCCCCCTTCCCTCTCCCCACTAGTAACCACTAATTTCTTCTCTATAGTTGTGTCTGTTTCTGTTTTTTTTTTTAATATACATTTATTTTATTTTTCAGATTGCATATATAAGTGATAACAGTATTTGTCTCTGTCTGACTTATTTCACTAAGCATAATGCTCTCTAGGTCCATCCATGTTGTTGCAAATGGCAGAATTTCATTCTTTTTATGGCTGAGAAGTATTCCATTGTGTATATATATACCACACCTTCTTATCCATTCATCTGTTGATGGACACTTAGGTTGCTTCCATATCTTGGCAATTGTAAATAATGCTTCTATGAACATTGGGGTACATGTATCTTTTTGAATTAATGTTTCATTTTCTTTGGATATATACCCAGGAGTGGGATGGGGTGGGGACCACATGACCAGGATCGTAGGGTGGTTCTATTTTTAGTTTCTTTGAGGAACATCCATACTGTTTTCCACAGTGGCTGCACCAACTTACATGCCCATCACCAGTGTACCAGGGGTCCCTTTTCTCCATATCCTCACCAACATTTGTTATTTGTGTGGTTTTTTTTTTTTTAATTTTAAATTTTATATTGGAGTATAGTTGATTTACAATGTTGTGTTAGTTTCAGGTATACGGCAAAGTGATTCAGTTATACATATACATATATCTATTCTTTTTCAGATTCTTTTCCCATATAGGTTATTACAGAGTATTGAGTAGAGTTCCCTGTATTTGTGTTCTTTTTGATGATAGCCATTCTCACAGGTGTGAAGTGATATCTCATTGTGGGTTTGATTTCTATTTCTCTGATGATTAGTGATGCTGAGCATCTTTTCATGTGCCTTTTGGCCATCTGTATGTCTTCCTTGGAAAAATGTCTATTCAGACCTTCTGCCCATTTTTTGATTGGGTTGTTTTTCTGATATTCAGTTGTATGAGCTGTTTATATATTTTGGATATTAACCTCTTACTGGTCATATCATTTGCAAATGTTTTCTCTCATTCAGTAGGTTGTCTTATTTTGTTGATGGTTTCACTTGCTGTGCAAAAGCTTTTAAGTTTAATTAGGTCCCATTTATTTGTTTTTGCTTTTGTTTATTTTGCCTTAGGAGACAGATCCAAAAAGATACTGAAACAATTTATGTCAGAGTGTTCTGTCTATGTTTTCTTCTAGGAGTTTTATGGTTTCCGGTCTTACATTTAGGTCTTTAATACATTTTGAGTGCATTTTTGTACATGGTGTGAGAAAATGTTCTAATTTCATTCTTTTACATGATGCTGTCCAGTTTTCCCAACACCACTTTTTGACGAGACTGTCTTTTCTGCATTGTATATTCTTGCCTCCTTTGTCCTAGATTAATTGACTATAAGTGTGTAGGTTTATTTCTGGGCTTTCTATTCTGTTCCATTGACCTATGTGTTTGTTTTTGTGCCAGTATCATACTGTTTTGATGACTGTAGTTTTGAGTATAGTCTTAAGTCAGGGAGTGTGATTCCTCCAGCTCTGCTCTGTTTTAAAAAATTTTTTTCTTTATGGCTTAGTATATAATCAAAATTTTACTGTTCCACGTGTGCATGGAGAACCCAGAGTGTATTCTCAAAATGTTGCATTGACTTGTCTATCTGTCCATTTGATCAAGGTTAATTGTGTCATTCAGGTCTTCTGTGTCCTTGATGATATTTTGTTCTGCCTAACTTGTCAGTAGTCAAGATATATGTTGAAATCTCTCACTAGGAAGATGGATTCATTGGTTTCTTCTTGTAGTTCTATCAATGGTTCCTTCATATATTTTGGAGTTATTTTGTTGGGTACATACATGTTTAAAATGGAAGTCTCTTCTTGGTGAATTTGCTTTTTTATCATCACATAGTCACCTTTTTCATCCTTAATACTGCTTTTTGTCCTGAAGTCTATTTTACCTGTCATGAACACAATGATACCAGCTCTCTTTTGGTTAACATTTGCCTGACATGTCCTCTTTCATCCTTTTCCTTTCAACCTTTCATGTTTGTATGCTTATAAACAGTACATATCTCTCCATATTAACCTAATTTGTTGACATTTGTCTTTTAACTGGTGAGTCTGGAACATTTAATCATGATTCTCTTGTAGCTTTTTTCTAACACCTTCACCTATATTGTGGCTTGTCTCATCTTGTCTATGTTTCTCTGCTTTAATCCACCATGTAGGGAGGTCGGAAGGCAGGGGGAGGTGGTTACAGTTATGGCAACAAGTAGAAGCGCCCGAAGTATTTAGTGAGCAACACCTTTCCTACAGCTGCAAAGGGCCCTGGACAAGGCACAGGAAATTTTAAGAAACATGAAAGAGGCCAAGACAATGACCCAGGGGGTTAAGTGTTCAGGACAAGCTCCAGGTTGCCCATCCAGCAGCCATCCCTTCCCTTCCTTGTTAATAGGACCCCAACTTTGTGTCAGGTATTTGACAGGTGATGTCTCAGAAGGTGGCTCCTTCCCCCAGGGCCACAAATAGTTGTATATTCAAAACTATGGTAGCTCTAAAGCTCTCCTGTTAATCCTTATTGTCTTTGCCAGTGATCAGTCTAAAACAGGCATGTGACTCAGTTCTGGCCAATCAGAATTATGGGAAAGTCTATTAGAGGGCTTCTGGGAAAGATTTCCCTGCCTGGAATGGGTTGAGGGAGAGAGAAAGAGGGAGAGAGAGAGACTCAAGAAGAAAGCCCTGCCCCTCCCTTTCTGGTTGTCTTTTTTTTTTTTTTTTTTAATTTTTATTTATTTATGGCTGTGTTGGGTCTTCGTTTCTGTGCGAGGGCTTTCTCCAGTTGTGGCAAGTGGGGGCCACTCTTCATCGCGGTGCGCGGGCCTCTCACTATCGCGGCCTCTCTTGTTGCGGAGCACGGGCTCCAGACGCGCAGGCTCAGTAATTGTGGCTCACGGGCCCAGTTGCTCCGCAGCATGTGCGATCTTCCCAGACCAGGGCTCGAACCCGTGTCCCCTGCATTGGCAGGCAGATTCTCAATCTGGTTGTCTTTTAAGTGTGTGATGCTTGGTGCTGTGGCAGCTGTCTTGCAACCATGAGAGAAGGAAACAACACATTCTGAGGATGATAGAGAAGGAAGATGGGAAGGGCATGGATCATTCATGACATTACTGAGCCACTGAACCAACCCTGCAACCTCCTGGCTCCAGACTCCTTGTTAAATGAGATGATGATTATCTTTATTGTTTAAGCCACTGATAGCTGGGTAGCCTATGATGTACAGCTGAAAGTATCCTGAGAGATTACTGAAGAATCTATCCACTAGTATCATCCTGCCTTTTAGAGTTCTGGGAAGAGATAGGTCTTCAGAGCACATGTGCCCCCCCACCCACCCGCCACGGCCCCGGGCAGTGCCAGCCCATACTTAAGCAAAAAAACATGACGGGGGCTTCCCTGGTGGTGCAGTGGTTGAGAGTCTGCCTGCCGATGCAGGGGACACGGGTTCGAGCCCTCGTCTGGGAGGATCCCACATGCCGCGGAGCGGCTAGGCCCGTGAGCCACAACTGCTGAGCGTGCGCGTCTGGAGCCTGTGCTCCGCAACGGGAGAGGCCGCAATGGTGAGGGGCCCGCGCACCGCGATGAAGAGTGGCCCCCGCTTGCCACAACTAGAGAAAGCCCTAGCACAGAAACGAAGACCCAACACAGCCAAAAATAAATAAATAAATTAATTAATTAATTTTAAAAAATACTTATTAAAAAAAAAAAAACATGACGGGAGGGGGTTGAGGGCCTTTTACTCTCCCATCTCCTTTCCCCTTTAGCTCCCCATCACACTGTCTAGCTCAGAGGCTGAGATTCCACAAGTTATTGCTTTCACTGAGGCTAAAACATGACTTATGAAAGGCAAACACCCCTGAAAAGGCTGGGAATGGCCAATGACCATCAAGGTTTCTTTCCTCTAATACTTCAGCAACATGAGTCTCTCAGAGGAAACAGAAGACTGGCTGGAGTGAGGACAGTGGGGGAGAGAAGGCATTTGGGGGCTGTTTTTAAACAGGAATTCTTTGAATGTTTGCTAGGTTCCAGGAGTTTCATTCTATCTAATTTTTTCAAAAAAATTCAAACAAACATTTACTTAGCACTTACTCTGGTACCAAGTGATATCCAAGGACTTTAAGAATTAATACATTTAATCCTTGTAACAATCATATGAGATGGAGGTGCTATCACAGGCCCCACTTCACAGAGGAGTTGGACCCCAGGCAGGCAGGCGCCAGCTCAGGGGCGGTGCGCTGAACCATTCCCAAGCAAGGCAGCTCTTGTGGTCTCAGCAAAGCAACGCCATGTCCTGCTGGCTCCCTGGCTCTGCCCCTCAGCTGCTGCCTGGCCTGCGCCCATCCCAGATGCTCTCTTCTCCGAGAGCAGCAATACTTCTCCCAAGTAAGGGAGGAGGCTCCAGCCCTCTCTTGTCACACCAGGCCCGTGGTGACAAGTTCCAAGAGGAAGGAGGAATTCAGAGGTTGAAGATGAAGATAGGGCTTTGAAACTCTTTGCTCCTTCTCCCCAGAGTGCCATCCCCTGCCTCTGTCTGCCCTGCTTTGTCCTTGGTCCACGGCAGAGAGCCCTGCTCAGGGCGGAGAAGAGGGCAGTGACCTTGGCCTCTCTAGAGTGTAACTAACACCTGAATTGGGCTTAACCCAAGCTTTGCCAGGTTGCAGTCTTTTTTTTTTTTTTTTAATTTATTTATTTATTTATTTATTTTTGGCGGTGTTGGGTCTTTGTTGCTGCGCGCGGGCTTTCTTTAGTTGCGGTGAGCGGGGGCTACTCTTCGTTACGGTGCGCAGGCTTCTCATTGTCGTGGCTTCTCTTGCTGCGGAGCACGGGCTCTAGGCGTGCGGGCTCAGTAGTTGCGGCACGCGGGCTCTAGAGCTCAGGCTCAGTAGTTGTGGTGCATGGGCTTAGTTGCTCTGTGCCATGTGGGATCTTCCCAGGCCAGGGCTCGAACCCGTGTCCCTTGCATTGGCAGGCGGATTCTTAACCACTGCGCCACCAGGGAAGCCCCAGGTTGCAGTCTTGATGGACCTTCTTTTAAACAATTTTTTATTCCCATTATCTAATTTTTAATGGTCCTCCAAATCCTTAAATGGAGAGTTCTAATTATCCCCTCTTGACAAACGAGGAAACGCGGCTCAGAGGAAGGACTTGCTGTCCACGGGTATGCAGCTAAAAAGCAGCCTGTCTGGATCCATAGCCCAAATTCAAAAGCACCTGGGCTGCCTCCATGGGGATTGGACTCTGCAGACCTAGGTGGGAGGCGCCGTGGGGGAAGGTGACTACAGCCACTGTCTACTTAGCCTTTGCCACGTGCCAGTGGCTTACACGCATTATCATGACATTAGTATATATACATTATTATGATTAATATTACACACATTATCCTGTTAATCTCTGAAACCTCCAGTGAGGATGGTTTATGTAATCCCCATCCCATCTCACAGAGGAGAAAACTGAGGCACAAAGAGACTATGTACAATCCAAGGGTGCCCAGCTCCCAGCAGCAATGTGGGGATCTGACTTCTTGCCCGGCTGACCCCAGAGTGCCTGGGGGAGAATGGGCTGGGGGCCCAGGAAGCGGTCAAAGCCAGGTTCGATGCCTTAAGGCAACCGCTGCCTCTGCCTTGCTTCCAATTTTGTCAGAGGCTCACCATCTGGTCAAGGTCTCTAGGGTGGCAGGGTCCACATTAAAACAGATACTCTGGGAGATGCAAGAGGGAAGAGATATGGGAACATATGCATATGTATAACTGATTCACTTTGTTATAAAGCAGAAACTAACACACCATTGTAAAGCAATTATACTTCAATAAAGAAGTTTAAAAAAATAAATAAATAAATAAATAAAACAGATACTCTGGTTAAGAGCTTTGCAGTTTCCAAAGCACTAACCACGTTTCTTCTAAATTGAAATGGACCCTTAGAGAAAGTGGAGCAGGACATGGCCTCCCGGCTTTAGCTGGGGAGCTAAGGGCCACCTAGGGGCCGGCTGAGGGCCACGCTCGGAGCACTGTTAGTCTAGCCCCGAGCTCTGTGCCCACCCGAGGCCTGGCGCCTGCCTGTACGGCGCGTCTGGTTCTTAAGTAGGCTGGAATGCATCCCCTGCAAAAGTTGTCTCCGTATCTGCCGTCCAAGTCTTGTGTAATCCAAGAAAATGAGAGGCTGTCTTCTGAGGTAAATTTGTAAATGAAATGCAATATTCTTTGCCCAGATCTAGGTAAACATGGAGTCTTGAAACACAGGCTTTTTAGTCCTGATCTAACGCGGGAGAATTTATGAAATTCACAAGCCTCTTGAGCCTCCGTTTCCCCATCTGTAAAATCCTGGTGCTAAGAATGGTCATCTAACTAAGCAAATGTACGGGGGTGAAAGTGTGTTCTTTTCCAATGTCTGAGGGATGTGCTACTCGACCAGATGTTCAGTTTAAATGTCTGCCGCCTTCCTCTATCTTTCCAACATACCTGGGGCTTACCAGCTGTTAAGACCCGCCAGAGTCTCGCCTATTCCCAAGAGGACTCAGAGCCAATCCTGTTGGCCTCACCTATTCCCACCACCATTCCCCTGACCCCGGCCTCTGAGCGGGAGCAGCTCTCTTCCTCCCGAGGATGACTCACTACATTTCTTGCTTGCTTGCTTTCTCCATTGTGCCTTTTTTAGCTTCAGAAAAAGAAATGTGTCAAATTTAAAACTCAGCACAGCGCAGCTATTTAAAGTGCAGAGGAAGCAGCCTTTGAATGGCTTGCAGAATGTGAAGCCTTTAGAGCCTAGAAGGCCTCAGCCACCCATTCTTCCTCGTGCTTTCTAAGGCCCGGCTTGAAAGGCAGCTGGGCACTTGGGGATGGCAGAGAAGAGGTCTGATGTCCCCTGGGTTGGGGACGGGGAGAAACTTCTGCAGGGGCGGGGACAGCAGGAGACTGCAAGCCTGGGCGGAGCCCTGGGGACCACGTGCAGCCACTGTTCCCTTTGCGGCCCCTCGCTCTGCACAGGACTCGCAGCCCCGGCACAGGAAGTGTGGCAGGTGGTGGCCGGCCGATGGCTGGGTGCACGCATGTGTATGTTTGCTTGAAAATGGTCTAAGGACCACACGGGGTTTTAGGCCTGAGAGGGAGAGGAAGGTTGAGGAAGGGAACAGGAATAGTTTTCCTCTGTCATTCAGTCATTCGATCACCTCCATTTTCCAGCTCCAGGAGGAGCTTGTCTGCTTCTCAAGCGGGGTGGAAGGAAGTTAAATCACCTTGGACACTTGCCCCTTTCGTCTCACCCTCCCAGAGACACAAGTCTCTCCAAACCTGCCGCGAAATGAACCCTTCTCTCCTCTGCCCCTGCTTCCCTGTGGAGCAAATCTCTGGAAGGGTTGGCATTCCTCTGTCCCAAACCCCCCAGTGATTTGGGTCAAAAGCCAAGGTCTACACTCCTCCCCTTGATGGCACCAGTCTGCACCCTCTGGCCTCCTTCCTGTTCCAAAGACATGTAGGTGCATTCCTGCCTCGGGGCCTTTGCACTGGTTGTTCCCTCGATCTGGCACATTTTTCCCCTTAGTTTCCCCTAAGTTCAGGCCCTCACTTCCTCCAGGTCTCTGATCAAATCCTGCCTTATCAGGGGTCTTGTCTACTCATCCCATATGACAGTCCCCGCTGCCCCCAGGCCTCCCTGCCCTCTTTGTCTGCTTTCATCTTGTCCAGCCTCTTGTCATCCCTTGACACATTATGCATCTAATTGCTCGTTTATCATCTGGGCCAGGAGAGGAAGGAGGACTTGGGGGTTGGCTTCTCAGCCCCCTTGGCCGAGTTACATGGAGACAGGGAGATGGGCTTGGCCTCGTGCCCTCCCCTGCACCCCACCACCCACCCCCCTCCCCCGCACCGGGTTCGGACAGCTATAGGCCGAGGTCCAGTACGTTCTTGAGAAGCTCTTGCCCCGTCACCCAGAACGTTTTGCAGGTGGGTATCTTACTCATCCTTGACCTGCTTGCGGAGGGAGGCCCATCGCACCCAGGGGAGGGTTTGGGGCTGCCCTCTCTTCTTCTTCCTGTGTCGTCATCGTTGAGAAAACAGGGCGGTCCTGGTGGAGGGCTGGTGAGTTTACTCTGCAGATTCTCCACTGGCCCCGTACTCAGAGTGAACCCTTTGCTCTGGGCTCTTGATTTGACCCCCCTCCCCCTGTTGACCTGCTTATTTTGTCTCTTGCCTTTACTAGGCGTGCGCTGCTGTGTCCCAGCCTGCCGAGCACAGCGCCAGCCGCATAAACGTGTGCTGACGGCACAAAAGCCATCTCTGGTCTCGGGACCTGGGGACAGAAACGTGTGTGTGTGTGTGTGATCACTGTAGCACACGTCAGCTCGCTGCTTTAGGGGATGAAAAGCCCACAGACCTTTCTGGAGACTCGGGCTGCAAGGTCAGCTCAGGCTCCAGTGCTCTGCACCGCCGGGGCCGCCAAGCCCGGCTTCATCTCCGGCACAGAGAGCCGCCTCGGCGCCTGCTGGGCCGTTTTTCACTCCAGATGGAGCTCTGTGGTTAATGAGGGGGAGAGCACTTCGGCGGAGCTGCCACGGAGGGAGGGAGGGAGGGAGGGAGGGAGGGGAGAGCCAGAGGCCGACTCGCCTCCGCGGCTGGTCTCTCTGGAGCTCAGGAGACAGTGGCTCGGATGCTTGCGAGAATTCAGGGATGGAACCTCGGTGACAGCTGGGGGAATTTATTCACACTGTCAGGACACAGGCTTACACTTTGAATCAGTTCCAACTCTTTATTTTTAAATCCCCCAGCTGGCTAAAGACTTAGAAGGAAAGATGAGACAATCATTTGCGTCTTGTCCCAGATGGGCTGTCACTCAGAGGGTCCAGGAAAAGGCTACCAGGGCTGGGCTGGTATGCCGGGAGCTTTGCAACAGCTCCTTGGAGGCTGAGTGGCAGGAGGTGGTCTGCTGTGCAGGCCGGGTAGCAGCAGCGACCCAGCCCCTATGACTTAGAAACATTTCTACAGGCAGGGAGAAGCTGTGATTGGTCCAGCTTGAGCCCAGAGGGGGCACTGGCCGCCTGCTGTGCACACCCTCTTCACTCCCGCTGACCAAGCCTCGCCAAAGGGCAGACCCCGGGAGAGCACATGTCCTGCTTCTCTGGGCAGAGGAATACAAGCCAAGGGTCCTGGCTGTAGTGGACGCTTAGTTTTAGATGCTCGGCATCGGAACGCCCTTCCTGGGTCTGGGGGGGTGGTCCCCCATGTTATGAAGCCGGCCCCACCTCCACTTGAGGAGGAGGAAGTCTCAGATACTGGCTTTTCCAACCTCCCTCTCAGCTGACAACCCCGCCCCAGCTGATGGAACACACCTGCCAGAGTCTGACTTGACAGCTAGTGACTGTATGAAACCTACTCTGTTGACAGGTGGCAGCCTCTATATTTAAAATAGTTTCTGAAAGAGAGGAGGCGGTGGTCCTAGTGACATTGGTCAGGGTTGGGGGCATCTGTGGTGTAAGCTCCAGGGTGTGAGCCCGGTGACCTGGGGCCTTGTTCTTGGCTGGGGAGTCGCCAAGTCTGGTGATCATGTGACTTATCCAATATCCTTTAAGAAACGTGTTTCCTACCCAGCTAGAGTTGCTGTCTGTAATTTGCAACTAAAAACTCTGACACAGTGGTGAAAGGTGACACAGAGGCCATGAGAGAATAGAGCCAGTGACTATGAATTCTCCTTGGCAAGTCTATCCTGGGTTTGTATCTGGAAAGGTCTTTCAAAAAGGAAAAATGGAAGGCGTAACCATTGCCCCGCGCCCATTTCAGAAGCAGCTTGGGGCCACACCCTTAGCCCACCAGCTGGAGGCGCCTGGCGGCCACCCCGCTGAGGGACAGGTCAAAGACGCTCAGGATTGAGGGCCGACGCGTGGCTGTCCTGGTGGAGCAGTGCTGGGAACGCTTCCATGGGACGCTGGACAACGTGCCTCCTTAGAGGTCTTCTCAAACGAGACGGGCGTTTCTTCATCCCCGCCGCGCTGGTCCGTATCCTGTGGGCCGAGTGACGCCTGGGTAATACTGTAATAGGCCCCCAGTAAGTGCCTTCTTGAGCAATTCATTTTTCAGAATAGCTGACACGCTGCAACAAGACGGAGGGAGGAGTCATGTGACTTCAGAGTTCACTGGTTCCCATGATTCCAGTCCTTCTAAGAAGGCATTTTTGCCACAATTGCACATATGTTCCTTAAAAACATACACAGTTGTTTTCTGATGGAATTTTTCCCTCTCCCAAACTATCAAACGCTGTGTGCATTAGGTTTGAGAACAGTCTCTCTTGCGGTTTCAGGTGGTCTTGTTCCTCAGAGAATTCTCTTGGTAACTTAAGGATACGGCTTCTCCTAAATGGCTTTGAGGGAACAAGGGGACACTGGGCTCTAAGAAGGTGGCAGTGTGGCTTTACCTTCCCCTCACAAGCAGAGTTATCAGTGGCCAAGTCCGGGAGAACAGAAGGCATTCTGGGAACATGCGAAGTGCAGAGCTGTACAGAACAGATGGCAGGGACTTCAAAAGCATAAGAGTCACCTTGAAAGATAATGGTGCCAAGGGAGGGGGTGGGAGGCTTTTGTACCTTTTGACAACAAGGAAGCAGGGAAGACAAAAGCGATTTGCCAGACTCCCGCGCAAGTCAACAGAACTGAGAGATGCTCTGCTGTAATTTACATCAAGGGAGGCCGAGCCACCTGTCTTCTTGTCCAGAAATAAATGGCATCAATCAACTGACAAACTTGTTTCTCTTGCCTCCTGATCTTCTGGTCTTTTTTCTTTCTTTTTTTACATAAGGAGCATTTACATCCTCTCTATCCAGGCAGCTATTGCGTAACGATCTCTCCTTTTATTCGCCTTACCTCAGGAGAGTTGCAGACGCTCTGACCTCCGGACTGACGTCCACTGGGGAGATGCTGGTTTGACCGGACAGCCTCCCGGCTCCCCCAGCCCAGCCTGGGTTGCTACTGGGCATATCTGGCTTCCTGTGACTGGAATTCAAGTTGATTAGTTTTGTTACTTCTTAGCTGCAGAAAAGGGTTTACCAAGAAGTAAAATGAAAATGCTCTGTGGCCCGGCACCCTCTTAAACAGAGCTCTCTTATTTCTGCACATCTGCAATACAGTCATCATCAGTATTTTAACCCCAAGGCCCTGCAAAATCCAGAACTGCTTTCTATGACATTCAAGTTCTTCTCTTTTCCTATAAAATTTATGTATTCATTTATTTATTTATTAATTTATTTTTGGCTCTGTTGGGTCTTCGTTGCTGCCCAGCCCCAAGGTGCCAGGGGCTCCTGGTGTGGAAGCCTGGGCCCATCCGCAGAGGCCAGGATGGTGGCAGGACAGGCCTCTCCCATCCCCCTCGAACATCTGTTCCTTTTCTTGGTGGTGTGGGCCTCAGCTGCTTGTGAAAGGGATCAAGCCTCAGAAGCCTGTTCTTCTTTGAAGCTGACAGCTTGATGCCTGTGGAAATGTGGTACTATTTCAGGATTTCATTTGAAAGAGGTTTCAAAAGAGTGAATCGAAGGCTCAGTTGAATTGCTTATTATGGCTCTTGTCCTGGCCGCCCGCGTCTCGGTTGGTGAGCCCAAACACAGCATCTGCGGCTTTGCGCGTCATCCACAGGCAGGTGATCGTTCTAAATTAGCACCTGGCTCATTCTGGCGGGCTGTAACTCTTCTCGAGCCTTTGCCCAAGAAGCAACCGGGCCTTTAGCGGCTTGTACCTTTCTTACATTATCTGTGTTTGAAATGATCCACCAGGGAGTCTGTCTGGTGAATGACATGAGTCTTGTTTATGTCAAGCATGTCTTAAAGACACCAGAAATAAAGGCCATGAAAATGCGACTATGAAATGTGGGTGGCTGTGACCCCCCCCCTGGACCCGCCGAGGAACATGAGAGCAAACAGGCTTCCAAGGGAAGACGGGGCACAAACAGGAAGGCTCCGGGCACTGCGGGGGGCTCGGGGGGCACGGCGCCAGGCCACCCACACCGTCTCTGGGATCTGCCATGCTGATGGCAGGGCTCTGGGCCGGCCCTCGTCCAGCTCTGTCACGCCCCCCCACCACGCTAAAGCCTGGTCATCTGTTCACATTGGCTTTCCTGTGCAGGCTGAGAGCCTTGAGCGCCGAATCACAGACAGAGCATCCCACACGTGCCGATGAATGACAGAAGGAACCATCTAGTAATCTGAGGAGAAAGGTTTGACATACCGACAGTAATAGGAAGGCGGGGGGATGCGGGAGTCCACTGGAGCAGAAATTGAAAGAGATTTTGGGCACTTTTCTTTACGTAACTACTCTGTACCTCAGCAAGGAAAATATTATGGTTTCAAACAAATATGAAGCCAAGGCATTGATGTCCTGTGTAAACAGTGCCTGTGCACCACCGAGCAGGTGAGCCAAGACTCGTGTTCCAGACTCTCTCCCCCAGGGGCAACTACAAAGTGTTTGGCTTGGACTGAAGCAAAGCTCTTTAGCAGGAACCCTCCCTGCCTTTCCTCTGCTTCAAGAATACTGGTCAGTGCTGCATCTTGACTCTGAGGGGCACCGGGCACCTTGCTGTCCTCTCAAAGCAGCCTGAGCATCGGCTTTCTC
Source organism: Eubalaena glacialis (assembly GCF_028564815.1). Lineage (NCBI taxonomy): Eukaryota > Metazoa > Chordata > Mammalia > Artiodactyla > Balaenidae > Eubalaena > Eubalaena glacialis. The sequence goes on from NC_083736.1 coordinate 16,161,173, forward strand.
CACCTTCACGCAAACTTCCACGCAAAGATCCAATGGCCAGGTTTCTATTTCAGAGGCAGAGTCATCACCAATCTAAGCCGTCACTCTCAACCAGCCAGAGCGCACCACGAGGCCACCAGGTGACTGTCCTTCAAAGTCCATTATTCACAGAAACGGTTTTCCCTATTGTGTGTCATGCCCACCCCCCCCCCCATCCCCGTAAGACACCTGGAGAGAAACTCCATCCATCAGGACCTTGGCAAAGACTGGCGAGGCCCTGCCCCATCAGGATTTGCCCTCACTCCTCTGCAATCAAGGCCTCTAGCCACACCCCACCTGAGAGCCTTAAGGCAAAAGTGCTGCTGTGAGAGGGGCTTGAGGCCCCAGCCTGGCTCTGCCGCAGGGGGAAGCACTGTTTCTGAGCACACCATGCACTTCTGTGGCATCTGGTGCTGCAGACTCATCACGTGGCTCCCCCCGAACACGGGGGACGTGCCGCTCCCTGCCGGCCATCACCCCATGAGGGGGGCGGGGGCACAGGCCTTCCACAGGGACTCCCTGCCTATGCCAGCCCCAAAACAACAGTTGGCCCAGCTATAAGAAGAGCTGGCTTCTCCTCTGCCTTTTTTCTATTTTTTTTTTGGTTAGATTCTGGAAGATGATGTGGGATTTTTTCATAAGGCAGGAGAAATCCCTAACTCATGGGTGGCCAAGATAAAATCCTTGAAGACCATGAGCCAAAGTTAAGTGGGAGCAATTTTCTAAATCTTGGTGAAAGAGAATTGTCACGCAAAGGTAGCTATGCCAATAAGACAGACGACAGCAACAGGCCAAGAAGGAAAGCAAGGCACAAGGAAACCAAACCTCTGCAGAATGAGTTGTTCTATTTGCTAAACATTTTGACCCACAGACAGACTGTACCCTGTTAAGATGTGCCCCTTGTCAAGGTCCGCAGCTGCTGGAAGGATCTTTCCATCTTGAAGATGTGTCACTAGCTCATTGAACCTGTTCGGTAACTCTGTGAAAGCCAATTTAAGCTGCCTTCTCACTTCACTCTGCACTCAAAAGAGACCAATTTCCAATACCTCCTCAGACTCCAGGAGACCAGATGCTGTGACAAACTTTCCAGCAAAATGAATGTAGACGATGATCCCAGGGCGCTCCTCGGGGCGGGCACAGGATTCTGTGGCTTGGACGTATACTGCTTTCAGGTGTGTCACTGCCATCTCCTCCCTGCCAGTGCTTCTGATGGGAAATGCTTTTGTGACAGCACAGGGGATCTTGGGGAACACAAGAAAGTTCCCATGAGAAAGTGACAGACTCAGAGCACTGAGGCCCTATTGCATCTGGCAGCCTGAATTGGGCAGCAATTCCTGCAAATGAGAAGCCACCGCCTTCGTTAGGTAGGTCATTGTCCCATAAGCCCCGCTGGGAGCACTGTCGTAAAAGAAGTGGCAAATGCCCGTGGCTTGGTCCTTCTCCAGCGTGTCCATGGCACCGATCGACATCTGCAGCAGGAAAGGGCAGAGGCAACATGTGAGCAGAGCTGGCGCTCCCGGCCTAACAGGGGGACAGATGGCCTCTGCTCTGGGCACCGTGTCCCCACCCGCCCGAGTTGGCAGCACATCACTGATTCTAGGATGAGAGGACGGCTTCTTCTAGCTCGACTTTGGTGCAGGCTAAGTGGTTGGTTTACTTGGGGCCAGACATGTCACGAGGCTGGTACTGGCACTAGAACCTATGCTGAAACGGGCCTGTCCATCTCCAAAGGTCTTTAGATCTCCCAGTGGCCACTGTGCCATTTTCAAACCAAATGGTTGACATTTTCCCACCATCTGTGATGACATTATCTTTGTTCGAGAATATTCTTTCCTATTGGTCACAGGATCTCCAGCCTCGACAGAGATAAATGCCAGCCAACCCGGCTGCACTGCCTCTGTCCCCACCTTGGCTCTGGGCACACCCACCTGGTCCTGCAGGAACAGCTGGTTGGCCATGTGCACGATCTGGTCCACGTGGATGATGCCCCCGATGCTGTTCATCTCCGTGTCCGAGAGCAGCGTCAGCACCATGATGGCCTCCACCAGCAGCTGCCGGTACTCAGGCTGCGGCACTCGGTTCAGCACCGACTCAACGTGGACAGCAAACTTGATCTCCTGTGGGGTCATCTGCCAAAGGGACCAGCAGGGGGTCACGAGTGAACCGAGCACAGACACGGTCCCGTCACCCACGCTGCCCACAGCACCCAGTGGCTCAGCATAAACGCTGCCTCCTTTCCGGCCACTCTGCTAATTCTGCCCACAGGAATCCTCTGGAGCAGGAAGCTGAAAGCTCTGCCCTGGGCGTCAGTCAGCCTTGTCCTAGCATTAGTCACCTATCCCGCTGGAATGTGACCTCCAGGGGCAGGGCCATTTCTTATTTCTCTTTCTTCATTATTCCTTGTGGCGCATAGCACGGTGCCTTGGGTGGTGTAAAAACTAAAAGATCAATTTTTTAAAAGAATGAATGGGGGAAAGAAACCAGGGAAGATGACTGTTCTCAGTGGAGAGGGAGTCAGAGGAGGCTGCCGTGGGTCCAATGAGCATGGCATGCAACTTTGCTCTTCCCTTAATAGAGTTTTCAGAAACAAATCTAAAGATGTCGATAGTCCAGACATGCTGTGTCTGAGGGGAAAGAGAAAAGATGATGCTAACAAATGTGGGGAAAAAAAACTGCAAAACTTGAGGGTTAAGTGTCTAGAAAGATCGGATCTACAAATGCCCTGTCTGTATGTAACAAGCTTGAAAGAAGGGTGAGTGGTCAGAGTCCAAGAAATAAAGCACTTGGTGAAAACTCACGGCGTTAGGGTTTTTCCCATCCTACCTCTCGCGTCGTCGAGGATGGGAGCACATAACCGTCGATGGACAGACCGTGGCACTGGAGGCAGAAATTTCACATTTCAGTCAGATTCCAGAACGTGATTAAAAACGGCGCACACACACTCAAGTCGCTCTGCCCTGGAAGCCAGCACGAGGACTGGAACACGCCAGACTGTCGGAGTTATTTTTAGAGGGCTTGTTCTCACTGCCCACAGGCTGTGTTTTTCGATGGAACGATTCTAGGGAACCAGCAGGCATCGTTCAGATCTCACCCGAACAACGCCCCAGGGAGCTGCCGGGTCCTCCTCTGTGGGAGCTCCGAGTTTCACTCGGCAACCTGGCCTTGGCGGCTGAGAGGCCCCCCTTTGGTGCCAGATAAAGGGAGATGTGCATGTTTCCTGCTGGCGAAGTGATACTTCTATGCCTTTGCAGGCATCTATTTTTGAGATTTCTATAATAAGCACCAATCACAGAAGACTAGAGCACATGCACAGACACGCACACGCACGCCCGTGTATATAAATAACCAGCGCTGGCTCAATACAAAATGCTGCTTTTTCATAATAAAAGCGTCTTGGTATGAAGCCGGTGGAAGCCCGGCCCCAGGAACAGTTCTGGTCTCACTGGCTGCCTCCTGACTCCCTGTGCCCTGGAGACAGCAGCTGCGCCGCCTCCGTCCCCGGTGGGCTGAGGATGCAGCGGCAGCAAACGCTCCTTCCTCCTGACAAGAGGCCTCTTCGGGCCCTGCCCCCACGTGGGGACCGGATTTCAGCTGTGAGGACAGGGACCCCTCTGACCTCGCCATGCCCAGCTCCACAAGGAAGACCTCACAGGGGACATAACGCAGCCGAACGGGGCTGTGGCTTTGGGAAGGGGCTGCAGTACGGGGTCTTAGGGATGCCTTTTCTCTCCTCGCCTCTTCTACTCTGAAATGAGCTAACAAAAATAGTTTAGGGAAAAACTCGGTCCTGCCTGTGGTTCTTGGTTTGCACAGAAGCTTCTAATGGAGGCAGACAAACCCTCTGGTGGGGCCCAGGGAGACACCGGGACGCTCTGAGGCTGATGTGGGAGGGAGACAGGAGGTGGGTGCAGGGACCAAGGGGCGTGGCTCCTGGGGCTGTTCTGGGTCAGCCGGGTTACGGCGTTTCATCCAGAGCTTTCCCTGCCTTCTCCGGTTCTTGCCTACCTTCTGACTTTTCTGCGTTCCTAAAATACGTCAAAGGTGGCCCCCCACAACCTGGGCTGCCACCTTATCTACCTTGTTGGGTTTCCAGCCAGCGTTTCTCAACCAGTGGCAATTTGCCACCCAGGGGACACTCGGCAACGTCTGGGGACATTTTGGTTGTCACACTAGGGGAGGGGGTGCTACCAGCATCTAGTGGGTGGAGACCAGGAATGTCGCTTAACATCCCACAATGCACAGGGCAGCCCCGGAAGTGAGAATTACCCAGCCCCAAATGTCAGTGGTGCCGCGTGGGGAGAAACCCTGCTCTAGGCCGTGAGCTACCTAAGGTTGGGGGTTATGCGCCTGTTCTGCAGCCACCTGCTACCTGTAGGTGCCAGCACGCCTCAGCACCAGTGCCTATGGAATGCAGCACAGCGGCCAAGCTCACCTTCTGAAGGATCTTCCACACCTTCTGGTAGAATCCCATGGGGACCCTGTTGATGGCCCCGTCCAGCCTTCTCCTGCGCAGCCACTGGCCCTGCCGCTCCCCCCAGCCGATGTGATGCCCACCTGAGTCTGACGATGACGTGCCCGTGGGTGAGGATGGGGTGCTGGACCTCTGCAAGACAGAAAAGGCGCGGCCTTCAGAAGCCTCATAGCCGGCACCCCACGGCAGTGCTCGTCACCGAGAGGGCGGCTCTGTAAACTAGTCACCACCACCAGCTGGATTCACTCTTTCCTGCCCCGGTTCGTTTACTAAGCTCCTTCCGTGCACTCTTCCCAGCCCCCAAGAGGTAGTACAGCATCAGAGGCCCCTGACCCAACGGAGAGGCCGAGCAGGTCAGGGGGTGGGCTCTGGGGGGGCTGCGAATCCCGACTCCACACCAGCTGCTCCAGTCTCTAACTCGCCGCGAGCGCCGCTCAGCCTCATCTGAGCAGCGGGGCACAGGTGCGCACCCCGAGTGCAGATGCGGGAAACCCTGGGAGCACGTCCGGCCGTGGGGTCAGCAGGCACTGCTGCTGGAGGGCTTGGGGAGACCTCAGACCTGGAGGAGGGGACTCCCTCGGGCGCCGCAGCCCAGGGAGACCAACGCCACAGTGACCGCTTTCCTCCTGCGGTGCCGCGGAGAGTGGTGGTCACTCCCCTGCGGTGCAGCTGCCACGAGAACACAACACAGCGCAGGGCAAGGCTCTGGAGCCCTGGAAGGAGGGAAGGCTGGAACCCACGTTTGTGGCGCGGCCTCAGAGACTATGGTATTTCCACCTTCCTTTTCAATCGCTTTCTACTTTGCCTGTTCTCAGCATGGCGCTTTACCCTAATTTGGGGCGATGACCACCTCCGAGCTGGGAGCCTTTGCTGAAGCAGGAGGGGTATCACCTCCTTCCCACCTCCTCCCCAAGGCTGGATTTATTCCGGCCTCTGCGAGGGAAGCGCTGGGGCAGGGCCAGCAGTTCTGCTTCTGCCTCGGGAGCTGCAGGCCCGCCCACGACTGCGGAGGCAGCTCTGAGAGGCTCCTGGTGGGGCCTGAGACCAGGCCTGAAAGCGGTTCCCTCAGCGCCGACCTCCCTGCGGCAAAGCTCACACCTGCTTTCTTCCCGTGGATGGATTCTCACCCCTTGGCCTCTGGGTCGGGGAAGGGATAACCTTCATCCTTACACATTATCTTTGTTCTGGACTATCTGGCACTTTCATTTCTCAGGGTGCAACATCAAATTTAAAGGTTTGAAAATGAAATCCCAATGTTAAGCAGGCTAGCAGGGCAGGAGTCTTATTGGAGCGCGCATTGTGACTTCATCGGATCTTATTTTGAAAAGGCTTTTAGGCTGGGTTATTCCATTGGGCTCATTACTGCCATTTAAATACGGCAATGATTAGATACAAATAAAAGTAATTACAGCCACACTCATCAATGACTCAGCTGGTTTTCTGCTCCTAGTTTCGGGAGGAAGATTCAGACTCGCCTCTGCAATTAGAACAGTTCCTAGTCCTCCATCTCATCTGGGGCCTCAAGCCAAGCGGGGGGCCTTCTGCATACAAAGTGCCAATCAGCACGTGCAGGCAGCGGTTCACCCCCGTGACTCAACAGAAAGGCCCATAACCACTGCCTCGAAAGTTCCAGAAGCTCCTGGGAATTGGTGAGAACAGTGCTCCTCAGTCACACCCCGCCGAGGAGCATAAGCAGAGAGCTCAAGATGGAAAAACAGAGCTCAGTTCCACAAGTTCTCGGCTTGCTTTCTAGCCTCGCCTCGTAATCACAGTCAAGTGGGAACACTTAAACCTGTTCACATCTTCGGGAGTTAGGGAGGTGGTGGGAGCACGAGAAGGGCAATGAGAGGATTCAGACACCATAAACGGGAAGGAGGTGGCGAAGAGGACAATGGCTGGGACACACTGTTTACCAGAGACTTGGAGGAGTGTGCGCTGCCGGCCGGGGCCTGGCTCACAGAAAAGAGCTACAAAACAAAGAGAGTCCACTCAGTCACGTGCAGTGACGCCAAAGGACGCACGCAGAGAGAAGGAACACAGAACAGCCTCAGAAACAGCCGAGGAAGGAAGACGCAGAGGATGCGGGTGGCCGGAAGTTCTCACTCACCCCCCCCCAGGCAGATGGCCTGCAGCGCAGCGGGCAGAGCTCTGGGCTCACGCAATAGAGGTCTCGGGAAATGCTTTCTCTGAGTGTGAAGTGTTCCCATATCTAGTCGGATGTGGAGGGTGCCTCATCAAGTTAGCACACGACTTATTTTCCCAACTCCCAGCCATGAAATGCTAATCTTTTATGTTAATTTTGGAAAGAGAATAATATATTTCTTTGAAGTAAGTGGCCAAATACAAAACTTGTACTGGCTAACTGAATCTAAACCCATCAAAGAAAAAAGGTGATCATTTTGTCCCCATAATATGCAAGGACGGCATTAAATGGAGACGGAAGGAACCACCCATATTCAGCCACAGTCAGCTGCCATCGGGATGTAGGTAACAAGAGGGACGGTGCCACCGAGTGGTGGGCAAAGGAAGATGTTTGGAAAATCTTTTCCTTATGTGGAAAGAGCATAAATTCGAACGAGACAGCACGGATGTTTTTCCCTGGGACAACACAGAGAATCCGCGTGTCAGTATATGACTCCTCTGTGCTCTCTCACACAGACATTAAATCATTAGGAAAGGGACTCTGATCTTCTGGATGGAGGAGGCGAAGGAAGTATGTCACAAGGGTGACATAAAAGAACAGTATCCTTACTTTTTTTTTCCTTCCAGAGTTAAATTCCCCTAGGCAATCTAGGAACAGGAAGTAGCAGTATTCTTTCTACTGCTATAATCAATGACCACAATCTACTTGTCCCTATTTCTTCCCTTTTTTTGAACAGAAACTCCTGCCGAGGCAGAACCCGGGACCATCTCTTTCACATAGTCTCCTGTAAAATCCAAGAGTTTGATACACGGATTTGTTTAAAGGCGCAGGGCAAGGTCATTTCTCTTGCTTTCAAGTCCAGTGCTCTGCCTGTCCCCAGGGCTGCCCCCCACAGCCTGCAGAGTCCCCTCCACCCAAGCATGTTGGATGGGCAGAACCGTTCTCCACGCACTCAGACCCTCTGTACTCACAGCCTTGCTTTCCCCATTCAAGCCAGAAAGAACATGAAGCACAGTAAAGGAGGAAACAAGACAAAGAGGTTTCACCTGTTCATCAGCACTAAATCGCCTAGTCATCTGAAAATAAAAATACATCAGCAAATAAACAAAAACCAGTTTCAAATCAAGGATGCCTTACTACTTCTACCACCCTCTAGATTATCCAAGGAGGTGTTGCTCCAGCTGCAGGCTGTGACCCTCAGTGCCTCACAGACTCAATCTACTGAGTCATCATTTGAAATGGAGAAGAAAATCCGAGTGCGTCTCTCACTGCAGGTCATGATCAGAAGGAAACTCTATTTCCTACTGTAGATCACTGTCAAGTGCTACCACAGTAACCGGCACATTAGGACTGAAAGGCTGTTGACTTGCAGTCCTGGGGGATCAGTTGAGAAGGAATTTATTGTGAATTAAATAAAGGTGAGCACAAAAGAGAGACACCTGTGGATGGTGGAAAATAAAGGTATCACGAGCATTCCACTCCATTTCTAGACTCCTCTCTCTGTTTCACTTGAAGGACACATTTGATGGAGAGATGATTCAGTTACCTTTTGCGCGACTCTACTTTTTAAATGGCTGTGATCCATTTGAATGACCAGTTCTCGGCAACAGGCAAACATGGGGAAGGGTATTTTCCAGAATGCTCGCATAACACCTTAACGTTAAGGATGAGCACGTGTGGGTGCACGTGAGTGGCTCTGGGATGTCTGGGTACAGGGTGTGTTCAGATGCCAGGACAGAAGGGATGGCACATCCTTTACAAAGCAGGCTGTACCCTGCATGCCTTGGGTTTCTCTCACTTTCTGAGTTGAGCCCAGATAGGAAGACCACTTCTTTCCTGGCGCCGAGAGCTCTTCTTACCTGTTTCATCTCACTCCTCAGCCTGTTGATGCCACTCCTCTCGGTTTTGGTGGCTCCAGTATGTCCCACCTCATGGATGGAGATGGCAGGGCTGGATGTGGAGGAATGGATAGGCCGCACTGGAGGGGAAACACACACATCGTTCTTAGAAACGATATTTTGTCCACCCTGAGAGGAATACATGCATGTGCTTTTTCTTTAATTAATTAATTATTTTATTTTATTTATTTTATTTTTGGCTGCGTTGGGTCTTCGTTGCTGCGCGCGGGCTTTTCTCTGGTTGCGGCGAGCGGGGGCTACGCTACTCTTCGTTGCGGTGCGCGGGCTTCTCACTGCGGTGGCTTCTCTTGTTGTGGAGCACGGGCTCTAGGCGCGTGGGCTTCAGTAGTTGTGGCTCGCGGGCTCTAGAGCGCAGGCTCAGTAGTGGTGGGGTACGGGGCTTAGTTGCTCCGCAGCATGTGGGATCTTCCCGGACCAGGGCTCGAACCCGTGTCCCCTGCATTGGCAGGCGGATTCTTAACCACTGCGCCACCAGGGAAGCCCGCATGTGCTTATTTTATCCACGTCTCTCTCTCCCACTCGACCATGCACTCCGTTAGAGGTGGCCTTGTCTGCCCTGGCCAGCACTCTGTTTCCAGCCCCTGGGGCAGCGCCTGCTACACAGCACAGGCTCAATATGTGTTTGAGTGAATGGGTGACAGAGTGAACGTCACTTAAGCAGCATGCAGAAAACACTGAGTGGCCAGAAAACCCTTCAATGATTTGGATATGTTTTTTAAAATAATCTTTTACTTCTCCAAATGCACCCCCTTCCTTGCAGAAAACTGAGACCATCTAATTAAGGTCCAGCCTTGGGGCCGGAGAGGGAAGTCCTGGGAGAACAAGCCGACCAAAGGCTGGAGGTGGCAAAGGCACACAGAAGGGGCAGGGAGGACCCGTCACCTGGCTCCACTCTGCTGCCCGCCCTGCCCCACTACCCGCTTCTCCGCGGTGAGCTCACAGCGATCATTCTCAAAGGCACGTGCAGCCATGTCACTGTCCACCTGGAATCCTTCTTCAGGTTAAAGCCTCACAGGGGCACACAAAGCCCTACCGACGTGAGCCCACCCGCCCCTCTTAGCTGTCCCCTCCAGGCCAGCCACTCGGCACTGGGCACTGCACAGGCGGCTCCCTCCTGGCCTGCCTGCTCCCCTCTGCCAGGTGCGTCCTCTCCTTCTGCAGGCCCGACTCTAAGGTCATTTCCTCGGGCAGCATCCTCTGCGTGTCCTGCCTTCCCACCCAACCCGCCCCCGAAGCCATGGGAGTAGGGCACTGCCAGAAGAGTAGAGACAAATAAGGTGCCAAAGGACAGCACAGAGGGAGGACCCACAAAGGAGACACAACGATTAGCCAGAGAGGGAGGAGGGACACCAGGAGAGTGGAAAACAGAACCCAAAGGGGTCTGGGAAGCTACAGTGGGGCCTGTATAGGGTGGGCATTAGCTGAAAATACTCATCTCAGACATCTCAGGATGTAATAAAAATTCTAAGACTATTTGAGTTTCCTAATTTATAAAAATTGAACAATTACAAAGGACAATTAACAAACGATGCTATATACAAAAAGACAGGACCTCTTCTGGCCTTGCTTGCAATTAGACATATTTATGGTTTCAAGTGGCATTACTCTGTTCCTAGTTTCATAAGCTTCTATAGCTTTGTATCTAATAACAATTTTTAGTAATTATCTGTGTCAAACCACATATATTATTTTGATGAGCAGAACACATTAAATATTAATCTTATATATTTACATTTCAAGGATTGTGCATTTGAAAGAACTGAAAATTACTTTTGGAAAAGGATCTTGAGCATTCCTCAGGAAAGGAGAAAACCCACCAAAACACATCTGATTGCACGATGCCAGTTTTGTTTGCCTGCTGGCGCCCACTCTAAAGAAAAGATCCGAAGTACCCAATGTCCTTATTAAATAAAACGAATGACAGCCCATACTGCATTTCTTTGGCTTGATGAAATAAATTCACAGATGTGTCTGCAAATCATTTCACTTTATTATGAGGAGGGTAAATGATAATTGCTTCAATTATAATTAGGGAGCATTTGAGAACAGAATTCCACCAGGACTTGGGCGATTATATTTCCTAGCACTGCAAACAGGGTTCCGGTACAGATAAAAAGTGAGAGAGAGCAAGAAGGGGACGAGGCAAACTCACTCAGCAAGAAGGTGCTGTGAGGCTGCAGAGGGCTTTTATCTGGGTCCACGAAGGGTGATGGGGGGTCTAATTGAAAACCAACCCACACTAAAGGTGGGGCACTCAGGTGCTGGGAAAAGACAGCCCTTGCATGCTGACACCTTGGTCACCTCACCTGCTCCTAACCCCTGTGCACAAGTGATGGTGCCTGGACCAACTGCAGAAGGAGGGAGGCCGCAGGCCAGGGTGCGCACCACGCCCACATGGGACCGCAGCTCTCCCAGCCAGCCCACGAGGGGTCACAAAGCCCTACAAGTCACAACCTTAAACCTAGAACTCTGTCCATCTCACTGAAGTAGGAACCTTATACCCAAACATTATGTCCCGAATCGCGATTACTGATGTTGATCTGTATAGAAATGAAGCAGTTCCAGGCCACGTTGGACACGTCAGTCAAGCCCTCTCTGACCCCCTCCCCTCAGTAAGACGGGCATTTACTTACCGCTTCTTTCAACACCAAACTCTTTTCCACTTAAAATATGGTGTAGGAGATTTTTCATATCGAAAGGGCTGAGGTTCATCAAACTTTCAGAAGCTTCTTCTCCTAAAAACAAACATCGTGTAAGTGTCCCGACACAGGACTGGTGGCAGGGGAAGGTAGAGTCGCGTGGGCGTGGGGTGGTGGTGGAGACACAGGGTACTGTGGTAGGTCTCCCTGCTCAGGATTACCTCTCTACTGCTTCAGGACTGAAAGGTACTGATCCTTGGTGATTCTAAATGCTGCTATTTAAGTTGTGTATTTTCTTAACTCAGACGCATAATTTTTCACACTGTAGTAACCCCCAATGTTGGAATGCATCTTGCAGTTGATTTACATATTTAAATTGGTAGGATTTCTCCCAGCAGAGGTTTTATGAAATGGAGGGTGACATCTTACCACAAGGAGAAACAGTAAGGAACTCAGATGTCAGGAGCAGAGCAGAAGATTCTAGTGCCTCATTTTCCCTAACCTATGAAATTCAACACCCTGTGCTGGATGGTTTGGCGGAAGTTACATCTAAACGAGAGAATCTGGTGAAGCTATGAGCCCACCCAAAGGCTCAGAAGCCCTGGTTCCAGAATACTTGGGCAGGGCTCCCCAGGGGCGGGTGGGTGCAGGAGCTGTGGGAGCCGCGCGTGAGAATCGCACCTGAACAGTTCAGGCTCCGCGCCAGCTCCGTGGCCATCACCTGAATGATGAGTCCAATCCGGAGTCTCAGCATCTCCACGAAGAGGCTGGGCTGTGCCCTGACATACATTGCCAGGTAAACCACAATCTCCTGACACAGACATACGTGGAGACAGGGCTTCAGAGACTGGCTGGGGGCGGAGAAGCCCCTGCTGCCCAGAGATAGCCCCGCCCCTCCATGGCCAGCTGACCTGCGTGAGGACAGCGATGCTGATGTCCTGCCCGCTGGCTTCGTAGATGAGTTCTGTGAGCTCCTCGGGGGGAAGAGGCCTAGGAAGGAGCATCAAGACACAAACGCCATGAAAGATGCCTCCTAGTCCTCTGTGGAATATCCTCATTTTCCTGCTGGAAGCGCTCGAGTGACAGTGTCTATAAAAAGACTCTCTTCCGGAATGGTGGACAGCACTGATGTTTTCCCCCCAGGTACTGCCCCCAAACCTGAGGCCCCCAGGTTGAAGACTTACGCGGAGATGGTCTTCTCCCGGGGTTCTGGCGGCAGGCCCACCGTGAGCTGCTTCTGGTGCGACAGCAGGTCCGTGCAGGCCTACACATTTAGGAAAAGGGTGAGGGGGAGAAAGATTAGCAAAGCCGGTGGGGAAGGATCACTGCCAATAAGATCATAAACTTACCTTTACAAACTTTATGACCCATGCTGCTATTTATTTGAAAATTCATACACAGACCCCAGACTGAGCAACCCAACCAGAGTTGGGTCCCCGTGATCTTTGTGTCCCCAAAATGTGGCCTCAGGCCTGGCTCTGCAGGGCCTATTAGTGGGTATTTTATGCTCACCCCCTGTAGCAAACACACTGGAATCCCTGATATTCCATAAGGAGGATGAGCTGCTGTGAGTCCTAAAATACTGATGTTAAGAGTTAATGACCGGGGGCTTCCCTGGTGGCGCAGTGGTTGAGAATCTGCCTGCCAATGCAGGGGACACAGGTTCGAGCCCTGGTCTGGGAAGATCCCATGTGCCGCGGGGCAACTGGGCCCGTGAGTCACAATTGCTGAGCCTGCGCGTCTGGAGCCTGTGCTCCGCAACAAGAGAGGCCGCGACAGTGAGAGGCCCGCGCACCGCGATGAAGAGTGGCCCCCGCTCGCCGCAACTAGAGAAAGCCCTCGCACAGAAACGAAGACCCAACACAGCCAAAAATAAATAAATTTAAAAAAAAAGAGTTAATGACCGGGCTTCCCTGGTGGCGCAGTGGTTGAGAGTCTGCCTGCCAATGCAGGGGACACGGGTTCGAGCCCTGGTCTGGGAGGATCCCACATGCCGCGGAGCAACTAAGCCCGTGCGCCACAACTACTGAGCCTGAGCTCTAGAGCCTGTGCTCCGCAACGGGAGGGGCCGTGGTAGTGGGGGGCCCGCGCACCGCGATGAGGAGTGGCCCCCGCTTGCTGCAACTGGAGAAAGCCCTCACGCAGAAACGAAGACCCAACACAGCCAAAAATAAATAAATAAAGACAGACCAAGGAACATAATTAAAAAAAAAAAAAAAAGTTAATGACCATATTATAGTCCTAAATTGCCAGTTTCCCCATTATTCACATATAATAAATACCATCACCTTACTAAAACAGTGAACTTGGGGACTTCCCTGGTGGCGCAGTGGTTAAGAATCCGCCTGCCAATGCAGGGGACACGGGTTCGAGCCCTGGGCCGGGAAGATGCCACATGCCGCGGAACAACTAAGCCCGTGTGCCACAACTACTGAGCCTGCGCTCTAGAGCCCGCGAGCCACAAATGCTGAGCCCACGCGCCGCAACTACTGAAGCCTGCGTGCCTAGAGCCCATGCTCTGCAACGAGAAGCCACCGCAATGAGAAGCCTGCGCACCACAATGAAGAGTAGCCCCCGCTCGCCGCAACTGGAGAGAGCCCGTGTGCAGCAACGAAGACCCAATGCAGCCATTAAATAAATAAATAAATAAATAAATAGAGAAAAAAAAAAAAGAACTTGAATGTCATAGAAAGCAGTTCTGGATTTTGCAGGGCCTTGGGGTTAAAATACTGATGATGACTGTATTGCAGATGTGCAGAAATAAGAGAGCTCTGTTTAAGAGGGTGCCGGGCCACAGAGCATTTTCATTTTACTTCTTGGTAAACCCTTTTCTGCAGCTAAGAAGTAACAAAACTAATCAACTTGAATTTCATTTCCTCTGCCTGTCTTCT